>NC_139004.1:13309035-13909035 GCF_964374135.1 Grampus griseus
GTTTCTGTCACTCCAAAACTCCCCTGTGCCACTTTGTAAGTCCCACCCCAGCCCTCACCCTCAATCCCTGACTTCTATTGATGTGGTTTTTGTCCCATATAGTTTTCCCTTTACCAGAATGTCATATAAACGGAATCGTATAGTATACAGTCTCGTATAGTATACAAGCATAGCATGTTTAGATGTATCCCTCTTGTTAGGTGTATCAGTCGTTTTTTCCTTCTATTGCTCAGTAGTATTTCATTACATAGATAGACCACAGTTTGTTTATCCATTCTGCAGTTGAGGAACATTTGGGTTATTTCCAGATTTTGGCAATTAATGAATAAAGCCAATATAAACATTCATACATAGGTGTTTGTGTAAACTTAAGTTTTTGTTTCACTTGGGTGAATCTCTAGGAGAAGGAATGATGGGTCATATTGTAAGTATATGTTTAACTGTATAAGAAGTCACGTTTCTTTCTAAATGCCTGTGCCATTTTGCTTTCCCGTGACCAATGTATGCGAGTTCTAGTTGCTCCACCTCCTTGCGGGGACTTGGTATTGTAAGTTTTTTATTTTTATTATTTTAGCCCTTTAAATGAGAAGTGTTTCATTGTAGTTTTAGTTTACATTTTCTTAATGGCTGATATTGAAAACCTTTACCTGTGTTTATTTACATAGGCATTTTTGAGAAATACACACGCACTCACACACTAAATCATGATTATATTCAGTGCCACAGTGGGAAGGATTTGTAGTAGCTGGAGGTGAGAAAAGACTTTTACATTTTACACCCTACTCTTTATATACTAGTTAAATTTTGTCAAGAGCATGTTTATTTGAAATTTTTCTAAACAAGTTAATTTTTAAAAATTTCTCTTCTTTATATAAAACTATCACTGTGTCTTATTAACCCGTTAATGGGGCTTTACATGTAAATTACAAAGATATTTTTCTCCTATATCCTACTGGATGGCCAAATGCTGTACTGTCCAAAGCAGCAGCCACTAGCTCATGTGGCTATTGAGCCCTTTTAATGTGTCCAGTGAGGAGCTGAATTGTTCACTTTAATTAGTAAAAATTATAATAGCCACCTGTGTCTAGTGGCTACCATATTAGACAGAACAACTCTAGAACACTTGTTGCTAGAAATCTGTTTCATCTTCATTCTTTCCCTGTCTGATTGCTGTTTTAGTTTTTCAGCCCTCGCTGAAGGGTGACTGATAAAGATGATTCCTGGAAGTGGTAGTGGAGACTTCTGCTCTGGGAGATGAAGCGAGTGGGGAGGGGGAGGGGAGCACACCTGAACTTTTAAAAGCACACTTAGATGAACACCTTCATCATCACAGAAAGTTCTTCTGGGCAGCACTGCTCTCTAGAGGGTTGCTGAAGTTGTTTGAACATGACAGGTTTGAACTAACGTGCAAAATGAAATTTGCTGTCTGCTTACTTCCAAAGCCAGGAACTGGAAGAGTTATTGAACTGTACTGGCTTCCTGTCTTAAAATACACAGAGCAAATGCTACAATGAATCAGCCATCCTCAAGCAGGCTCAAAACACAGCCTGGTCATCATTGCTCCAGATACCAGGGCAAGATGAGATCTGGGACCTTGGCACTGGGGCTGGATTTTATGTGGATAGTTGAAAAACTATCTACAGAATGTACTCTTACATAATGAATAAGCTTCCCTCACTGATAAATGCCAATTTTCCAGTGGACCATGGAAAATTGGCTATTTTTTGCTACTCAGTGGGAGGCTGTGGCGCTCTTACTTGTGCTTTAAAGAACCCTGGAAAATGCAAATCTATGTCAGCATTTGCTCCAGTTTGCCACCAGCTCTCTGTCTTTGGGTGGGTGGGAGGACAAAAATCTCTCAATGGACATTTGAAATCAGAGCAAAATAAATGAAAAGCTCATGACACTGGTGTTCTTAGTAAGGTTTTTTTTTTTTTTTTTTTTTTTTGCGGTACGCAGGCCTCTCACTGTTGTGGCCTCTCCCGTTGTGGAGCACAGGCTCTGGACACGCAGGCTCAGCGGCCGTGGCTCACGGGCCCAGCCACTCTGCGGCATGTGGGATCTTCCCGGGCCAGGGCACGAACCCGTGTCCCCTGAATCGGCAGGCAGACTCTCAACCACTGCGCCACCAGGGAAGCCCTCTTAGTAAGGTTTATTCAGGTTCTGGTTAGACATGATCAAGGAGGTGTTGACTAAACATTTCAGCTGCACAGCTACTTCCTGACATCAGTTGTTTTTAGATTACAAGAGGGTTATGATTATAGTTACTTTTCTTTGCAATCTTTTTTAATGACCACATCAGACTTCAAGAAGAATTCCCAAATACAGGAAAAATCAGACACTAGAATCTTTTCTGAGTTATAGTAGTTAGACTAAAGAAAAATAGTTATTCGATTTTAAAATGAGTTTTCATGACACTAAAAGAATTTGATCATGTAGTTGAAAATCTAAATACAAGAAAATACATAAAACAAGAAAAGTTCAAGTACGTGTAATGATTGTAGAAGGCTTCTCAAACATGTTTGAGTGGCAGCACACAACTATTCAGACTTTTCTGTACTTTTTAAAAACTGTGAGCAGGTTGGTCTTATTTTACAGATCTCTTTGGCACTTTTTATGAGGTCGTAGTAAATCATTCGAGACTTGTCTGAAGATCAAGTTTTGTTGAATGAAGAATGAATTTTCATTGCTACATCTGTGAGAAGTAAGAAATTCATCACTTTTTTTTCTGAAATCAACTTAGAGTTAAGCCCCACATCTTCTCCTTCTTCCTCATCATGTCAGAAACTGGAACTATAAACTATACTCCATCTGTGCTGTAGAATCCTCCCCCTTCCTGTCTGTCACCCTCTCCCCACAGGCATTTGCAGAGGTTACATTGATTTTACTTCATCCACTATTATTTCATCACCACTGGGAGAAATTCACAAGATTATAGATACTTAGGCAAAAATGCAGAATTTCACCCATTAATGCTTTTATTATCCTTAAAAAATCGAAAATATAGCCCTTCTAGACTCTTTCCATTTAAATTCAGGACTACTTTCAGGGAGACCTGCCACATGGTCATGGGTGGTGGACGTGGAGCTTTTTATCCCAGGCATTGGTTCCACGTCCCCAAGACACCCACAGCCCAGCCAGCCAACCCTGGCACCACGGGCTGGTCCTAGTTCTGGCTTTGTCCGTTCTCTCTGCCCTGTACAGAGCCCCATGCCTTTCCTGCTACCTCTTCCAGGCCTCCCTCCATCCTCCATGCATGCACTGCCAGATGGATCTACGAGCATCTTCGCCTTTCTCCTCTCTGTCACACACCTCCAGTGTCTCCAGCTTCCAACCCTATTGATTCTTGAAAAGTAGAAGCATGGACAAAGAGCCAGCACTGAGCAAGGCCGCAGCTCCTCAGTCAGAGCCTCCTCCCTTCCTCCCACCACTGGTCCACTATTCACTATTAACAGGTTCAGCAGGACCCAGAGAATTTCTAAAATGGCAGAAAGTGAACAAAGTTATATTCTCTCTATATCATATAAAACCTGGTGGCCAGTGGTCCATGTGAGATATTCAAAAGGCCAGTTATGCAAAAGCTAAAAGAATAATAACAACAAAAAGCTGAGTCTTTACTGTAGCTTCAGGGAGCACTGGTGGATGCAGGCAGAGGTACACCACCAGAAGCCCCGATGGTATAAGCAGAAGTGTGCATGTTGACTGTCTTTCCTTAAATCAGGAGTTTCCCTCTGTGTGATCAAGTTCTTGTGTTGGCAGCTGAGAAAGCCACTGACAGCTGGGGAGTTATTTTCTCCTTTGGTCACAAGATGATGGAGATAATCTAGGGTGGGAAGTGTGGGGGAGAGAAGGAGGAGACAAATGCTGGCTCCTCTGACCAGAATTGGTAAGAAGGCTCATAGATCTTCCTTTCATGTAGATCAGACTCCTAAATAACTCCTGAGTCTACCCCTTACATTTGCTGAGAAGCAACCGGATCACATCAGCAAAACTCTTGAGGTGTCGTAAAGAAGGATCAAGGTTTTAAATCAGCCTCTTTTTCTTGTCTTTTCTTTTCTGTTTTTGGATCATTACAAAGTACTTAATCTGGATTGTGTTGTTTCCAAAAAATGGAGGAATCCACAAAACTCAATAGAATACTATTTTCCAAGTGTGAGATCTAGCCGGGAAAATTATTTGAAGTTAATCCTTCCTGTTTTGTTGATGACTCTTGACCTAAAACAGGCAGAAACTTGGATAATTAGAGTTGTCCATTGTAAAATGTTTTTAGATGCCCTGACTAGGAATATACCTGATTAGACGGAGTTATTGTTTTGGAATTTTCCACTTGCTGTCTTAGTGATTCCATGAAATTGCAGGTCAACCCACTTTTTATTTCATATGTATTAAACATACTCTGTATTTAATACATGCTAAGTATTTAATATATATGTACAACATTAAATTCATAATAGACCACTGATTGTTATATTTACTGTTTAAAATTATTTTGAACAATGAAAGTTTCTTCTAGACAATGCATATTTTCTAGGTTGTTCTCTAACTGAACGTTATGTGTCAAACATTCAGTTCAACCAACATCAGTTGAGAGCCTTCTGTGCGCCAGGTGGGTGGTGGATGGATATTGTGGCATTTCCATCACTTAAAAGAGCGTTGTTAATTCTGGGTAAATTCTAGGTAGACTTCTCCACATCCTTCAGTCTTTCCTTCTTCCCCACCATTAGCTGTTACATCTTACAGCAATATTATATATTACTTTTGCTGTGATCAAATGAGACAGGCAAGTGTGTTCCCCTTAATAAACATAATCTTAGTTTTTAAACTGAAATCTAATTCTCTATTTTAGCTATACATTTTGACTTCGCTTTTAACTTACAGCGACAAAGTATATCACATAGAAAACATGAAAAGAAATGAAAGAACATACAAATACTAGTGTGTCATGTTAGGATGAAATGATTATTTTTGTTCTATATTTTCATTATTGTTTGTTTGTTTGTTTTGCCCGTACCACATGGCTTGTGGGATCTTAGATCCCTGAGCAGGGATTAAGCCTGGGCCCACGGCAGTGAAAGCACCGAGTTTTAACCACTGGACTGCCAGGGAATTCCCTATTTTCATTAGTTTTAAGATATTCCATTCAAATGAAAGATAAATAAGTTTGCCTTATTACTAATAAACCCTTGTCTAACCATTGGTTTCAGGCAACTCAGCTTCTCGAGCCTTCTTTACACTCAGAAGAATTAAATACCGAGTTGGCCCTTTTCTCTATACTCTTTCTGGATTCATATTGATACCACTAGGTCTCTTAAATTCTCTTGGATAATCTTTCTCCCTTAGACTGTCTCCAAACTTTGAATCTGGCTGTTATTAATTCTGTTTTTATTAATATGGCTGATTATTATAATTATTGGTTAATTTTAACTAATTATAATTAATCCTATTACTTCTCATTAATTTTGTTTTCAAAGTCATCTTATTTCTTCCCAATAATTAGAATTTTAAAAATATATATTAAACACCATGGGCAATGGTTTTATTTTCTGTACTATTTCAGACACACTTGTCTCTTTCTCTGAGCTCTGACTTTAAATCTGGATTTGTTTCAGTAAGCAAACCAATGGAAACTACTTACCATTGATTGCATGTCATGTTCTCCTTGGTTAGGGCCACTGTGTACAGCTGGGCAGGTGTCCCTGGCACAAGGGCACCTGGCCAACAGGTGAATGGAGGCTCTTTGTCAACATATGCCAAGAGGAAGAGACTATGGAAACTGATGAATTCATAAAAGTGCTAACAAAAGATCAAGATAAAAAAAATAAATTACATGGGACTGAGTGAACTGATGAGGATGATAATAATTTTTGTGACTTTCTGTTTGAATAAAAAAGAAAGACTATGGGCAGCACTTTCTTTAGCGTTACATAATGACATAAAGTAAATTTGGACTATGTATGGTCCTGCCTTGAGGCATTTAAATATAGACAGGGGAGACTTGGAAAACAGAAAACGGGGGAAAAATTTAAGAGTAATTTCTTTATATTGATATTTTAATGAATAAACAGTATATTTATTCAAATTCCAAGGGATTCAATGACAGAAGAGATAAATGTGGACTGGAGTATTTAGGTATAGCTCCAACAAATCAGTGGAATATAAAAAGAATCCTTAGGTTTAAGACCAGCAGTCTTATCTATTTCTAATGACATAAAATTTTCATGCAGGGACAGTCTTATCCACAAAGTGGATTATTAGAGACATGCCCGGTGGCCTGAGTGGTGTCCACTAGCCCTTGTCATCTTCTCAAATGCCTCTGAACCTTACCCCATCCCCCCCCTCGGTGCCTGGGATTAGTGAATTATTCCTTTGAGTTAAAGTATGACCATCACAAGATGCCCTTTAAAAAGAGAAGATATTCCCAAAAGATTGAACATACCAAACATGATCTGCCTGGATAATTCTGTTCAGCAAGGCTGATCGCACCTCTGTTCTGAAGAACCAAAGCCTCTGTTCACCTGAGCCTGAGATTCTGTCTTTGCGGAGGGACTTGGAAAGAAAAAGCAGGAAGGAACCAGTTCTCTGTTTTGCACTTCCATAAAATCATTGATATCTCGGTCAATATTTCGACATAGATGACTCCAAAAAAATAAGATAAAAGCTGTGGATCATCTCCTCAAATAAATGCACAAAGCCTAAAACATAACACACGATTCATGGAACTCACAGACTCCTGAAGCCTGTCTAGGGATCTCAGGTTAAGAATTCACTGAACAAATAAAAACTGTCATTTTTAGTGTCTGCAGTGCTAGGGAACCTGGCATTGCTCACCTTTGCTTTCTTCCCTTTACAGTTCATCCACTCACCTTCCGTGCTCATCTTTCCCAACCCCCCACCCCCACTCCCATTTGTGGGTGGACTGAATTATCAAAATAATGACTGAGAATCCTCACCTTGGGAAAAAGAGGGCTGTGTGCTGCTACCTCCAATTTGTTTCCATGTGCCAGAACTATGTAACCAAGAACAAGGTGTAGCCAAAGGAGGCTGGGCCCATGTGCGGTGGTGGAGGAGAAGTGGGCAGTGGAGGTGGTGTTGCAAAGGTTATATGATGTGGCCCGCTCTGCCGTACTTTGTAGCTGTCCCATCCAGTGAAAGCTCAGTATAATTCCTCCACATCAGGGACAATCAGACCACAAAGTGTAGTCATCAAAGAATCCTCTCTCTTATAGATGCTGGGTCAGGACATACGGAAGTAAATCAGATAGAAATCTTTACTAAGGACCTTCACATGACAAAAGTTTGGAATATTTTAAATTTGTTTTTAGAGTCTTTGACTTCTCGAGCACAAGCTTCCAATGAAGAGGAAGAGGGTCAGGATGCAAGAGCTGAGCTACCCCGGTTCCCTCTTTAAGAAGAAAGAATATAAAGGCCTCATTCACATGGTAAGTGCTCAGTAAGTTTTATCTATGATTATTATGCTCTGTTTGCTGAGTGTGGTATTCTCAGCATCCACAATGTGTGTATCAACTGCTGATAAAATTACCATTGATAACTTCCCACTTGGGAATTATTGAAATGAAATGCCAACTCTCATGGGACATTGGTAACGTGTTCTTCAAAACTTTAACTCCTGAGAAGGCATGTTTGTGGAGGCATGTCATCATTCTCCTTTCCTCCTCATTGGCTGGGAAAAGCTCCCAAAAAAGGACACTGTGTTCATTGGCTGTTGCTGGTATGGTCTCTTACTGGAAAAGGTGAAAGGGGATTCAGGTAAAACAGCAAGGGGACTATAGTCTGGTCTCACTATCTCAGCAGTCATGAGGGTAGAATACGCTTCACAGAGACCTGGGGCCCTAGCATAACTTCATTTAGGGCACAACTGAGAATCCAGGGACCCATTCTCTCTCCTTGCACCTCTTTGAGAAGCATGAACACTGCTTAGGAAGTGGGTATATTTGCATTCGTTTGTTTCCATCCAATACATCCCTTTGGGGGAGAATTCTTCAGCAAGCCAGCTCAGAGATGGTTAGCCGCCTGCATGTCAGACTGCTCCACAGGTGCCCTTGAACCTCAGGAGCAGATTCTGGGAGAGGATCATGGAAGTCTGGATTTCACTTGATTCTTGTAGAAGCTTTATAGACTGTGAATTTCAAGGTCCTGAGTCACCTACTCTGTGTTGAGATCCTAGCAAAGCCCCTTCATATAAAATTGTCAATTTAAAAGTTTTACACTATATAAAGAAAGGCAGAACAGCACAACCATTCCAAAGATGGCCCCCCCTCTCCCCCATGTGTCTATTGTGTTACCAGCTTTCTGGTACAGCCTGGCTGGTGGCAACTGGAATGTTATCCAGAGGGACAAAATCAATGGGGAGGAGTCGTCTCAGATGCAATGTAGAGGACCAAGGTGGAATAAGACGAGAATACTCTTAGTTTTGGCAACGAAGGGGTCATTAGTTCAAATTAAGTGTAAGGAAAAGGTATAGAAGTTAACATAGCACCAGCCTCCTTGTACAACAGATAATGAGATAGTCTGTTAAGGAGAAAGGCAAGGGTTTGGGTGGGAATATCAAGATCAGAAAAGATTTAGAAGAGCCCAGCATCTGTCCACTTCTTTCCAACTCCACCACCTTCAGAACTAATCCTGTAAAAGAAAAATGTATCAATAAATATGTACTCAATGACTTTCCTCTGTGTCAGCCTGCAGAAAATAGCCTTGAACCTTTAAACAGACATTATCTTTGCTTTCTTGGAACTTTCAGGTCTAGTTGGAAAATATGGACAATAAATGTTAGAGAGTTGTGAGAAAGAAGAGTTCACTGGCGGGGGTAGCCCTATTGGGCATGCGTCACATAGCAGACGGGTGCTGTGTGAGATGGAATTAGTTAAGAGAAGAATTCAGGCACCGGCTTAAGACTCAAGAGGCTTAAGACCCTCCAAACTAGTGAATTATTTCTTAGAGAATTTCCCTGTCTCCTATCTTTTTCCAATCCTAGACAACATCACCAAATTAACTGTTGTTATCATGATTCTGCTTCAAAACTGTCAACAATCCCCCAGTGCCTGCCCCTTAGGGTTCAAACAACTTAGGCTAACCTCCATCTGCTGGGACCTATCCTTTCTTCCCAGATCTGGGTCACACAGCTCTCCATTCCAGCAAAGCTCACCCACTGTCCTTCATTCATGTCCCATCCTTTATCACCTCTCCATCTTTATCCCTGCTGTCCTTTCATCTTGAGTGCCCTTCCCCCACTGCCCATTCTTATTGTCATTTCTGCTTGAAGACTCAACTCTTACTTCCACCAGGATGCATTCTCTGGTCCCCAGCACTAGAAGCAACCTGCCTCTTCTGCACATCCACAAACTTTGTTCATATTTCTCTTAGGACATGTTTTATATAGTCTTTCTTACACTGTAGTTATTTTTATACTCTCTTCATCATCTTACTATCTTATAAACCTAAGGGGAGGATTTGTGCCTCATTCACCTTTATACTCCATAATACTTTATACTCCAGTGCAAAATACACTTAGCTGAAAGAAATGCTCTATTAATGATTGCTGAAGTTAATGCTAGAGAAAAATAAGTCATGTTAGACTGGATGCTTGAAAGTTTCCTTTGAACCTGTAAAAATTGGTTCTTAAGGATATATTATTTTTGGCATCCCTGGAACATAAATGTATATATATAATTTCATTCATTCATTCATTCTTCAGTATAAATGTATTAATTACCTACCAAATGCAAGACATGTGCATGATAGGGACAGCACTGGCCCTGGATATTTGCAGTGTATGCATTCATTTAGCAGTGTTATCAATGACATAAGCAATGTCATTTTGTTTCCCTTTTTTCCAGACAAAGGGGAGCAAAGAGGCACTCCTTATCACCACTGTTGGACAAGAGCAATGTGTGATAGGAAAAACCTTCATTCAAGTTGTGACCTGTGGTTTTAGAATAAGCCTTGTAATGCACAGAACCAAATTACATGCAATTTAAACACTGACAGAGAATATTGGCTTTTTAGATACCCATCCTAGTGTTTGTTTGGAAATACTGCTTTAAGAAGTATCGATTACACCCACCCCTTCTCTCTTCTCTGTAATTATTTTCCTAGCATTCATTCAATGAAGAGCTTTAAGTCTACTTTTTCAGATGGAAATAAACTAATGAAAATTGAAAATCAGTGTTTTCCTTCTAACAGTGTTAACAAAAAAGTAAAAAATCTCCAATTTTGTAATTACAGTCAACTTATAAATAGGAATGGCCACAAATACGCACAATAAAAATAATTGGTTTAGGGTACATTTATTTTTAAACAATTAGGCAATTTTTTAAAAAGATGTATGTAAAGTGCATTTTAAAATATATTTTTAAAATGTCGTTACAAAATATGAGTGCATCTCAGCTTGATGTCTAGCTAAAGCGTTGCTTGTCCACCTCCCTCTCCAGCCAGGACCTTTATCCCTATCCTGGGGTTGGGGAACACACAGGCCCGTCTCTTGCTTCTTAAGGACCCATCATTTCTCTGCACAAGTGTTTGAGGATCCAATCTGTGGCTCTTTCAGCCAGGAGCCTCCCGGATCTTTCCAGACTTCTTTGCAATGCCGCCTGATGCAGCGAATTCATTTCTTTCAGAGCCTGCCGCCCTCTGCCTTCCTCATCTCCCTCTCTTTTCTCCCACGGCCCATCTGCCCCTCCTTTCCTCCATTCCCCTCTCCGCTCCCCTTTATTTCCACTCCCCACCCGCAGAGCTTGGCTCTCCTCCCTTCCTCCCTCTCCCTCTCTCTCCCCCTCGGCTTGTCTGTATTTGGAGCTCCCGGAAGCCGCCGGCCACTCTCCCCAGGAGCGGCGTGACTGACACCGACTCCTACTCAGGGGGGAGGAGGAGGGGAGGAGGGCAGGCGGGAGGAGGGCGCGAGGGGCCGAGCAACGGATCGGCATCGCCCAGGACCAGACCGCAGGACCCCCAAACAGGTAATCCGGAGCAGCCGGGCCGGGAGGGGCCGGCGGGCAGGTGCGGGGGGCGCTCCGCGGCCGCGCTCGGAAGTTGCGCTCAATGGGTGGGGTGAAGAGGGGCCGGGGCGGGCGGCGCGCGAGGAATAAAGACCGGGCTGGTGCCTGAGGGGCCAGGATGTCGGGGACGCGGGCGAACGCGGGGCCTGGGTGCCGGGGACCCGGGCGCGGGCGTGCGGGCGCGGGCGGGCGCTCCATCTGGGTCAGCGCAGCGGCGCTCCCTGCCCCCGCCGCCTGCCGCGGCGCGCGCTGGCCTGCCCAGAAGGCGGTGCGGCCGCGGAGCGGGCTTGGGGCTGGACGGATGGCCAAGGCCTTGCGGCCACGCTCCAGGCTGGTCTAACTTTGGGGCTTCTCGCCAGTTTGGCTCTGAGCCTCAGAGGGGTGCAGGGTCGTTGGGGGTAGGGCTGTCATCGGACTGAATTTGACCCTAGCCAGGAAGTGCTGGAAAGGAACGGACCTGGCTTCTCTGCAGAAACTGACTTGAGGCCATGAGTCACTTTAAAAAAATGCGAAGGCCACTGAGGCATTGAGGGACAGCTCCGAAGAGGTCACCTCACAGCTGGGTCTCTGTCTCCTTTGGGTAGAGGGTTGTTTGTGGAAGTAGCCTCGGTGTCATCACTTTGGGGACTAATAATCACATATGCAAACGGCCTTGCCTTCATTGCCATCAGAGTGGTATCCGGCAACACAGATAGGTTTGCAAGTTTCAGCGATATTTGAATTGGTGCGTTCTCTAAAATGAGTGAATATGGGTGACTACATTTAGTGTATTGAACTAGGATTAGGTCCAAACGGCCAAAGCGGAGATGAACACAGCAAAAAGGATCAAGAAGCTTTGATTATGTGGTCATGGGAATGCAGAAGTTACGGGACTTAAACCACCAAAGTTTACCAGAATTGTTTGCAGAGTACTATTTCTTTACTGCTTATATAAGACTTCTTTTTTATTTAAGGAACATAGCTTAGAATTCTTGGTAAAATATCTAAGACCCCTTAATGTAAGATTCAACTGTGGAGTGATCTTTGGGGAAATTGTTCTTATAGTTACTAGAGTCTAATTAGACTGTAAGCCTCTTGAGGGCAAGGATGGGGTTTTGGGTAGTTTTTACTGCACCAAGAAGTATTTGACTCACAGCATGCAATGAGCAGGCAATAAAAGTTTGTTAAAATGATTTACCCAATAGTTTGAGTGTGGCTGGATCGTGACTTTTTGAAGATACCACATTATTTTACAAGGAAAGACTACTCTACAATTCCCAAATGTAAAAATCCTTAATAAAATTAGAATCGAAGTACTATATAAATATTTATTAAAGTTAAAGAGAAAAAATTGAGAAATCAAGAGGGTGACTGTCAAGGTGGTCTTGGCTAGTAGGAAATAGATTTTTTGCTACTCATTGTAGAAGTGAGAAGTAATTTAACTTGTTGATACAGTAAGGTTTGGCAAACTTTTTGAGTAAAAGGCTGGATAGTAAACTTGTAGGTTTTCTTGGCTATGTGGTCTCTTTAGTAACTTCTCATCTGTGCTGTTGTAGCTTAAAAGCAGCCATAGACAATACCTAAAGGAATGGTGTGGCTGTATTTCACTTTATTCATGGACACTGAAATTTGAAGTTCGTATAATTTTCACCAGTAATGAAGTAGTCTTCTTTTTTTTCAGGCATTAAAAAATGTAAAATTCATTTTTAGCTTGGGAGAGGAGGGGGAGACACAAAAACAGGAGGGGAAAGGGGGCAGGTTTGTCCTGTTGTTAGTAGTTTGCTACTCCCCCCTACCATGTGGTAGAGTTTGGAGAGGAACCTTTTGAGAGAATTAATGGGCCAGATTCTCCGGGTGCCTAAGTCATACCCAGGCATTAAGTTAATGCCTTCAAGAGTAGCATTAACTTATTTTGAGCATTACAGCATTTTGTTTTGTGTTAAATATTTCCTAACAGACATCTTTATGCATGAGGTTTTATTTATTAACGTCTTTATTGGAGTATATTTGCTTCACAATGGTGTGTTAGTTTCTGCTTTATAACAAAATGAATCAGTTATACATATACACATGTTCCCATTTCTCTTCCCTCCTGCATCTCCCTCCCTCCCACCCTCCTTATCCCACCCCTCTAGGCGGTCACAAACCACCTAGCTGATCTCCCTGTGCTACGTGGCTACTTCCTACTAGCTATCCACTTTACGCTTGGTAGTGTATATATGTCCATGCCACTCTCTCACCTTGTCACAGCCTACCCCTCCCCGTATCCTCAAGTCCATGCTCTAGTAGGTCTGTGTCTTTATTCCTGTCTTACCCCTAGGTTCTTCATGACCTTTTTTTTCTTAGATTCCATATATATGTGTTAGCATATGGTATTTGTTTTTCTCTTTCTGACTTACTTCACTCTGTATGACAGACTCTAGGTCCATCCACCTCACCACAAATAACTCAATTTCATTTCTTTTTATGGCTGAGTAATATTCCATTGTATATATGTGCCACATCTTCTTTATCCATTCATCTGTTGATGGACACTTAGGTTGCTTCCATGTCCTGGCTATTGTAAATAGAGCTGCAGTGAACATTGTGGTACATGACTCTTTTTGAATTGTGGTTTTCTCAGGGTATATGCCCAGTAGTGGGATTGCTGGGTCGTATGGTAGTTCTATTTGTAGTTTTTTAAGGAACCTCCATACTGTTCTCCATAGTGGCTGTATCAATTTACATTCCCACCAACAGTGCAAGAGGGTTGCCTTTTCTCCACAACCTCTCCAGCATTTATTGTTTGTAGGTTTTTTGATGATGGCCATTCTGACCGGTGTGAGATGGTATCTCATTGTAGTTTTGATTTGCATTTCTCTAATGATTAATGATATTGAGCATTCTTTCATGTGTTTGTTGGCAATCTGTGTATCTTCTTTGGAGAAATGTCTATTTAGGTCTTCTGCCCATTTTTGCATTGGGTTTTTTGTTTTTTTGATACTGAGCTGCATGAGCTGCTTGTAAATTTTGGAGATTAATCCGTTGTCCGTTGCTTCATATGCAAATATTTTCTCCCATTCTGAGGGTTGTCTTTTTGTCTTGTTTATGGTTTCCTTGGCTGTGCAAAAGCTTTGAAGTTTCATTAGGTCCCATTTGTCTATTTTTGTTTTTATTTCCATTTCTCTAGGAGGTGGGTCAAAAAGGATCTTGCTGTGATTTATGTCATAGAGTGTTCTGCCTATGTTTTCCTCTAAGAGTTTGATAGTGTCTGGCCTTACATTTAGGTCTTTAATCCATTTTGAGTTTATTTTTGTGTATGGTGTTAGGGAATGTTCTAATTTCATACTTTTACATGTACCTGTCCAGTTTTCCCAGCACCACTTATTGAAGAGGCTGTCTTTTCTCCACTGTATATTCTTGCCTCCTTTATCAAAGATAAGGTGACCATATGTGCGTGGGTTTATCTCTGAGCTTTCTATCGTGTTCCATTGATCTATATTTCTGTTTTTGTGCCAGTACCATACTCTCTTGATTACTGTAGCTTTGTAATACAGTCTAAAGTCAGGGAGCCTGATTCCTCCAGCTCCATTTTTCATTCTCAAGATTGCTTTGGCTGTTCAGGGTCTTTTGTGTTTCCATACAAATTGTGAACTTTTTTGTTCTAGTTCTGTGAAAAATGCCAGTGGTAGTTTGACAGGGATTGCATTGAATCTGTAGATTGCTTTGGGTAGTAGAGTCATTTTCACAGTGTTGATTCTTCCAATCCAAGAACATGGTATATCTCTCCATCTATTTGTATCATCTTTAATTTCTTTCATCAGTGTCTTATAATTTTCTGCATATGGGTCTTTTGTCTCCTTATGTAGGTTTATTCCTAAATATTTTATTCTTTTTGTTGCAGTGGTAAATGGGAGTGTTTTCTTAATTTCACTTTCAGATTTTTCATCATTAGTGTATAAGAATGCCAGAGATTTCTGTGCATTAATTTTGTATCCTGCTACTTTACCAAATTCATCAATTAGCTCTAGTAGTTTTCTGGTAGCATGTTTAGGATTCTGTATGTATAGTATCATGTCATCTGTGAACAGTGACAGCTTTACTTCTTTTCCGATTGGGATACCGTTTATTTCTTTTTCTTCTCTGATTGCCGTGGCTGGAACTTCCAAAACTGTGTTGAATAAGAATGGTGACAGTGGGCAACCTTGTCTTGTTCCTGATCTTAGTGGAAATGGTTTCAGTTTTTAACCATTGAGGACGATGTTGGCTTTGGGTTTGTCATATATGGCCTTTATTATGTTGAGGAAAGTTCCCTCTATGCCTACTTTCTGGAGGGTTTTTATCATAAGTGGGTGTTGAATTTTGTCGAAAGCTTTCTCTGCATCTATTGAGATGATCATATGGTTTTTCTCCTTAAATTTGTTAATATGGTGTATCACGTTGATTGATTTGCATATATTGAAGAATCCTTGCATTCCTGGAATAAACCCCACTTGATCATGGTGTATGATCCATTTAATGTGCTGTTGGATTCTGTTTGCTAGTATTTTGTTGAGGATTTTTGCATCTATGTTCATCAGTGATACTGGCCTGTAGTTCTCTTTCTTTGTGACATCTTTGTCTGGTTTTGGTATCAGGATGATGCTAACCTTGTAGAATGAGTTTGGGAGTGTTCCTCCCTCTGCTATATTTTGGAAGAGTTTGAGAAAAATAGGTGTTAGCTCTTCTCTAAATGTTTGATAGAATTCACCTGTGAAGCCATCTGGTCCTGGACTTTTGTTTGTTGGAAGATTTTTAATCACAGTTTCAATTTCAGTGCTTGTGATTGGTCTGTTCACATTTTCTATTTTTTCCTGGTTCAGTCTCGGCAGGCTGTGTATTTCTAAGAATTTGTCCATTTCTTCCAGGTTGTCCATTTTATTGGCATAGAGTTGCTTTTAGTAATCTCTGATGATCTTTTGTATTTCTACAGTGTCAGCTGTTACTTCTCCTTTCTCATTTCTAATTCTATTGATTTGAGTCTTCTCCCATTTTTTCTTGATGAGTCTGGCTAATGGTTTATCAAATTTGTTTATCTTCTTAAAGAACCAGCTTTTAGTTTTATTGATTTTTGCTATCATTTCCTTCGTTTCTTTTTCATTTATTTCTGATCTGATCTCTAGGATTTCTTTCCTTCTGCTAACTTTGGGTGTTTTTGTTCTTCTTTCTCTAATTGCTTTAGGTGCAAAGTTAGGTTGTTTATTTGAGATGTTTCCTGTTTCTCAAGGTAGGATTGTATTGCTATAAACTTCCCTCTTAGAACTGCTTTTGCTGCATCCCGTAGGTTTGGGGTCGTCGTGTCTCCATTGTCATTTGTTTCTAGGTATTTTTTAATTTCCTCTTTGATTTCTTCAGTGATCACTTCATTATTAAGTAGTGTATTGTTTAGCCTCCATGTATTTGTATTTTTTACAGATCTTTTCCTGTAATTGATATATGGTCTCATAGCGTTGTGGTCAGGAAAGATACTTGATACGATTTCAATTTTCTTAAATTTACCAAGGCTAGATTTGTGACCCAAGATATGATCTATCCTGGAGAATGTTCCATGAGCACTTGAGAAAAATGTGTATTCTGTTGTTTTTTGGATGGAATGTCCTATAAATATCAATTAAGTCCATCTTGTTTAATATATCATTTAAAGCTTGTGTTTCCTTTTTTATTTTCATTTTGGATGATCTGTCCATTGGTGAAAGTGGGGTGTTAAAGTCCCCTACTATGATTGTGTTACTGTCGATTTCCTCTTTTATGGCTGTTAGTATTTGCCTTATGTATTGAGGTGGTCCTATGTTGGGTGCATAAATATTTACAATTGTTGTATCTTCTTCTTGAATTGATCCCTTGATCATTATGTAGTGTCCTTCTTTTTCTCTTGTAATAGTCTTTACTTTAAAGTCTGTTTTGTCTGATACGAGAATTGCTACTCCAGCTTTCTTCTGATTGCCATTTGCATGGAATTTCTTTTTCCATCCCCTGACTTTCAGTCTGTATGCGTCCCTAGGTCTGAAGTGGGTATCTTGTAGACAGCATATATACCAGTCTTGTTTTTGTATCCATTCAGCCAGTCTGTGTCTTTTGGTGGGAGCGTTTAATCCATTTACATTTAAGGTAATTATCGATATGTATGTTCCTATTCCCATTTTCTTAATTGTTTTGGGTTTGTTATTGTAAGTCTTTTCCTTCTCTTGTGTTTCTTGCCTAGAGAAGTTCCTTTAGCATTTGTTGTAAAGCTGGTTTGGTGGTGCTGAACTCTCTCAGCTTTTGCTTGTCTGTAAAGGTTTTAATTTCTCCATCAAATCTGAATGAGATCCTTGCTGGGTAGAGTAATCTTGGTTGTAGGTTTTTCTCCTTCATCACTTTAAATATGTCCTGCCACTCCCTTCTGGCTTGCGGAGTTTCTGCTGAAAGATCAGCTGTTAACCTTATGGGGATTCCTTTGTGTGTTATTTGTTGTTTTTCCCTTGCTGCTTTTAATTTGTTTTCTTTGTATTTAATTTTTGATAGTTTGATTAATATGTGTCTTGGTGTGTTTCTCCTTGGATTTATCCTGTATGGGACTCTCTGTGCTTTTTGGACTTGATTAACTATTTCCTTTCCCATATTAGGGAAGTTTTCAACTATAATCTCTTCAAATGTTTTCTCAATCCCTTTCTTTTTCTCTTCTTCTTCTTCTTGGACCCATATAATTCGAATGTTGGTGCATTTAATGTTGTCCCAGAGGTCTCTGAGAGTGTCCTCAGTTCTTTTCGTTCTTTTTTCTTTATTCTGCTCTGCAGTAGTTATTTCCACTATTTTATCTTCCAGGTCACTTATCTGTTCTTCTGCCTCAGTTATTCTGCTATTTATCCCTTCTAGAGTATTTTTAATTTCATTTATTGTGTTGTTCATCATTGCTTGTTTCCTCTTTAGTTCTTCTAGGTCCTTGTTAAATGTTTCTTGCATTTTCTCTATTCTATTTCCAGATTTTGGATCATCTTTACTATCATTATTCTGAATTCTTTTTCAGGTAGACTGCCTATTTCCTGTTCATTTGTTAGGTCTGGTGGGTTTTTGCCTTGCTCCTTCATGTGCTGTGTGTTTTTCTGTCTTTTCATTTTGCTTATCTTACTGTCTTTAGCGTCTCCTTTTTGCAGGCTGCACGTTCGTGGTTCCCGTTGATTCTGGTGTCTGTCCCCAGTGGCTAAGGTTGGTTCAGTGGGTTGTGTAGGTTTCCTGGTGGAGTGGGCTAGTGCCTGTGTTCTGGTGGACGAGGCGGGTGGATATTGTCTTTCTGGTGGGCAGGTCCACGTCTGGTGGTGTGTTTTGGGGTGTCTGTGGCCTTATTATGATTTTAGGCAGCCTCTCTGCTAATGGGTGAGGTTGTGTTCCTGTCTTGCTAGTTGTTTGGCATAGGGTGTGCAGCACTGTAGCTTGCTGTCGTTGAGTGAAGCTAGGTCTTGGTGTTGAGATGGAGATCTCTGGGAGATTTTCGCCATTTGATATTATGTGGAGCTGGGAGGTCTCTTGTGGACCAGTGTCCTGAAGTTGGCTCTCCCACCTCAGTGGCACAGCCCTGATGCCTGGCTGGAGCGCCAAGAGTCTGTCCGACACACAGCTCAGATGTGTAGCACAGGGAACTCTACTCAGTACTCTGTAATGACCTACAAAGGAACAGGATAAGAATTCTCTTCAGAAACCCTGCTAGTGTTGGAGGGTCTCCTGCAGAGGTGGGGGGCAGCTCAGGCTCACCATGAAGACAAGGACACTGGCAGCACGAGGTTTTATTTTTAATTCATCAATTATGTAATATACATAAGAATAATTTGCTAAGTTTATGTAAGCTATAAACGTTATATTCAGTGACCATCTGTAACCCTGTCACAACTTTAAAAACTAGGGCATAAGAACTAGATAATTGTGAAAAGGTAACCCACAGAATGCGAGAAAATATTTAAAAGTCCTATATCTGGTAAGGAACTTGTATCCAAAATATATGAAGAGTTCTTACAACTCAACAACAAAAAGATAAATAACCCAATATAAAAATGGTCAAGATATCTGAATGGCTATTTCTCCTAAGAGGATATACAAATGGCCAATAAGCATATGAAAAGATGTTCAGTATCATTATTCATCAGAGAAATGCAAATCAAAACTACAGTGAGATACCACTTCACACCCACTAGGATGGCTAGAATCAAAAAGTCAGTTAATAAGTGTTGGTGAGGATGTGAAGGAATTGGAACCCTTATACATTGCTGGTGGGAATATCATCTGGTGCAGCTGCTTTGGAAAACAATTTGGCACTTCCTCAAAAGTTAAACAGATTTACCATATGATACAACAGTTTCACTCTAAGTATATATATCCAAGAGAAATGAAAGCATATGTCCACACAAAAACTATTCACAGATGTTTATATCGACAACACTCATAACAACCAAAAGGTAGAAACAACCCAAATGTCCATCAACTGATGAATGGATAAATATAATATGGTATATCCATTCAATGGGATATTATTTGGCCATAAAAAGAATGAAATACTGATACATGCTACAACAAGTATGTACCTTGAAGACATTATTCTAAGTTAGTCACAAAAGACCACACACTGTATGATTTTCTGTTCATATGGAAATATTCAGACCAGGGCAATGAATAGAGACAGAAAGTAGATTAGTGGTTTCTTAGGGATGGGGGTTGATGTGAGGGGTGGGTGGTAATAGTTAAAGGGTATAGCGTTTCTTTTTGAGCTGACAAAATGAACTAAAATTAACTGGTGATGGTTTTGAACATCATCATATTGTACACTTCAAATGGGTGAATTGTATCATATGTGAGTTGTATCTCAATAAAGCCATTAAAGAAAATAAACAGAAGGCTAGAAAAAAAGAACTAGATTGTTACCTATACTGTTGTATCTTTCTTTATGCCCTTCTCCTATGCCATTCCTTGTGCCCCTCCCAACCCTGGATTTTGTGTTAGCCATTACCCGATTTTATTGTAAAATAGTTTTATGACATATGTAAGTATTCCTACATAATTTTGTTTACCTTTGCTTGTTTTTTTGATTTATAAAAAGGGTATATATAGCCTCACTTTTAAAAAACTCGAAATTAAGTTTTAAAGAATTATCCCTATTACTGTGTGTAACTGTGTATTATTTGTCGGCAAATATTCTGCAGTTTATTTATCCATTCTCTTACTGTTGAGCATTAGTGTTGGTTCCCATGTTTTGCTGCTTTGGAGACTCTTTTTCCATGTGTCTTGACACATGTGCAAGTTCTTCTGTGTGAATGTGAATATGCCATGTATTTTAATGACCAGAAACAAGGTTGATTCTCCTTCTGACTTATACATTAATGGTATATATCCCCAGCTTATTCATTCCCCCCAAACCACCAAGTGATTAGAACTGATATCCTGACTTCTCATCCCATTTAAATTCTAGTTGTAATATCTATTTTCTCATGTCCTCAGAGGTGTGGAAAAATACTATTCTAAAATTTTACAACTGAATTTCACAGCAGCCTCACTTAACCCAGTCACTTACAGGCATCTTCATCTTCTTATGTCACCTGGATTTAGGATAGGACAGAGGACAACTTTATTAAATCCAAGGGATATTATTTTAAGCAAGGTACATAAGTGGTTACTAAATTTCACTAACATTTTTCTTTGTATGTGTATAGTACTGGGTGCTCTAGTGTTCCTTTTCTTTTTTTTAAAAAAAGATTTATTATTTTATTTATTTTTGGCTGCTTTGGGTCTTAATTGCGGGCAAGCGCGATCTTCACTGAGGCATGCAGGATCTTGCGTTGCAGCATGTGGGCTTTTCTCTAGTTGTGGCATGCGGGTTTTCTCTTCTCTAGTTGTGGCACGGGCTCCAGGGTGCCTGGGCTCTGTAGTTATGGTGCACGGGTTCCAGAGCGTGTGGGCTCTGTAGTTTGTGGCACACGGGCTCTCTAGTTGAGGTGCACGAGCTCAGTCGTTGTGGCACACAGGCTTAGTTGCCCCATGGCATGTGGGATCTTAGTTCCCTGACCAGGGATCAAACCCTCATCCCCTGCATTGTAAGGAGGATTCTTTACCACTGGACCACCAGGGAAGTCCCTGGTCTAGTGTTTCTAACATGATTTAGTTGGTTATCCTGGTAAAAATAAGCCAATTGGAAATGCGGTGTTTTAGTCTTGGGCTCTTTCTAGGTCTGCCCTGATTCAGGCTATGAGCTTTTGCTGTTCATTCAGGAGATTTCTACTTGTACCTGGAAGGGGGCAAGCACCCTAAGGTCAGAACAGGCTGTTGTAAAAGAGTTTTAGAGTTTTTTTTTTTTTTATTGTGGTAAAATATACATAACATAAAAAGTTACCATTTTAACATATACAATTAATTCAGTGGCATTAGGTACATTCACAAAGTTGTACAACCATCAGCACCATTCATCTCCAGAACTTCTTCATCATCCCAAACTGAAACTCTGTTCCCATTAACGATAACTCCCCACTCCCCTCTTCCTCCAGCCCCTGGCAACCTCCATTCTACTATCTGTCTTTATGAATTTGCCTATTCTAGGTGCCTCATATAAGTGAAATCATGCAGTATTTGTTCTTTTGCATGAGCTTTTATATCCAGGGGAATTCCATCTTGTTTTGTTTTTCTAAAGTACACCCTTTTCCCACTTACGGAAAACATTTTCTTTTACTGAGAAATTATGTAATAATTTATATTATTTCCCTTTCATTATACAGCCCTATATAGGAAGGGACATAGGAAGCTGTCTAAAACAAGAAGAACTTTCAGTTATTACGGATGTGACCTTCATCTGCCCTACTTAATTAGACATCTAATAATCCTCGCTTCTTATTGACCACTTAGCCAAAAGGAGAAGGTGTAATAGTCCCCAATTTTTAAAATTTTGCACCTATGTGATGAATGGATGAATTAGGTAACCTTTGAGGTTCCTAATGGCTCCCAGCTTCCCAAAATTGAAAGGCCATTCTGCAATATAAAAGTCTAATCTAAAATAATTCTTGTTTTGTAAGAAGGGTATTAAAGAGCAGGAGAGTGGGAGACTGAAAACAGAAGTGTGGTGGTCTAAATGGTAGTGTTGAAGAGGAGGATGGTCCCAGAGGAGCTAGATGCTTCTGCTTACCTCTGTCCAGGGGCAGAAGGCTCAGATATCTGACATAGTGAGTAGGTTGATGGAAATGTCCATTTAATTAGTTGCTTGGCATTAGGTAGACTCAGTGCAGAAGTCTTTCCCCTGGCATCATCTTCTAGCATGAGAGAAGCAGTGGCAAGAGATTTTCGGGGGTACAGTGCAGGTTCACAAATATTTAGGCAAAATTTTTAAAGTTTGAGTATTGATCCCCCCTCTGTTTTCGTTCCTTATTTGTTTCTTAGTACTCTCATGGTGCCCTCTGCCTGTTCAGAATTCCCGCTGACAACCCTCTATTCCCTCTCCTTCCGCCCTGCTTCCAATGGCCTCTTTCTTCATCAGGACTCCTCCTTCTCAGTGTCTCTTATGAATGGAAGGTGGATGATTATCTAAATAAAGTTCTTCAGTAACTGAAACTTTAAAAAAGAAGTCTGTTAATGCAAATGAGTCTCTACGTATACAGAATTAGGGGTGAGGCTCATTTTTATGCTTCTTACTTTAGGCTGAGAGTCTTCAAACTGGGTGCATTTACTATATGCAAAGACTTCCCTAAGGTCCATGCACATGAGTGTTTGAAGAAAATAAATTTACAAATCTTCATCTTTCACAAGTGCTTTTTACCTAAGACTGATCTTCTAGAGAGTGGGTTTGTAACGGAGATGCAGGTTCCCTTTCACGCCTCCTTTTCTTTTACAGATCTTGTGTTTTCTAAATCTTCGTTAAAACAAAACAAAACAAACAAAAATAACCAACTGAAAGTGCAATCTAATCAAATTGTAAACTGATGTTAAAGGGTAAATTTTAAAAGCCAATGAAATCATGATTCTTATACATATAAAAAAATTAACATTTAGAAAAACGTCTTAAAAAATGAGAGAGCCAGAAAGGTCTTACAATCAGTTGAAAGGAGCCCATTGATGGGAATGCTAAAATAAATTTTCTTAATAGATGTAAACAAGCTTCCACCACAGTGGGAGAGGGAAGTCCAATGAAGTTCCACAGGATAAATTTTATTTGCATGCCTATAGACAGTTATTACTTGCTTTACTATCAGTTTTCTATAAGTTAACTTTTTAAAAGTTAATTAATTTTTGGCTGTGTCAGGTCTTAGTTGCAGCATGCAGGATCTTTCATTGTGGCATGTGGGCTTCTCTCTAGCTGTGGCACACGGGCTGCAGAGTACATGAGCTCTGTAATTGTGGCATATGGGCTCACTAGTTGTGGCATGCAGGCTCAGTAGTTGCGGCACGCAGGCTTAGTTGCCCCACGGCATATGGGATCTTAGTTCCCTCACCAGGGATCGAATCCACATCCCCTGCACTGGAAGGCAGATTCCCAACCACTGGACCACCAGGGAAGTCCTTACAAGTTAACTTTTATCTCTACAGAGTTGTAAAACAGCCTAGTCGTGGACAACAAATGGCTGAAATAACTCAGATGGATGAGTAGTTAGCATACTCACTAAATTTCAGTCTTCCCCAATTTTTTCTTACACTGGTGATTTAAATGATTTTGATATTTCATCACCATGTGATGTTTAGAATATAACTCAGGGAGTTCAAAAAATTGAATGATATTTCTATGACAAAATTTCATCCATTTGCATCTCAGTGCCAGCATTTACATTGATAAAAACAAAAATTGAGAATCGATGTTCAAGCTTGACTCATTCTAGCAATAAGTATACTCATCCACATATGCATGAGATAACTGAAAAATAAAAGAGCTCCAAAAAGAGAGGTTTCCAATTTAAAAAAAATGCTTTTTATCGACATTTACTAAATATTTGTCAACATTTGTAATATTTGTGTTGTTTTGATAAGTTCATTCTAATAAGAGTTACAGTGGTAACAATTAGAAGAGCACTCTTTTTACCATTGAATTTAAATAAATAAATATATATATATATGCTTTTGATGCAGAAAAGTATGATAGGGTAATGAATAAAAGACATTAAAGCATAAACTATGTAAAACTAGGATAAACTCTTATAAGGCAAAAAGAATGGAAATGTAAATTAAAGGAGAAATACAATCATGCAAAAATTTTTGACTGTCAGAGAGCAGCCTGTTTATGTATTCTTTTAAAATGAATGATGATGAATTTCAATGGATGTATTTCAGCAAGTGATAAAATAGGTTTACTTTTACATGTCAACATTTACAGAGTACTGGAAATTACATTCTTCACAATAATAAACATTTTGGTGAAAGTTTTTACATGTCAACCTAAAAATGTGCAAGAGGGATTTACAGATTTCTTTTAGGTTATATACAAGTAAGAATTTGAAAATCCCTTTGAGGCTCATCCTGCCTCTATTTTCTGACCAAAAATAAGAGTCTGATGTGACAAACCATTTCTGCAAGTTTAGTATTGATAAATGAACCAATTCATTGATTGATACAGTGAATCCTTGTTCTACTAGATTTAGAGAAGACATCTAAGAACTAAAGTTCGGGGCTTCCCTAGTGCCGGAGTGGTTAAGAATCCGCCTGCCAATGCAGGGGACACCGGTTCAAGCCCTGGTCCAGGAAAATCCCACATGCTGTGGACCAGCTAAGCCCGTGCGCTACAACTACTGAGCCTATGCTCTAGAGCCTGTGAGCCACAACTACTGAGCCTGTGTGCCACAACTACTGAAGCCCATGCACCTAGAGCCCATGCTCCACAACAAGAGAAGTCACTGCGGTATGCCCCCGCACTGCAAGGAAGAGTGGCCCCTGCTCGCCACAACTAGAGAAAGCCCGCGCGCAGCAACGAAGACCCAACGCAGCCAAAAATAAATAAATAAATTTATTTTTTTAAAAAAGAGAAAAGAACTGAAGTTCTTAATACTTGTGACAGCTCTCCAAAGAGAATGATAGCCCATCACATTTTATTTATTTCTTTTTAGGCAGTTATATCTTTACTCATCTTTCTTGTTCTTCCCTTGGAGGCAACTCACTGTAATACATTACGTGTTTATGTGTATAATAACCAGACAGATAGCACTCTTTGGATCTGTAAATGTATAGTTTTCACCAAGTTTGGGAAGTTTTTGGCCATTTTTTCTTCAAGTACGTTTCCTACCTCAGTCTCTTTGTCCTCTCCTGGAATTCCAGTGACATTAATATTAAACCTTTTAATATTGTCCCACAGGCTTTTTAGGCTCTGTTCACTTTTTCCTTCAACCTTTTTTCTCTCTGTTCTTTAGACTGGATAATATCTATATCAACTTTATTGATATTTTCCTTTGTCATCTCTGTTCTGCTATTGAGCCCATCCCATGCATTTTTTTACCGTTTATTGTATTTTTCAGTTCTAAAACGTTCACTTGTTTCTCTTTTATAGGTTCTGTGTCTCTGCTGAGAACTTCTATCTTTCCATTCATTTCAAGAATGGTTACCATTATTTCCTGGAGCGTAGTTAAAACAGCTCCTATAAATCTATCGGATAATTCCAACACCTGTGTCATCTTGGGGTTGGCATGTGTTAATTGTCTTTTCCTTTGAGGATTGATCACATTTCCTTGGTCTCTTGCATGTTAGATATTTTTTTATTGAATCCTGGACATTTTGAGTATTATGCTGTGAGAATCAGGTCCTTTCGAAATGTGCAGTTTTTTGTTTTACCAGGCAGTCAACCCAGTTCTGTCTTGCATTCTGTGGGCAGTGGTTCCAACATCATTTCATTTTTCAAAGCCTTTGCTCTGCTGCCTTGGATCCCATGGAAGCACTGTTTAGGGGTTAGCATGGGACTTGAGCAGTGGGACTTGAGCAGAACTTACGTTGTAGTTCAGTTCTCAAAGCCTTTGAATCTGTCCCACACATGCACAGCTCAGGGGCGAGACTGGGGTTTGCACTGGTTCATGCACAGCATCAAGGGACCCCCTTCTTTAGCTCTCTCCTCTCTGGGATTCTTCCCACACTCTCCTGCCCCTGTGAGCCTTTTTTTCCTGGTCTTCTGGCCAGAAAGACTGGGTTTCTTTTGAGGTTTTAGCTGCTCACGCTGCTGCAGTATGGTTTCCCCAAGACGGGGGCCATTCTCAGAGCAAAGCACTGAGAGAAAAGTAAGAGGGAAAAATGACAGGGTTCTGCCTACACTCTTTGGATCACAAAGGTTCCTTTTCCCTGCTCCTCTGGCAATAAGACCAGGTTTTTCTTGGAGAAATTTTAGCTGTCTGTGCTGCTGCTTGCTCGTCTACCATGCAGTTCTGTGACTGCAGCCACTCTTGGAAAAGAAAAATGGAAACAACAAAAACAAGAAAACAAACAACCCAGACTTCCCTTCACATTCTTCCACGTATAGGGACCCCCTTTCTAAGTCTTCTGGCTGAGAAGAAGAGGGTTCTCGTGGAGTTTGTGGCTTGCACCCCCTGTGCAGTTCCAACCTCAAGTCAAATCTGAAGAGAAAAGAGGAGAAAGCCCAGAAATGCACTCCCACATGGGTTCCTTTTTCAAGTTTTGATTGCCCTCCTCAATCCTCCTGCTGTTGTTCATTCTTCAGAGCCAGGAGTTTCTTCTTGCATTTTGAACACAGTTTAGAGATAGGGGGTAGTAAGCGTACTACTCTGGACTGGCACTGGTAGCCCCTCCTCCTTCCTTATTCCCTTTCGCCTCTGTTTTCCCTGCACCCCACCATTCTTTCCTTTCTTCTTTGCCTTTTTTCTCTCTTTCCTCTTTACTTTGGGCTCCCAGGTCCAAAGAGCAAAAAGGAAGAACTTCGGGCTTCCCTGGTGGCACAGTGGTTGAGAGTCCGCCTGCTGATGCAGGGGACACAGGTTCGTGCCCCTGTCCGGGAGGATCCCACATGCCACGGAGCAGCTGGGCCCGTGAGCCATGGCCGCTGAGCCTGTGCGTCCGGAGCCTGTGCTCCACAACGGGAGAGGCCAACAACAGTGAGAGGCCCGCGTACCGCAAAAAAAATAAAATAAAAGAAGAACTTCTAGTCTTTTGGTGGTCCACAGGTCTAGTTGAAAACTCTGATTTTGTCACAAATAATAAATCAAAGTCAAGTATGGAAGTAGACCCAGGAGGCTGGAGACACATGAAATAGCAAAAAAAAAAAAAAAAAGTGTTGAAGGAGCGCTCTTGGGCCAAATTCATCACCTGGCTATTTGAAATCAAATGATCCCACTTGCATTTGTTGAAAATATCCAGGTATAAAATGGGCCCAGCACTTAAGAACTGATCCTCAGAGTTACTGGATCTGTTATTCAGTTGTATGTAAATCCTACAGTGAATGCTAGAATTTTGAGTTTAGAAGGAATTTCAGCAAACCTAGTACCTTCATTATTCCAGAGAGACATGGCATTCTTAATGCAGAAATGCCAGTTTAATAAAGTAAAACATTTCTAGTCATGTTATGAGAAACAACTGACTATATGAAATGATATCCCCTTTTATGCTTTCAGTCAATAGTGTTTCTGCAGTTTATTTGCTCTATGGCATGGTCTTAGAAGTATAATGTTTGAGATGTTACCATCATTGTGTTTGGGGGACAGGAGTGGTGGTAACACATGCAGTAACAGTTCACGGGTTGAGCACTCACTGGGTACAGATCACAGTGATAAATGCTGTGGAGCTTTCAGAGATAAATTATAAGAATGATACCTGGGCATCACTTTGTAATTCACAAAGTTCACTTTATCACCTCCTTTAATCTTCCCAAGCATCCTGAGGAAGGTGTTATTATTATTAGGTAGAGCTTCAGGTCCCTACTTGAAGCTGCCAGCTATCATCTCATATCACTGTCTGCATTTCAAACTCAGATGTCGAGAACTGAGCTCCCATCTTCATTAGCTGCCTTCACTCCCTATCTCCATTTTTATTGGTACCACCCTATCCCGAAGCAAGACATCTAAGACATCCTACCTTCTCCCTTTCCCTCTCAACCTCATTTAATCCATTTAATCCTTTCTCAGATCTTGCCTAGTCTATACCTCAGATCTTCTTCAATCCACTGTCACGTGCACGGGTGAATTCCCAAGTCTCTTCCCAGCTTTATCTACCACTCGTTCTAACTCCTCATCAATCCCTCGTTCCTTGTGCTTTCTTAGGTAGCTCCTGGCACATAGTGAGTGCTCAATAAGTACTTTCTGGCTGTGATGCCTCCATATGGTTGCATATGCTGGGCGTGGGCTCAGGAATGCCTTCCTTACCTTTCTTCTGAACACCACCTCCTCATCCTTTGAGATTTCGTTTAGCCTCCCTACTTCCCAGGGCTCGGTGAGTACCCACCCTTCTCGACCCCCTGCACACATTCCCACGCGCACCTGTAACATTCCTGTGCAACTCTATTGTACTGTTTCCCAAAGCATGGGTCCTTGTACTCTGAAGTGTGCTGCTTAAAAATGTGTATTCCAGAACCACTGAATTAGTATTGCTGGGAGTGGAGCCCAGGAATCTGCATTTAGGAAGCTCCATTTCTCCCCAGTGATTCTGATGCACAGAAGAGAGAGGAGCAGTGAGAACTGTGCTCTATTCTGTCACCTATCTTGGCCTGTACAACTGGTTCCGGGAGCGAGGGTTGCGGCCATTCAGAGCAACCTCTGGTTAAGTTTAATTACCACCTATGACTTTGTTGGGAGGTAAGACTGGCAAAGTCCCTCAGACTTAACCGATTTTCAACCGTATCTTTATAAAGAGGAACAGTACCTATTTTTGTTTTTCATAACTTATAAAGGTACAATTTTGCATACCATAAAATTGACCCATTTTAAGTGCACAATTCAATAATTATTAGTACATAATGCAACTGCCACCACAATCCTGTTTTAGATCATTTCCATCTCTTCAAATAGAAATTTTGTGCCCATTTGCAGTAACTCTCCATGCTTCTTCCCAGCCCTAGGCAACCACTAATCTACTTTCTGTCTCTATGCTTTTTCTAGAGAGTCATTTAAAGGGAATCATAGGATACATGGTCTTCTGGTCTGGTTCTTTCACTTAGCATAGTGTTCTTGAGGTTCGTCCATGTGGCAGCATGTGTCTGTGCCTCATTCCTTTTTATTGATGAATAATAGTCCACTGTATGGACAGAGAGCACATTTTGTTCATTCATTCATCAGTTGATGGACATTTGGGTTGTTTCCATTGTGTGTGTGTGTGTGTGTGTGTGTGTGTGGCTATTGTGACTGATGCTGCCATGAACATTTGTGTACAAGTCTTTGTGTGTGTGGAAATATGCTTTTATTCCTATTGAGTAGGTAACTACAAGTGGAATGGCTGGACAGCATGGTAAATATGTGGTTAACTTTTTAAGAAACTTCCAACCTTTTTCCACAGCAGTTGCACCATTTTACATTCCCACCAGCAATGTAGAAAGGTTACAGTTTCTTTACATCCTTACCAGCACTTGTTATTATCTGTATTTTTGGCTGCAGCCATTCTGGTGGGTATCTTCCCTTCACCTAGGGAATGTATAACCTGGTGGTTACAGATAGAACAGATAACCTAGTGGGCGTCTCATCGTGGTTTTGATTTGCATTTCCCTGATGTCTTGATGTTGAGCATCTTTACAGGCAGTGTTGGCTATTTGCATATGTTCTTTGGAAAAATATCTATTCAAATATTTAACCCATTTTTAAATTGGAATACTTTTCTTCTTGTTGAGTTTTAAGTGTTCTTTACGTATTCTAGAAACAAGGTGAGCAATACTTCTACTTTATGGAGGGACAAAAGATCCATGGAAACCCTATTCAGGCTGTGGTAGCCTGGCCAGCAGGGACTCCATGGTTCTTCTTTTTCCAGTGCCAGGATGTGGCCCTTGAGGAACTCCTGGAAGCATCTCTTTGACCTCTGCCTCCTCCACAGCCTAAGCAAGAGCAAAAGGTCAGTGTGGGAGCACAGGAATAGAAAGAGTCTGTAATAGCATATAGGAGTGTAGAAAGGTGGTCGGAAGGGGGAAGGGATGGAGCTCCTTTTCAGTAAAGGGGTCTTACCTCACATTTAGCTAAGGGAGTTCCCACTTCATGATGGGAATGTGACAGGGGTCTGTCTGGGTCCCAGTCAGCATTCAGAGTCTATGATTTTATGTCTTTGCCCTTACCCAGCCTCACCACCCCAAGTCAGGGCACAGCACCAGCCTTCAAGATATACTTAGATGTTCCCTGTGGTCTCAGATTCCACTGGACTCTCTTCTGCTGAAATAGCCCAGTCCGCTGTGTCCTGGTATCCTGTAGGGCTGGCTGTCCCCAACAGCCAAACTGTCTGCTCCTCAAGGAAATCATGGTCCTTGAGAATAGAGTCTGTGTCTCATCCACTTGTGTAGCTCCAGCAACCAGCACAGAACATGGCTCAAAACATATTTGCATACAATTGTCTTAAGTCATTGAATGAAGAAGAAGGAATGAGTTCATGTATTGGAAGTGAGAAAACTGATACTCAGGTTAAGTGATCTGCCCAGAGTCACACGGTTGTCAGTTAAGGGATTGGGTCTCAAATTAAGATTCTCTGATGCCAAAAATGCTTTTTCCACCACATCAAGCTATGAGTCCCAGCCTCTTATCTTCAGAGATTGTAACTTAGAGGAGAAATATTTATACTACAAGACTGACCAGGGATGGTTCTGAGGAGTGACGCCACCAGCATGGAGAGGGCAGATGGGATGAGGAGGTAATTTCTGTATGTGGTTTGTTTATGTTACCCTTCTGTACTCTACTCTTGATTTGATGGGCATGACAGGAAGTAAATACCTCAAGGGAGGTTATCTCTGATTTGTGAGACAAGGGATGACCTCTTGGAGGGTTGGGATTCGGAGAATGGGTACAGCAGTGTCTAGAAGGGCCCTGGAAGAAGTGGAAATGGCAGAACTGTGGCAGAGAAGAGGGATTGGGGGCCTTCCATTTGGGAAGGGGTGAGTGGTCTCTGTGACGGGCTCTTAGGAACCTGGTGGGGTGTAGAGCTGGGGTGAGGGCCTTTGAAAATCAAGATGAAGTTTGCTTTTTTCTCCGCAGTGGAACATAGAGGCTTTATAGGAATCAGTTGTCTAATCAGGATCTCATATACATTTTCTCCAGCTCTGTGAAAAATTGAAAGTGTTCTTTTACTTGTATAACTCTCTGCTCTCTCCTATTCTGATTACACTGTTTCAAAGCTCAGAGACTCTTGAAACTTCTTTGCAGTAAAAAGAAAATGGTGGCTTTTTTTGCTGTTTGTGAGAAGCGGGCACCAGAAATTCCTATAGGAAACTAAGGGAAAGATATGAAGGCGGGTACCTTGGCGATGTGAATGTGTCTCTTAGTGAAATAACTCCCTGGCTTGACTGAGCAGGACCTGCTTCCAGCCCCCTCCCACTACAGCTGGGCAGAATATGTATTTTAATCACTTTTGATTTTCTAGATTGTGAGCATTTGCTTAGCAGATAGTGAGGACTAACTTAATGAATAAAACAGGCATATTCAATGAGCCAGTCAATGAACGAATGAATAAATACCATGGTTTGTTTCTTCTATACTGTATAATATTACCCTAATTAGTAATAGTGACTCACAGGATCACTCCCCCCAGTGATTGGTAGTTTCCAGAGAAAAGAAAGAAGGTAATTGATATAGTCTCAATAAAGACAAATAACAAACTAGGAAAGTCTGATATGATGATAGTTTAACAAATATTTATTTTGAATGTGGGTGGACTTATAGAGAAAGTCGTCCATTGTGATTATATTGTGCAGAGAGCTCACATATAAGCCAGCTGCCCTGCCTTACCATGAGACATTCTTCAATTTCCTGTCCTTCAGGTCTATTTTCTATGTAATCTTAGGCTTGTGAATTTTGGAATCGCTTGGATCTGGGTTTCCCTTACAGAACCAGGGGAGAAACTCACCACAATTATTTCTGCACCTTTGGCCTAGTGAGAACTTGAAACCAGCAACCTGGAAGACTTAGCTCTTTTATTAACCTGAAAATGTTACCAAAGGAGCATTTACTAGTTTTATGAATTTGCCATGGGAAATTTACAAAACTCTTTGGACAATGTGGAGTTTTAAAAATTTTAAAATCCTAAAGAAAAAGGAGCTATGGAAAGCCCAAATGTTCACATTAGGGGGAGCAAGGGTGCTCTTTCAAATCACAGGAGGAAGCCACTGAGGGTTTCAGTGGGAATAACTAATCTAGTATCTCGTTTTATTTATTTTATTTTTAAATTTTTTAAAAAATTTATTTATTTGTTTTTATTTTTGGCTGTGTTGGGTCTTCGTTGCTGCGCACAGGCTTTCTCTAGTTGCAGTGAGCGGGGGCTACTCTTCGTTTGTGGTGCGTGGGCTTCTCATTGTCCTGGCTTCTCTTGTTGCGGAGCACGGGCTGTAGAGCGCAGTCTCAGTAGTTGTGGCTCACGGGCTTAGTTGCTCCGCGGCATGTGGGATCTTCCTGGGCCAGGGCTTGAACCTGCGTCCCCTGCATTGGCAGGCGGATTCTTAACCACTGCGCCATCACGGAAGCCCTAGTATCTCCTTTTAAATGGAAATTTCTCCTACGAAAATCTGGCTTTCCGCCTGATCTAGGATTATGTCGGTGAGTGGGCAGGTGAGGGAAAGGCAGTGAGTGGTAGCCAATTAATTAGTCAATCAAAAAATATTTATAGAATTCTCCATGTGTGCAGCAGCATGCAGACTCAATGGGAGATACAAAGAAAGTAAGATACAGCCTCAGCCCATGAAAAGCTAGGACAGGTCTTCTTGGGAGGCAAGGTGTGCATGTGCTAGCAGAAAAGATGGCACAAGGCAGTATTTTAATTGGGCAGTCTGTCTTGTAGATACCAAGTGTGTAATACAAATAGGCTGTTATTCTGGGCTTATCACCATTTACTCTGTGCCGTGGTGTGCCAACTGTTCAAAAGCAGCTACGAAAGCTGCTTTTATAACTGGTTAGACTGAGGAGTTAGGGCCTTAGCAGACCCCTTATCCCTGAGCATAAGATGGTTTGGTTGAGAAAGTATGACGGATGAAGGAGTGTTTTTTTCCAAAAATGGCTCCACAGAGATTATGCTTGTGTCCTTCTCAGAGAACTATTTAAAAGCAAAAGAGTCATTATAAAAATGTTCGGGGGGGGGGGAACTTTGTGACTACAAAATTACTAATTACCTAGCAAAATTTTTATTTTATAGTAACCATTACACACGGACTTGAGAAAACTCTTTTCGAAATGTTGGAGGAATAAGTACATGGAAGAGGAAAGTGAAATGTTGAAAAAAATAATAATAAGCGTGTACTGACCTGAAGTTTTCAGCTAGTCATTTCCATTGGCCAGACCTAGATGATTGCTTAACATTTCAAGTACACAAAAACTTGATGTAGTGGTATGTAGACCTAACTATTCCCATAGGAGCAATGCAAGATGGGATATCTTCATGACAGTAGCTAACATGTTTGTCACTGACCACGTGCCAGATTTTTTATGTTTTTACATGCATATTTATAGCAATCCTATGTATAGGTAGTACAAAGCAAAACAAAATCAAGCTCTTTTCCCAAAGCCCCCTAGCTAGTAATTCCAAAGCCAGGGCCTCTCTATACTACCCCAGTTAAATATAAGCGAAGCAATTGAGACCTTATAAAAAAGGTTTGAAAGTGTGGGGAACTCTCCCTTTCTGAAAACTGCTGTGAAAAAGGATAGAAATACTGTTTCTCTTCAGGCTTTAAGTGTAGTCATTGGACATAAAATTGGACAACGTTAGGGACTAAATATCTGTAATTTAACAATGGGTTTTATAAGATGACCAGTGAAGCCAAAAAAAAAAAATTTTTTTTAAACAATGACAGCTACCTTTTTTCCTAGGAAATTGTTTCTAGAACACCTTATTATTACAAGATAGTATATGAGAAAATACTGATTGGCTATATTCTTATTGAAGTGTATGAAGTTTTTGTAAATGTATGCAGTTGATGTGAGAGAAGTTTGAATTCTAAATATTCAGAATGCTAACTTCTTTATTTGAAAGAAACAAACTTGTTTTATAAACTCACCCACAGACAAACAATATGCAATTGCCCATTCTCCAATCTTTTCTACACGCTTGAAAATCACTTATAAGAAAATATTTGATCAAAAACAAAACATATTACCATGAAAGTTCAGAACATTGGGGATAAAGAGAAGATCCTCCAGGGAGGAAAACACAGGTTACATCTAAAGGCTGAAGAATCAGAATGGCTTTGAACTTCTCAACAGTTGCCTAGGAAGCTAGAAGAAAATGGAGTGAAGCCTTTTAAATTCTGAGGAAAATATCCAGCCTAGAATTCTACACTCAGCCAAACCAGCAGTCAAAATATAGAGATTTTCAGACTTGTAAGGTCTCAAAAAAATTGACCTTTCATGTACCTTTTTTCAGAGGACAATACTCTTCCCGGTTAAAGTGCCCCAAGAAAGAGGATGATAGAGAATCCAAGAAACAGGAGGGCAGGTAGAGGCAGAGCCCAGGTGACAGGTGTGCAGCAGGCCTGCAGAGCAGTCTTGCAGTTGGAGTGATTCTCCAGGAGAGATGCCTCTGAGAAGAAAAAGCTAAGAGAATTCCAAATGTGTTTGGCCCTTTGGAAAGGAGACTTATAGAACTGGGGGAAGAACTTGGAGATGAGTAATTATTTAAGTACAAAGAAAACTGAGAAGCTGAACGACACGGCTCTAGGAAAACAGGTTGTGCAAAACATGGAAGACAATCGTAGCACACCTCATGACTCAGCTGTGAATAATCGTAATTATGTTAACACTGATGATCGGTCACACAAAAATTGTGATATAACGCTATTGGGAGGGGGGACAAGAGGAAATGTGCATTAATGTGCTGCTGGCGATTGGGCAGTAGAAAAGTATACCCTCATGTTTTTGGTGGGAGCTCAATGGATAATGCCTAAAACTGAAGAAAATAAACAAGACAGAGATAGAACCATGCTATTCAGAGATAAGGAGGTAATTACTAAAAGAAACAGCAGAAATAATTGAACATGGTTGACGCTCAAGACAGAGAATGAAAGGAGGCAGTCGGGACTGTTGTGTTTTTGTGATAAGCCTTGTAGAACTACTGACTCTGTAAATTCTGTGCATTGTTTGATTTTAAAAAAAAACTTAAAAAATGAAAGGGGGAAATTCAAATAAGAAAAAAATGCCAAGGATGAGTTACACTTCCCATTAGAAAGAAACTCAAAATACTCAAAAATTAATACAAAACAAGGAATTAAGATTAATCTCAAGTATAATTTCCTAAAACATTAAAAAGAGAAAGTCATGAAATTCTGCGTTCCTCTCCCTTTTTCTTTCCACCCATCCTCACACTCTGGTCAAATGTTTGTTTATTCTCGATTAGCTGTAGATTATAGGGGAACCTCGGCTTGGGGTTGCCTTCTACTTGAATAGGACGACGAGGAAATCTGGAGGCCAAGTTTGAGCTGCATCATCTAACCCAGTCTCTTGATTCTCTAGCTGTGTATCTGGCTTCTCTTTGCTTCTCCTCAGATTCTTAGAATTTCTTCCATCCAGCCATCCTGCCATATCCCCCTCCTCTGTTGGCTTCCTGATCCAAGCTCATCTGTCTGTCCACCTGGCCCTGACTCATTCCTTAGCCTGACCTTGCCGCCTACATTTGCTTTGACTGCCCTATCCATTTCCTCAGCCTAATTCTTAATTCCTGGCTCCCACCTCCTCATCCAAACTTGGCTAAATCCAGTTTGGAAAACCAAGGCGAATGGAACTGCCTGGGAAGAATTTGGAGAATCCACAGCTCTGTCCTTTCTTCATTCTTGAGAGCCTGGCTGGCAGCTGAGGGCACATGTGGGGGGAAGTGTGTGTGTGTGTGTGTGTGTGTGTGTGTGTTGGGAGAAGAGGGCACAGCTGTCTTGGACTGTGTCATTTTCCCTGGGAATGCTAATGTGTATTTTTGATATCCTGGTATAGTCTTTCTTTTATTTGTTCTTCCGTGTCTCTTAGAAACTGTTCTAAAATTTAAAACCCAGAGGCATCTTTCCAACTTGCATGAGCTGTATTTTGACCTCTTAAGAGGCTGTTGCCAGACGTTAGCTCCTGGTGATTTCACATGAAGTGACATCTGATTCGCTTTTAGACGCATTCCACACCAATCTGCCCAGCCCTGCAGTTTATGGGCTCACTCCTGCTGTCTTTCAACATATGGAGCACTATTAGATAGTGTGAGTTTGAGTCTTGTCAGGGAGGCTGATTAAGCCACAGTCAGGGACAGCAGTCCTATGTGTGAAATGTACCAGGCCTTGCTGAACGGCTCTGGGAGTGGCTGGAGGTGGTTGGTGCTTCTCTGTTGGGGGACAGGGAGCTTGCTAACAAAGCAAACACATTTTTTTCTATCACGGGCTGGGTCTATGGTGGTAACATTTGGCACGTTGAGTAACAGGGAACATAGATAACTGTGAACAGATGGGCAACTATTAAAAGATTTGAGGGGCTTTTATCATTTCTCAATTGGCCTTCACCTACCTACAGGATACCCAGTTCCCTTGTAAGATTACGTAAAGAATTCAATTAAATTTCTTCTTCCTTTTTTTTTTTTTTTTCAATTGCGATGGAAGCAAAAGCTCTGACGTTAAGAGGAAGAGAATAGATGAGAAACTTCTAATTTTGAATCCCCTTGGGATTAGATGCTGATTTCAGCTGCGCAGAGAACACTGCCCCATATTTTGAAAGAATAGCTGCTGGCAGTTTCAGAGGAGATGACTTTCCAAAATAGACAGTGAACTCCACCATCCGTATCTGGTGACCATCTGACATTTGGACACAGAAGTACAGAGCCGTCCACATGTCTTGATATGTGTAACCTTGCTTTTAAAAATGGCAATGGCAAGTCATTATTATGCTTAAGCTCAAAACTAGTGGAATACAAAATACAAAAGAGAAATGCATTACCTTGTTCCCAGCAGCAACAGAAAATATTTACACATCTTAGAGCAATAAAATTTCTCCATACTCTGGGGCAGTGTTGTCTCTGGTGCAGGAGCATGCGAGTCCTCTTTGGCTCAGAATGATACCAGGAAAGTTCATAAGAGTGAGAAGGACTCCGGACACTGATTAAGATGAGGCATGTTTCCCTCTCTCTGGAGCAGCAGGCTGATTTGGCCCAAACCAGTCATAGGTTGGTATGGTCAGAGTTATGGTACCTGTACACTGGATCTCATGAACCTGGCCAAATTCGATTGGGTTCCATTCATCAGGGGTGCCCTTAATAACATTACAATCGAGGGCCAATAATTTTAAAGTACTTGTCCTCAAGCTACTCAGTGTAGCTATCTATAATAAAATCTGTTTGGAAGCAGGAAGGATAGATATCCAGCCCCACTTTTATTCTCAGTCCCTTAGCTTCAAAACCCATTTATCCCAGCCAAGAGTGCTGGGTAAATGAAGATCCCTGTGTCCAAAAACAACCCCACCTAAGACTAAATTTTTTCTAGAAATAACTAGCAGCAAAGGGAAATAACCATTTTTATTATTTTAAATTAAAACTTCCACCATTCAGAAGAATTGTAATTTAAAATAATTCATCAACAAAAATGCTGGAACAAATTATAGTAAGTAGAAGACAGCTCTTGGAGGGGCTGGTCTCTGTTGCCTGCTAAATGATGCAGTTTGATAAACTCATACTTCTGTGCTAGGCTCTTTGGTTTAAGGTAATTGAGTAAACAAGAATTATCAGTGGGTTTAGTGTCCCCTGGAGAATGATACTTTAACAGAAAGAATTATTGGAAATAGTTAAAATATGCTGTCACCATTTAGCAGAAACGTTGGTAATATATGTTCAGAGGCTTTTAAGTAAATACTATGTATAAATTGTATCATAGAACAAAGAAGCATCCAAGGAGACACTTGATCATGGTGTAAAGAGAATGAATATTTGTGTATTGCAGTATGAGGCTTGTAGACATCACTGAAGTGAATAGAAAATAAGCTCAGTATAATTTGTTATTTTTTTTCTGCCCCAAGTTTTATGGGTTTTTGTTTTGCATTTCACCTATTTTCCTGACATGTAGAAGTGCTCTCTAGGTAATTAAAGCCGTAGCCATTCCGAATAATTTCTGTTTTCCTTCCTGCTGATGGTAAGTTTAATGGTGTCAGCTTGCTAATCCTTCCTGATGCTCACATGGCCTCCATTTGTGCCGGTGTTTTCCTAGGATGGCAGAGATGCAGGGGCTTATGGAAAGACTGGAGCAGGCCGTCGGTCGACTGGAGTCGCTGTCTGCAGGGTTACACCGGCCTCCTGGGGACTGTGGGGAAATTAACGGTGTCAGCGGAGGTAGGGCCACAAACTGTTGTCATTACTGATCTCTATGTGGGTCAATTAATTTTGTCCCCATCACATAGTTCTCATGAAATATTTCTATCAACTTTAACTCCCCTACTCCTTCCTTTATATGTGACCGTGACATTAACCAGATGCAAGCGATCCCTGAAAAAGAGAAAGAGAAAAAGAAAAAAGTCTCAACCCACAAGCCACAAAAATTTCCTGTATCTGCGCGTGTTAAGAGCATAATCCATGAGCCAAATGTCATTATTCTTTCGTTTTAATGTTTATGCTGCTCTTCCACATTCAGTGACTAAATATATTATCTAAGTAATTATCAAAAAGAAACTAATGTTCCTTATTAGAATGTAAATTGGAAGGAGTTATCATTCTGCACATTTTAATTTTAAAGAGAACAAGTCATTAAATTTAAGAACTGCAGTTTTAAAGGAAGAGAGTCTGATGTGAAGCCAAATACTACTTCGATGTAACATGACCACATCACGTTGTTTTACTTTTGCCTATTCCTTACCAAACACATTTTTTAAATTATATGCTAATACCACAATTTTTAAAAAAGATTTTAAAAATTATGTGATCAAACTTATAAAAAGTTAACTACTTCTTTAAAAAAAAATACCATGCACGGCCAGCTCTCTAAGTTATCTACAGTAATTTTTCCAACTTCTTCTTCTCTAAGGTTGCAGATTTAGCAAATAAAAATACAGGATATCCAGTTAAATTTGCATTTCAGATAAACTACATTCTTTTTTTTCTTTTTGATTAGAAGTGTGTTCCGAATACTGCGTGGGATATACTGCATGATACACACTTATTCAGAAATTTATTCACAATTTATTTGAAATTTAAATTTAACCAGGCGATCTGTATTTAATTTGTCAACTCTATTCTTGTCTCACACACATTTCCTCCTTATCTGACCCATTTTGAATTTTGTCAGGCTTTTGGGGCTTGAGAAAAGCCTTGGGGAAGAGGGGGCTTCAAAAAAAGCTTTCACCAGGCAAGAGCCACATTGGTGCTTCTAGAATTTCAGGCGTATTTGGAGCTGTGCCTTGTATTACGTGCCCTGGGACAAAAATTACTGTGTGAGCACAAATGCACAGGCTGGTTTTTTTTCCTCCCCCCACTCCGAACATAATGCTTTGAATGAATTGAAAGGGGGTGTTGTTTAAAGGAAAGCTGCCAGGGGCCTGTAAATTTTTTCCGCATCAAATGAGACATATCTATGATTTAATTTTAAGCCTCTTTTTGTTAACTATGGAGTTGGTATATGAGATTCAGTAGACTTTATTTGTAAGAAAATATTTTCATGTTCTCTTTAGTAACTTTGTTTCCTTATGCCTTTGGCATCAGGTGATCAAAAGACATTTCTCTGAGATTGCTGCCGACAAATATAAAGCCTGTGAATACATAAAGTTAAAATCCAACTCCCAGGAGACTGTGTAGTGTTGCTGAGTAAAAGGAAAAAAAAACAACTCCAATAATTTGAACCTCACTTACACAAAGAGGTAAAGACACTTTGTACTTTCTTCAACAAAAAAAGAAAAAAAGAAAATTAATAAGCTAAGCAAAATTGGAAGGCATATAATTAAATTAGTTAAGTATTTAAACATATATTTTCTAATATAATAAATAATTTCAAGCCAGTTATTAAAGTAAGTTATCTTAAAGCAGCTTAGCCAGCAATTTATTATCCTATTGATAATATGAAATGAAGAAGGATAATTAGTAAAATGTCTGAATGATACTCATCCTAAAACCTTTTACTTATCCTAAACAACATCACTTCCGTTTCTTCTTAATTAGTCAGTTTTGGTGATTTCCTAAATTCTATTTTTAACAAATCCTTAAGGACAGCCTCTCACCTTAAATGTAAACATCACCATTACAATGATGTTGTAACTAAAGTTAATTTTTTTTTAATTTAAAAAGAAACTTTTAGAAGGAACCCAATCCATTACAAATCCGTAGTAGGCACAGATCAGAGAACTGCCTTATGAGACTGTTGTTGTGATGTGTTTTATGATATGTTTTCCCCCCACCCTGACAACCAGGTGAGTTTGACTCAACAGTTGAAGAAATATTTTCATGCCTGCCAGTTGACAAGCACTATGACAGGTGCAGGGGAATCTATGATGAATTAGACAGAGTCCTAATCCTCCAGAATCTTTGGTCTCGATGCGTTACTATTCAGGGCCTCAAATGCTTTGACTAAGAGTTGCCCAAAGGATGCAGGCTGGGGAGGAAGACAAGCCATTAAAGGCTGCCCGGAGGAGGTGTGAGCAGAGCTGAGTGATGAAAGGCAACTGATATTCCCTTTTATCATTGTCCATTCTGCTATGTAGAGGCCTCCATCACATTTGAAGAGCTTTCTCCCACTTTAAACACCCAGCAGAGACCTCTCAGACCTCTCCCATGGCAACAAGCAGGTTTATCTATTTCCAAATGGATTCATAAGGAATCTTCGGGTTTACACCCCTTTTATGTTATAGGAGTTGGTACATACAGCATTTTGAACCTTAGGATAAGTCAGCTTCAGTATCCTGCTTAGAAGTTAGACCATAGGTGCAGAGAACTGTAAACAGCTGTTTCTGTCACTCTTTTGGCCCGTGGATATGGGCAAGTGGGAACCAGGGAAGAAGAAGGAAGCTTTATCCTATGTATTTATGAGCATGGGTATTCCTGTCCAGTATAAGAAAGGGACTCCTAAGTTTGGGTTTGGATTTTAATAGCCTGTACTGCTAATTTCTCAATATTATCTTTCTCAGTATTAGGGATATGCAATCAGGGACTTAGACAAAAAAAATTTTTGTTAATTAAAAAGCAGGGAAAGAAATGCAGAGCACACCAGGTTGGGCCATTGTCAATTCAGCTTTTATAGTAATTTGGCAGATCAACATTCACTATGGATTAGCTCACCAGGCATTTTTGTGCCCACCTTTGCTGTCTGTCCCTCCCCTTGGGAAGTGAAGAAGGAACAAAATGTGTGAAATCAGCTTGCTTTTCCTACTTGCCCAGACTTCATCGTTACCTTTTAATTGTCCTGAATAATCTTGGTAACTATTTGCAAGGTGATTATAGCACCTGCACAGGTCGGTATAGAAGAACGTACACTGGCTTTGGATTCATAAGGCGTGTTCAGTTTTTGGATCTGCCGCTTGTTTGGTATAGAGCTTTTAACAAGTCGCGTTCTGTTTGCATCTTCATTTCCTCATCAGTCAAAGTGTGACAGTGCTACTTACCTCATAGGTTTGGGGGAGAATCAAATGAAATTATGTAGGTGAAAGTGCTTACTCTGAAGGATGAAAAATAGGAAAACACTGTTTTCTTGAGCCATTGAGGAGTGTTTAATAAGTACATATTGGGTGAATGAATGACTTAGTGAATAGGAAGAGAATGACATGAATGACATTAAACTTCCATACTACTTATGGCACAGCAGTACCAGCTTTTCACTAAACTACCGGGGAATAACAGAATGTTCTTTTTCCAAAGGTGTGGCACCCTCGGTGGAGGCCTTTGATAAGCTGATGAACAGCATGGTGGCTGAGTTTTTAAAGAAGAGTAGGATCCTGGCTGGTGACGTGGAGACTCATGTGAGTGCTTTCCTCCCCCATTCTCTGTGGAAAAGATGACTGCTATTAAAATTTTTTTAAAATAATGATCATAACAAGGGTTGGTGAGGGAATGGAGAGATTGGGACCCGTGTGCACTGCTGGTGGGAATGTAAAAGGTGCAGCCATCGTGGAAAAGAATATGGCGATTCTATAAAAAATTAAACATGGACCTACCATATGGTCCATCAAGTTTACTTCTGGATATATACCCAAAAGAATTGAAAGCAAGATCTCAAAGAGATATTTATATACCCATGTTCATAGTAGCATTATTCACAATAGCTGAAAGGTGGAAGCCACCCAGGTTTCTGTTGACAGATGAATGGATCAACAAAATGTGGTTTGTACATACAAAGGAATATTATTCAGCCATAAAAAAGGAAATTCTGACACATAGGAAAACATGGATGAACCTTGAGGACATTGTGCTAAGTAAATTAAGCCAGTCACAAAAAGACGCTGTGTGATCTCATTTATCTGAGGCATCAAGAGCAGTCAAACTCATAGAAACAGGAAGTAGAAGGGTGCTTGCCAGGGCCTAGGGAGAGGGAGAAAAGTGGGAACTTGTTTAACAGGTGTAGAGTTTTAGTTTTTCAATGCAGACTAAACTCCAGAAAGAATTCTGGGGATCTGATGCACAACAATGTGAATATACCTGACACCACTGAACTGTACACTTAAAAACGGTTAATATGGTACATTTTATGTTGTGTGTATTTTACCACAATTTTTTTAAAAAGTGCAGCCTGAGGAAAAACAAAGTCATAGAATTCGATAATCTCTGGATTGGTAGAGACTTTTAATGATATCTAGGCCAGCCTCCCAGTTTTAGACACCTTTTATGCATTTTAAAATGTTTAGCATCCTCCCTGAGGCTAGTTGTTATTTGCATGCATTTTATGAAAATCTAAAGTAAAAGCCAAACCAATTAAAAACCTAAAAGAGATTTATGACCAGGTTTTTCTTATTTATTTACCTTTGTTTCTTGCAAAGGATTGAATTCCACGTCCATCTGCTTGTAGATTTCTCAGCAATGAGAGAGTCCCAGCAAAATCATTTTCAGTATAGACTCACGGAAAATCTGATTCTTGAATAAAGTTGTGGTTTGTGGTTAAAAACAAACAAACAAACAACAACAACAAAAACGTATAAAGGGATTCTCCTTCCCCACTTAGACTTTATATGCAACACTCAACACCAGTCTTCCAGGGGATCTGGTGACTCAGGTTATACCACTGGTTCCAGATTTGTAATTAAATAGGTGCTTATCTCATCACATTTGCAATGTGTTTGTTCACCACATCTAAGAAAAATGAAGATTCTTCTCATGGCCTCCATTTTTATTAAACATACCTGCTGAAATACTCATTGGCAAAAGAGAGGAAGCGCTAATGTACAGGAGTTCTAGAAAAGTCTGTGTAGTAAGACATATTCACTTCTAATGTATCACAGAGCTCTAGAATTGCTCTGGTCTATTCTTGAGCTTGATGTTTTTGTTTACAGAAACCTAGTCTGTCGTCGTAAGGTAGTGGCTGAGCTGCTTATACTGAGTCATGATAGTACCTGCAAGCTAACATATAAAATGGAGTATTACCCCCAATACACTAAATGAGATTCTTGAATGATTAAAGAACAGTTTACGCTCTTGAAAACTATTACAATAATTATTATATCACTATTATAACCATCAATATTGACATTACCCTTCTGAGGTACACAGTACATTATAATTCTTATTAGTAATAGCTCACAAAATTCTGTGTAATTTTTTTTACTGGGGAATAATGAAGCCTGTAAATATGTATATTTAACTTTGCATTTAAAAAATTGTAGGGTTTGCATACTAAGTAAGTCTCTTCAAGTTACATAGTAAACGGTTCCTTTAAATTCCTTTTAGAACAAAGTGAGTTATAAATAAAGTGTAGCTTGATTTATATTAAGTTCTTTCTTCTCTCCACTCATTAGCCTGAGAACAGTATGACTCAAAGGAAGGAATATTCTCAACAATGAATATGTAATGCTCAAAGAAATTTATGTTTTTCACTAATTAGTTTTTTAAAAAGAAAGGAAGGAAGGTGGGGAAAGAAAGAAGGAAGGAAGGAAGGAAAGAAAGAGAAGAGAAAGAGAGAAAAACACTTGTCATCCAAAAATGTAGACTCTGGTTCTACAACACAAAGAAAAGTACAGGCAGCTATCATCCATCTGCCCATTACTTTAATACATTAAACAAGTAGTTTATTTTTTCTCTCTTATAGAACCATGTGTCACTGACATTAAGCTTGCAGCTGCTGCCTCTCACATAAGCCAGAAGTGAGGGTTGAACTTTGTTCCAAGAACACACCTGTTGCCTAGGAAAAAAAACCCCACATACCTGATTGTACAGTATGGAAATTTGAGAATGACACAAATGTGCATCATGTTAAATCCTGTCCCTCTGCTTAAAAGCTATTTCACAGATACTAATAATGAATAAGGGCAGCCGAGCTATGATTTAACGTCTGTCTTGATGTGTTGGCTGCTGGCTGGGCTTAATTTACTGAACACTCAATAGTCTATTGACAGAACAGACCACAAAAAAGAGGAACTAATAGCTACAATTAGGAAGCTCTGCTGAACCGAAGAACATAACAGGTTTAGAAAAGATTAGATCTTGTAAAGCCTTCTCGTAGGCAGCATAAACCGAAGGGCTTATTTAAATTACCCTCCAGCCCAGGAACACTGACGCAGCTTGCGCCCTTTTTAAGAAATAATAAACAATGCATACTTTTATAATAGATGTTTAGGGTAAATATAGTCCTCAATGTCAAAGGAAAGGATCCCCTAGAAACTGGGCCTACAGAATTCTAAGCCCTTGGTCAGCTGTCATTTACCCTTAAATGGATGACTGTGTTGTTTTTTTTTTTTACAAAGCTGTCCTGTTGCTATTCATGGTATATGGAACTAATCTTGGGTCTATTTCTAAATGATTTGATAATCATGAAACAACTGCAAATCATATAGCTCTTCCTAACTCAAGCCCTTTTTGTAGATTTATAGAATTTACATTTTAATGTTTGTAAGTGTCTGGAACATTTATTTCTTATCATGATTAAAATTGATAAAAAAGAAATATTCTTTTATTAATCAAGAAAAATGAGAGAAACACATTTTTAACAAAAGGGCAATAAAATTCAACGAAAAAGTATAACACGCTACACATGGTAGGGTTAAATCGCACCGCACAATATTATGTCCTTGAGTTCCTGGACTTTATAAAGGATGAACCTATTTAGACAATTATTATAGCTGTACTTTTGATGGGTCGTGATTACTCTTCTAGATGTTCCTAGGATTTGTTATATACTTAAATCATCTACAAAATATCTTGTTCATTTTATGCCACGCTGGTTGGGTGACATGTCCAAAGGGTGGGAAAGTAAGAATGATCTCTTCTTGTTTGCATGTGGATTTTAGAGCTGGCTCTTACTTTTTATAGAATGACCTTAAACTAGTCCCTTACCCTTCTCAGTAATGAGACTGGACGACATCATTTCCAAGGGCTCTCAGAGCCCCTTTGAGTGACTCACCCGTTGTCTCATGTAAAAAGCATGAGGGAGTTACTCAGTTGCCAGATGAAGAGCTTGAGATAGAACAGCATCATCACCATTAAAAAAAAAATCCTGAGCCATGCCAGGGAAAGTACCTCAATCATCTGAACTTGCAAGACAAGCCGAAGGAAACATGTCAGAAAAAGGATACACAGAACACTAAGGACAACATATCATCCTGCTTTATGACGATATAGAAAAAAATCAGACTCCTTCGTTTAAAAAGACCTTGCGGCCTCCATGAGTCTGTCCTTCTTGGTCTTACAGGTTGTCACTTCTTCCTTTACGTGGACCTATCTCTAGAATAAATAATGAAAAAATGTCTACATATTTATTTTACTATTTGTATCCATATTCTTCCTTGATTTTAGAAAACTTTTGTGGGTAATTTGTACTCACTTAAAAAATGACCATTTGTATTTTTGGTGCTTTATAATCTGGGTCTATATAGAAACCCTCCTGTCCCCACCAAAAAAACAAAGAAATGATCAGAAGCACAAGTTTGGAGTTGACTCAATGAAACAGCCCATTCCGTACAGATCCTCCTCACTGTCCTGCTTGCCTTTGGCCAAGTTGGTCCTCCCATTAACGAGTTTCTTGCTAATAGCTTTAATCTGAACATTTATTTTTATTATAATTAGACATGAATACTTTGGCAATCTCAAGTCCAAAGGATCTGTACATCTTTCACATTCTCCAAATGACAGAGACAAAAAAAAAATGACTTGTACAAAGAATTCTGCATCTAGATTTCATGAAACAGGCTTTATATCAGGGATCTTGCATCTTACAGTCTTGGCCAGTTATGTTAGTCAGAATTATTAGAGAAGGAAATACCTTATAAATCATCCATTCCAATATACATCCTCATTTTTTTCTTTTTTTAAAATTTATTATTATTTTTGGCTGCATTGGGTCTTCGTTCCTGCGTGCGGGCTTTCTCTAGTTGTGGCGAGCAGGGGCTACTCTTCGTTGCGGTGCACGGGCTTCTCATTGCGGTGGCTTCTCTGGTTGCGGAGCACGGGCTCTAGGCACACGGGCTCAGTAGCACTTGGGCTTAGTTGCTCCGCAGCATGTGGGATCTTCCTGGACCAGGGCTCGAACCCGTGTCCCTTGTGTTGACAGGCAGATTCTTAACCACTGCTCCACCAGGGAAGCCCCTCTTTTTCTTTCTTTGTCGTTCTGCCGTCCTTACTCTCTCCCTCCCTCCCTCTCATCCTCCTTCCTTCCTTCCCTACCTTCTTTTCTTCGTTTCTCTCTTTTTTTTTTTGCGGTACGCAGGCCTCTCGCTGCTGTGGCCTCTCCCGTTGCGGAGCACAGGCTCCGGACGCGCAGGCTCAGCGGCCATGGCTCACGGGCCCAGCCGCTCCGCAGCATGTGGGATCTTCTTGGACCAGGGCACGAACCTGCATCCCCTGCATCGGCAGGCGGATTCTCAACCACTGCGCCACCAGGGAAGCCCCGTTTCTCTTTTTCTCTTTCTTCTTTTTCTCTTTCTTTCTTCAGAGAAGGAAACTACAACTTAGCGAGGTAGGTGATGTAGATGATGTGTCGAATGCAGCACCATGAGCCTATGGCAGAGCCAGAAATCTGGTCTCCAAAGTCTCCATCCATGGTTTGGGAGATGCCAGGCTTAGACCCCCGGGCTGCTGTCTTCCACTGCCTTTGTAGGCACCTGGATCGCTAGTGAGAAGCAATAGCACTTATCTGCCACCTCTTCCTGCCCTCTGCACCCTACAGCTATTACAGTTTGCCCTACTGAATTTCCACAATATATGGAAAGGTCATGACGAAGGTGGGCTCAGGCACAACGGGTGAGGAGAGGGTGGAACGTCAGTGTGACTCATGTCTTTCATGTGTCTCCTCAGAGTAGCACTGAGTGAGGTGACAGGGAGAACAGTGACCTCCAGGATGGATGAACTGTGTCCCTTGTGGGTCTTCACTTCTCCCCCATCACACTAGCCTTGTCTCAGCCTGGTCATCACTCACTGTGCTGTTGACACCAAATTTGCAGAATTCAGAAAGGTCACAGATAGATCCAGCTCTGTTATTATTTCTTCCCAAGAAGGCGGGGAATTTTTATTCTCAGCATTGAACACACATTTTGCTATCCTACATATGCGTTGACTCACAGCCTGTTCCTATTAAGTCACCAGCCTTAGTCGGACATCCCTGTGACTGCTTTTTAACTCAAGGATGTTTGCGTTTAGAACATCTGATCCCTGTCTCTTTCCTTGAAAATTCTAGTTTCATAGCACATTCAGGGCCGTGGAGAGGCTCTAAATAAGGAACTGGACTTGGAATCTAAGCATCTCTTGAAGGGCCACAGGCATCACTAACCTCCAGGATCTCCCTGTTTACTCCACCAAAAATAAAATACGTTACCAGAGTATTTTGCTGAAACAATGAATTAGGTTCCATGAATCTCTCAAGTTAAGATGAGATCTGTGCTTTTCTTTCTGCTGCTTAAAGGAAACCTTCTAAGAAAGCCTGTGGAATGCCTGTCCTGATTATCCTCTTCTGTTCTGTGTTCACTGGCATTAGCGAAACTTCAGAAGAGCCAAAATATGCAGGGGTGTGTTCTGAGCGTGCTCAGGCTGCTGTGGTTGGGGGTGAGCTACGTCACCACCCGCTGGGCCCTCTGGGCCTACACCTGGGGAAAATTAGGTGATTGGGTCTGACGAGAATGGTGTTGCTCTACGTAAAAGCATAGCAAGAATCTGCAACTTAGTCTGTGTCAGGAGTTCCTGAGGGTGACCAGCAACTGTTCTCCAAACATTTTTCCCCTCAGTAATACCCTTTCAGAAGATTGTTTCCCACATCAGAATTTAATCATGTTACCTAGTAGTGCAGAATAGAGGCCCTTTTCCTTTTTTTCCCCCTGTATTTCCTTCTTTCTAAAACTATGCCAATAATGGGAACATTTGCTGTTGTTTTCTTTCTAGACTTCAGGATAGTTGAATTGTTTGCCTGGAGGCTGCTTCAGCATCTAAAAATTAATACTTTGTCTAAAAGTAAAGACCTGATTTCATTTAGATTATCTTGTTATTTCTATTCAAGCAACCATCCCCACAGAACACACCACACACACAGACATGCCCACACACACATGTATATCCACTAGTCACCTAAGAATTCGTTATAATTCTGTATTAACTACACATAAGAAAAAACAGTCTTGGTCAAATATATGGGTGTTCTGACCCAAGAGTCACTCTAACTGTAGGAGATGTGTTTTCAGATTTCTTAGTGTGCATGAGGCAAGTACAAAATATGCTTTTTTACCATTAGTATGTTTTTCCCTTTCCAGTTGTACTTAGATTATGGTTTAACATGGTAAGTTTTAAAATATAACAGTTTATACATTTTATAACTCATTACCAGCCAATTCTTTTTAATATATCAAGTATAAGATGTTTTGGTGATATAAAAAAAAAACAGGGTATTCAATGAATTAATAATTTATCACTTATATGTGTTTGCAATAGAAATCCTTTCCCTTTCAGAAAACGCTTTGCAAAATAAATATTTTAAATGGCAAGGTACTGGGAATGCTGATAGTTGACTTGCAATTGCTTTGATTAAACAGCTTAATATACAGAATAGGTGGTCTGATTTATCCCTTTGGGCCCACCTGTTGAGTGTTGGGATCTATTTCAAGGTTCGAGAAATATGCTGTTTTCCTCTTGCCCTCTCAGTGTCTAGCATAGTAGGTGGTTAATAAATTTTTGCTAAATGAATGATTGAAAATGAATCAAATCCTTAACAAATTATTGAATCAATGAATAGATGAATGTACTGTGGCTGACAATTTGGATCAAGCAATATCCCAGATGAGGAGTTAAAAGAAAATCAAGGCCAGGTTTTATGTCCTGAATTAGCAAGTGAAATATTGGAGAAACATAGATTCTATAGATTTTTGTTTATCCTGTGTGCACATGCGCGCGCGCGCGCGCGCACACACACACACACACACACACACACATCCTGGTTTTGTCGTAGCCCTGATAATGTATGTAGTACCCCCCTCATTCCCTTTATTCTCATTCCTCTTTTATAGTTGAGGAAAATGAGCCATTGAAAGACTAGAGCGCTAAGCCACCTTAAGAAAGCTAGATGAGAATTCATAAGTAATAGGAAAATCCATCAGTATAGTGACTTGTAGCCCAATAGAAATCTCATGAGTGCTATGTGTGACAGGATATTTTTGTGAACCTTACTGTAAGTATTTTAAACTGAAGGTCAGATTTAGAAAAGAAATAGGATTTTGTTTGGTTTTTCTGTTTGCATTGGATTTTGGCATGTTGCTTTCCCCTTCAATTATTAACATTAAAATGATAGCCATCAGGCAAGAAATAACTTTGGAGTCTAAAAAGAAAATTAAATTTTTGTCCAGGACTTCATGGCATATTTCCAATAACCAGCTCTCCCTGGTTTTAAGAGTCTTTAGTTTTATTTATATAATTTTAAATATCTGGGTGAAAAGTGAAAAATTCAGTAGATTGTCTCAATATGTCCAGTTCAGACAGTCCCAGATTTTAAATGGGGACTCCCACCCCAAAGTTCATCTGCAAGTTAGTTCTTAGAAACTTGGAAGACACTTGCCCACAGACTTAATGTAAGGGATGGGTGGTTCGTTTTCTATGCAAAGATGCAGAAGAGTATTACTCCACGTGTAGTACACAGACCACCACCATCCACAAATTCTGCTAATGGTCTGCTATGAGATGAGTACAAAAATTGTGAGTAAGACGTTGAACACTTTTATAACAATCCAACAGGAGTAATTTTAAGGCTTCTAAGTCTGGTAGTTTAAAAGACTTGAACTTATGCTTTGTGTGTCTGGTTTTTATTCATTTTTCTAGTAAGGTTCTTTTATTTATTTTACAAAACTATCACTCCGTGTTAGATGAGAAATTAAAAAGGAAATCTTCACCGAAGGTTTTTTGAGTAGCACTAGGTAATGCAAAATGTTAGGAAAAACTCTTCCACTATGCTTTTAGTTAGACGAAGCAGGAAAACAATCACATTAAATGAAAAGCATTCATTTGTTATGAATGCTGATACCTAGGCGAGTGTGAATTTAATTAGAGAAGGACTTAGAACTAGATAGGGATTTCTATGCAGATGATGCATACTTTCAGCTGATGTTGGGCCTGGTTCCTTTTTCCTTTTGCTACCAAGCACAGAATTTTTCTTTTTCTTTATATGAGTGTATAATTACTCTCCTTTGATTATAAGAATAACTTCGGAATTGACAAATGGGACCCAAAAAAGTCAGGAAAAGAGATTTTCTAAGGATAATGGAGCAGGAACTGAAAGGAAAGGGTAAAGAGGTGATATATACACTTAAGAAAGATTTGCCTTATTGAAAATAAAGTCTGGAAGGATACTTCTTGAATTTTTAGGGGGTAAACTTACCAAAAGCTTTTACTTCCTAAACATCCATGTCTTTTGAACTTTTTATAACAAGCATGTATAAACTGTTTTCATCAGAAGAAGGGGAAAGGAATATTTGGTATTTTAAGAAAAAATCTTGGAATCGAGGTATTGCCTGGAAGGGATTTCACTGAGCAGCAAAAGACAAGTGAGAAAATGTGGGCACCAAATGGTGTTGATCCCACACAGCTTGGCTGCAGGGTGACCTCGTGGTCAGGAGTCCAAGATGCCTGGGAATCCATAGGGATTCTGGGAACCAGCGTTCAGCAAGGACTTTCCTAGGTTGAGTGTTCATAGTGAGATCTTAGTGTAGATGGACTGATGTCGGGTCTATATGGTTGACAAATGAACAAAATCTGGTTTGTAGCTAAATTTTATAGTCACTAGAGATCGACTTCATTTCCCTGCCTTATTTAAATTTTCTATGTTAGTGACAGAGGCAGTTGTAAAGAAGGGGAAAGAGAACTAGCACTTATTGAGGACCTGGTATGTTAGGCACTTCGTGCAGCTGCCAACAAACATTGTTTTACTTGATCACTAGGAGAACCTGTTAAGGTACGTAAATTCGAGACAAAGAAGCCCAGTCTCAGTAAGGTTGGGTAACTTGCTTATAGCCATGCATTTAGAAATGAGCAGCATTGGATTCTGTCTAAAGCCTATCTGAAGATTTAAGCTCACAGTTTCTCTGCTATACCACACTGCTTTCCAATAATTTCAGTCATTCATTTTTTAGCGGTAGTTACTGAGCTTCTGGTGTAATAAAGGCCCTTCTACATCGGCACCCAGTGGCCTAGTCTTCAAGAGCCTATTACCTACTTGGAGACCCAAGGCATATACATATGCATGAAAGTTAAATACGAGTATGGCTTAAATAATACAGAATGAAAGAACAATGCTTAGCATTACAGTGCATTCTAGAATAAGGAGTACTTGTTGCCTCTAATTTTTCTGATTCATTAGAGCAGCCAAGTATCCTTTACTTGTATAGACCCCAAATTCATCAACCGTGAAGCAGTTCTGGCTTCCTGAGTCAAAAGATTTAGTTTAAACATGTTGATAAAATGCTTTAGATTCCTTAAGTGTTAGAAAAGCAAGTTAGAGAATTCAAAGAAGGACCAATCTGCCAAGTGTTTTGTAGCTACACAGTGGTTGAATTTGAAGGTGAAGTTTATTTCAGAGAATAGTTTTGTTCAGATTACAAACTTGTAACAATATTCTACCTGTAAGAAAAGCAAACAGATTTAAATATACAATAGTGTTTTCTTTTTTTTTTTTCCTAGTCCGATGCCTTAAGAAATACTCACTGTTTTATTTATTTATTTGGCCGCATCGGGTCTTCGTTGTGGCATGCGGGCTTCTCTCTAATTATGGCATGTGGGTTTTCTCTCTCTAGGTGTGGCGTGTGGGCTGCGTAGTTTGCGGCACACAGCCTCTCTAGTTGAGGCACCCAGGCTCAGTAGTTCTGGTACGCGGGCTTAGTTGCCCTGCAGCATGTGGGATCTTAGTTCCCCGACCACGGATCGAACCTGCATCCCCTGCATTGGAAGGGGGATTCTTCACCACTGGACCACCAGGGAAGTCCCAAGAAATACTCACTGGTTTTAATTATTTCAAATATTTCATTTTTTAAAATATAATTTACAATTAATTATTTAGAAAAGTTCTGTGTTGGGTTTTTTAAATTACACTGATTGGTTTTATATTATAGATTTTGACAACTTTCTACACATTCTATTTTTGTGGCCTGCTTGTTTAACTTAGACCATGTGCTCTGGGGCTCTTTCCATGTCAGTAAGTTGAGGTCTATACTATCACTTTTTAGTGACTACATAGTATTTCATTGTATGGTTACACTATAATTGATGTAAACAATCAAAATTGTATGTAGGGGAAATAATACGTACAAGAATGCAGAGCCCAAACGTGGGTGAGATGAGTGAGGTCCTAGGGTGTGACTCTGAGAGGGCGCACACCTGGGTTCCCCACCAGCCTCACCTGGTCCCTTCCCTGCAAGGATGGTCATCTAGTGGTATTTATAATCATTTAAAAAATTAGTGATCTTTGACTTATTTTCAGTTTTTCCCCTATTAGAAATGAAATTACAGTGCATGGCCTTGTACAAATACTATTTTATGATTGTACAATTATTTCTCAAGGAAAATTCCAAGCATTGGAAGTGATAGGTCAATGGTAAATGCTCCCTAATATTTATCGTCCCCCCTGCCCTTCCTCCCCACCACACACATTGTACTGATTTCATACCCTCAGTGTCTAAAAGTACTTTAGGCTGTTTGGTGATAATTACAAACTAGGAAAATAAGAATTTTAGGGACACAATGCATGATTTGAATGCACATTATTATTCATGGAATCAATTTTTTCAAAATACTTTGCCCTCCATTGCACAAACAAGAAGATAAAAAACAAAGCTATATGTCCTCCTATAAAACATTCTTTTTTGCAAAAGAAGACCATTTATCAGTTCTACCTTTTATCTATTTGACATGCCAGGAAAATTGTTTAAATTGCTTCTTTGGGGCTGGATGTGACATGTTCTGGATGGGGTTGGTTGGGTGTTACTTTAATGGTAACTGATAATGCAGCTGAGCTGTATAATAGATGATCTCAGGCATGGATATAGAAAGGACACGTTGGAGCTGTTCCTTAGTGTCAGAACTGTGCACCGTGGCTGATGCAAATACTTATGTGAGCTGGAAGTTGTCAAGGCAACAGTCCTATTAATGAAGAATGAACCTCTTTTATTATCAGTGCCTGGATGATTTTTTTTTTTTTTTTAATAAAATGTGCCTAGTAGTCTCACATTGACATTTTCAATCTACCTACTCCTCTTTCCTTTCTAGGCTGCAAAACTATTTAGCTCTATTCAGTAAGCATGCATCTTTTCTCTGCCAATGAAAGTGGAATCACTGAAAAAAAAAATAGTCAACTGTAAGGGCAGTAAAAATACTAATTTATAACAATTACCTAATATAAAATTATTGTCCTTTTGATACATGCTTTGGCTAAGGCAGAGCCTGGAATTGACAGGGACTTGGTTGGTATGTGAGCAGGCCAGAGTCTTTAAATTCACATGTCTTTATGATTTAATGGAGTACTGCCAACATATTTATAAGTAAGTGGAGTGTGGCATGACTGCTTCCTTCTCCTGGTTAGACTGTAAATTTAGACTCCATTTTATTGTGTGCACACTGGATACTTTAAAAAAAAAAAAGCTGTGGTTGAATTGTAGGCTTTAGGGAACGCTGTTGTCTTGAAGAGCCAGAGAGACATGTTAAGAGGAACGATGGTTAGAAATGTCTGGGTATCGAGCATTGTGCTTCCTGGGTTCTAGAGAGAAGGAAATCGTTTCTTTAAAAAAAAAATACTTTTCCTTTTTTTATGAGACTACTTCTTGTGTTTTGTCAAGCTAACTAAATGGGAAAACTTACTTTTCGATCATGGTTATCAGCAATCCATTCCTTTCAAAATCAGATGTTTGTTGTCTGTTCCACACAACTGGTACCTTGTTGCTTGTTACTCACAGTCACTAGTCGTTCTCTGGGTTCATGACTTGTTTCCCCTGATTTATACCTCGTAGCACCTAGCAACATAGTAGGTACTCAGAAATTACTTTCTGTTTATGAAATTAAATAATAATCTTCTATTGTATTCAGTCATATCTTTTAAATAATTTTTTTCTGATAATAAAATTTAAATGTTTGATGTAGAAAATTTGACAAATAAATGTATGAAGAAGAAAATAGAAACCACTCATAATCCCACTACTCAGAGTTAACCACCATTGATATCATGGCATATTTATTTCATCAGGACATTGTTCAAAGTCCTGTTTTCTCCTTGATAAGATAGAATCAACACTGATCTATGCAGGTCATATGTATAAGGACAAGTGACACATGCCAAGAAGGGTATAGGTAGTCCAGGGGAGATATTAAGATGCAAATTGAAATTAAGGGGACAGTTGTAGTCCAAGCAAAACTTAGCCCTTTTCCAGTGTCACTGTGGCAATTTCAGGGTCAACAAAAAGTAGCAGTCAATCTGATTTCTCATTTCTTAACTTCTATCTTTAGACTACATTACTGACAAAACAGATTTTGCCCTCAGAACAAGTTTTAGCACAAGCAGATGTACGGTTTTCTTTGTTGATGGTAATCCTGGCTTGCTTCTTTGTGCCTTTTCCTGTTGGCACATAGGGAAGAGAGAGCCGTTTCCCAAACTTACGCAAAATAGGCAAAAGTCCATGGGAACTAAACATGTCATAGTGAAGAGACGTTGTGTACTTGTATGTTTTATTCTTGGCAGTGATGGGCCAGTTTGGGTGTTGCTTTAGTCCCCTTACAAGCATCTCCAGATAAATATGATAAAAATAACAATAATAAGAACAGAGAATAAAGTCTCATGCACTGAGGATAAAAGCACCTTTAGAGAACTTTGCTATTTTTTTTTTTTTTTTTTTTTGCGGTACGCAGGCCTCTCACTGTTGTGGCCTCTCCCTTTGCAGAGCACAGGCTCCAGACGCGCAGGCTCAGCGGCCATGGCTCACAGGCCCAGCCGCTCCGCGGCATGTGGGATCCTCCCGGACGGGGGCATGAACCCGTGTCCCCTGCATTGGTAGGCAGACTCTCAACCACTGCGCCACCAGGGAAGCCCCTGAGAACTTTACTATTTTTAACAAACAGAAACAATCCAAGTAAAAATAGAATGTTTCTCATAGAGTCTCTTAGTGACCCCCTATCATCACAGTCCCAGCATCCTTTCCACCAGATAAGCCCTTAAGACCCTCTCACATAGGTGTTCATAACACCTCCCCCCCTCCGCCTTATCCACAATCCTACATACATATATCAAAAGGCAGGTAATGGGGAAATGCTCTGTTACCAAAAGGATGAAGCTGGGATGGAAGTTCCAAAATGTCTGAAAATGGAAACAGAGTAAGTTTTTTCTCATTAAAAAAAAAAAATGGAGAAAGGACTTCCAGTTTCTGGTTCTGCATGTACAGAGCCTGGAAGTCACCACTCCATCCTAACAACAAGGAAAAAGCTGAACTCTGAAAAAGCAACTGTTCTTGGGTCCATAAGGGAGGACATGGGGAAATCTGCTGTCCCCCAAGATCAGAGAAACAGGTGAATACGGGGAGTTTTGGCTTAATGGAGCAGAGACTCATGAGTGAAACTGTCAAGGGAACCAGTGCTGGGGTAGGGAAACCTGAACTCTAGTTGACAAATTATTAGAAGCTCAGTGCAGACAACTCTGAGAGTTAAGAACTCCAGGGGGACCCAGTCACAGGGCCCCCACCACCACCACGATACTGTGAGATTTATGTCTAGAAACTCAACCAGGTTCCCACAGTAAATACTGGAGAAAAATCTCCTTGGGCTTCTGGCAGGGGGAAGGTGAAAGGAAGCATTTTGAAATAAGCCAGAGTACTGTGCCCTTAGTAAGGCCTGACCCCAGGAGAAACTGACTAACCAGAGCCTAGCCTTGTAGGTTATTGTCAGGGCCTAACTGACCTGGAAAAGGGAAATGCTCAGTCCCACCTGGCTCTAGTCTTTCACATGGGGAAGGGAATTACCCAAGTCTGTCCCACTTTAGCCATCCTGTCCCATAAAAGGGGGAAGAAAGAAAGTAACACTTGTAAAGTTCACACTCCAGACACATAGACTTACTGAAATACTGAGACCCAATCATAGGATTAAAGTATGCTTTCCCTCCCCTCATACCTCAACACCACATTACTAAAGTCCTATTCACAGCAGTTTCTTTTCCCCAGTACATCATGTCCAGCTATCAAGAAAAGTACCAAAAGGAAAAAGACACAATTTGGAGATACAAAGCAAACATCAGAACCAGAACTGGCAGGGATGTTAGAATTATCAGACTGGAAATTTAAAACAACTATGATTTATATTCTAAGGGCAATAATGGATAAAGTAAAAAGCATGCATGAACAGATGAACAATATAATCAGAGAGATGCAAATTCTAAGAAAGAACTAGAGAAATGCTAAAGATAAAAAACACTGTAACAAGCTCTGATTGAAGGGATGGTAGAGAGAGGACTAGGGGCTGGGTGCAGACAGCAGGTGGCCTGTGCCTATCCTCCTTTTCTGTCCCCACTCAAGTCCCTGTGAGGGGACCTTCTCAGGGCACCATTTGAGTACCACTGTGGCAAAGGAAATCCATGTATTTTGAGTTGGACTGTGCAGTCAGGGACACCCATCCAGGATTGCATGTTTGACTGCATGATTACGAATGCCACATCACACAGGCAGTCAGAGTTCTCTGGCAAACAGAGATGGACTTCTCTAAAAGGTGACCCGGACAGAACAAGAGCTTTGGACAGTGGTTTTTTTTTTTTGCGGTACGCGGGCCTCTCACTGTTGTGACCTCTCCCGTTGCGGAGCACAGGCTCCGGACGTGCAGGCTCAGCAGCCGTGGCTCACGGGCCTAGCCGCTCCGCAGCATGTGGGATCTTCCCGGGCCGGGGCACAAACTCGCGTCGTCTGCATCGGCAGGCAGACTCTCAACCACTGCGCCACCAGGGAAGCCCTGGACAGTGTTTTTTATCACTAGCATTTCTCTGGTACTTTCTTAGAATTTGTATCTCTCTGCTTATATTGCTCATCTGTTCATGCATGCTTTTTTACTGTATAGCTGATTCACTTTGTTATAAAGCAGAAACTAACACACCGTTTTAAAGCAGTTATACTCCAATGAAGATGTTAAAAATAAAAATAAATAAAATAAAATTACACTGGCCAAAATGAAAACAACAACAACAACACTGTAACAGAAATGAAGAATGGCTTTGATAGGCTTATCGGTAGACTGTACACAGCTGAGGAAAGAACCTCTGAATTAGAGGATATATTAATAGGATCTTCATAAACCAAAAAACAAAGAGAACAAAGACTGGGGAAGAAAACAGAACAGAATATCAAAGGACTGTGGGACAACTACAAAAGATGTAACATCTGTATAATGGGAATACTAGAGGAAAAGAAAGAGAGAGAGGAACAGAAGATATTGAAACAATAATAACTGAGAATTTTCCCCAAATTACTGTCAGACACCAAACCACAGATCCAGGAAGCTTAGAGAACACCAAGCAGCATAAATGCCAAAAAAACTACACCTCAGCATATCACTTTCAAATTACAGGAAATCACATTTTTCTCAAGCTCACATGCAACACTCACCAAGATAAATCACATTCTGTGACATAAAACACACCTTAACAAATTTAAAAGAATAGAAATCATATAATATCTGCCCTCAGACCCCAGTGGAATAAACTGAAAATCAATAACAGAAAGGTAACTGGAAAATCCCCAGATATGTGGAGATTAAGCAACACACTTCTAAAGGACTCATAGGTCAAAGAAGAAATTTTAAAAATATTTTGAACTTAGGTATTAATTAGACTTATTGTGGTGATCATTTCACACTATATACAAATATTGAATTATTATGTCATACATCTGAAACTAATACAGTGTTACATGTCAATTATACCTCAATTAAAAAGTATATTTTGAACTAAATAAAAGGGAAAATTTAGGGGATGCAGTGAAAGTGGTGTTGAAAGGGAAATTTATAGTATTGAATGAATATATTAGAAACAAAGATCTAAGATCAATAATCTAAGTTCTCACCTTAGGAAACTAGAAAAAGAAGAAAAGAAGAATTAGAGCAAAAATCAATGAAATTGAAAACAGGAAATCAGTAGAGAAAAATCAACAAAATCAAAAGCTTGTTCTTTGAAAAGATCAATGAAATTGATAAGCCTCTAGCCAGGCTAATAACAAAAAAAGAGAGAGGGGACATCAGTACAGATACCATGGAAACTAAAAGGATAATAAAAGAATACTATGAACAATTCTATGGCCACAAATTTGATAAGCTGGATGAAATAAACTGATTCCTTGAAAGGCAAATCTGCCAAAACTCACACAAGAAGAAACAAACAATCTGAATAGGCCTGTATCTATTTAAAAAATTGGGTTAATAATGAATAACCTTCAAAGATAGAAAACACCAGGCCCAGATTTGTTCACTGGTGACTTTTATCAAACATTTAGGGAAGGAATTACACCAATTCTCTATAATCTCTTTCAGAGGATAGAAAAAGAGGGAATACTTTCTAAGTCATTCTATGAGGCTAGCATTACCCTAATACCAAAATAAAACAAAGACATAAGAGAACTACGGACCTGGGACTTCTCTGATGGCGCAGTGGTTAAGAATCCGCCTGCCAATGCAGGGGACATGGGTTTGACCCCTGGTCCAGGAAGATGCCACATGCTGGGGAGCAACTAAGCCTGTGTGCCACAACTACTGAGTCTGCACTCTAGAGCCCACGAGCCACAACTACTGAGCCTGCGTGCCACAACTACTGAAGCCCTCATGCCTAAAGCCCATGCTCCGCAACAAGAGAAGCCACTGCGGTGAGAAGCCTGTGCACCGCAGTGAAGAGTAGCCCCCATTTGCCACAACTAGAGAAAGCCCGCACGCAGCAATGAGGACCAAATGCAGCCAAAAATAAATAAAATAAAATAAATACATTAAAAAAACCATTACAGACCTGTATCTCTCATGAACATAGATGCAAAAATCTTCAACAAAATATTAGTTAATTAAATCCAAAAAAGTATAAAAAGAATTATACACCATGATCAAATTGGGTTTATCCCAGGTATGCAAGATTAGTTCAATATTCAAAAATCAATTAATGTAATCTATCACATCAGCAGACTAAAAAAGAAAAATCATGTGATCGTGTCAATAGATACAGAAAAAGTATTTGGACAAAATCCAACACCCAGGGGCTTCCCTGGTGGCGCAGTGGTTGAGAATCTGCCTGCCAGTGCAGGGCACACGGGTTCGAGACCTGGTCCAGGAAGATCCCACATGCCACGGAGCAGCTAGGCCCGTGCGCAGCGGCTGCTGAGCCTGCGCTCTGGAGCCTGTGAGCCATAACTGCTGAAGTCCACATGCCCTGGAGCCCGAGCTCCGCAGCAGGAGGGGCCACCCAACACAGCCAATAAATAAATAAATAAATAATAAAATACATGAAAAAAGAAGAAAGTATAACTTAAAAAAAAAAAATCCAACACCCATTCATGATAAAAACTCAGTAAACTAGGACTAGAGAGGAACTTTCTCAACTTATAAAGTCTATCTGTAAGAAATCGACAGCTAATATCATACTTAATGGTGAGAAACTTGAAGCTTTCCCACTAAGATCAGGTACAAGGCGAGGATGTCCCCTCTCACCAATCCTAGAAATCTTTGCTAATGCAATTAGGCAAGAAAAGGAATTAAAATGCACACAGATAGGGAAGGAAGATATAAAACTGTCTTTTATCACAGATGACATGATCTTTGTCTATGTAGGAAATTCAAAAGAATTGAGAAGGAACTTCTGGAACTAATTAAGTGATTATAGCAAGCAGCATTTGTTAGATAATGCGTTAGAAATGTAAATACTTGGGCCCACCCAAACCTGCCAAATTTGAAACCCTGGGGCTGAGACATGACAATCTGTTTTAACAAACCCCCCAGGTGACTATAATGAAAACTCAAGGTTGAGAATTGCTGGTGTAAGTCTTCTTCATGGCCCTTTATATGTCAACACAGATGACTTCATAATCCAACTTTGTAGGGTCAGTGCTTATGTTTATGTCTACAAAATTAAGCATCTTCAATCTTGTTTTAAGCAAAATCATGAAGTAGGTGAAACTTGTCTTTGGCATCCTATCACCTCTTTTTCTTAGCCCATTTTCCTGTCTTGCTTTCATCTATCAGGTCCCCTTTTACCTCTTCATTGGCTGAAACTCAAGGGACTTCTCCTTTAGGGTAGATTAGAGGGCCCTAAGGAATAAGATCTAAAAATACAATATCTCTAATTGTAAAATGTGGGACATTGGCAGACTCACTGGGGAGGAATGTGAAGATGGCATTGACAGTGACCTTCCCAGGGCCCAAAAATTGCACCTGATGAGCAGATGCCCATTCCCCTGACCTTCATCAGAGGAAGAGGATCCCCTTCCCTTGGCTGTCTGGCTGTCAAGAAGAGGGCTGATTCAGTTTCAGAAGATCTGGAAATGCCTTCAGCACAGGCACCCTGGCTGGATGCTTCTTGCATTTCCTCCAAGTATTACCTTTACCCTTTCTCTCAGTTGCACCTGTTCATTTTGTCATCCACATGGTACTTTGTGGCCTGTAGCTTCCCAATGAAACAATGGAAAGCTTTGATGAATATTCAGAGATCAATTGAGCTTCCCCAGTGAGTCAGCTCTCTCCCAAGGGGATTAGATGGAAATAAGTCATATTAACTGGTGTCTGCTTGTCCCGAGGCTTGCTTTAAACTGATTACTGAAATTCATTCTCCTACTGTCTAGGACCACAGAACAAGATGGTCTACCAACCTATCTATCTAAGAACCCCAGTTGCCTAAGTGTTAATTGCTAGAGTTCAAACAAAATGCACAGCCTTGCCTCTAACCCGAACTGTCCCTTTCCTCTCTGCACACACGTGCTCACAAGCAGATAGATGTGCATGTGTACACACAAAGGTCACTGAGGCTCTCTGAGCCTGGCACATGTGTGATAAACTCAGCAAAAACCCTCAATTATTTGTTGTTACTGAAAATCCCTACGTTTGGCTTTTTCTTTCACAATGTTTTGAACTGCCTGAGTGAGCCAAATTCTCTCTTTCAAGTTATCAGAACTCAGCAGGTTCAGTGAAATTGCTCCTAAATAGGATGCTGTCTGGTTGAGGGGACTCATGGAACTTTCCAGAAGTAAGAAGCAGGTAGGTCAGAGTATGTCAAAGGTGGAATGAAAATCCTTTGAAACGTGGACTGATGAAGTTAAAAATGAATGTGGTTTAGAGTCTGCTAATCATGCCCAGAGTTCCAGGGAGCTGAAAGAGGTGCACAGCTGAATCCTCAGAAAGATTTGTCTATATAAGCAAAGCGGTAGGGAGAGTTGAAGCAGATAGCTAGATATTCAACCATTCTGTGCTCCAACCTCCACGCCTGTTGTTGAGTGAAAGGCCATGTGGGGGAAGAGACTAATTAATGAAATTGGCCATCTTGGCTAATCAGACCCGTTGGAAAATTGTTCTGTTAGCAACAGGCTAAATGTTGTTTCTAGGGGAAGTAAAAAAGGTCAATGATAGTGTTCATCTTGGGATAACTACAAAATTATTGTTAATGCCATCTCTGAGCTGCAGTTTTAACTGTAGAAGTCAGACAATCCCAAATTACTGTTCCCACACCAACTATAATTCAGCTGACTCCACAAGGCTTGTTGTAGACGAGGACCATACTTCTGTATTATCGTTGTTGGGAGAAGTGCAGTTCTTTTATTTATATCCAAGCAGTGGAGAGTTTTATTTCATAATCTTCTTTTGGAAATGTAGTCATTAGAGACTGACAAAAGTCCTTCTGATCCACTGAAAATACACATTTTGATGTATGGATAAACATTCAGTAGCTCAGAGCTTCACCTTCATAAGGTCATTGTAGCCTCCAGGACAGTAAAATGTGAAAATCCACTATCTCCCTAAGGAATATTCAGAATTTGAGATTTTGAGCAATATAATCCCAGCAATCAGGCTACCAGGACAAAGAGGAGATGGTGTACTCCAAAATGGAAAATATACCCTCATTTAAATATTCATAAGACTTAATCTGTTATGTTGATGGTGGTGAATTTGTGATTTTAAATGTAAATGATCTAGAAACCTTGGTTTGCTTTCAAGCATTTTCTTGTCAGTAGGAAAGAAAACGCTTGGATGAAAAATAATGAGAAAAGTTGAGCACTCCCTTTCCCTGTCCCCTGTTCCATCAGGCCTTAGAAGATTAGGTAGAACACTCTTGTTTGAAATGGAAAATAAACCAGTCTCTCATATGGTGGCAAAAGACTCAAGGAATCACCCACATGGTGACTAGAAATAGTGTGTCAGAGAGGAACAGAGCGTGCGAAGGAAAGACATGGGCTTGCCCTCAAAGAAAATAAAACAATGAACAGAAACAGATTCCTCACTATGGCTTAATCTTATTAGACTCTTAGACTAATAAGTAACTTAAAATTTAATAAGAGTATAAACATATTTTTTAAATAGCATAAGGTGATAGAACAATAAGAATGAAATGCAAAGGGAAATTGAAGTCTAACAAATAAAAACCAAAAACAACATTAATACAGAAATGAAATATAAATTAGAAATGTTCATGTGTATGAGACCCTATTGAAAATCTGTTTACCAACAATAGAGAAAACTATTGATATAATCACAGTAAATACAGATGACAGACAAGGAAATTAAAGGCAGAGAGAGGGAGAGAAAATCTAAATGATATGAAAACATTCAAAATTATACAATATGAGGATAATAATTGGAGTCCCTGAGTAGAGAATCTAACAAATGGAACAAAAGATATTTTGAAAGATATAGTAATATAAGAAAATTTCCCATAAATGAAGAAAGGACCAAATCTATTCCAAGAAATATAACACAGAATGATCAAAATGCAAACATAACTTAGTAAAGCCATTAAAATCCAAGGGTAAAGAAATAATTCTTCAGGTGTCAAAATAGAAAAGTCAGTTTCCCACAAGGGAGAAACAAAATCAAGGTGGCTTAGATTTCTGCGTTGCCACATTCACTGCTATGCTGTCTGCACATGGTAAGAGAGAGAGACCCAGGGGTGTTGTATCGAGCCAAGATGTTGTTAAAATATATAGATGACAGGGAGACATGCTTGAGACTGAAGAACTTAAGCAACTTTGAGACCTTTTTGAAGAACATACCTTGATAATGGGAGTCCAACCAGTTAAAAAAATCAAAATAACTCAGAAATGGAGAAGTCATGGTAAAACAACTGGTGAGAACCACTAGGTAGGTTTAAATGTAGAACTAATTCTCAATAGCTATGGGAATTAATGTTACAGTAAAAATAATAACTAAAAAATATGAAAAATGGGGACCAGAGATAGAAAGAAGTGGGGAAGTCCTTATGTTCTCATCTTTCCCAATAAGGAGTCAATCAGTATTGTCTAAAATTATATCATGTATTACTTTAAAGTATAAACACATAATTATTCCAATTTCTTAATATTTTATATTTTTTTACCTTAGAATCATCATTTAGGACATAATAATTATCACAGTGCAGAAACTTTTATTTGAAGCTTATCAATTCTTTCTTTCATTTTTAGTATTCAATTATAATTAAAATTTATACTTTTTATTTTAAAAAATGGCACCTAGGGTGTGGTCCCATTTTACCAAAGTCTCTCTGCATATAGATCTTAAATGGTGGCTGCCATGATGTTCATCTCACATTAATAATGATTATTTCTAGGTTGTGAGGCATTTTTTAAAAACTTTAATCTTTGTACCTTATGGCCCTAAAAAATTATTCTAAATCATTATGCTTTGTCTTATGAGAACAACTGCGTGAATTTTCCTAAAAACTAGAAAAACATGCCAAAAATGACTGATTGTGTGATATGAATATTTGGAATTATTTTCTTCTTGGTATTCTTCTGTAACTTTTTAACTTTAAAAAAATTAAAGAATTAATTAGTTAAGCATGGGTAGAAGGTAAAGAGAAGAGAATATGGTACCACGTGTTTAAAGACATTCCCATCTGCTCAAGGCCTTTCTGGGGCGGGGTTGAGTCCAGGTAGCACTGAAATCTCCTTCAGAACAGTCTTAATGAACAGTGGTAGAAATCACTAGCTCTCAGTGAGCATATCTTTTTTTTTTTTCCTTCTTATTAAAATTTTGTATTTTTTTAATTTTTATTGGAGTATATTTGATTTACAATGTTGTGTTAGTTTCAGGTGTACAGCAAAGTGAATCAGTTATACTTATACGTATATCCTTGGTGAGCATATCTTTATGGGGATGGCTTAAGGGGCAATTTTCTTTCCACTAGAAGGTATGGAACAGATTGGGGCATGAAAGAGGACAGGAGAGACACCCTTTGGAAAACAATTGCACTTTGGGGCTCAAACTTTTTTTTAACAGCTTTGTTGAGATATAATTCACATATCATAACATTCACTCTTTTAAAGTATATAATTCAGAGATCTTTAGTATATTCACCAAGTTGTGAAACCATCACCACTGTCTAATTCCGGAACATTTTCATCACCCCCAAAAGAAGGTCCATACTCATTAGCAGTCACTGCCCATTCCTTCCTCCCACCAGCCCCTGGCAGTCACTAATCTACTTTCTGTCTCTGTAGATTGGGTTATTCTGGACATTTCATGTAAACAGGATCATACAAATGTGGTCTTTTGTGACTGGCTCCATTCACTCAGCATGTTTTTAAAGTTCCCCATGTTGTAGCATGGATCAGCAATTCATTTCTTTTGAATGCAGAATAATATTCCATTGTCTGGATATACCACATTTTGTTTATCCATTCATCAGTTGATGGACATTCTGGTTCTTTCTACTTCCTGGCTATTATGAATAATGCTGCTATGAGCACTTATTTACACGTTTTTGTGTGGACATGCGTTTTCATTTTTCTTGGGTATATACCTAGAGATGGAACTGCTGGATCATGTGGTAATGCTCCATTTAGGAGCTCAAACAATTAAACTTTCCTGTTCCTTTTTGTTCCCAGGCAGAAATGGTGCATAGTGCTTTCCAGGCCCAGCGAGCTTTCCTTCTGATGGCCTCTCAGTACCAACAACCCCAAGAGGTAAGAGTGTATCCTGAGAGCCAGGGCTGCCTAGGGAATGGGCAGTGTAAGATAGAAAACAGGGAAGCAACAGAACCAGTTACTGTGAGAGACATCCCGAAAATGAGATGTATAGCACCGCAAGTTCTGTCCCTAATCCAGATCATAGTATGAAACATTTCTTCTGTCTTTATAATCTTCTTATGGCCAAATTCATACTGCAACAATCAACATCACCAGTTTAAAAGGTCAATTTATTTATGTCATCTGTATCCTATTCTTTTTACTAGTCTCACAACCATTTTATAATCAAGGAAGTATTTGCTGCTAATTTTTAGTTCATACTTTGTGCTGCTTTGTTTTCAAAAACTGTTCACATCTATCCTCACCTGTAAATTCTATGTATGAATTTGATTAGTTCCTATTTAACAAATAGCATTGTTAGGCTCAGTGTGTAATGAATGAAATTATTCATTAAAAAGTAGATCTACTACCAGCATACCTTGTTAAATAAGAAAAAATAAGAATTCTTGTTTTGACTAAATATTCTGCATCTGAAGTTTGGTAACAGCCATATAAATATAAAAGATAATTGAAATATAACACAATAGTTTAAATTTAATAGCTCACTTTAAATTCTAAAACAAACACCTAAAGTTGAAAAAGTTGGGCTGAGAATCCTAGGAAGCTAGGATTTGACTTTCAGAGGGTGAAGCTCGGCTTCATAAAGAACCAAGACCTGAGACCTTACCCTCCCTGGAGCAGTAGGTCCCAGGCCCTCCTGTGCAATGCAACCACCTGGAAAAATTTTTCTAAATACCAGTGCCTAGATCTCGCTCCAAGAGGCTCTGGTTTAATTGGTCTGAGGAGTGGTCTTGGCCTTAAGAGGTTTATGGATTCCACAGGTGATTCTAACGTGCAGCCAGGGACTTCCCTGGCGGTCCAATGGCTAAGACTCCACATTTCCATTGCAGGGGGCGTGGGTTCCATCCCTGGTTAGGGAACTAAGATCCCACATGCCGTGCAGTGCAGCCAAAAAAACCAAAAACCAGATAACTTGCAGCCAGAGCTGCCAACCCGCACGCTGGATGGATGTATCCTGTCCCTCGTGGGAAATGAGGGGTTAGCACACAGTCCAGGCAGGCAGCTTTGCAGGGATGGAGATATTCTGTGTTCCATCGGGGATGCAGTCTCCTCCTTGGCTTTCTCAATCCCTGACTTTTTTCTCTTTGCAAAAGAGAACAGTGAAACTAGGAAATCACAATGTGATACAGCCTTAGCCTACCTTTTCTGTGACTGAAGTGAGAGGAGAGGTGGCTTCATTGCATCATTGAGTCTCAGATGGAGGAAAGAACCATTACTTTCCTGGCCGGTGCTCCACTCAATCCCTTTTCTAAGCGCAGAACAAGAGGCCTCTCCATTGGCCGTGCACATAAAAGTCACTCATTAAATATTGGATGATAAAGTGAGTGAGTGAACAAGTGAATGAATATACTGGGACGGTGGCATCCCCAAATAAGCCATAGTCAGGGATAATGTGTGACTTAGCATGTGGCTATGCAGATTCTTGGGTGTAATATCTGGAGTTGCCCCTTCTTACTCTACTGCATTCTTGATGAAAGGGAGAGGAATGGATGTTTCAGGGGACTCATATCCAGGAAAGGCATTCGTTGGAAATGTTCCCTATAGCACTTATCACAGTACTCCAAGAATAATAAGCCCCAGAAGATCAGTAGGCAAAATAGAAGGTAATTTTTTGATGCCCACCTCCCTTTCTGTGCCCTCCCTCTTAACCCAGAGCACTGTCCTAGTTGCTTCCACTCAATAGAAAAGCAGTCCACCAGGCCTAGACATTCCCAGTGCGCATTCTAGAAGATACATCATAAAGATTATCATAAAACAGATTGTATCTTCTCATAGGAACAATGTTATAATTGTCCATGCCTTCCTCTCTTCTTTCAGGAGAATACTAACTGCTGTAATTTTAACTCTCATTGATATATGATAGTGGTCCCCAAACTTTAGCGTGTATGAGAATCGCCTGCAGGGTTGTTAAGACACAGATTGCTGGGCCCCACTTGCAGAGTCTCTGATTCAGTAGGTCCTGGTTGAAGCCCAAGAATCTACGTTTCTGAAAAGTTCCTGTGTGATGGTGATGCTGCTAGGCCAGGGACTACACCCTAAGAGCCTGTGGTGTGTGGATGGCTCTCAAAGTTACGCCTCTAGCCGCCTCTAGATGACTACTTCTCAAACTCTGATCTTCATCTGAATCACCTGGAGATCTTGCTAAAGTGCAGCGTCTGGGTCAGTACATCTAGGATGGGGCCCAAGAGTCTACAGTTTTAACAAGCTCTGGGTGATGCTAATGCTACTGGTCTGTTGCTACATTTTGAGCAGCGAGACAGGCGTCCCCACTTGAAATCCCCACCAGCACAAAATCCCTTCATAGTCAGATAGCAAACTCATGTTCTTTTCTCCTAGCATGTCTGTATCAAAGCAGGCTGTGTTACGCTACGTTAACAAACATTTCCAAAATTTTAGTGACTTATAAGAGCAGAGGTTTATCTCTTGCTCACCCTACATTCCTATGTATGTATGAACGTAAGGTGACTTACTTTCTAGAGGATGTTATTAAACAATTACTCATACAATTATTAGAGTTATAATAGGGCTCTGAGAGAACATGGTAAAAAATGAATCTTTAAAAGGAATATCAGGCATTGGGAAGGGAAGATATTTTAGGGTAAGAGAACTTCCCAAGGGGTACCTCCCATCATGCTAATGAAGGTGACCACTTATGCTGCGGAAGCATAAGGCAAGGCCAAACCAACATTAGTCACCTGTGGTCTGAGGGTTGTGTGTGTTAGATGCCCAGACTGGGGCTGAGCACCTGGCCAGCTGGAAGCTAGCAACCTCCTAGAACATCTTTGAATCCACAGTGATGCAAGCATGCAATTAATCAGTCAACAAATATCTATCAAGTGCTTATTATGGGCCAGGCCCCCTAGGAGATGGGGCAGGGCTTGGGAAAACACATAGAGAGTATTAGATGGGAAGAGACCTTAGAAGGCATCTCTTGCAGCAATCTCCATTTAAAGATGAATCAGAAGAGGTTCAGAGAGAGGGTAACTGGTTTGCTCACTAGTCCCAAAGCTGGTGAATTGCCCCCCAGAACTCTCAGCCAGCATGCTTCACCACTACACAGCTGTCTCCAGCGCTCTTCCCTGTTGCTTTAAGCCAGAGTGTCAGCCGTCAAAGAGATTAAGTTTTGTAGAGGGTCACCATCAAAATGTAAAAGTATTTTATATTTACCAATTATAAGCAAACAGCCAATCAAGCAAGGTAAACCATTAGTACTACCAAAATTCGGGGAAGTAGGCATCTTGCAGACAAGGGTGATCAGGAAAGGCATCATGGAGGAGATAAAATGACAGTCCAAGAGCAGTAATGCAAGTGCTTCTGATGTAATTACACTAATATTAATAAAGTGGTGAATTTACTTAGCACAAACGCAAAAAAATACTTTCCTGGATTAAATATGTTTGGGAAAATCCCATACTCTGTTCACTGAAGAAGCATGTAAAATATTATTATTTAAACTTACATTTTCCCAGACTTATTTGGCCATGGAGGCTTTTTGTAGAGGGACATCTGTTCATGTCCTGTGGAAGGCTGGTGTACATTTCTTTTAAGTTGTTCTAAATGCTTGATGGTCATTGCTTTTGGTAGATTCTAACTATTAGCAGGGATTCTAAGACCAACTCCAAGAGTCCCACGGCCTAACGTACATACATGCCCAGTATAATCCTCTCCCCTTGAGTGTAGGAATGAGCTGTGAATTTATGGGATATCGATCCTTTGATTAGGTTTATGATCAGGGTGATGGGATAGTCACTCCAGTGATTATGTAATGTCACATAAGACTGTCATTGTGGCTGTAGAGAGATTCTCCTGCTGGCCTTGAACACATGAGCTACCACATTGTAAGAGGGCAGCCTCTAGAAGCTGAGAGGGACCCTCTGCTGACAGCCAGCAGTAAAACAGAGACTTCAGTCCCACAAGTGTAAGAAATCAAATTCTGCCAATGACTGTGTGCACTTTGAAGGGGACCTAAAGCTCCAGATAGAAATGTAGCCTTGCTGACACCTTGATTTCAGCCCTGTGAGACCCTGAGCAGAGAATATAGCTTCATGCCCAGAAGCTGTGAGATGGTAAATGTATATTGTTTTAAGCCACTAAGTTTGTGGTAATTCATTATGCACAAATAGAAAACTCATCCAGATTGCCTTGATTCCCTCCTCCTTGCCAGACTCTAAAACAGTTAATTGGTTTTTAAAATAAGGCCGTGAGCCACAGATCAAAATGTGAAGCCACCCTACCGTTTGCTTCTTCTTCCCTGTCCCCCACCCCCATTCCTCCACCTTCACTCCTCCATTTATCCTGGAAGAAGATAAGAGATTTGCCTCCAGCCCTGGTTGACAATGATGACAATCCAATTTCAAATTTCCTTTCTCATTTTGGACTAAGAAACACGTTTCTTATATTCTCTATTATGAAGGGTTTCAAATTTTTCAACCTTGACCTGTAGGAAAAAATGTATTTTATTTCATCACCCAGTTTCTCAAAACAACAGTTATCCTTATCATGTACAGTTCATTATGATATATTTCATCTAGTCCATTCTATTGCTCTGTTCTTTTCTTCTTTTTTTAAAGACAGTTCATGACCCACTGAATTGATTTCTTGATGTACTAATGGGTCATCACATCTTGCACTTTGAAAGCACCCCTCTCATATCACAGACATATTACAATGCTCATGATATAGATCAACTTATAAAACATGTGCAGAACATGCTTTTCTTCTCTCCCCTTGTTGTAATTTATAAAAATGATCTTTGGGCAAAAGATTGTTCTAGTCCTTACAGTATCTTTGTTAAGAATTTTAGTGACAATTTAAAAATCCTATTTGTGTGCAGAATTTTTCAAGGGACCCGGGCACACTCAACTCTTCATTTACTTTTATACCAGTTGGATCTAGGGAAAATAGGATATTTCTAATTGACAAGCATGAAAAGTGAAGTTCAGTGACACATTAATGACCTGGCCATGGGATCTAGACCGGGGCCCATTACTTTACTCGCCATCCAAAGTTCTTTTCACACTACACATAAAAAGAACTGCACTGCACAGTCATTTATAGGAGTTACATGGCCAAATAAAACTGTAGAAAGTGTTTAGTTAATTGGGAGAGGGGAAATGATTTCTCTTGGCATTGAGACATCTCATATCACCAAGGAGAGATGTGAAAGATAATCTTTAATCATCTCTACCATGAGTGGCCCCCAAATTTTAGCCTGAGCTGAAAATGTAACTTCTACTGGACCAGTGCTTCTGAAGCCCTGGTTGGGCATCACCCGCCAGGAAGGCTATCGCCAGGGGTTTGGGGAGGTCTTCCACCTGGACCCCACCACCTCTAGCCCTGGTTAATTTCGGACAGGTAGGAAGCACCGGTGTGGTGGAGAACCACGTCTGTTGTGCCGTAAGTCAGAAGGCATTGCCTTCCTTCCTACGCACACTTGCCATATTTTCTCCAACTTGCCTTACACTGCTAAGACCGGACAATGAAATTGTGTGTGTGTATGTGTGTTTGCATGGAATTAATGTGTACCGGTTTCTGACTAAAGGGAAGTTTAGTTTCCAACTAAAGGGAAGTTGGAAAGTTTCCAGCTAAAGGGAAGATAATTTATGGTCATTGACTCGTCTGTGGATTTTATTCTATTAAAAAAACTGAAAGTCTGAGTTTTTTATTCCTCCAGAAGTGAGAGAAAGAGTTTCTACTACCCCTCCCTCTCCTTTTCTGTCTTTATTTGGGCTTGCATTTTAAAAGGAAATAGTGCCTTCCTGTGCGTGGAGCAAGAATCTAAAACATTTTTTGTCCTTTCATTGTCTAAACAGTCGGAGAAATTAGAAGGGAAGGGAAGATGAGAGACTCCTTCTGTCCATTCCTCCATCTGGTGATATGCGTGCCCCAACACGGTGCTCTGTTCAGAGCACTCAGTAAGGATTTTCTAAGGCATGGGGCAGTCATCCAATATGTTGATAATTTATTGATCTTAAACTAAGCAAGAAAGCCTAGTAAAAAAAAAAAAAAAGAAAGAAAGCCTAGTAGCGTTAACCTTAGGACTTGAGCTAATTACGTCGGTACACTGGTAGATCCAGATTACTCATGGGTTTATGCCCATATGTTTGAGATTTTCATAAAACGTATTAATTTGTGGGGGTGGTTAAGAGAAGAGACTCTGGACTTGGGCCTACGTGGATCTGAGTCCCAGATCTTCTGCTCATTAGCTCTGCTAATCCAAATGCAAGAAAAACAAATTCATTGGTGTCTCCTACATTTGAGAATCTTTTCTCTTTTTCCGGGTGACTACTGACAAACTAATCTGGTAAAGTCTACAAGACATTCCCACTGAGTCACTCTAACCTAACCAACTTGTCAAGTTACTCACTTAGGAGAAGGCAGTTGAACTCTCTTTGCCCATGTTTCCTTATTTTCTCCCTTCCTTCCTTCCTTCCTTCCTTCAGCATGCAGGATCTTAGTTCCCCAACCAGGGGTTGAACCCATGCCCCCTGCAGTGGAAGCACAGAGCCTTAACCACTGGACTGCCAGGGAAGTCCCTCCTTATTTTTAAATAGGGTGAATAGTTCCTATCTCACAGAGTTATTGTGAGGATTGAATGAGAAAAAGCATGCAAGGGTCAGGTGACTGAGTAGGAGAATTCAGTATTAGTCAGGGCAGTCCAACTGCTTTAGGAAAAAGTCCCTAATTCTCAATGACTGAACATCATAGACATTTTTTTTCTTGCTCACCTAAGGTCTTCTCTGGTGTTTTTGGTTGACAGTCTTCCATATGGTCATTCAGGGAACCAGGCTTCCTCTGTCTTTCCAGCCCCTACCTGGCTCTAAGTCCTCAGCCATAGAATTGGGAAAGAGAACACAGAATCATTCCTGGGAAGGTTTTATGGGTCAGACCTGGAAGTGGCATGTGTCACCTCTACTTTCATTCAGTCTCTTGGACATTCCTAGATGCAAGGGAGGTGGCAAATTTAATCAGTCTGTACGCTGGGAAGGAGGAATTCACAGATTTGTTGAGCATGTCACCAATCTGCCAGAGTGGGTAACTTGGCTTGACTAAAATGAAGTCTTTCTCAGTGGAAATACCTTTCTAAACACTCAAGTGGGTTTTCCAGGCTAATCCCCAAGTTCCCATCCAGAGAAAGACAAGAAAACTTTCAAATCTAGCTGTTGAATTTATTTTTATTGTTTTTGGGTATATATAGAGAGATAGAGATAGAGATAGAGATGCATGTATATAGATATCTCGAAGTTTCCTTTAATTAGAATGAGTTCATCCTTTTTTGCCTCTGTAATGTTTTACCATAAGGTGTAAATTATTGTCCCATATTTTAAAATGCCAAGCAAAGTAGTCATGTGACTTTGATCTTAGAGCATGCCTTGGGTAAATTAGGTTGTGCTAGTGGCAGGTCTGGAAATTGTAAAGGAATAGCAAACGAATGAACAAAGCCAAGCTCCTAAGTGTTCCTTAAGTCCGTGCCCAGAAAATGTCACAGTGTAGCTCAGTCAGGATTGCTGAATCTTCTTGAAAGATTTGGCCATGATTAGCGCTGCCAAGTTCTTTTGTTAGGGGACATATGACAGGTAACATGATGCAATAAAATAACTCTGGCCCTAATGTAAAATGAAACACCTACTTTAAAAGATTGCCTTAAAGCTTTTTGTCTTCATACAAAGCTATCAAGAAAATATTCTGTTGAGTAACTGCTATTAATTATATGTGCTGAGCGAGTATTTTTAATGGATTTTTAAATATATAATTCTACATTTATCTGGAAAACAGGAAAATAAAACTGCAAGAAAAATTAACAGGTTTTCATCTTTTGTGTCATGCTCAGTTATGTTTTCATTTAACAGTGGTATTTCCCAGTGGACAGAATTTCAAAAAGGAGTAGCACTTTAGAATCTAACCAGTGACTCACTTTATGGCCTTTTCCAAATTAACTCTATATTTTCACTTCATAAATATGTATAAGTTTTGACTCATTAATATTGCTCAATGGGTGGTTCTCTTCACTACCAACCCAAAAGCACTCAAAGGCAATATACGCTTTAAATTTCTAGAGAAGAGATAGGCTTAAACCCAACTGAAATATCTGCTCAAATACAATCTATGAAGAGCAGGTAAAAACTGGTTACATACAGATACCTACAGGATTGAATTTTTTGTAACCAGCAGCTTCCTGAGTAGCATTTCATGTTACAGTTGGAGAAGTGAGGCAAAAAGAAGCCTTTGCTTTTCATATGAGCCTTTCCAGGGCCAGAACATTACCTTGGTAATTACACGCTGGCTCCTTGTGAAGGCTGGTGTAGATGCTGGTTGATGAAGAATAAAGCACCAGGGAAGGAAGGAGAGGAAGAGGTTTGTGTGATATCATCAGGGTCTGCTTGAGTTGACAGCCTGAAGCTACCCAGTCAGGGCTGAATCCCAACAGGAAAGCTAATCATTAGTTTATCAGAATGCAGAGAGGAGGGTAATCAGAAAAGAGGGTAATTCTGTCATTCTTCTGCCAGACTGTTTGCTTTAGCAACATAAAGCTGTGAATGAGCTCGTGAGCTGTGACCATGGGTTGGTAGCTTTGTAGGTATTTAGAAACCCAGGACTGTGGAGGCAGAAGGGATTTGCTAAGACCCTGTCCTGTTGGACATCACTCATGGTGACTTTTTTTTTTTAATCTGATAAGGCACATTAGCTCATTTCTCTTTGTGTAAGACATGAATTAGATAATGAATGGCTTCCCAAAGGAAGCGAGGTGGTTATCACACACAGGGGATTTGGGGGATTATCTAAGGGGGTAAAGGTTAATAAAGAAGGATAATATCCTTTGTTTTATCAACTATTTCATACTAAGTTTGTTACAATTCCAGACTGCCTTGATGGCAAATTCTACATAAAGGTTAGAACTACGTATATGTGTGGGAATTTTTCATACTCCATTTAGTCAAGTGTTGGGATCACTTTGCATTTTTAATAAAATGATTTTCAACTATTTCTCATTCTCCACTGTGAAGCTTCATATTTGCTTGCTAGACACTATAAATCTGATATTTCAAAATTGGTAGGGTTACATGTTTTTCTCTTGCGGCCTGATTCAAAAACTAATTTTAAAAGTGGTCATTGACGTCGTTCAACAAATCTTTTTAAAAGCCGTACATATTTTGGCCTTTGGATTTGGTACTTGTTCATCATTTCAGTAGCCTTAATGTGAGTCCTCTTTGCAAGACATAGCTTCTATCATCTGTACAAAGCTGTATATGCGAAAATAGCAAACAGGGAGAAGGTAATTCCAGCTGACATTCCAGTCTGGATCCACTGTCATAAATTACTTAGCAGAGGGCATGGTCCGTTACTTTTTATGGTCATGTTCTATATTTGTATGTGCTGTCGGTCGGATCACATGACAAAAGCATCATTTGATATTAGTGTTTATATGCACCAACTAGTGAGGGCTGGATTTAAGCTTCACTGTGCAGCACTTTTAATTTGTATACTTCGCTCTTAATTGAAAATACAGACACTCCCCTAAGTACTAAAACTACAAATAATCCAGAATAAATTTTACATAATTGTTTTTAGGAGAAGACAAACTACTGCATATCCTAACTAATTGAAATGCACTATGCCTTCCAGAGATTTTAAAACGTAAATTTTGAACATGAACAAGTCCACATCGCCAGAATAATAAAGACCCATACTCAGCACTTTCCCTCATCCAGCCCCTCCCCTAAGTGGAACAAGAGAGCGTCTTAACTGCTGAGGGCAATTGCTTTTAATGAAGATACATTTCCCAAACAAACTGAGAGAAGAAAACACATACGTGCCTTTTCCCCCCTCTGCCTTCCACATTGCTTTTCCCACTGCAGCTGAAAATTTAGGTTTCTAGCAGCAAACACCTAGAGAATGGACGATTACTTCTTTTCATAAACTAAACAGGAAAAAAGAATGTCAGGTTTTGGTGGACTAACTGCTGTGAGCATTAGTGTTTCTATATCTGGAGTCGCGTATTAGATAAATTTCCCTGTTAAGTAGTGACTTCAGATCTTTGTTAAACCCTGTTCACCTTACATATTCCAGCCTTCTTTAATTTCCTCAACTCTGTTAATTTATTTCTGGGGGCTTTTTTTTTTTTTTAACCAAACATTTATTGGATCCCTCCTATATAGCAGTCACAGCATTTGGCATTTCTACATCTATCATTACCTCATTTGTATGAGAACATACTTTGGAAAAATAGGGTCTGGGTGATGTTATTTGTCATGATTCATATATTCCTGCACTTATCTTCGTTGTTACTGCCCTCACGCTACCACCACGACCACCATTCGAACTTTCCCACCCACTCTCCTCTCTTAAGGAACATATTCAGTATGCCTTCTGACGGTCTCTTTATATCTTTGAACATCCTCAGCACCTTTATGGTAGTTTCTGTCAAAACAAAAGTAACTTGTTTATTTTAGAAACATTCCACTGTTATTTTTTGTGCATGTTTTCCATCCCCTCAACAAGATTCTAAGAGCTTCAAGGAGCTTTATAGTTGATGTGTCTTTGCTTTTCATTGTGGTCTTAACTGTATTTTATTTGATATCAAGTTTGATAAAAAGACAAGCTCTGCTCCTGACACTTTTGGTTGGTTTGAGGGATAAAAGCTGGGTTAATAGATTCCAGTGGCACAGGAAGGGAACAGAGTGAAATGACATTTTTATTTAGTGATACTGTTATCTTTTACCAAAAAAAAAAAAAAAAAGGAACTTGATATTTGGAGGTATGTTTGATACAGATTGAGATATCAGTTGAGGTTATAACTGCTAAAAATGTAAGTCACGGATCAGTCACATAGAATTAGCCTTGAAAATGTATTCCTTACAGGGGAATTTGGGAAAGGGAAGGTTAGAGGAAGAACAAATGGTGTGGGGTTAGTAAGGCATTTCATTTCAAGGATGCCGTTTCTCTTATGCACACTTTCACAAAACGAGTGCCTCTGAGGCTACCACAGAATGTTTCATTTTTGAATGTGTGGAGCGAATGACAAGAAATGATCACAGTCAGATTTGGGTGATAGATGTAGCTCAAGCGTTCAATGATGTTAGGATATAGGTTCTGGGAAGAGTGTGCTGACTGAATTCACATGGGCTGGGGAGATCCAGCTGGTCTGATATTTAAATGCTGTTGAAAAAAATGTTCTAATTAGATGGTTTCTTCCCTATATGGAGTTTTCATGTAAATTGTGAAGAATGGTACTTTCTTGAGGTGGTGAAGTTGTGGTGAGTGTCCACCATCAGCCCTCTGAAGCTGGTAATTTCACAGGTAGAACCACAGCGACTGCGGTGCAGAACTTCAGGCTTTCTTCTGCCTTCGTCCACTTGGGTTCTCTATATAGGACAATGGGCAGCACATCACCCAAATCAGATTTCAGTGATTCAAACGACAGGAGTACCATCATTTTCTTTGGCTGGATATCCTGTGGTTGAATGTGTTCAGGATTCCTCCTGGAAAGTCATAAATTGGATTCTGTTTTCCCACAGGAATAGGGATATAATTTGAAACTTCATGTTTTACCAACCCGACAGCAAATGAAGCACAGACAGAGCAAACTACACATGATAAAAACCAAGATACAGCTAAAACATTGTAATTATTTAAAACGGGGAAATGTGGCTCCATGTCCTGTAAAGTGGTTATAAATGTGCTCTTCACTTTAATTATGAGTCCCTAATGAATTTTAACTGCATATGCCACACATAAAAAATCTATATTATAACTTACCAATCTGAAACTGACGATGGCTGTAGTAAATATTCATCAATAGTAATTTTACTTTTTTAGAATTTGAAGGATCTTTTTGTAGAGATGTACTGGATGATCCATTATCATTGAAATGTTTTTTGTGGGAAAATGAGAACACTTGCCTCTTTTCCTCTTTTGACAGGATTTCTCTGGTCTAGACAGAGACATTCAGAATCATTCTGTAATTCTCTAGTACTGTACCTGAGACTGAATCATCCTTTTCAAAAATAGCAACCAAAGGATCACAGCATTCAGAGATCTTATCAAGGAGTGTGTTTGGGATGGGACTTTTTCTTCTGATCGTCCCAGTCAACTTTTCTTTGTTGTTATTTGAAGGTATATTTGGTACGGATTGAGGTATCCCTCTTTGCTGAGTCAGAGAAGAGCAATGGGAGGAAGGAGGGCAAAGAAGGATAATCATATCCCCCCCCCCTTTTTTTTTTTTTGCGGTACACGGGCCTCTCACTGCTGTGGCCTCTCCCGCTGCGGAGCACAGGCTCCGGACGCGCAGGCTCAGCGGCCATGGCTCAACGGACCCAGCCACTCCGCGGCACGTGGGATCCTCCCGGACCGGGGCACGAACCCGCGTCCCCTGCATCGGCAGGCGGACTCCCAACCACTGCGCCACCAGGCAAGCCCCATATCCCCTTTTCTATCAGTTAGAAGGGAGGGAGGAAGTTTTAAGCCAGGCATGTGGCCGTGCACCTGGGAGCTTTCTAGCGCATCACCTCTCTAAACCACTCTGCTCCTGTTTTCTTCTTCGAGTCTTTGTCCATCATTTGTATCCCCCAAGGACCGGAAAGTGTTAGAAAGTAGGTGTTAATTAGTAAGAAGGCAGCAATAAAGGAGTGAAGCTGTGAAATACAGCGCTGCCCGTGCTGTTACAACACGTCATCAAACCACTTTCATTTCCTTTGACTTGTTATTAATATCTTTATTTCGAGTCAGGTTACCCTAAACTTCGTTGTTTTCCCTGGATCGATTGACTCCTTAAGCTCTTCGGTTTGTCCCTGGCACTGCATTAATTTGCTTGTTGACATAGGTTGTGAGTAATCCCTTCAGTTACTGCCAGTCAGTACCAGGGAGGGATTAATATAATAGAATGTGATTATTCAGTACTTCTGAGCGATGAACACCCAGCCCTGTGTCCAGTGCCCATTGTAGGTGCTCAATAAGAGATGGAGTGAATTAACCATCTAAAACCGACAGAACCCCAGACATTCAGGATGGTTAAGCCCTTCTCCCCAGATCACTTATTAAATGAATATCTGGGAACCTTCTCTTGCCTTTGTGTTTGTGGAAACAGACAGTACGTGGAAAGTCAACCCCAATCACTTTTTACAGTGAGAGAATCTCAGGGAGTCTGGAAGAGCAGAGACTTCTCTCCATACTTATGGGATAAATGTTCTCGCAGAAAGGAGATTCATACTCAGCAAGACCATAGGAAGACCTTAGCATAACTATCTCCTGGCCTATGGGTTGGTTATAAAAACATATATTATTATTCCCACATAGATAAGGAATAAAGCACAGAAAGATTACTCATTTGGTATCCCTTAATAAGAGCAAAAGAGATTGAAAGCCAAGGTTTTCCAATCTGATTATGAATATATCACCTCAATCTCTCTTTCATTTGGCTTTTTGGTTCCTTTTTATTTTCTTAAAATGCTAATTAAATTGTGTTCTTCCTACCTGAACATCAAGATAACTGGCTTATAAGATCTCCCAATTTGTGGGTGTCACCACAGATTTCACCACTGAGCTTTTTATTGCTCTGAAGTGTTTTGTGTAGTTTTTTTTTTTTTTTTTAAAACATCTTTATTGGAGCATAATTGCTTTACAATGGTATGTTAGTTTCAGCTTCACAACAAAGTGAATCAGTTATATATATACATATGTTCCCATATCTCTTCCCGCTTGCGTCACCCTCCCTCCCACCCTCCCTATCCCACCCCTCCAGGCGGTCACACAGCACTGAGCTGATCTCCCTGTGCTATGCGGCTGCTTCCCACTAGCTATCTACCTTACGTTTGGTAGTGTATACATGTCCATGCCTCTTTATTGCTTTGTCACCGTTTACCCTTCCCCCTCCCCATAGCCTCAAGTCCATTCTCTAGTAAGTCTGTGTCTTTATTCCTGTTTCACCCCTAGGTTTTTCATGACATTTTTTTTTCTTAAATTCCATATATATGTGTTAGCATACGGTATTTGTCTCTCTCTTTCTGACTTACTTCACTCTGTATGACAGACTCTAGGTCTATCCACCTCATTACAAATAGCTCAATTTCGTCTCTTTTTATGGCTGAGTAATACTCCATTGTATATATGTGCCACATCTTCTTTATCCATTCATCCGATGATGGACACTTAGGTTGTTTCCATCTCTGGGCTATTGTAAATAGAGCTGCAATGAACATTTTGGTACATGACTCTTTTTGAATTATGGTTTTCTCAGGGTATATGCCCAGTAGTGGGATTGCTGGGTCATATGGTAGTTCTATTTGTAGCTTTTTAAGGAACCTCCATACTGTTCTCCACAGTGGCTGTATCAATTTACATTCCCACCAACAGTGTAAGAGGGTTCCCTTTTCTCCACACCCTCTCCAGCATTTATTGTTTCTAGATTTTTTGATGATGGCCATTCTGACTGGTGTGAGATGATATCTCATTGTAGTTTTGATTTGCATTTCTCTAATGATTAGTGATGTTGAGCATTCTTTCATGTGTTTGTTGGCACTCTGTATATCTTCTTTGGAGAAATGTCTATTTAGGTCTTCTGCCCATTTTTGGATTGGGTTGTTTGTTCTTTTGTTATTAAGCTGCATGAGCTTCTTATAAATTTTGGAGATTAATCCTTTGTCAGTTGCTTCATTTGCAAATATTTTCTCCCATTCTGAGGGTTGTCTTTTGGTCTTCTTTATGGTTTCCTTTGCTGCGCAAAAGCTTTTAAGTTTCATTAGGTCCCATTTGTTTACTTTTGTTTTTATTTCCATTTCTCTAGGAGGTGGGTCAAAAAGGATCTTGCTGTGATTTATGTCATAGAGTGTTCTGCCTATGTTTTCCTCTAAGAGTTTGATAGTTTCTGGCCTTACATTTAGGTCTTTAATCCATTTTGAGTTTATTTTTGTGTATGGTGTATAGTTTTTGTGTATAGTTTTAATCTTGTTTGGTTTTTTCTGTGTGGAACACTTACTTTACTAATGATGGGTCTTCAAGATGGATTTAGCTCATTTAAAAAGAGTACTTTTGCTGAAATTTCTATGACCTGCTCATTTTCTTGAGTCTTCAAAGAGGATGAACATTGTTCCATTTTGTCCCTGGTTTTTGTTTTGTTTTGTTTTTTAAAAAATGAGTTTAAGAAGTTCTAAAGGAAATAACGTAAGGAACATTATGCTCGAATGACATATTATTTCACACCCTCCTCAGTTCTATGTCAAAGTATTTTTTCTGTTTTTCACATAGAACATAATTAAATATTCACATTTTTTCATATCAACAAAATCCATATATTTGTAATTTTAATAGACATACTGTATTCCATAATTATGTATGACATGATTTGATTGGGCATTCATCTATTTTTGAGTTACTTTTAGTTAATCATAAATTCTTATGATCCATATCTTAATTTTTTCTTCTATTCTCCAAAAAATTTTAACCCGCACATGTAAAACATTATTTGTCTTAATAGAGCAGAATGAGTAGAGAGTTGCATCAAACAATAATCAGTCTTTATAAAGAACAAACCACCCTCCAATGTCCTCTGCTAAGCTTAGGGAGAAATCCTGAAGAGCTGGGGTGGAAGAATAGTTTCAAGAGGTGAAATTCTAAAAGAAATTTAAGGTACAGGGATTGGGCCATGGCTTGCCTCTTTTATTGATACTATTTATAAGAAAAAAAGTTTATACCTGTATCATATTGCTTAAATGGAATTCAGTTAATACTGTTTTTCTAATATTTGTGAATATTGTATTATATGTGTATATTTATTAAATGTGACTGTCTCCCTTATGTGATAGATTTTGGTGCAAGACCTGTTTTTATTGAAAAGAAAATATTTTCAACTCTGCCATTTAGGTTGTCTCATATACCTGTTAGTTTCTCCTTAACTACTGCAATTTCCATTTTTGTCTCTATTCTTTGTTCAGCTTTATTTCTGTGCTTTGCTCAGGCATGTCTTGAACAGTGTTTGTTATGCGGTTACTAGTTTTATTTCTTCTTGCAATTTCCTCACTTTTCTCATATGTATTTTTTTATGTTGCTTGGGACATAAGCAGTTACTCTTTTAGGTAGAGTGTGTCTATTGCAGTCCGATAGTGATCCCTCACTGCATTTTATTCGGGATGCTTTTTTTAATCTGATAGCATTATAAGTATCCTTGTTTGTTTGACCTCCTTCTGATTTCTTTGGAAACTTATCTAATCAATCATTCCCTTCTTTCTCTCTCTACTGACTCCTTCTGTTTAATCTGCAAACCAAATCAAGTTTCTCTCTCCTTTAAAAACACAAACAAACAGGAATGGCTTCCTTGACCGCCTACACCATCTCTTTCTTCCCCTTTACTGCCATACATCTTAAGAAGACTCTGTCCTCTCTCTCTGTCACTTCCCTGTCACTGTTCAGTCTCCTGTCATCTGTCTTCGCTCCTTATCATTTTACCAGAAAAGACTTTCCCATTGCCATGGTATCTTCCTAATTGACCTCATTCCATTCAGCCTCCTTGCAGAATTTTTATCAGTGACCGTCACTCTCCTCAAAGTTTTTCCTTCCCTTGGGAATGAACTTTATTCTTTCTAAGTTCTCTGTTTCATTTAATTTCTTTCTCTGACTTCTCTTCCTTCCTCTACCGTTTAAATGTATATATTCCTTCAAGATTTCACTCTTTATCAGCCGAAGAGGACTTTCTCAATCATAGTCTCTCCCTGGTCAGTTTCATCAATGTCCATGGTGGTATCAGTCACCCCTATGCTAATGATGCCAACTGTCCATCTCCAGACTCCAGGCCTTACTCCTTAGCCCTGGGTCTGGATTAACCCTTAGTGAGCCTCAAATGGACTTTATTTGGAGACACACAGACACTTCATCCAAACTCTGTTCTCCTTCCTGGTTCTTTCTCTCAATTGTTGGAACCCCAAACTACCCTGTCACCTGAGCTAGAAACTCTTCAGTCCTTCTGACTTCTCCTTGTCCTTCACCCCTCATGTCTAACCAATCTCTGAGTCCTGACAGCACCCTGACCACAAGAATCTATGGGATCTAAAACCTTTGCTTCATTCCCAGGGCCCTAATGCAGAAAAAAGGAAAGGGTGAGAGAGAAGAAAGGAAGAAGGAAGGAAAAAAGAAAGAAAGAAGAGGGAAGGAAGGAGGAGAGGAGAATGAAGGAAGGGATAAAAGAAGGTGGGAAAAAGAAGGAAGGAGAGAGAAGAGAGAAAGAAAGGGAGAAGATAGACAAAGATCACCTGCTTTTTAAATTTTTTAAGTAAAGGTATTACAAGCATGCTTTTTTTAAAAAAACTGAAATAACGAAAAGACATAAGAAGAAGAAAAAATCCCACCACTCACTGACAAACACTATAGGTTTAGCCTCTTATAACTGGTCTCTGTGCCTCAAAGCTCTCTCTCCTCCGATCTGTTCCCCATTCCCTCATCATAGGTACTGTTACAAAACAAAGTGAACGAACAGAAAACAAAATTAATCTGGAATCCTGCCATTGTTTCCCATGGCCTGTGCAATCAATTCTATAGACTCCATAGGATGACATTCAAGGCCCTTTGCAATGTATTGTTTCTGCATCTGAATCCTCTCCCCAGAACTCCTCCCTGACAACAAATCCAGTATCCCTGTCACGCTGGAGGATCAAAGTTCTGGGAACATGTATGCTTTCATGCCTATGCATGAGCAAAGGAATGATGGGCCTGAAATGTCCATCCTCCTCTTCCTACTCCATACTTTTGTCATTCTAATAGATATATCATATTCCATAATTTGATTAGCTATGCTTGGAAACACCAAGAGCTGCTTTCTTCAAGAGCTCGAGGTCTAATGAGGGCCAAAGATAAATCTAAATGGGGTACATTGTAATAAATGCTGAGCTGATGGGGGCTCCGAGGTAGCAGTCTTGAACACTGCCTGCAGGTTGGGGAAGTTGGAGACAGAGTCACAGAGAAGGGACCCCTTGAACCAAGTCTTGCAAGATAAGTAGGATTCAAGTGTGTGAAATTTCATCTAACAAATGGAAAAGCCCAGGTATCTCTGCTGTTGTATGTAAGTGGGTTAAATCTTGGACAGTTCTCTCCTATCCTATCTATCAAAATGATGTGGTGCTAAATTTATTTTTTTTAAACAACAGATTATTGAATTTTATTTTTTAATTCAGCCAGTTACTTTTTTGTTTTAATAATAAGCAAGTTTAGGCTGTATACACTTACTCTTTGATTCGTTATTTGTCCTTAAGCCCAAGTAAACTTATCTTTAGTGTAGTCATTTACTGATTTCTCTTTTCATTTCTGTGTTTTCTGTGGTGGATTTTACACTCTTTATTTCTTTTCGAACTAGGCCAAAAGATAACCTTAAGTGTCCTATTTCTTAACATTTTAACATTAATATATTTCAGAAAAAAATTTAATTGCTTCTATTTATTTCTATTATTAACTAAATAAACTTCGATTCCCTTTCAGGAAACAAAAGCAGTCTTGTGTTCCCCTTCTATTCATTCTGTGTAGTTATTATCTGAGATCCTTTTGAGGTTCTGTTAATACCCAATAGCTATAAGAATTTATTTGCTAATTTACCATTTTCATTATTAATGAAAGGATTATTAATTAATCCTTGCTTAATATTCTAATTCATTTGTTTCTCAAAGAGGTCTTTAAATCTCCTACAGTGACATAATGGGCGTGAGATTTTGTGACCCACTGTTTGTATTTTTAATTGGCCAATTATTTTAAGTCCTCTAAGCCTTTTTTTAATTCTTTAAAATAAATTTATATATTTATTTTGGTTTTTTTGGCTGCATTGGGTCTTTGGTGCCGTGCACGGCCTTTCTATAGCTGCGGTGAGCAGGGACTACTCTTCGTGGCGGTGTGCGGGCTTCTCATTGCGGTGGCTTCTCTTGCTGCGGAGAACAGGCTCTAGATTCATGGGCTTTGGTAGTTGAGACGTGGGCTCGGTAGTTGTGACTCGCGGGCTCTAGAGTGCAGGCTCAGTAGTTGTGGGACATGGGCTTAGTTGCTCCACCACATGTGGGATCTTCCCGGACCAGGGCTCGAACCCATGTCCCCTGCATTGGCACGCAGATTCTTAACCACTGCGCCACCAGGGAAGTTCCAAGTCCTCTAAGTCTTAGAACATTCTCCTCTGCCTTCAAAGAGTAAGGTGACCCTGGTCAAGTACTTTCTTTTGGCTTTGTCATAGTTTCTCCACCCATCCCACTTCTCCTCCAAAGTCTGAGGAGGGAAATCTAATTGCATTATTATCCTTACATCATTAAATTCCAAGTTCCCTTATTTGTGATAGCTTTAAATCTTTGCCTTTGTCTTTTTTTTTAAGTGGTAGAAAAGAATGTGAAGGGAAATTCAGACATGGGAAATTATCCACCACTGAGTAGATTTATCTGGGTTCTCATGATGTCTGTGCCAAAGTTCTGTTTCCATTCAGTAAATTTTCTGCTATCTCTGTTCCTAACTTTGTGCTCATCACAATCCTTTCCTGACTCCATTGGATTCCTACTCTTCAAAGCCCGAGATTCTTTATCCTGTTTCCTAGGTGTATTTGTTTGCTAGGGCTGCTGTAACAAAACACCATAGACTGAGTGACTTAAATAACAGAAATTTATTGCCTCACAGTCTTAAAGGCTAGGATTCCAAAATTGAAGTGTCCTTCTGAAGTCTCCATGGAAGGATCTTTTCCAGGCCTCTCTCCTAGCTTCTGGTGATTTGCTCGCAATCTCCTGTACCGTTGTCGACACATCACCCTGACTGCTGTCTTCGTGTTCACATGGCATTCTTCTGGTGTGTGTGTCTCTGAGTCCAAATTTCCCCTTTTCATAAGGACACCAGTCATAATGGATTAGGGACCCACCCTACTCCAGTATGACCTCATCTTACCTAATGACATCTATAACACCCCTCTTTCCATATAACGTTACATTCTGAGGTGCTTGGTCTTAGGACTTTCAACATACGGATTTGGGGGAGACATAATTCAGTGGTTAATACTAGGTGTGTCAAGTACTCTTCCAATATTATTATCTGTGTAATGCAGCCATAATTTGGGCCAGTTGTTTGAGCATATCATGGTAACACTAACCATCTGTGCTTCACCAAGTCTCCTCTTTGTGTTTTTATTCCTTTATAATATTTGCAAGTTGTGCTCAGCTTCATATCACTCCATATTCCTCTGTAGCCATAACTATTTCTTCTGTCTCTCTTTGGAAGCTGTTGTTATTAGCTCATTCAGATGTGTTTGGGTGGATAGTCCCAGGTTCACGTGGCTTTGCTCATTCCCTTTTAAGTTGCAAAACTGTTACATAGGACTCATGCTGTTAACTGGGGATTTTATTTGTTTGACTTATTTATTGTTTATGGAGTTTATCATATGTGTTTGTTGTATCTCGTTGTTTCTCTTTTTCAGGTCATTTTATTGGCAAGGGGGTTACCATCCCCCAAATTCCTTCTCAGGAGTCCAAGGTATATAACATACAGCTCTTTTCTTTAATTCTTTCTTTCCCTCCATTATTTCTTTTCTAATTCTTATAGACAGTTCTGTGAGAATCTTTGTGACTTCCTAAGATATCATGTGTACACATGTCAATGTGAAGGCCATTGTTGGTGTGCAGGTGGCCACACTCCAAGGAGACATAATCAGCAGTTGACTAGCCCTACAGGGTGCTGAGAGGATAAGGTGCTGACAAAGGATCCAGTTTGACTGGGATTCATTATTACAATGGGATGGAGATGGGCTTAGGCACATGTGCCAGAGAACCAAATACTAGCCCATAAAGGGAAGGGGTGAAAGGATGGAAATTCAAACCTGCATGGAGCCCCAGGACCCCTCAAAATAGCATTCTCACATGTCCAGCTCCCACCACTGGACCAAAGAGCCCGTAGGAAGGCTGGCCTTAAAGGCAGTTTAGAGATCTTTCCCTGATATTGCCAGCAGTGTCATTTTCACATCAAGAACCACCAGCCCGGGCTTCCCTGGTGGCGCAGTGGTTGAGAGTCCGCCTGCTGATGCAGGGGACACGGGTTCGTGCCCCGGTCCGGGAAGATCTCACATCTCACGCGGAGCGGCTGGGCCCATGAGCCATGGCCGCTGAGCCTGTGTGTCCGGAGCCTGTGCTCCACAACGGGAGAGGCCACAACAGTGAGAGGCCCACATACCGCAAAAAAAAATAAAAGAACCACCAGCCCCTTGTTCAGTGTTAAGAAAAGTAGACCATCCTCATAAACTAGGTACAAGAGGACCCTGAAAAAAAAACAGGAGCGTGCCCTAGAAAATAGCCCTATAGGTTCTCTGTTGTGTCTCTCCTATATATCTTCTGGACACATACAGGTCACTTCTATTTGGAGTTATGTAACTCCAATGGGAAGAGGGGTCCCAGCAAGCATGATGGGAAAAATGAATCCGTTCCCATGCCTGTGTCCTTGGGAGTGTGTCATCTGCTAGTCTGAGATGAGAACCATTTTTGCAGAACAAAATCGAAGATGATTGATTCCATTCGTTTTCTTTCCAGAACTCTTCCCTGACAGTGAGGATGTTTATGGGTAGGGAAAGGTAGAAAAGAATCATTTCTATACCACTTTCATGAGTCTGCTTCTGTGTATTCAATACTTAGATGCTCCTCCCCTCAGGCAAGCCCTTGGAATGAGCTCCCCCGTCGTGAATTGTTGGAACCCACAGCCTGGCTCAAATGACCAAGGGATGCCTCTTTGTCAGACACACGCTGTGCATCTGGCGGCATTGCCAGGGTAACCTGATAGGGCTCACAATTTTAATTTTAACCAAAAATACATCTGCCGGGTTCATTTCAGCTGACAGGATAAATATCGTATTTCTTTACCAGTTTGTAAACACCTTGCTTTTCATCTCAATCTAACATGTTTCCCTGGTGTTTTACAGATAGAAAAATCAAGGTGGAGCCATATGGGACTGAGCATGTGTGTTGTGTTTGTCAGTGTGGGGGTAACTTTATATGGAACTGGGTCCCGTGCAAGCAACACATATGCACCTGACCAGGAGGTGTGGGTGTGGCGGCACCATAGAATTGTCTAGAATAAGAAAACCCCATAGGAAGTATGGTTTGGAGACCACTCAGCAGCTGCCTATGGACAGCTGGAGTTGTCCCTGTTACAGATGAAGGATGGAGTGTGTCATTTTCTTGGGATCCACATCCCGTTGCTTCTCTTGACCCAAACTATTCTTAACCAAAGGTGGTTTTCTTTCACTGCCTTTGAAAAATCATTCTTTATGATTTTCTACTGTGAAGATTCTTCTGAATGAATCCAAAATGCAAGGCACAAATGCTGGTTCCAATTTCTCTACTCACAATAATAGTGCCAATAGAGAAGGGACAGTACTTGTTTTGTGAAGTTGGGGGAGTTCAATGGGGAAATCATTTGAGATAAGTAGACTGGCATATAGAAATAATTAAATAGATTTCCCAGTTCTGGGTTTTTCCCCCCAATCCTAATTTAAATGGCACAAGTACTGGTGACATTTTGTGTGAATATCTATGAGGGACCTTTTAATTTAAGGATCTCAGAATTCTTTGATCACCTATTAATTTTCACAATGTCACGCTAGAGCGCATGGGTAATAATGTTATACTCCATCTACAGATGGAGAGATCAAAGCTCGCAGATGTTCAATTACAGAACTTGCCAGAGACCTGCAGTGATCAGCTAGGCTCTTTCCAGCCCAGAGCACAAGCCTCTGGTTCCCAGTGCCACCCAGCTTTCCCCAGCCAGACTCAGTAACCAATGATGCTCTGACCCAACAGAGCAAGTGTGCAGGTTCTAAGAATCAGGTCTAGGGCTAGCCCTGGGATACCATGGGAATGCTGGGTTTGGACCTCACCCTCTCAGCACCCTTTTCCTGCAGGGGACGCTCCTACCTCCCATCCACTCCTCCTTTCTTGTTCAGGGGGCCTTATTGCTCTTGGTTGACTTCCACTGACTCTGGAAGAGGGTCAAATGATAACTAAAGGGGTTGTTAATTATTAATAAGGTCACAGTTTTCCAAAAAGTATATGCATTTTGAAAGGAAAATCTGAACGGCAGCCAGGTCTTCCCAGCCTTACCACGTTTTCCCTGTTTCAAATGCTGTTCGAAGTCGCCTTGAATCTACACTTCCATGCAGGCTCTGCCAGGCCTCCACATAGTGCAGGGGCTTCTGAGGATGAGGAGGGAGGACGTGCATGTTCCCACCATCCACAGAGCCAGCATGCTATGAAAGCTTGAAAACCTGAACATCCCTTATATCCGGCAGACTCCTATGTTTGTGGCCAAATATGTTCTAAGAACCAGTATAATAGAAAAACCCTACAAAATGATGGGAAGTAAAGCTCCAGGAATTTGTGAGTGTTGATAATTTAAATTTTTCAAGAGAATAATACCGAGATACATAACTTATAATATTTAAGCATGCCCAGGGTATCATAAAAAGACTATAGGATTGCTTCTTGTGAAAGTGCCCCAGATACCATCACATGGGATCATTATAGCCTAGGGATTTGAAAACACTTGCTCTTACTGACTGTGACCATAGCCCAAAGGCCAGCTGAGGTCACTCTTCCCCTGAAGGTTCAGGTAAGATGTGCGTGAATTCTCATTCTGCGTCCTGTGGAAATAAATCCCGGGACACCTGGAAGTCCTTGTGTAGCGTGTTCTCGTGGTTGCCTCTGGTTTCCAGGATGAGCTTCTGTGGATGGCATGGCCATCTCTGTTCTGCTTGTGGAATCCTGTGGTTTTCCTGGACTTCATTAGCAGAAGGCGGTTGCTATTTTAAATAGCATCCTCCAAGCAAGGAGCCTTGGAGTCATCCTCCGTGGGTCCCTCTGCCAGCACTTTTCATACTCCCCTCCTTCATCAGCTCAGCACTTGGTTGATGAGTGCCTACTAAGTGTCAGGTGCTTGAGATACAGCAGAGAAGAAACAGGTCCGTGCTTGTCCTACGTTCCTTTAGATCCATCCCCATCTCCCGGTAGCCCTTGCCACTGCCCGCCTCAGCCCCTCGTCAAACCCTGTCAATGCCCCCTACCTAACTGGCCTTACTGCCTCTGCTTGCTGCTTCCCTCTGCACCTACTCTGACTCTCTCCTCCCTCCCGGACTAGTTAGTCTTACCTTCTCTGCTTACAGTCCTGCCAGGGCTCTTTACTGAAATCCACATTCCTCAGCATTGCAGGTGGGGCCCCAAGAGCCCTTTCCTGTCTGTCTTGACAGACTCACCACCCAGAACACCAGCACAGGGTTTGTATTCCACGGCATCCAAGAAAATTTGTTCTTTTCTGCACACCCTGACTTTTTTATGCCTCTGTGCTTTTTGGGGGAGGGGAGATACTTTTGTCTACAGTTCTGTCAGCCTGGAATGCCCCTTCCCCTCACATTTCTTCTCATCCTTAAAGATGAGCAAACATGGCCCCCCTGGATTGTCCCACCTGATGCCCAGCCCCTCAGACCAGCCCCTCCCCCAACCCTCCCGAGACTCGGTCGCACAGCACCCCCGGCCACTAACCATGTGTTCACATGCCTGTCTCCTACATCTTGAGCAGCACAGTGCCAGGAATGTAGTCACTGTGAGAAGTAATAGTGATTGTTCAGTGAATTCTACACCCTGTTATTTAAAAAAATTCAGGTTACAAGCCAACATTAATTCCAGAGAGAAACTATTAAGCCCGCCTAAACCTCAGTTTCCTCTGCTGAACAATGGAGACAGTAATACTTCATTTCAAAGTCATTGCAAGAATTAGTATCCATCGTGGTAGAAACCGTTGTATCAGTCACATCGTGGCGTCTCACTGAAGAGTGACTTGTGTGAGTCACTCAAGTGTGCACTTTGAGTTACCACAGTTGACCTCACATTATACCCTCCAGAAGTGTAGGGAGGAAGGGGGTCAGTGAATACAGACCTGTTGCTTGACACCTGTGAGGTGGATACTACTCACTCGGTTAATAAGGGGCAGAATCAAGACTAGAACCCAGGAATGGCCCTGTGCCCAGGTGTGCTGTGCTACCTCTTATGCCAGAGGGTGTGCCCCCGCCATCAAGACATTCTGTTACTAGAGGGTGACACATCTTTTGCTTGTGGCCCACTCGTACAAACATAAAGAAAGCCTAGAAACTGATATTAATTCCAGAATTTATGAAACTGATGGCCGCTATGAGCCACAAGAGAAACTGCCTTTAAACAAATCAGCAACACAGTATCTACTATTCAGTACCGGTGCCATCCGGCAACAGTGTGAAAGTTCTCGGAGTCCAGCGTGGTGTCCACACCTCAGGTGATGCGGGTGTGCCTGACGTTGATTTGGGGCAGCCTCTCCCAAGGACTGTCCCTCGGTGCCCCAGAGATTGTCAGAGCTCCCCCTCTGTGCTCCAGCTAATCTAGTATATACCAGGAGCATGTGGGTAAATGGCCTGGGATTCTCAAGAAGAGGAGACCTAAGTTTCCATTGTAGGCTCGCACTTTTGACTGTGTATCATGGGCACTCTGCTCTCAGTTCTTTTATCCATTATGATGTTAAAGCAGTAATTCCATTTTGTTGGCTATCAACGGCATATCGTTTCTTCAGTATCTGTGGTCAGTAAAATGTTCAAATAATTATGAAAATAATAGAAGCGCCCATTTCTAGGCTTCTGTTGTGTCAGATGTTATGCACATGTGATCTTATTTGGCCATCATCATAACCTCACAGATGAGTATTACTCCTTTTTTCTCCAACCCTCTCCAGTCCCCAACAAGGGTCCTCCTGCCTGGTGTCACTCACGCCAATAGAATGAGGCCGAGTGTGGTTCACAAGCAAAGGAAAGCTTTACTCTTGGATCAAAGAGTGGAGAGGTGCGCACACGTGTTAGGGTTCTCGGCGGGAAGGGGACAGAGTTCACCCTGCTCGTGGCTCTAGATCCCAACGCGGACGCAGCATCTCAGCTCGCGGCCCCGAGATGAGGTGTCCGCACAACCGTCTCGCACCAAGAACTTGGGTCTGCACACAGCACCCTGTGAGCAAGTGAAGCTAGACCAAGCACAAAGGGAAAAGTTAGACTTTACTTTATTACCCAGATTCTGTTTTTATTACCCGGGAATTATTAATGCGTTTTGCCGGTGACACTTTCATAGGCATCCTCTCTGGGGCTCAGAGAGGGGCGTTAGCCCCAACTCACATGAAAGATGTGGTTTAAACCCAGGTGTGTTCTACTCCAACGTCAATTATGCCTGTTTTTTCATTATGCCTAAGAATATCAGCTTTGAGAGCCAAACATACCCAGGTGGAAACCCCAGTTCTGGCCAGATGATCTTAATCAAGTCACTAAGTATTTTTTGACGTTGTTCCTTCATTCATAAAACAGGAATAATGATGCCAATCTTTCCAAGGTTTTGTGATGTTTAAATAACATATAGACTACAAAGTACAGTGTCTGATATATAGTAGCCAGTCAGTAATTCATTTCCTCCCTCCCCTTGAAACTGAGTCTCAGATGATACTCACCCCAAAGGGCTCGTGCAGACTTTTGTGAGGTTCCTAACATGGCCTGCTGATGAGGACCAAATCCCATTGGCTTAACTCCAGCCTGTCTCTATGTTTCCTCTGGGAAGAACGTTCAGTGTACCAGGAGGAAGGAAAGAGTTTGGCCTTTTGGCCTCTCCTTTGCGGAATTATGTTTTGTACTTTGCAGCGCTAATGTGTGATGCTTCCAAGGTACAGCTTAGATATTCAAAGAAATCTTCTAAAACCAACTATGGAAAATGTTTATGTATTTTACCTCTCTGAAACTTACCAACTTCTCTTAAGATGTTGACCAATGTATTCATATTTTAATTTTTTGTTTTGGGGTCACCATAAAAAAACAAGGAACTGGTGACATTTCATAAAGTAACTCTATGGGCTGGCTAACAGAAGGACCCAGAGCTGACAAAAGATGCCTAAAATAAAAAACTAAATTGGTAAGACATCATGGTGATCAAATGGGGACTTGAAACCGCAGCTGGTGGCTTTTGTTCTGTAATTCTAATCAGCAGCAAGCGTATTTTCCTCTGTCATGTGCCAAGGTCAAGAGTGTCTGGAGTTGAAAGTGAACTGTGTAGCCTGTGAGTGGCTGAATTCAGGTGAGACAGCTGGGGGAGAAGCAGCTTTTATCCCCTTCTAGTTCCTGTTTTGCCCTCATGGATGCTCCGTATGCCACTCTGATCAGCTGCTAGCATGTGACAGACGGGCTAGATCAAACAGAATGAACCGTCAAATACTGCAGCCAGCCAAAAATTCTGTTTAAGCCTTTTTACATTAATTAAAAACTCCCCAGCACCCCGATCCCTTTTTCATGTTCTGCTCCTTTTTTCATAGTGTGATGTATTTATTATGTGTATTGTTTGCTCTCTGTTCCCTGCTTGTAAACCCTACAGGAGAGGTCTTTCTTTTCTCACTGATATGTTCCATATACCTAGGATTATACCTGGCATATATAGGTGCTCAATAAACATTTTAACAGATTATAGGAACAAAAAAAAAAGCATGATGAGGTTGGGGTAAGTGGACACCAAGCCAAAAAAAAAAGTTTATGAAGGAAAACAGAAGAGGAGGATGTAAAAGAAAATGTCTCATAATTTTGTTCACTTATGAATAAAAAAATACACATCAAAACAGGATAAAATATTGCCATCTTAGGTAGATAAGTTTATTTCTGCTACCCAGATCACAGATCACATCTGATTTCTCAGAAGGTTCATCTTTATTTATCACTTCAACATTAATTTGTTTATTCATTCACTCACCTGTTATGTGACAAGCATTGTATTTGGCATCAAAATGCAAGCTAGGTCACCAGCATACAGTCATATAACATTATTGGGTCTACCCCAAATCAACTGTCTTAAACAGTGTGTCTCCATCCATTACCTCAATTAGTTAAAATATGGTACAAATAAAGCCAGGTCCAAAGATTTGATATCTCCATGGGCCAGCTAGTTTCAGGATAGAATGAGCAATCGGCCTGGCAAATTAACAAAAATAATTTTACCGCCAACCACAGAATAAACTCATAATCCATGCTAGCTGTCTTCACAAATGGTTGCTGCTTGCCAGAGTAGATGACTCAGCACAAGCCATCACCAGGAGAACAACAGCACAGAGCTCACTCCTTGCTGACTGGGGGCCAAAAGCACCATCCTCATACGTGAGAAACAGCACATTTATCCATTGTGTTGCACTGAATTGAGAATGTGAGAAGATGCTCCCAAGCAAAGGCAAACTGTCGAGTGGAAACCAGAAAAAGACTCAGCTGGGGGGAAAAGTTAAGGACATCAACAGCCACATTGCAGGTAATATAGTAGTGAATTGTGGCCCCTGGGAAAGGTAGGTTAAGGATAGATTAAACAGTGTGTCTGAATCTGAGCTCCTAGCCTTCCTGCTAAATCCTGTTCCTTCTGCAATGTCTCCTTCTCAAGTGATGGCAGCTCCATCCTTCTATTCTCTCAGATCAAAAACCAAAGAGTCATTCTGGACTCCTCCTTTGCTCGGTAGCCCACCTCCAGTCCATAATCTACTTCTCACAATCTCCACTGCAGTCACTCTGGCTGCAGCTACCTTCATCTCTCATCCAAATTATTGCAAAGTCTCAAATACGATCTCCCTGCTTCCACATTACCCCTTGCCCCCCTGACAATCTAGTCTCAATACTACAGCCAGAGTGATTCTCCTAAAAGAAAATCACATCATGTCATTCTTCCTCTGGTGATTTCCATTTCATTCAGGACAAAAGCCAGAGTCCTCTCAACAGCCTCATGATCTGTGCCTCTGCTCCCTGCTGCCTCCTCTCCCACCTCATACCCCACCACTTTCCCCCTCACTCCATCCAGCTCCACTGGTCTGCTTGCCAGTCCTTGAACACAGGAGACACATTCCAGCCTTAGGAACTTTGCAACAGTTGTTTCCTCTTGCAGTGGTTGTATCTGCCTCCCCCAGATATCCACGTGGCTAATGCCTCCTCCAACTATTTCTTCAAATATCACCTTCTCAATGAGACTGACTCTGGCCCTATTTTATTTTATTTTTTTTTAAACATCTTTATTGGAGTATAATTACTTTACAATGGTGTGTCAGTTTCTGCTGTATAACAAAGTGAATCAGCTATACATATACATACATCCCCATATCCATTCCCTCTTGCGTCTCCCTCCCACCCTCCCTATCCCACCCCCCATCCCACCCCTCTAGGTGGTCACAAAGCACCAAGCAAATCTCCCTGTGCTATGTGGCTGCTTCCCACTAGCTATCTGTTTTAGGTTTGGTAGTGTATATATGTCCATGCCACTCTCTCACTTCGTCCCAGCTCACCCTTCCACCTCCCCGTGTCCTCAAGTCCATTCTCTACGTCTGCGTCTTTATTCCTGTCCTGCCCCTAGGTTCTTCAGAACCTTTTTTTTTTTTTTTTGGATTCCATATATATGTGTTAGCATATCGTATTTGTTTTTTTCTTTCTGACTTACTTCACTCTGTATGACAAACTGTGGGTCCATCCACCTCACTACAAATAACTCAATTTCGTTTCTTTTTATGGCTGAGTAATATTCCACTATATATATGTGCCACACCTTCTTTATCCATTCATCTTTCGATGGACACTTAGGTTGCTTCCATGTCCTGGCTATTGTAAATAGAGCTGCAATGAACATTGTTAATTATGGTTTTCTCAAGGTATATGCCCACTGGTGGGATTGCTGGGTTGTATGGTAGTTCTATTTGTAGTTTTTTAAGGAACCTCCACACTGTTCTCCACAGTGGCTGTATCAATTTACATTCCCACCGACAGTGCAAGAGGGTTCCCTTTTCTCCACACCATCTCCAGCATTTATTGTTTGTAGATTTTTTGATGATGGCCATTCTGACTGGTGTGAGGTGATACCTCATTGTAGTTTTGCATTTCTCTGATGATTAGTGATGTTGAGCATCCTTTCATGTGTTTGTTGGCAATCTGTATATCTTCTTTGGAGAAATGCCTATTTAGGTCTTCTGCCCATTTTTGGATTGAGTTGTTTGTTTTTTTGATATTGAGCTGCATGAGCTGCTTGTAAATTTTGGAGATTAATCCTTTGTCAGTTGCTTCATTTGCAAATATTTTCTCCCATTCTGAGGGTTTTCTTTTCATCTTGTTTATGTTTTCCTTTGCTGTGCAAAAACTTTTAAGTTTCATTAGGTCCCATTTGTTTATTTTTGTTTTCATTTCCATTACTCCAGGAAGTGGGTCAAAAAGGATCTTGCTGTGATTTATGTCATAGAGTGTTCTGCCTTTGTTTTCCTCTAAGAGTTTTATAGTGTCTGGTCTGACCCTATTTTAAATTGAAACTCATCCCCCACATATATTTCTGATTCCCTTCACTTGACTTTATTTTTTTTTCCCTTATGGCTTTTAACAACTAACATACCATTTAATTTAGTTATTCATTATGTTTACTGTCTATCTCCTCCTGTGATCATTCATCTTATATGTCAACTTGCGCGGGCCATGGGATGCCCAGATATTTGGTCAAACATTATTCTGGGTGTTTCTGTGAGCATGTTTTTGGATGAGATTAACATTTAAATCAGTAGACTGGATAAAGCACCCTCATGTGTGTGGGCCCCATCCGATGGGTTGAAGGCCTGAATAGAACAAAAAAGCTGACCCTCCCCTGAGTAAGGGAGAATTCCTCCTGCCTGACTGCCTTCAAACTGGGACATCAGCTTTTTCCTGCCTTTGGACTCAAACTGAACATCAGTTTTCTGGGTCTCAAGCCTGCTGGCTTTCAGGTGGGAAAACTTAAACTATCAGGTTTCCCGGGTCTCCAGGTTGCTGCCTCAGTCTGCAAATCTTGGGGACTTGTCAGCCCCCATAATCACATGAGCCAATTCCTTATAAAACTGTATATGTAGTCACATCCTGTTGGTGCTGTTTCTACGGAAAACCCTGACTAATACACTCCCCACCCTACTTGGACAAAAGAGGGTGGGGACCTAGGAGTCATTATGTTGTTTACTGCTGTGAACTGCCTGTATTGTTTACTGCTCTACTCCACCTCTTCTGACCAGCCCTGGCGCATAGATGGCACTCAGTATATATTTGTTGAATAAATGAAGAAACAAGTGGACCAACAGGTAGCAATCTTTAGATATATCTTTAGAGGTATGGTGACACAGTCATCTCCATTTTATTACATAGTCAAGAGCTGTAGGCTTTATATCTAATAACTGAGCCAAAGATCAAAGAACGGTCTTCCTGCACGTGCCTCTTAGAAAGGAATTCTGGATGTACGTCACGTTTTTTGCTAGCTTCACACATGCTGTTAGCCGTGCTTTCCCTTTGGGGTCAATGTGAAAAACCAAGCACAGCAACCTACTGGAACTGATCAGACTTTGAGTGCATGTGATCTATGGTATAAGGGAGCCTTACATCAGGAAAAGCTGTGGGATGCTTCTGGACTTGGAAGTAGTCAAAAATCCCTCTTGGGTAGTAAAGAAGCATCCCATGGCCATGGGGCAGCACAAAGAGAAAAGATAGCTCAAGACTTGAAGACTAAAGGCAAATAAATGTCATTAGCCATCAGTTTGCTCTGCAGAAGGAATACTGTGATTGAGTGGCATTGTTTCTAAATGGTCTGCCTTTCCAAACACAAGGTTAGATGTGTGCAAGGAGAAAGAGAAAACAGGGAAGATAAGGACAAAGGAGATTCTACCTGCCAGTGGTGATTAGGAGTGGGGGCAGGGCTGACCAAAAAAAGACTGACTGTGAGACACCAACAGAAGATAAAACCTCAGTGCAGAGGGGGAGGGTTGTGCCAGCCATCCTCTCAGAGATGATTATAGCTCCTGAAAACAGTGTGTGTGTGTGTGTGTGTGTGTGTGTGTGTGTGTGTGTGTGTTTGTGTGTGTGTGTGTGTGTGTGTGTGTGTGTGTGTGTTGGAAATGAGAGAGAAGAGACTTCTTTGCCTCCATTGAATGCCCTTGAAAGTGTTTCCATGGTAATGAGCAAGGATAACTGGAGAGGAAGAGGACAAATGAACACATGGTAAGCAGCCGGGCAGACCCCTGTGACTCCCTGAAGCCACTTCACAGGCTTCTGCTGGCAACCTTTCCCAGAGTCTGTTCCACAGAAAACCAGTGGGGGGGGCGGGAGGGAGGTGTGAATCAAAGGTTCTGTGGGCAAAAAAACTTGAGAGACATCAGGGTAAACAAGATAAATGGACTTCGTTAGTAACTCCCTTAGTATTCTGAGGTGGATCATGACTTGCCAGAAGGGAGATGCCATATGCAGAATTCCTTCAAACTCCGTGGATCAGGAAGACGGTTTGTGTTGAGCTGTTCACCGAACCAGGGCCGGGGCTCTGTTGGATGCACTGTGGGAAGCACGGCTCTTGAGAACAGCGGACGGTAGAATCTGAAAAAGGTTGTGGTAACCTTAAAAGAGAAAGCTCATTTCTGATGAAGGACGATTGGAGCTCTGTATCAGTAGCTTGGTACAATAATGGCAAATCCACCCCGTGGGATATCTTAAGACTTACAGAGCAGTTGTTGACATTTTTTGCACCTTCTGAGGTTGAACTGGAAACTGTAGGGTTACGTCATCTCAGCGATATTCTGCATAAATGAATCTCGAAGAGAAGATCTGGCCATCCCTCTACCATGGGCCACTTATCTAGGGGAAAGACAGTGACCCAGTAAATGCAGTTGACTGCACAGGGATCCTTCAAGTGATGACTTTGGTAGTTTAAACTGAGATTTATCGTTACAAAGTGGACAGAACTGGGGACAACCAATCAACATGGTGAATGGCATACAGTTAATACTCAAACGTTGGTAGACAGAAATTTATAGCACTTCGTGGAGGGGGAGAGATAAATTAGGAGTTTGGGATTAGCAGATATAAACTACTATATATAAAATAGGTAAACAACAGGTTCTTGCTCTATAGCACAGGGAACTATATTCAATATCTTGTAATAACATAATGGACAAGAATATGAAAAATAATATATCAATATATGTATAACTGAATCACTGCTGTACACCAGGAACCAACACAACATTGTAAATCAACTGTACTTCAATTTTTAAAAACTTACAGCAGTTCAGATTTTTTTTCTATCTCAGAGAACTAATTTCTGATCACAGTATATTGTTTTAGATTTTATAAAGCTGGTAAATTTGGATGGTTTTGGCAATTCTCTCCAACTTTAGAAATTGTTAGTGAAGTTCCTGTGCGTTTAAGTAAAGCACAGTGAGATCTACTGTTCAGCTTTAATGTTCAGAATCCCATAAAGTAAAATTATAGGTGATTATAAAATTTATCACTGTCAGAAGCTAGATAGTACCTACCCAGAGAGAGAGAAAGTTGATGTCTTTTCAGCTGGGTCCATAAAATAAGTTGAAACAATGACAAAGTACAAGATGAGATTCTTCTCAACCATCCAGTCTATTCTCTTATGCTTACTGTGGGTAGCCAGGTTAAGTTTTTGACTTTCAACTTAATTTTCCCTTCTGGTTTCTCTCTGCCATGATTTCGTATGTCTTATTTGTCATTGCCCATTATTGACCCACTGCTTCCTTCCCGGATCTCAAATAATCTAGCTAATGCCATGTCCCTGCCATGAACCCAGCATTTTCTAGGAACCCATTTTGTCAAGTCCAGTCATACAAGAGAGAGACACTAGAGCTTTGTATGTGTCCCATGTACAGTCGTTAGCCAACACGTGAATGAATGGAAAAGATGTATTTTCTCTGATTGGACTATTATCTTCCTGTACTATCAATGAAATTCTCTTCCTATCAGAACAACTGTAATGGAAACTATAACTCTCATTCCGAGGAGCAGTTAATGTTAAGTTTGTTCGTTTCTATCGTCTTCTGACCCCTGTTGTTGCAGTAAGATTCAGGAGATGAGATATTGTAAGGATACAAACTATTTGGGTTACTGTGTATACATTTAGATAGCCATTGAACTTGACTTTTTATATCACATACCTACCATTCTGAGACAAGTCAAACATTGAGAACTTAGAGAAAATTGTGGCCCATGTATCACATCAGCAGAACTGTGTTCTTGTTCTGATGAATAAATTGTAGGTTTTAGAGCGAGGGCTTCCCCAGATACTGCGCACAAAAACTAAAAACGATGACAGGTGGGGCTCACACTTGTGAACAGTGGCAAAGACAAAAAACAGAAAGTGGGAACTGACAAAGAAGTGTCCATTGTTCATTGGGTCAATGGCCCCAAAATCCTAAATAAGGTTTTGCATGATTCTGAGAGGTTTAAATATATTGATAAGCAACAGTGTAAATTATTATCTGAATAGTTTTTTAAAAAATGACTTTGGAGAAGGCTGTTTAGCCTGTGGTTTGCTGAATCCTTTGGCAGAAAAGACTACACTAAAAATGCCCAATTTGCAACTGTTCTACCTTTATGAGAAAAATACAACAATTTGACATCAAGCTTCAGTGCTACCCCTGAGGTTCTATCTGAATAGTTCTGTGTCCCAGGCTCCAGACCTCTGCATTTCCAGCTGTTTTTTTTGGCAAATGTCAGTAAAGGGATATCATAGGAATGATCCTGGGCCCCAATGCAATATTAAATTATGTTTCACGTATATGGGCGCTTGTCATTACTTTGTATGCTTTTCTGTTATGTCTGAAATAGTTTGTTTTTCAAATATTATTACTGGGAAAAAATGTGCTGATGAGTATAATGGGTGTTGATAGATTTGTATTAAAAATTTAAGTAGGAGTTTATGCATGTTGGAAGCTTCTCTCATAAGTATCAGGACAATGCAGTTCATTCTGGAAAGCAATTCATTCCTTTTACTCTTTAAGAATGATTTTTTTTTTAAGATTTATTTATTTATTTATTTTTGGATGCATTGGGTCTTCGTTGCTGAGTGTGGGCTTTCTCTAGCTACGGTGAGTGGGGGCTACTCTTCGTTGCTGTGCGCGGGCTTCTCATTGCGGTGGCTTCTCTCGTTGGGGAGCACAGGCTCTAGGCGTGCGGGCTTCCGTAGTTGTGGCTCGTGGGCTTCAGTAGTTGTGGCTCGTGGGCTCTAGAGCGCAGGCTCAGTAGTTGTGGCTCACGGGCTTAGTTGCTCCGCAGCATGTGGGATCCTCCCGGACCAGGGATCGAATCCATGTCCCCTGCATTGGCAGGCGGATTCTTAACCACTGCGCCACCAGGGAAGTCCCAAGAATGATTTTTTTAAATTGAAGTTTAGTTGATTTACGTTATATTATTTTCAGTGTACAATATAGTGATTAGATATTTTTATAGATTATATTACATTTAAAGTTATTATAAAATACTGGCTAAATTCCCTGCACTGTACATTACATGCTTGTATCTTATTTATTTTATACCCAATAGTTTCTACCTCTTAATTCCCTTCCCCATCTTGCTCCTCCTCCCTTTCTCCCCTCTGGTAACCAGTTTGTTCTCTGTATCTATGAGTCTGTTTCTGTTTTGTTATATTCATTCATTTTTAAAATTTTTAGATTCCATATGTAAGTGAAAACATATAGCATTTGTATTTCTTTGTCTGAATTATTTATTTAAGCATAATACCCTCCAGGTCCATCCATGTTGTTGCAAATGGCAGAATTTAATTCTTTAAGAATGATTTTTAAGGAATGAAAGCAAAACAAGCCTTTGGGATTCTTGAGTGTATTTTTGTTTTGTTTGTTTGTTTGCCCGCACCGTGCCGCATGCGGGATCTTAGTTCACTGACCAAGGATCGAACCCGTGACCCCTGCATTGGGAACGTGGGGTCTTAACCACTTGACTGCCCAGGAAGCCCCTTGAGTGTACTTTTAAGAGAGTTTAACAATCATAAAATAAGACATATATGTGGAATGTAAAGCCTTAAGAACATATAAAAATATTTTCCAAGGGATTTGTCATAATGCAATACAATGGCAGCTACCATAGCATCACGTACATTCATGGAGCCCAGTTTTATTTATTTAGATTGATTTCTGTGACAGTTTTGCAAATGTTTTAAATTTTCAAGTTGTCTTAAATGTACAAATGTTTCTGAAAGTATTATCGTGAGGATATTCTGAAACCTCCAAAATGTTTCTGGACAGTGGAAAATTTTTATATTAGAGGAACAATGAAGAGAAATTAGTCTAGAGAAATAGCTACAATTGCACCAAAGCAAGTTAATGCAAATTAGCATTTCTGATAAAAAAAAGTTTGCTTTTGACTTAAAATGATGAAAACAATTGCTTCATTTATTAGAATGTGCCCAAATGATACATTTTTAGAAGCAAACACTGTTCCTGATTTGGATAACCTTTGCCTGAAAAAAATGTTAACTATTCTTCTTCAGCTGAATAATTTATCCTGATAATTTCTGAACATGTTTTCCTGAAGCTACTTCCCTAATGCTGAGAAAGACTCTTAATATTATTTGATATCTATAAATTTAATAGCACGTATATGAAATTTTTTCTACCATTGAAGGTACAAAACTGGTTAGTATGTTTTAAAACTTTTCCCTTCATTACAAAAGAAATGCATATACATATTAGAAAATTTAAAATATATGGATAAGGCAATACAATTAAATAAAAACTTTGATGGGTATCTTTCCATATGTTTTCTGTGCTATATACTCATATGCACTCACATGGAATCAACTGGTAAAACTTTATACAAAAACAACTAAACCAAAGTAATAGTCTTTGATATTTGGTAGTATGGTTGGCTAAGATGTACTGCTTGATATAAGCTTTCTTAGAATTTTTTAATGAAGGTGGGAGTCAAATATTAAAAAGTCCAATTTTTACTTTAATGCTATTAAGTTTTCCTGAGTTGTAACAGTAATGTCTTTGTAGTATTTGTATTTAAAACATCCTTCATAAAAATGATAGAGTTTCAGAGAACTTGCCAATATACTGATGGGTTTTTATTTGTTTTTGTGCTTGCTTGTTTTAACTGAACTGCTTAAATTCAGCTCTTTCTTACGATTATTCCTTATGGTCTTAACAGCCATTATTTTTAAAGTTATTATTTTTGAAGATATCTCTGATAATTACATCTACAAGAAAAAAATCACCATTTAGCAGTGTTTTTCTCTGTGTGGTGGAATTAAGGACGTTTATTGTTTACTTATGTTTTTCCATCTTTATTTTCCAATGTTTCACAAAGAGCATGTAATCAGAAAAAGAAATTATTTTAAAAGAAATAATAGCAGATTGATCCATTTTCTACCTGATGTAGAAACTACACAAGAACCATGGATTCCAGAAATAACAAGCTTATTTCAGTTTACTCAATGACACATCTTTGAGGTCAAACTCCCAGAATTCGTTCCATCCCCTTACAAAAAAGCATGAGTGGGAATTTGGTTTTCCTTTTTGGGTAAAGTTTCTGCAGAGCTTGCTGATAAACTGAGATGAAGCTGATGATGGATCTCAACTCTTCAACTTTAAAGCAGAAACTAGGGTCATAAAGACATGGAGTCCTGAAATACTCTCCAAAGTACAGTCCCATTAAGCTAAGATAGTGCTTGGAAACACTCGCTGAAACTTGCAATTTGCACATGCATCTTCTCCAGTTCGGCCATTTTGACCTTCTGTTAAAGCCACAGAAACCTGGGGAAGGGCAAGGGAGATTTTTCAGCTAACCTTCACATGAGTCTTAAAAAATGATTTTCTTTCAGGGAAAAGTCTCTCGGAATGAAAGAAACCTGAGTGATAAGTTAAAAACAAAAAAATCTGGGTGAGACCTATGTAAAATTGGCCGATTTAAAGTCATTCCAAAGCACACTAGCTTTTAGCTGTGTCTGAAAAGCTGCCACCAATGCACACCATTGAAAAAAACCCAGGATGCCTCTGAAATTTATCTCCCATCAGTGGAAAGCCCTTTTGTAGCGTTAATTGACATCAGTGCAATTCAACCTGTATTTATTGAGTATGCTTAATACATGCTTAATACTTAAAAAAGTGGAAGTTCCTCTAACAGCCCCCCACCGCCCCGCAATTCACTTTTCCTCTGATATCCCACACAGTCAGCCTTGATGGAAATCACACCATAACTCGAATGTTCTCTGTGGGGTATTTTTGTTTTTTTGCGGTACGGTGGGCCTCTCACTGTTGTGGCCTCTCCCGTTGCGGAGCACAGGCTCCGGGCGCGCAGGCTCAGCGTCCATGGCTCACGGGCCCAGCCGCTCCTTGGCATGTGGGATCTTCCCGGACCGGGGCACGAACCCGTGTCCCCTGCATCGGCAGGCAGACTCGCAACCACTGCGCCACCAGGGAAGCCCCTCTCTCTGTGTTTTTGATTGCAGCTGTGAAAGTACAGGATGAGCTGGAGAATGTCAGCCTCCTTTAAAGTACACGAGAATCTATTGGCACAGAATAAAAGCTGTACTGCTTATTAGAGTTGTGCACATAGCCGTTGTACTTAGTCCTCTCAGCATTACTTTTTTTTTTTTTTTTTTTTTTTTAATGAGGACAATTCTTCACGCAATTGCCAAACTAAGGCAGAAGGAAACTTTCTCAATCTTTTTGGTGCTTTCATCAGATAACCAATATAAAATATCTTCCAGAATACTCTGTCTCCTCAGACTTCAGAGTTTGTTCTTGGGAAGTTAGAGATAAACAAAGATGGCCTTAATAAATCTATCTAACATTGTAAATGTACAGTTTCTGGTTCTTTTTCCCCTTGGGGCAGTAGGCCAGATATCACTAACAATTCAGATATTCTGGCCTTTCTCAAAAATGTCATTACATCAAGAATATCATGGCTTAAAAAGAAATGAAATTGAGTTATTTGTAGTGAGGTGGAGGGACCTAGAGTCTCTCATACAGAATGAAGTAAGTCAGAAAGAGAAAAACAAATACCATATGCTAACCATATATATGAAATCTAAAAAAAAAATGGTTCTGATGAACCTAGGGGCAGGACAGGAATAAAGACGCAGATGTAGAGAATGGACTTGAGGACATGGAGAGGGGAGAAGGGGAAGCTGGGACAAAGTGAGAGAGTAGCATGGACATATATACACTACCATATGTAAAATAGATAGCTAGTAGCATAGCATAGGGAGATCAGCTCGGTGCTTTGTGACCACCTAGAGGGGTGGGATAGGGAGGGTGGGAGGGAGGCGCAAGAGGGAGGGGATATGGGGATATATGTATACCTATAGGTGACTCACTTTGTTATACAGCAGAAACTGACACAACATTGTAAGGCAATTATACTCCAATAAAGATGTAAAAAAAAGAAAAGAATATCATGGCTGAGCAAATCACTGGAGAAAATTAGGATGCTTTTTACTAGTGTTGCCATAATTAAAATTCAGCTGCCTTCTGGGAAAACCTGTATAACGCACCCTTGATTGGGTGTTGAATTTGGACTAAAAAGAACCCCTTGAAGAGGGAAGTGTTTCCCTTCTAAAGAGTGAAATTGCAGGGAGGGCATTTAAACCTGACTTTAGCAGTCATTCACCAAGAAAATGGAAGAGTTGTGTTTGGGGCAGGGACTGTTTGAGGGGTTTTGTTTCTTTGTTGAGAGTTTGGGGGTGTTTGTTTGCTTTTCCTGTACTGTCATTACACCCTCATATTAGTTTGCCAATGTTGCCAGAACAAAGTACCACAGGCTGGGTGGCTTAAACAACAGAAATGTATATTCTCACAATTCTGGAGATTGGTAGTCCGAGATCAGGGTGTCAGTAGGGTTGGCTGCCTCTGAAGCCTCTCTCCTTGGCTTGTAGATGGCTGTCTTCACCCTGTGTCCTCACATAGTCTTCCCTTGTGAGTGTGTGCATCCTCATCTCTTATAAGGACACCTGTCATATTGGTTTAGGGTCCACCCTCATGACGTCATTTTAACTGAAGCACCTCTTTAAAGACCCTGCCTCCAAATACACTCACATTCTGAGGTCCTGGGGGTTAGGGCTTCAATATTTGAATTTGGGAAGGACACATTCAGCCCATAACAACCCTGACTCAGGGTCGTCTTGTCATACCTATGAGACCTTTCCTTTGTAATGGCCAGAAGGGAAAGTGAGAAGGTGGGAAGGTATTCATGAATTTTCCACAAGACCTGGCTAGCTTCTGCAGCAACCTTTTTTTGTTTTTCACTGCCTTCAGTATGGAAGAATTTTAAAAGTCCACTAACTTTGAAGGCATTATGTTAAGTGAAGTAAGTCAGAGAAAGACAAATACTGTATGATCGCACTTATATGTGGAATCTAGACAAACAAAACCCCACCAAACTCAGAAAAAGAGAGATTTGTGGTTACCAGAACTGGAGGCTGGGGGGAAGGGGGAGTCAGAGGAAGCTGGTCATAAGGTATAAACTTTCAGTTACAGATAAGTACTAGGGATGTACTGTACAGCGTAACAACTATAGCTAACACTGCTATATGATATGTAGGAAGGTTGTTAAAAGAGTAGATCCTAAAAGTTCTCATCACAGGGGGAAACTCTTTTTCCTTTTCTTTTTATTGTATCTATATCAGATGATGGATATTAATTAACTAAACTTATTGTAGTAATCATTTCACAGTATATGTAAATCAAACCATCATGCTGGTTTGATTTGCATATATTTACACCTTAAACTTATACAGTGATGTATGTCAATTATTTCTCAATAAAACAGGGGAAAAAAAGTCCACTGAGAACTTTAAGAACGCTTTGCTCTCTTTCCCTGTATTTCTTTTTGTTTCTCCCAAACAAAAACATGCCTCTGCAGCTGCAGATCTCAGTTAGAAAATGTTTTTCCTGACTTTGCATGTCAGTGATAGGAAAGAGCTGGTCAGTGAATCTTGTCAATCAGAGATTTTTAAACCGGCAGATGTCTTTGAGGTCTCCTGCTATTTCTCGAGCACTCACAGTGTACCTGACTCCTTACCAAGCACAGACATGTTCTCTCATTTACTCCTTCTAACAGCCATGTGAAGTGAGTGCCATTATCAACAGTATTTTGGAGATGTGATCACGGAATCATAGACAAGTTTGGCCACTTGTTTAAAGTTCTAGAGCTTAGTACACTGACTTGCAAGGACTTCAACCCAAGCAGTCTCATCCAGACCTGAGCCTTTACTCTCCCTTGCTGGGGAGCTAAGATCCCACGTGCGGCACGGTGTGGCCAAAAAAAAAACCCAACCTTATACATGACATGCCCTCTGATAGTTTCTATTCTATTTCAGTTACTTTTTAAAATTACTGAACGTGACCCACTTAGCTGAGTCTGTCACAAACCTGAACTAGATGACCTAGTTTAGACTCCCGTAACCCTAAAATCCTGTCAGCCTGCGTGGATGTTTATTTGGAGCCTCTCTTATCTTAAATACACAGACTGTTGGTTTGAGGCAAATGAATATTACGTATTACAGAGAACATCTTTTTTACCCCCAGTCTGAGCTAACTGAATAATAGTAATAATAATAATCACTTCCGTTTATTGTGTCCATCCCATGTGCCAGAGGTTTAAGACGTCACCTCTCCTGTAGCGTATAAGCTGTAAGTATTACTATCTCTGATTTACAGATGAGGAGACCAAGGCTTTGGTTAAGTAGTTTGCTCAAGGCCTCATAAAGTGTCAGAGCAAAGATTTGAACCAAGGTCATTATCATTCCAAAGCCTTTATACACTTCTTTTAGGGGAGGGCATATACAGGGTCAAGAAGGAGAAGTGAGGGCTGGAAGCTACTGCAGCTGAGCATTATTTCTTCCCTGATGGTTTGCTGTCCCTGGCAGAAACAACTGTCCTAAAGGATGTTAAACTACCATTGTAGCAATGATTAAAATCTGCACCTGGGAGCTTTTCCAGTTCCCCCCGAAACCCAGGCCACCCCCAGACCAGTTAAATCAGAGTCTCTGGGGGTGGGGCCCAGGCCTGGTTTGTGTTTTTTTGTTTTTATTTTTAATTTATTTATTGCTGCGTTGGGTCTTCGTTGCTGCACACGGGCTTTCTTTAATTGCGTCGAACGAGGGCTACTCTTTGTTGCGGTTTGTGGGCCTCTCATTGCGGTGGCTTCTCTTGTTGCAGAGCATGGGCTCTAGACACGCGGGCTTCAGTAGTTGTGGCACACGGGCTTAGCTGCTCTGCGGCATGTGGGATCTTCCCAGACCAGGGCTCGAGCCCATGTCCCCTGCATTAGCAGGCAGATTCTTAACCACTATGCCAACAGGGAAGCCCCCAAGGCCTGTTTTTGAAAGCTTCCAGGTGATTTCAATGTGTAGCCCAAGTTGAGAACCTTGAAGTTCAGTTAAGAACCTCTGAAGTCTTGGTTAAAGAAATTAAGGAGCTTTAAGGGGCTTTTCTATTTTAAAAGACTGTAAAATACTGCCAAAACCTCTTCAACTGCTTTTACAAAGCTGAAGTACAAACTGTTGCTGTTTCTTTGGAGGAAAAAAAAAAATCAGATAACTTTGTATCTGCTCTTCCAAACCAAAGAAAGTCAAGAATGCTATGGGGAGATGCTACAAGCACCAGTCTCTGTGCTACTTCATAACTCAGCTCACATAATTTTAGAAGTGTTTTTATGTGACTAGAAAAGTCAGTTGTTAAATCAATTAATCAGAAGTGAGAGGGGTGGGACTTCCTTGGTGGCAGTGGTTAAGAATCTGCCTGCCAACGCAGGGGACTTGGGTTCAAGCCCTGGTCTGGGAAGATCTCACATGCCACGGAGCAACTAAGACCACGCGCCAGAACTACTGAGCCTGTGCTACTGAGCCCATGTGCCACAGCTGCTGAAGCCCATACACCTAGAGCCCATGCTCTGCAACAAGAAAAGCCACCACAATGAGAAGCCCATGCACCGCAACAAACAGGAGCCCCCGCTCACCGCAACTAGAGAAAGCCCGCACACAAGCAACTAAGACCCAACGCAGCCAAAAATAAATAAATAAAAATCAAAAAAAAAAAAAAAAAAGAAGTGAGAGGGGTGAGTAGCCATCAGCCAAGTTGTCTGAGGATGATGCTGAAAACCAAACCAGACTAAGGGGACTATATATATTATAAGCGGTTACATTTTCTCGCAGAGAGCCTCAGTGAAAGATTTCCACTTTTTCACATGGATTAGTAACTAAGGTAAAAACCAAGGACCCTTCCTCACATCATTTTCCGACAGGAATAGGAAGATATCCTTTTACTAACTTCTACCTATCCCGATTTTAGACATGTGTTTCTAGGCTGTGATCTGTGCATTCCATTAGAAAATATAACTTGATCTACACTCAGTTTCACTGTGTTCCATGCAGCGGTCTCCGAAACAGGGACTGTATCATACTGCTGCGTTTTTTCCATGTCTCAGGAGACAGCATTAATAATGTAAGAAATCGCAGTCTTCATACTTCAGAAAATGAAAATACAGTATGACCATAAGAAAAAAGTCTGCTGGATTCTGAAAGCCCCTGACAAATGACAGGTGCTGAGTAGTCCTGCTTAGGCCAGCATGGGTGGAGGTGCTGTGCCTCCGTTCTGTCCTCAGTAACAGTGCTCAATGTTTGCTTCCAGAACGATGTGGCTGCACTTCTGAAACCAATATCGGAAAAGATTCAGGAGATCCAAACTTTCAGAGAGAGAAACCGGGGGAGTAAAATGTTTAATCATCTCTCGGCCGTCAGCGAAAGCATCCCTGCCCTTGGGTGGATAGCTGTGGTGAGTCTGGCTGGAATGTTGCCCCTGCACCTCGTCAGGTTTGTGGAGTGTTTGGGAGAACTCATGGCTGCCTTCAGGCTTCTCCATCCTCCGCCTGTTACATGAAAGGAAGATTCCCTTCAGGCTGAATACATCAGCTCTTTCTTACCTTTTTGAAGTTCAGGGCTTTGTGTTCTGAGATGTGGAAAGTGCTTCACTGATTTTACAGAGCAAGATTTGCCTCCAACTTTGAAGTCAACATCTGCATTGCTTCTCTTCTTCTTTAAGGCATTTTCTTTCTTATCCTATTATTTTTTTTCTTTCTATGCTTTGGTGATGGTCCTGTTCTCTCAGTCCCCCAAACCCGGTCCTTATGTCAAGGAGATGAATGATGCTGCCACCTTTTACACTAACAGGGTCTTAAAGGACTACAAACACAGGTACGTACCTTCTTTTATTGACCAGATTTTCAATTGATTGTTTGTTAGACATTTGTCCCCAAGCTTAATGTAGTTCATTACTGATTCCTTTCAAAGTCTAGTTTACTACAAACATTAAGGAAAAATCCCATCTTTGCAGGTGGAGCAAAGTGGAAAGTGAAATCAATGATCCAGATAATATGTGTGTTTTAGAAAGTCTGCCTCAGTTCTCTGGTAATGAATAAACTCTCCCCACGTGAATGCATGTCACTCTGTTATGTATCCCCACAATAATGAGAGAGATCTGTGATGGTTTGTGATGGACCAGCCCTAAATGGACAAACCTTTTACATTGATCAAAATAGAATTGGTGAGAGTTCCCTGGTGGCACAGTGGTTAGGAGTCCACCTGCCAGTACAGGGGACATGGGTTCGATCCCTGGTCTGGGAAGATCCCACATACCACAGATCAACTAAGCCCAAACATCACAACTACTGAAGCCCACGTGCCCTAGAGCCTGTGCTCTGCAACAAGAGAAGCCACTGTAATGAGAAGCCCATGCACAGCAAAGAAGAGTAGCCCCTGCTCTCCGCAACTAGAGAAAGCCCACGCGCAGCAACAAAGACCCAACGCAGCCAAAAATAAATAAAATTTAAAAAAAATAGAATTGGTGGGTGAGGAGAGAAAATAAACGGGGCTTAGGAAATGAAGTATAAATGAGGAACAGAGATGAGATGAGACAATAAACCAGGCCAATGAGAGGGAAACCAGAGATTGCGTTAAGATGAAATACATTTGGGTGGACAAGAGAGACGTCTGTAAGAACAGCCGCCATTCAAAGTGCTGTTGAAAGTACAGATGAGACTGAACCAACAGGTTTTGCCTGGAGAGCCAGCTTAAAAGGACATTGCGTTCTCCAGCACAAGTAATAGATCCTAGAGAGCCGCAAACTGGGGCTAGAATTGGAAATGGGACTAAATGGGGAGAGGCCAGAGCTGAATAGACAGGAAGATATCTCTGAACTGCTGAAGGGGTGTCATGAGATCCCTCACCTCTGATGATGTCACGGCCTGCCTTGTCAACAGCTGGCAAGATGTGATGTGGCTGATGCTTCATCATGCAGGAAAGAAATTAGGTGAAAATAAGAGCAACAAAGTTCCACCCCCTGGGCACTGAGCTCAGAGTGAATCCCCCTCTGAGCCCTTAGGTGACGGGAGTAGAAATGATCATCAGTCAGCAAATGCAGGGGTTCCTGCAGTTCACTCACAGACCCAGACCGTCCAGATGAAAGGAAACTTGAGGACCTGAATAGTCTGGATAATTGCTTCAATTCACTTCTTTCTATTACTAACATAGATCTAAAAATATGAGCCAGAAGAACAGGTTTTTAAGTAGGAAAAGAAGAAAACAACATTATAAGACAAATTTTGTATGGGATATAGAAAAATTGCACAGAATGTGTAAATAAATACCTCCTGTAGTCCCAGGTCATTGACCAATGTTACATATTCAAAACTTGCATAACTATTTCTTTTATAGGTTATTTTTGGTTTTAATAAACATTGAGTAGATACAGAAGAATATTTATAAATATATGTAAGATACAAAAATTACAATACAAAAAATACCCATACATCCACCAATCATTTTAAGAAATATGTACCAATACTTTCTTTTTTTACTAAAAAATAACAGTCACTCTCAGCAATCCCACTCTTAGGTGTATTTCCAAAAGAAATGAAAACATGTCCACACAAATGCTTGTACATGAATGTTCATAGCAGCATTATTTATAGTAACCAGAATGTGCTACTGATGAATAGACAAATGAAGTGTATTTGTCCATCAACTGATGAATAGACAAATAACCTGTATATCCATACAATGGTATATTATTCAGCCATTTTAAAAAATGAAATATACAAGTAGCAGTATGGATGAGCCTTGAAAACATTATGCTGAGTGAAAGAAGTCAGACACAAAAAAACACGTATCGTATGATTCCATTTATATGAAATTCCAGGATAGGCAAATCCCTAGAGACAGAAAGTAGGTTAGCAGTTGTCTAGGGCTGGGGAAGTTGGGTGGAAATGTGGAGTAACTGCTAATGGGTGTAGGATTTCTTTTGAGGGTGATGAAAATGTTCTAAAACCACTGTGTTAATGACTGCACAATTTGAACTAAACTATTGAATTGTACACCTTAAATGGATGAATTGCCTGGGATGTGAATTATATCCCAATAGAGCAATTATACTAAACAACATAAGACAAAATCCAGCCGCAGTGTTTCCATCCCCTCATAGAGTTTAGTCATTCTATGTTAGCAAAACAGGTCTCAGAGCTTTTAGGAAGCACAGCTCTCGAGACAGACTTCCGCCCACCTCTTTTCCTTCTGAGGTCTCTCCCACCCTAAGGAAACTTTGGTTAAATTACTGATACTCAGTAACAGACTCCCTGCACCCAGAGAACTGTGTTTGAGGCAATTGTGCCCAATGATATAACTCCAAATGTTGCCACTTTGTGTTGGAGACTATAGCACTGTGCAGTATGAATGAGAAGAGGCAAAATGGGCATAGAGGGAACCTACCTCAACATAATAAAGGCCATATATGACAAACCCACAAACAAACATCATACTCAATGGTGAAAAACTGAAAGCATTTCCACTAAGATCAGGAACAAGACAAGGATGTCCACTCTTGCCACTCTTATTCAGCATAGTTTTGAAAGTCTTAGCCATGGCAGTCAAGGAAGAAAAAGAAATAAAAGGAATACAAATTGGAAAAGAAGAAGTAAAACTGTCACTGTTTGCAGATGACATGATACTATACATAGAGAATCCTAAAGATGCCACCAGAAAACTACTAGGACTAATCAATGAATTTGGTAAGGTTGCAGGATACAGAATTAATGCACAGAAATCTCTGGCATTCCTATACACTAACAACAAAAAATCAGAAAGCGAAATTAAGGAAACAATCCCATTTGCCATCACAACAAAAAGAATAAAATACCTAGGAATAAACCTACCTAAGGAGGCGAAAGACTTGTACTCAGAAAACTATAAAACACTGATGAAAGAAATCAGAGATGACATAAACAGATGGAGAAATATACCATGTTCTTGGATTGGAAGAATCAATATTGTGAAAATGACTATACTACCCAAAGCAATCTAAAGACTCAGTGCAATCCCTATCAAACTACCAATGGCATTCTTCACAGAGTTAGAACAAAAAATCTTACAATTTGTATGGAAACACAAAAGACCCCAAATAGCCAAAGCAATCTTGAAAAAGAAAAATGGCGCTGGAGGAATCAGGCTCCCTGACTTCAAATTATACTGCAAAGCTACAGTAATCAAGACAGTATGGTACTGGCACAAAAACAGAAATGTAGATCAATGGTACAGGATAGAAAGCTCAGAGATAAACCCACACACCTATGGTCACCTAATTTATGACAAAGGAGGCAAAAACATACAGTGGGGAAAAGACAGTCTCTTCAATAAGTGATGCTGGGAAAACTGAACAGCTACATGTAAAAGAATGAAATTAGAATACTCCCTAACACCATACACAAAAATAAACTCCAAATGAATTAAAGACCTAAATGTAAGAGCAGACACTATAAAACTCTTAGGAGAAAACATAGGAAAAACACTCTTTGACATAAACCACAGCAAGATCTTTTTTGACCCACCTCCTAGAGTAATGAAAATAAAAACAAAAATAAACAAATGGGACCTAATGAAACTTAAAAGCTTTTGCACAGCAAAGGAAACCATAAACAAGACAAAAAGACAACCCTCAGAATGGGAGAAAATATTTGCAAATGAAACAACAGACAAAGGATTAATCTCCAAAATATACAACCAGCTCATGGAGCTCAATGTCAAAAAAAACAATTCAATTTAAAAATGGTCAGAACACCTAAATAGACATTTCACCAAAGAAGACATACAGATGGCCAAGAGGCACATGAAAAGATGCTCAACATCACTAATTATTAGAGAAATTCAAATCAAACCTACAATGAGGTATCACTTCACACCAGTCAGAATGGCCATTATCAAAAAATCTAGAAGGAATAAATGCTAGAAAGGGTGTGGTGAAAGGAGAACCCTCCTGTACTGTTGGTGGGAATGTAAATTGATACCACTATGGAGAACAGTATAGAGGTTCCTTAAAAAACTAAAACTAGAACTACCATATGACCCAGCAATCCCACTACTGGGCATATACCCTGAGAAAACCATAATTCAAAAAGAGACATGTACAACAGTGTTCATTGCAGCACTATTTACAATAGCCAGGACATGGAACCAACCTAAATGTCCATGGACAGATGCATGGATAAAGAAGATGTGGCACATATATACAATGGAATATTACTCAGCCATAAAAAGAAATGAAATGGAGTTACTTGTAGTGAGATGGATGGACCCAGAGTCTGTCATACAGAGTGAAGTAAGTCAGAAAGAGAAAAACAAAACACTGTATGCTGGCATGTATATGTGGAATCAAAAAAAATGAAAGATAAAAAATGGTACTGATGAACCTAGTGGCAGGGCAGGAATAAAAACATAGTCATAGAGAATGGACTTGAGGACACGGCGGGGGAGGGGGAAGCTGGGGCGAAGTGAGAGTAGCATGGACATATATACACTACCAAATGTAAAATAGTTAGCTAGTGGGAAGCAGAAGCATAGCACAGGGAGAACAGCTCGGTGCTTTGCCATGACCTAGAGAGTTGGGTTAGGGAGGGTGGGAGGGAGACGCAAGAGGGAGGGGATATGGGGATATATGTATGCACATGGCTGATTCACTTTGTTGTACAACAGAAACTAACACAGAATTGTGAAGCAATTATACTCCAATAAAGATCTATTTAAAAATTTTAAAAAAGAAAAAAAATGAAATGCAAGACAATCTGCTCTGCTCACATAAAAATAGCAGTTCAGGAAAGAACAAGCTTAAGTTGCAAAAATATGTCAGTATGAACAGGCCATGACGACTGCAACATCATAAAAGACCTCTTTACCTAGTCCTTTCTCGGAATATACAGAGGTGCCTATTCAAGACACCTAAGTCTCTGCCGTTTTGCGTATCACCCTTGGAGGCCATTTTTGTTTTTATCTCAGTTCATCAGCTCCTGTTCTCCTCCCAGTCCCTACTTGAGTGTATCTTGGGCCCATGGGTGTGAGTGATTCTCCCCAGGTGGTAGTATAGCCAAGAGGGTTAGGGGTTCCCCTTTTTTGTACATACACAAAGAGAGTATAGTATTTGCTCCTCAATGTCGGCTATTAATTAGAAAATGTACTTCTGACAGCATCAAGGACAGTTCACTTAAACTTAATGGACCACCTGAAGAGTGTGTAACATGCTGGGGAAATGCAGCCACGGGTGTGGATTTATTCACCTCACTTCCACAAGTAGCCAGACCAGTCCCAAGTCACCGGTGAGCTTCCAGGATCAATAACCCAAAGCAAGCCCAATACTCCACAACCAGTCACTCAACACCCATTTATGGGTGCACCCAAGCCGGCTGTGTCTTCCTTCTGTGTGAGCTCAGTGAGGGCTGTGGGGTGTTGCAGACTCATTGATGAGGCATCGCCAGTGAGGCAGGCTCGTTGCTGCCTGCCTGACAGACGAGCCGTGGGTGGAGGAGGTGAAAGGCAGGCTTCCTTGTGGTTTACTCAGAAGGGCTGTGGCCAGTGGACTCTGCATCTGTGCAACCTTTTCGACTGGCTTGGCTGGTTGCTTGGCTCTTTTTCAATCAATGAATAGAGCAGGTTAATTATTTTGACTTTCTAGAGGTAAGACCTCTCTGAGTCATAATCATTAAGAGTCACACGTCCTTCCCATAGCTTCTTACAGGGGAAGCGGAACTGAGGCTGGGTTTGCAGCTCTGGAGGTATGGTTGAGTCCTTCTCAATTTGTTGTCTCTTAGAAACTGACTTCAGGTTAAAAGGCACCATATTGTTATGCCTTATTACAAGTTTTGCTAGAACTTTCTTCAAGTTAAAATCATACTGCAATAGTTAAAAGAAAAATGAATTTGCCTATGCAGGTTTGGACTTTATCCTTTGTTAAACTTTTTAATAGAAGTGTACTGAACGTGCAGCCTGCTTTTTCTAGAATGCCTACAGACGTGTGTTGTATGTACATACACCTGTACATATGCACATGTATGTATTAAATGACCATATGTATAAATATATGGGTTTGGGTTTTGATTGTAAAAGTGAGAAAGCGACAATGAAATATTTCACAGATTTGATCATTATAGTCAGTAAATCTAAAGATGTAGAACAGAATCACACTCATGTTTCCCCTCTTTGAGGGGCAGATAATTAGACTTCAGTTCCCCATTTCCCTTTTCTTAAATGACATGACTTAATACAATGGGATTCTAAACATGCTCTTGGTACTCAGAGCTTTTCAAGGAAAACAAAATATGTCCAGAGACAAGTCATTACTGACAAGAGCTTGAATAATAGAGATTTCCTTCCGTGATTGTCTTCAGATTAATGGCCCAGGTTTGTGATTAAATTTTTGTTAACTGAGATTTCATCATTTTCTCATTTACCACTACTTTATTCAAAGTAGGAAAAAATGTGTGAGTGGAAATAATCCAAAGGAAATGCAACTATTTTTGCCTACCTATAAATTTAATATTTCTAACAGTTCTCCCAATCCTGTATATTAATCCAGCTTTAAAAGTTGGATTAACATTTTACCACTTCTTGGTTCAGTAAAATTGGAATAAAAATACCAGGCATGCCCTGCCTCACTTGCATTTGTCATTATGAGTATCAAATTGAAGTAATTTAAGTGACTGTCCCTTTAGAAGTATTGAGTGTTACCCATTTGTAGGAAGTCATTTTTCTTACTATAGCAACTTTCCATATCAGCCCAGAATTCTCCAATTTGGTTATACTTTCAACCGAATAATTCCACAAATTATTAGAAAACAAACCAAAGGATGTTTTCAGGACCATTCTCCTGCCTGAAAGTACATTGTTTTTCATTTTGCATCAGAAGCAGTACGGAGAGAAATGGTCTCCCCTCCATGTTCATCTCCCCGTGAGAGATGACACGAGGATGAACTGACTAAGTTTGGTGGATGCTCTCTCTGTGGGCCTCTCCGCTCCGCACTGGAGCTCAGGGCACTCAGCTCCTTTCAGGGGAAACCAGGACCACCATCCTTTCAAGGTTCTTTTCAGAATCAGTCCACACCGACTGGTCTAGAAAGACAGTTGTTCCAGGGTCATCTGGAGCCTTAGTTACTGGACTGCCATGTGCTCCCCAATGTCTTTAAATAGATCCTAAATCCACTCTCTTCCACTCTCTTTTATGACAAAGTGATTTACGCCATGTGGATTGGGTAAAGTCGTATTTGAACATATGGAGTGAGCTTCAAGCATACATCAAGGAACACCACACTGCAGGCCTTACTTGGAGCAAAACAGTAAGTACCCAGCCCTCTTCCACCTGCGTAACAAAAGGTCATAAAACTATTCATTCTTGGTAGCCTGGCAATTTTAGAATTTACCTCAAGGAAAACATAAGATAAAATATACGTGCAGAAGCTGCTTATGAAAATGCCATTGTCATAGGAAAGTCTGGAAACTACCTATATGACACAGAAAAAGAAAATGGTTGAGTTGTCAGAAGAACCCAGTGAAATACTCTGGGGTCATTACGTTACCACATATGGTGGTTACATGGGAAATGATTTACCAGTCAATGTTAAGTGATAAAGTAGAATGCAAAAGTTATGAGCACTAAGACGGCATACGTATTAAGAAACTGTGTGAGTAAAATCGAAGGAAACAAGAAGATTTGAAAATAGTTATAATTTTAAGAAGATAGAATTATGAATAGAATGTTTTTTAAATGTTTTATATTTCCCTTTTGGCATTTAAAAATTTACTAAGTAATATGTTTCAATACTTCGGTAATCCTAGTGCTTTGAATGGTATCCTAGTCCTAGGATAAAATCCCAGCTGTGTCTGTTCCGACTTGAATTCCCACATGAGATTCTAATCTGACTTTTGCCTTCCTCTTCACCTTGTCTCTCCTGTCTTCCCCGTCTCACTGGCCCAGCACTACCAAACTACTTGTGGAATTCTGAACACATGCAGTGCTTAGAATGAACCAAATCAAAATGTCATTGTTTCAAAATTTGCAAGCCTCATGTTGTTTAACCTTTATTGTGATGTCCTGAACATATATCATGCTGTATGACCTGAGTTCCCTGGGGAACCCTCTTCCCCAAGACTCAGTTTCAACATCATCTCTTTAAGAAACTTCCATTGAGGGCAGTTCCCTGATGGTCCACTGGTTAGGACTTGGTGCTTTCACTGCCGTGGGCTTGGGTTCAATCCCTGGTCAGGGAGCTAAGATCCTGCAAGCTACACAGCTTGGCCCCCCCCCCCAAAAAAAAAGAAACTTCCATTGATCTCCCTTGGTGCCCCATCTGGTTTGATGCCTCTCCTCTATGCCTCCTTCATATCTTCAGTATACCTCAGTCATGTCCCTTTACATATAGAATTGTAATTTTTTTGTGTGTTTATGGAGCTCTCCCACTGGATTGGAAACTCATCTCTGTCTCCAGCCCCTTGCATAGTGCCTGGCATGGAGTAAGTACTCAGTAAATAGTTTGAACTAAATCGTGAATTAGGGTACTCTTAGGATCGTCCGTGCTCTTTAAAATCTCTGCACTTGCTATAAAAAGGCTTCCCGTGGAAACTTCAGTCCATTAGAAATGAATGTTACCTTTCAGTTGTCACAGTGGATGGTCTAACCAGAGTAAATGTTGGGAAGATGAAGTGGCATATTTGTGAACTCAGTTTAAAGGTAGAACCCTCACTCTCCCCACAGTCGTAACCAGCAGCTAACCTTCACGCAGAACGTTGCTTTCAGTAGCATGGGCGTTATACCAAGGCAGAGTTTGTGTTTTTTCAAAGCAGTGTAGGACTTCTACACTTGTTCCCCAACACTTGTGGTACAAATGTTAACACTGACCACTAAAGACTGATGCTTCTTTTTATTTTCTACTTTGCCTGTTTTCTCCATAAGAAATGCAAGATACAGTAAGTTGATTATTTTTCTTCTGCCCACAACATTATGATTCTGTAAAGAGAGTTCATAAACATTTGAAGGGTTTTAATATGGAAGGGTATGTGTGGAGGTAGGTGGGTCTTTGTGTAGACTAATTGGAATTATTTTTCATACATTTCAAATGAGATGCTGTTTTGTTATAGATCAATTTGTCATAAAGGGGAATTGTCACATGTTTGCCATGGAGATAGGACATCATGACAAAACAGAAAACTAAACATCAAGAGTCCTTGGATGTCTTATTATTTCATGATAGATAAATGGAAAAGGAATGAGAATCCATTTGTGGAAAATAATCATGTCAACAGACATTGGCCTATTAAGTCTCCAATAGTGCCCATGGAAAATGAATAGAAAATTACTTTTTAAATGGTTTGAATACCTTTAATGCAATGTACAAAGCTGAGTAATTATGTTTTGAATATAAAAAAGAAGGATCGATTATTACAGATAAATAAATGTAGTTGTTTTCCTTTGTTCTAGAGTGAACACCTATCTTTTCATCATGTTCGTTAGAAATATATGCTTTGTAACAATGAGTTTGAAACTTTTAAAGGCAACCCATAGTGAGAAATGTATTTTACACACACACACACGCACACCCTTCTCACAATACTAAAACAAGTTTCACAAAACAGTAGTTTCTTCCACCACGTGGAATTCAGATATTTTCTTTTGTGTTTTACTTCATTTTTTTTTTTTTTTAATTAATTTATTATTGTTTGCTGTGTTTGGTCTTTGTTTCTGTGCGAGGGCTTTCTCTAGTTGTGGCAAGCGGGGGCCACTCTTCATCGCGGTGCGCGGGCCTCTCACTATGGCGGCCTCTCGTTGCGGAGCACAGGCTCCAGACGCGCAGGCTCAGTAGTTGTGGCTCACGGGCCTAGTTGCTCCGCGGCATGTGGGATCTTCCCAGACCAGGGCTCGAACCCGTGTCCCCTGCATTAGCAGGCAGATTCTCAACCACTGCGCCACCAGGGAAGCCCCTTTACTTCATTTTTAAATAAAATCCTGGCTGAGACCCACTAAATTGATTCCGTGATCCACTAATGGGTCACATCCCACATTTTGAAAAACATGTTATAGAACGTAAATGTTATATAAATATAAATATTTATTTATTTATATAAAATATAACCCTTACAGCATACATTAGGAGGTGTGGATTGCCATGGTCATAATGACAGCTATAATATAACCCTTACAGCATACATTAGGAGGTGTGGATTGCCATGCTCATAATGACAGCTATAATATAACCCTTACAGCATACGTTGGGAGGTGTGGATCGCCATGGTAATAATGACAGCTATTATTTATTGAGCACATGTTATGATGTGGGCAAATCCTATTTAAAATGGTAATCGTTATAAAGCAGAGCATCTACTTCACTTCTTTCATGGGAAAGTAGTATGATAAAGTTTTGGCCAGATATTAAAAGTGAGGAATGATTATGTAAGAAAATGTTGGTTCAGTGATAACATCATATATACAAAATCTTTTGACAAACTTTAAGATATATGCATAGAAATATATTTCCTAATATTTTTATCTTCTTCTTCTAAAGTTTGGGGTTAAAAAAACTATTACAAAGTATATTATAAAAATTATAGTTTTTCATTTTAAATCTAAATTAGTAAAAACTATATGAAAGATTCCAAAACATAATCCCTAGAATAAATCAAACTTATTTCTTCTCATTTACTATGGCCTGTTGACATACCAGCAAAATAACTCATAAACAATTACAGCCAGTATCACAGCGTTATTGCAAAGAGGGAAAAGGCTGTTAGAATTATCTGATCAAATAGCTTTTGGGAGGAAAAAAAAAATAAAAATCATTTCATTTATTTGCCCACTTATCACAAGTCTGCAAAAAGTATGCAGAAGGGTGGGGTGTTGGCACTCATTGTCACTACAATATTCAGAAGTTTTAAGAAATGCATTCCATCTCAATGGACAAAGTCAAGAAGCTTATGGCGACTTAACAGCTCAAGTATTTTGAGTAACCATTGTTTTCTTCTATTTTCAAATTGGATTTTGAGATTTGAGCTCTATGGGGTGTTAGTGACCAACAGCATGCTGCTCTAGACTGAGTTTCCAAGCTTGCATTGCTCTGAGAAATGCTCTTTCCCTTGAGTTAACAGTTGGAACTGAACTTGCTGTTCCCACCTCCTAACCTTTGTGTTCAGACTGCAGCTGTGCCAGGCAACTGTTGTGCCCTTCAGTTGTTCCACAAAATGTAAATCTTTGAGGCCAGCAATTTTTCAGGACAGTGATTGGAGAGAGGGTCCGTGTGTGTGCACAAGTGTGCTGGCGTCGGGGTGGGTGCGTTTTGGGGGAGGAAGCAGCTGTGGAGTAATCTATCTGGAATTTCTTGTTACATTTACTGTGGTAAATGGAATCTTCTCATTCGGTCAGCTTTTTTTCACATGACCATGGACTGGAAAGACTCTGTACCAGAAATGACTTGCAGTTTTCAGTTAGTTTAATTATTGGGAACCCTTTTCCATATTAATTTACAGTTTCCTCAGCCCTGGGTTTCAAATGCACTTTGTTGAATAAATTGATCTCTTGGCAGGAACCCAATAGAGACACTATTATTTATCATCCCTTGCAGTTGGTCAGATTTGTAATATTCGTTGGCAGTTCCTGCAAATCAGATAACTTAAGCTGAAAGACAGATGCCTGATCTTTACGCTTATAATGACCGCAATAACTGATTCTTTTTATGAATTGTCCAGATCAGCATTCCAACTTTTATTCTATTCTCTGTAGATCTGGCCAGGAAAAGGTCATGAAGATAGTTCTATGAATAGGATACAGTGTGGTTGTTTTCTTAACTTTCTGGTGTGAAATTTGTTGACATATTTTTGTCCTTTTATGTGTCTTTCCAAGTTAGTTTTGAGAATAGCCAGGGTATAATTATTTGTAGAATAGAGTAAAACTACACATAGATGGATGTATATAAAGTCTTACGTTGTGGTGATGTAATTCTTTCTACTGATAATGTGGATTTTTAAAATCTATACACCAGTTGTCATCTATCCTAACCTCCCCTGAACCTCCAGTAAATGAAATCACTGGGAGTGGTCACAATTATAGACAAGGCGGGGTTTGATTTTTCTCAAAGCAGGACACTCTATGATCACTCCTTTTCCTCCAGGTAGATATTTCTTTTCAGCCTGTTTCTCAATGTAAAGGCCAAATGTCCATTAACAAAGCAAAAGTTTAACAGTTTGCTGGTGATCAAATTAAAACACAGCCAGAGGGTATCCTGACTCATAAATAATGTAGACTCTGTAGCACATGATTAAATATGTATGTCTCGTAAGTTTTCAAGTCTTCCGGCCTCTCTGGTTTCCTCTTGATTTTTACAAGCAAAAACTGTCCTCAATCTTTTATATCAAAATTTTCATTTAGAACTCGTACCAAACCTGTGCCTTAGGTTTATTAATCAAGGTGAATAGGTGAAACCTCAGCTGGTGTGTTGTTTGTCTAGACCACAAGCTCACTGAATACCTCTATAGGTCTACGGAGAGTGGGTCTCTCCAGTCTCCCTGACCATATCGGTGGTCAGTCTAGTCATCACTCCTGAGTTTTTAGCTCCCTTTGGAGGCTTTGGGTAGACAGTTCCTTTCGTTCTCCTCTGGAAGAGATCCAGACTGCTCAGAGGGAGTTAGGGGTGTTGTTGACTAACAAAGGAGCTCTAAACACACAGATAATGAAGTTAGGTTGGAAACAGCTCTGAGCTCAGCCTGAAAGAGACTACAGAAATTAAACAAATGTAGCTTAGGCACCCACCTTCTGTGCACCAGCTTCTCAGCAAGGTGCTGAGAATACAAAGATGGGTACGTGACACAGTAGACACAGTTCCTGTCCACAGAAACTTACATTCTAGCCAAAGAACATAAAAATGATACAACGTGATAGAATAGGGTGAATAGCATGCTAGAGGTAAGCAGAAACACGATGCTTACATAGACCAGGAAGACATGGAAGGAATACTCAATCCCGTAGTACAGTGTGGTTCTTGGGCAAGCAGCAATCTGGAGACTTGTTAGAAACGCAGAATCTCAAACATCACCCCAGACCTCCTGAATCAGAACCTGCATTTTAACAAGATTTCCCCCGGTGATTTATATGCATATTAAAATTTGAAAAGCACTGCTCTAGTATAGTCATGCTGGACCAAAGGAGTACAATTTGTGGGAGACTCAAGGAAGACCATTAGTTTTTACTCATTCATTTGTTTAGTAATTCATTTACTTAATAACCATTTATTGGATACCCACCTTGTACAAAGCACACACCAGACATTGTATTAATGCTACAGTTTCTGCCATCAAGCATCAGGTTTTAATTACAATGCAAAAAAATAAATAACAATACAAGGCCATGTTGGAAAATAAACCTTGCTAATTAGACTTCTGGGTGGGCAGGAAGGGCAACAAAGGGCTACATTTGGTATGAGTCTTGTTTTGTTTTGTTATGGTTTTTGGTTTTGTTTTGTTTTTATTGAAGTGTGGTCGATTTATAATATTATATTAGTTTCAGGTGTGCTGATTTGGGTCTTGAAGGACAGTAGGAGTTCCCTAGGCAAACAGTAAAGGAAAGGGCAGTTCTTAGCTGAGAATTCAGCAGAGAATTGGGCACAAAGGACATGAACTAAGTACTTTGACAGAAAAGCTGTTAGTTTTGCAGAGCTGAACATGGCAAGAGATGAGGCCAGAAAGGCAAGTTGGGGCCATATGGTGGAATCCTTACATGTTATCCTAAGAAGATGGGTCCATATGTGGTGTGCAGGGTTTTTTCGTTCCCCACAGGCTTTTTTTTTAATTGAAATAAAGTTGATGTACAATATTATGGTAATTTCAGGTGTATTACATAGTGATTTGACCTTTGCATACATTACGAAATGTTCACCACAATAAGTCTAGTAACTATCATTTCCTAAAGTTATTACAGTATTATTAACCATATTCCTTGTGCTGCATATTATATCCCTGTGGCTTATTTATTTTATAACTGTAAGTTTGTACCTCTTAACCCTCTTCACTGATTTTGCCTACCACTATCCCCCTCCCCTCTGGCAACTACCCGTTTTTTTCTCTGTATCTGTAAGTCTGTTTCATTTTGTTTTGTATGATTGTTTGGTTGGTTTTTTAGATTCCACATATAAGTGAGATCATATGGTATTTTTCTTACTCTAACTTATTTCACTTAGCATAATACCCTCTAGATCCATCCATGTTGTCACAAATGGCAAGATTTCATTTTTTTAGTATTTATTTATTTATTGTTTATTTTGGCTGTGCTGGGTCTTACTTGTGGCATGCATGTGGGATCTAGTTCCCTAACCAGGGATCGAACCTGGGCCCCTGCCTTGGGAGTGTGGAGTCTTACCCACTGGACCACCAGGGAAGTCCCAAGATTTCATTTTTATGGCTGAGTAATATTCCATTGTATATACTTGATATCTTCTTCTTACCACATCTTCTTTACCCATTCACCTGTTGATGGACACTTAGGTTGCTTCCATATCTTGGCTATTGTAAATAATGGTGCATTGAACAGAGGGGTACACCATAGGTTTTTAAGCAGAAAGTTACTCACCATAAATAATGATCTAGTAATTGTTCAGGATAAATGGAAAAGGGGAGAGACTAGAGGCCCTAATACATGTTAGGAGACTTTAGTGGATGCCCAGGATGGGATAATGAGTATGTGACCTTGAGTGTGACAAAGGCAATGGAATGCAAGAGATGAAATGGACACTGAGTTGGAGGACAAAAAGAGAGAGAGAAATCAAATCTAAACTCAAAGTTTCCAATCTGGAAGTCTGGGAGAATAATAGTAACATCAATAAAAATAGGGATATTGACAGGAGGAGCTGGTAGAGAAGCAAGAAAAATATTCACCTGAGTTTTCACCATGTTGCATGTGAGGCACAGGTGAGATGTCCATCTAGATGGGGAGGTGGAGCAGGCAGGTGAAATGCAGGTCTGAAGTTCACTGAAGGGGAGACCTAGAGATGATAAACAGAAGAGAAGATAGAAAAAGAGAATATGATGAAGGATAAAACCTGGGGGGACACTGTTACTTAAGAATGGAATAAATCGGGCTTCCCTGGTGGCGCAGTGGCTGAGAGTCCGCCTGCCGATGCACGGGACACGGGTTCGTGCCCCGGTCCGGGAGGATCCCACATGCCGCGGAGCGGCTGGGCCTGTGAGCCCAGGAGAGGCCACAGCAGTGAGAGGCCCACGTACCACAAAAAAAAAAAAAAAGTGGAATAAATCAATCAAAGAGACAAAGACAAGAAAGAGGAGGAGAACTAAGAGCTGAGGGTCTCAAAGCTCTACGAACAATGGGTTGGCTGATCACCTATGACAATCTGGGGAGGGTAAGGTTAGAAAAAGGCTGCCAACATCTATCTTATTATTGACTTTTAGAATGCAATTTCTGAAGGGCTGGAGGTAGATGCAGTTTTACAGAATCATGGAGCAAAAAGATTTTGTGTAATGATCTCGTCATTACTTATGGACCAGGTGTCTGACTAGATGGATTATTGCTTATAGCTTCAATTTCTGCCTTTTGAAGTCTGGGGATTATTTGTGGGTTTTATTTTTACCTTTGCTATATCTTCAGTAGAGTAAGTGTAGGTCAGAAATAAATATCTACAATTTCATACACAGTAGTTTAGAGTTAGCTGTACTATGAAGCTGTAAGCAAGCTTTTTATATTTAGGACTATTTTTATTATCTCATAAATACCTCTGAGTTTTATTGCTAGTTGATAACAATACATAGATGTTTTTAGAGTATTTATTCTCTCTGTAAATCACACAGTAGTGGCTTTTAAAACTGCCTAATTCAATGATGAAGGTTATTTTATTTACTAGGACTTTTTTATAACCAAGAACTCAAACTCTCTAAACCTGGGGGCCAGCAAGTTAATAAATGTTCCTAATTTATTTAAACCATCACCTTGGGAATATTTTAATTAAGGTGTGTTCATTTAATATTCTTTAAGGCATAGTGTTGAAGGCAGTGGTGTAATTGGGGGTGTCCTGATGACTACTGTCTCCTCCAACCCCTCTTAGGAAAGTCAGGAGGCTGTGGTTTAAAGGTACAGGCAGAGGTGCTCCCCAGAGCAGAGCTGGGGGTGCCTGGGTAGGAGGAGACTTTGAACTCGGTGGTCAGTCCCAGCCCAGAGTGAGCCACAATGCCCCACCGCCACCCCTCCACCCCTAGTTTTCATTCATCCCTGAGGTGCCGTGCCTCTGGGTCCAGCCTCTTAACTCCCTAGGGAACGCCTCAAAGCCTCCACTGCCTGAGGCTGGGCCTCCCAGTAATTGCCGCCAGGGCTGTGTGGCTTTACCCACCTCCCTGTCCCTCCCCACCTCCAGTGAGCAGGGCAATGGCAATTGAAATTCAGGGCCCATCCTTTTTAGGATACTATGTGATAGCAAGTCTTCCCTCCTCACAAGTGAATTTTATCTTTTCAAATGGCCAAAAGCCATTGAGACCCTCTTTGGAGAAGGATTAATTCAAGTAATAACTCTTTTCAGTCAAAAAGAGCAGAATACAAAGGCATGAGTGATTACTTGGTATGTGTGTTTTTATAAACCGGTCTGAAGGCAGTCCTAAAAGAAAGTTTTGAATGCTGGTAGTTTTTTATTAAACAAGTGTGTCACATCAGAAGCTAATGCTTTGAAAGACAGTACTTATGTGGATCTGTAAGTTCTTGTGTGATTGCTAACAATTCAGTTGCATTTATTTGTTGTAATGACAATGTTCATGTACCCTCCTCTTGGAATCCCCTTCCTCTTGCTTCCCTGTGTCAAATCTGACTCATCCATCCTTCAAGGTCTATTTCGAATGGTCTTGTCTCCCAGAAGCCTCTCTGACCTCCCTTGCTTATTACCATGGCCTTCCAAGCTGGAAGTTATCCTTTTCCTCCACAGAACCTCTGTAGTACTTCTTAAAATCTGTACTTCTTTTATGATGCTTAGCACTTTCTACCTTATAAAGCAGTTATTCATTTCGGTAAATATTTATGAAGCACCTACCACGTTTCAGGCACTGGGTGCATTACTGGTGACATTAAGATGAATAATGAGTGGCTCTTCAGAGCTCGGGCTCAAGACATGACCAAACCCAAATTCACAGACAAATAATTACGATATAATGTGAAGTATCATAATAAGGGGGTTCCTAATGAGCCCTTGCAATAGAGAAACAGAAAATTTCCTCTTAGGAGAGTTCCAGAAAACCGACAAAAAGAAGAGAACTTTGAGTTGAGCCTTGAAAGGTATGTAAGAGTTTTCCAGATAGTAAATTGGGAAGAGCCTTCCAAACAAAGGCACAACCTGAGCAGAAACATGAAGGCTAAGAGCCAGTTGCCTGCTGTCAGGGAGAATGGAAGTGTCTTTTCTCTCCTCTGAGGCTGTGAGCTGATTGAAAGCAGGGTTCTTTCTCATTCTGCATGGGATCTGCAGCAGTGACTGGTACAGGGCCTTAAATACAGACAATGTCCAAACACTTTTGCTAAATTGAACACAGTAATTGGTAATTGCATTTCTTCACAGTGAAATTTCCAGAGGTTTATTCCACTAACTACAGATTGTATTCGTTGTTTAAGAGCCACGTAAATACTGTTCCTTTATTTCTTATATCAAATGATGGTAATGGAAATGTACAATGCATTTTCTTATAGGCAGCGGCAATGCCTTCCCTGCACTTGTCCCTTGCCGTCTGCATGCCCCTAATTCCCAGTTGGTATAAACTCAGGAAATACAAGCTAATATTAGATTAAGTAAAAAGGTTTTCTTAAGAAGGGATGGAGGGAAGGTGCAGATTGTCTTCTAAAGGTAAAAGAAACCCTTCATAGAATATAATATAGAGCTAAGTCCAGATTTATTGGTCCAGGTTGCACCCTTGATAGAAGCTGAGCTAATCACAGACACTTTCCCAGACCTTTCCTGCAAAATTTGGAACTGAAATTGAGGCAAAAGTTACTTTGTCTTTAGTGCACCTCAGCTATAAACCTCAGGAGATGCTGATGCTTCTATTTTTTTATTTTTTCCTAAGTAAATAAATAATACAGAGCCAAACGTAAATCATCTTTCCAACAGCTCTCACTTTGCCTCACTCCCCACCGCTGCCGTTTACCAAGGATGGATAATTTAAGAAATACAGTTATTTCTCTATGATCCTAAAATCCAAAAGCAAAACAGAAACTTTAATTCAATGATTGTTCAGATCTAGGCTTTTCTGGCCGAATGAAGTCACAGTCCAGATAATTCAAGCCACACATCACTCTTGGTCTTACAACGGTTGGCTATCTATAGTTTGTCTCTTTGTTGGGTATATTCTGCTATCTTTAACTCTGGAAATTTTTCCCATGGAAAATTTAATTTTATCTTTCCTTTTTTATGAGAAATTATATTTTCAAGCTGCCAATGCTGGCAGACAAGAAGAAAAAACAATCTGGGAATCCTAGACTTGGTCCACAGAGCAATAGCAAAAAATAGGCCAAACCAATCATTAAAGCTACTTATGAAGACAATTTATGCAAAATAGCTGGGTCACTTGAGCAAATTAGGTTGTGTTCAACATATTCTCTGGAATCTGCTCTGAGGGCTTGGTCTGCTTTTATCAAACATCTCTGCTTTGGGCATGTACAACAGGAATCACCACCTGTGGTTTTTGAAGGGCCACATCCAGATCTATAAATTAGGAAACAGTAAGCATAAAAACACTAAGTTACTGGTTTCCACAAACTGATATAGACTGTGTAAGGTATTCTCAGGCTGTTTTCCAATTTAAAGCTGTTTTTCCTTCTCTGAAGGGACTTTGTTTCTTGTTCTTTTTTCATCTACCACCATATTTCACATCTCTCCAGATTATCATAGGAATAACATACAGAGACCCCAGGAGGGTGGGGAGAATGGGGATGAGGAAACCATCAGAAGTTATTGGCGAAACCATGAGATTTGGGTTTTTCATTACCTTTCCTGTTGTACCTCTGTCTTGGGCTAAGGGAGTTTGGTGTCTTGCCTCTGAAGAAAAGTGATCAAAATGGGCCTTACATTTCCTTCATAATTGTGGGACCATCTTTTTATTTTGACGGTATATAAGTACCCTTGGTATTTTTATGGAAACTTGAAATTCGAGTAGTATTCTGTTACCATAGATGAAATAGGAAATATTCCCTAAATTGACTTTTTAAAAATTGTTAATAAACATATGCTTAAAATATTATATAGCTCTTCATTGTAATATTTTTTAACAATTTTGTTTTCTTGGAAAGGCCCCCAGAAACTTTGCTTTCATTGGCAGAAGTCTAAAAATTATAGGAAGTGATAGAAATAAGAGAACAGAGATTAAAGTCACAAATTCACTTTGGTTTATACTCAGGTATAAAGGATGATTATCTGTTTATGTGCAGTCTTTTTTCTTGAAAATGGTTGTCTGCCAACAGAAGTGTTGTATAAATATGCATGTAAAATTTGGACATACTTATAGAAATTGACAAATTTGGAAATGTATCAGTTTCACCAAGTTCTTGATCTAAGTACACCTTTCAGAAAATAGAAACTAGTTTTGATGGCTAAAATATAAACAAACCCTAAACCATGAATTTGTGAAGTATTTTTACTGCTATGAAAACTAGTTTATGTATATAGAAAGTTAGTCTTTAGTTCTGAAACTGTAGTTCTTTCTTTTAATCCCTCCCTCCTTTTGTGGTATGTGAGAGGTTTATTATTATCCTGTTTATGTGCCATGTTACATTAAGATCATTTGAGATTCTTCATCTTTGGAAAAACTAATAAACAGCATTGGCAAAAGGCTCAGTTGTAAAACACTGTGAAGTCCTATAGTTTTAGCAGGTTAAAGTAATAAGTCTAAGTGTATTTGTGACTGAAATGGCTTTGTGATTTTTAAACGCTTTATTTGTTTGTTTATTTATCTTCGGCTGCGTTGGGTCTTTTTTGCTGCATGCAGGCTTTCCGTAGTTGTGGCGAGCAGAGACTACTCTTCGTTGTGGTGCAGTGGCTTCTCTTGTTGCAGAGCATGGACTCTAGGCGTGTGGGCTTCAGTAGTTGTGGCACGCAGGCTCAGTAGTTGTGGCTCACGGGCTCTAGAGCGCAGGCTCAGTAGTTGCAGTGCACGGGCTTAGTTGCTCCGCTGCATGTGGGATCTTCCTTGACCAGGGATCAAACCCGTGTCCCCTGCATTGGCAGGCAGATTCTTAACCACTGTTCCACCGGGGAAGTCCCTGAACACTTTTAAAGTGTATAATAGGGCACATGTAATATACCTGGAAAGCATTAAGTGTAAGCCAGGCGATTAATGGACCAGGCTGTCTCTGAGATGGACAGCAAAAGAGAGAACCTGACCAAGAAACTGAAGACAGCCATCTGTGTGTGTGTGTGAAGGGGAATTGAGGTGGTGGCCATAAGGAAAGGATGGGGGGTGGGAGGAAACCCATAAACAGTGCCACTGCATGTCAGCTGTTTCATTTTGTAGCTTTATCTGTGATCTCCACAAATACTTAAAGATGGTGGCTCAAAATATTGCTGTCACTAAGCTAGTTTTATATAAGAAACATCATAACAAAAGCTCTGCTGTGAGGGACAGAATCCATCTGTTCCAAGAGACTGTCACAGGGGTGATTTTGATTTTCTCGGTCTCTGCCTTTTAAGAAATTGGGAAAAACACACACCAAGATGTAGGTTGCCAGGCCTGTTCTTAAAGTTGGAGATTAATATTACGTGTATATACATTTCTCCCTCAGTCTCTCCTTACAAGACCTGTGTCCTCTACAGAGCATTCGATGGTGTGGCCCCGGCCTAAGTCATTCTCTGGCTCTCCTGACCCCACTGTCCTGAGGAGAGCTGGCCACACCCTCCTTTGTGCTCCCAGTGTTCCTGTTCACGTGACACACGACACATATCAAACTGAATCTACAGCTACTATTTTGTGCACTCGACACTCCCACTAGATTATGAGTTTAACAAACAAAAAGTTTAACAAACAAGACATATGCCTACTTCTTCATCATATACCCAGTTCCTTGCAAGGTAGCTCTAGGCAAATGTGGAATGGACAAACGAGCCTACTTATTCTAATTGACTTTCAGTCTATTAAAGAGGTTCTATTTAGACCAAATCATCCGCTACCCCTATTGCTGAATTTGAAAAATCTTAGACTTTAAAAAGTGAAAGTTGAAAATTCCCCAAAAATGTAACTCTTAAACAGAAAATCTTAGATGGAAAACTTTTCTTTGTAGCTGATTTTTTTTTTTTTTTTTTTTTTGCCTAAGGAGCTGTGTTTCACTTTTTTGCTTAATTTTATCACAAAGACATAAAACCTCCATCTAAAAGTAGTCTATTAGTCTTACTTTCAACAGACCCAACAAAATGGAGAATTGGAGCCCCGTTTGCAGATTTTTTAGATCCAAAGCTAGACTGTAGCTGAATTAACTGGATAACTAAGACAGTGGTATGGGCTGTGGGAGATAGAAGTGGTTGTTAATTACATGTGTCAAAACAATGTGGAGATTTCGTTTAAGAACTAGAAATAGTTTCCCTTTCAGAATAAAACCTAAATTCCAAGGTAATAATATGATAGGTAATTATTTCAAGTGACATTTAATGGAAAAAATTCTGATGCACATTAGTACATAAATATATTCCATGTAATACAATTATAGAATTTTATATATATAGTATATATAACCAAAACATTACGAGCTTGCCACATGCCACATACAATGGTTTCATTAGTTCATAATTATAGTTCATATATTTAAAGGCAGAGGAAGCGGCTGTTCCCAGGACAGTTGAAATTAATTTAGAGAAAGGGATTTGCAGACGTTTTAAAAAGTCTTTGTGCCGCCTTTACCCCGACTCCAAAAAAAAAAAAAGTAAATAAACATCTGCTCTCAAAATTAATCTTAATAGAGCTTTCAGAAGCAGCATTGTTAGGTTTTGTGCTGTGTTCTTACAACATAAGTGAATGCCTGCACCCTAAATGTGGCCACTTAAAATCATAAACGGCTTTTTTTTTTTTCCAGTTGGAAACCATTGTTACAATGGCTTTAATAAAATGTGTTTTTCAGTTGTTTCCAGTTTGGGGTCTAAGATACTTCAGACTCATTTCGTCAGGATAAGGTAGCATCTTTAAAAAGCAGCTGTGTGGGGGTCGCTGCTCCTTCACTCAGGTTAAGCCTTTCCCCCTTCGACTTCCTTCATTTCGGCCCTCACCTCACCTTTACTTTCCAGTCTGTGTGACCTTGTGCAAGTCACAGGATATCATAATTCTGTAGGCCCTGAGTTTCTAGAAGTGTAATTCTACACTCTAGAAGTAAAATTGTGTTAGGATAAAACACACCATAGAAGATTGTTTTATTAAGGGTTTTTTTTAGAAGGACCGGAAATACTCAGATAATTTGCAAGGGAACGGCATCTTTTATTAAATGTCCCTTATTCTGTATGTGTAAATCTGACCCCATAGCCTCTATTCCAGGAAATGAATGCAGTCTGCAACCTAATTAAAGGTTATCCCCTGTGAGTCTCCCAGGACCCTCTCAGGTTCCTGGTGCAGGCTCAGAGACGGAGTTGCCCACTGGAAGTTTCCATCTGTATCCCTGCACGGCCTTGACTCACAGTGTGAGCTGGGCCAGATCTGCCCCCCTGCCAGTGCTCCTTTCCCCTCTTAGCTAGTCTTCCCACAAGGCCCATATCCCATTGAGAACAAGAAGCAGCAGATCCCTCAACAGGCAACCGAGGTTGTAGGCTTGATCTGACCCACTACTTCTCATTCAGTCTAGACAACCTGGTGCATTACCTCTGCCATGAGATTTTATCTAAGAATAAATCACACCCAGAGGCAATGCCCTTAAATCTCCAGTCCCCAGGGCGTGGGGGGGGGGCAGGTCCCCATCCCAGAACAACTTAGACACTAGGCAGGAAACTGAGATTTGGGCGCAAGTACTCCATTACTGGCACCCGTGGGTACTCAGGAAAAGTGAATAAGGCAAGAGTCCAGTTGCTAGAACGCAGGCACAGTCAGAACAAACTAGCGTCCAGGGTGACTTGATGCTGAGATGCCAGTGTCAGTACTCAAGACTTACATCCCCATGGGATCAAGCCTGGCTCCAGAGTTGGCCATAGGAGCCCAGTCAGCTGCTAAGGCATTAGAGGGAGGGAGCAAGGAGTAGTGGAGATAAAAATTAAATTATTACACCGCCTCCCAACACTTCACGTATATTTAAGACAGAGGCCCAAGAGCAACACGACATATGTGTAGGGTCGCCCACACCTCTGGTTAATTTGACTAGTGGCTTTTTTTTTTTTTTTTTACGTCTGAATACAGCATAAAGGATTTCCCTGAAGAAGACTTTAGAATCAAGCAGATATGTGCTTGAATTATGTCCCTGCCATTTACTGGCCATTTAATATCGGGTCATACTTTCTGACTTCCTGCTTTATTTTCTGTGAGAGGGGGATTTCACTCCTAGTGATGTGGTTGTGACGACTAAGACGAATCTCAGCACAAAGCATGCCGTGGTTGTTCCCAGACTTGTGCGCACGTTGGAGTCACCTGTAGGGAGCTTCAGAAAATGCCCGTGTGCTGCCTCCCCAGAGTGTTCCTGCCGCGTGGCCTAGGCTTGGCAACTTCTAACAGATCCCCAGATGATTCTGATGTTCAGACAACTTTGGGAACCCCTTGGCATAGAGCCTGTCCTACACTGAGCATTAAATATGTGTTAGATGAGTGGAAACAACCAGAGCCTGGCATGGACGAGCTTTTCCAGAATTCCTGGCTCCCTTCCCTTCCCTGCCGGTCTCCCCTCTTTCACCGGGGTGCGTGAAGACAGCGTCGGGCTGTGATTCCAATCCGTGCGGCTGCTGCTCATGCCAGACACGTGAGAACGCAGAAAGCCCTGGTCCCACCTGCCTGCAGGAGGAGAAGAGGAGGCGAAGATAAGTTCATCACGAGGGGCAGCCCATGAGCGCCTGGTAAGGGACTCTCTGAGTTTGCTCTCGAGGACACTTGTACGATAAAGCCCCTGGGCACTGCTTGTCAAGTCACCCTGGAAACTAGAGCCCAGGTGTGTGTTCTCACTGGGGCCGATGCAGGAATGAGCCAACGCACAATGGATAAGCCAGTGGCAGAGTTTCAGCTGGTCCTGAGTTCTCCTCTTTTTTTTTGGCTTTTAGAGTCAACATTGTTGCAGTAAAATCCTTTGTTTGGTGTTCCTGGGTCAGCCATCTGAATGTATCAGAGTTCCAAGAAGCTGAATATGTGGCTTATTGGTTTCAGTGTCCTTTAATGGCTCTTGGAGAGAGCCATGAAAGAATGAATGCTGAGAGCTGGGGAACCATCTAAGTCATTCTAAGATTTAGAAGCCGGTGGTGTCTCCCCTTTCCACAAAACAGGAGAGCTTTAAAGCTGCAGTGTTTCGCATGTGGGAGAGGAGCCTGGCCCTTCGCTGACTATTTGAGTTATTATGTGCTTGTGAGTAAAAGTAATATGTCGTGGCTCTGAGTGTCTGGAACTGGAATATTGTTTGATGTGCAAAGCTTATATTTTACACTTTATGATTCAGAGCAAATGTTCAAATTTCACCCCAGTAACATAATAGGAAATAATTAAAATGCTAAAAAAAAAAAAACAAAGTAGTCAGTCTCAAGAACTGTGCAGTCATTTTCTACTTGACCCAAGAATCCTGATGGAGTCAGGCTGTTTTTCCTTATAAACAAAGAAAACTATCACAAATTATCAGTTCAGGAGATGAGACCTCCAGCCTACTCAGTTTTTAAGATGTGCATTCTCAGTAAGAGAAGAACCTTTTATTTTCAGGATAATTCTACACTAAATAGGGATTGTATAAGTACTTTGAAAATAGTGTGGATTTTTTATTTTCAGCGGAAAACTGCCACAGATTAAAACTTCCTGATATTGACACTTTGTAATACTGTGTTGTTTACAAAAATAAGGATCTGCTGTCTTTGTTAATATTTAGCACTTATGTGATGTTTTACATATCGTATTTCGTACTGAAAATATATAAGCCTCAGGCACATTTTCATCACTCTCAATTTTTATAGTTTCCGTTTTTTTACTTGAATTAACTTCTCATTCTTTGTCATAGTCATACAGTTCTACTTCAGGGTTTAAAAGTAAAATGGTACATAACACAAGGTTATTGTATACGTGTGCTTCTATCTTACTAGTTTTAAGCTCTGTGACAGCTTCGTCTGTGGGGTCCTCTCAAAACATTGAAACAAATCCCTCTATTGTCTATCACCTTTTACTGACATTTGAATTTGTTAGAACTTCATATAGAAAACAAAGATTGCACTTCACATAGCAGAGAAGAGAATAAGCATAGGTCTTGCTCAGGCAAAATACAATTTTCTCTGGTTTACTAACAGTCAGCATTAGATGAACCAAACCATCAGAAGCATCCTGGACCCTGATCACCTTCATGTTTGACAGGCATCCAGGTCACATGTGGTCCTCACTTGGGGTTCGGTTTGAGGCATGCATACTTGAAAAATGAGTTGCAGAGAAAGAGTTTCAGTATCTCTTTCTTTAGCTGCTCATAAAGCTAACCACTGAATATTTTTCCTCTCTCTCTCTCTCTCTCATTGGTGGTTGTAATTCCCAGTGTCCCCAAAAGAATCCTCTTACTAGCTGGACCACTTTTTTCTTATGATTATCAATTGGCCAAAGCCCAGTTTCATTCATATCCTGAGCTTTGGACATGAACCTGTGAATATGGCTTTGTTTGCCTCTGAGTTGGCAGTGTGAATCTGGCACGTGCAGTTTCTACTGACAGGGCTGTACAGCTACGTGATGCTCCGTGTTCCCAAGGCAAACCCCCACTTGGTCCCAGGTCTTCCCAAACAGACCCATGATGCACAGGTATACCCCTGGGTGCCCTTTGTGAATCTCGAACCCCACTCCCTCATTGACAACAGGTTCTAAGTGATGTTGGCAGAATCCCAGTTCTCAGCAAGGATATCATCTCAATAGAGTGCTTTCCGTCTTCTCTCTCCCACAGGGTCCAGTAGCATCAACCGCATCAGCGTTGTCTGTCCTCTCCGTTGGGCCTGGCCTTCCTCCACCTCCACCTCCTCCAGGGCCACCTCCACCCTTTGATAGTGAGGGCAGAAGAGAGGAGTCTTCTCCTTCACGCTCAGCTTTATTTGCACAACTTAACCAAGGGGAAGCAATTACAAAAGGTGAGAAAACCAGACCTTGAGGCTGTCTCCCTCTGGCTTCAGGCACACAGATTCCTCAGAGCCCGCGGTGATGGATACATCATTCCATCCCAGTCCCTACTACATGGAGAGCCGTGTGTTCTTCATCTCAAGGTAGATGGGCTTAGTGGGCTGTTGGGTGGATCAGAAAGAAGAACTCAGAGATCCTAGGTTCTAAATGGACCACCGCACTGTGTCACCACTTCAGCCCTGGATGCTTCAGCACCAGCTACAATCCAGGCATCAAGATCAAGTGAAACAAAAATGACAGATGATAGAACCTCTGTCCTCAGAGGTGTATGGGCTTGTCAAAGAATTATATCATTGAACTACCTTTGAATGGTTAATATTTTTAATCATATACTTAATAAATTCATGTTGCCAAAAACTTTATGCAGATGTATTTTTGCTTTGCATGGGTAATAGGAATTATGGTATAAGTGTTCTCGTGTGCTGTGCTGGGAGCTAAGAACCAAAACTATTTCTGTGGCTGCAACTGGCTGCATTGTCCCCTCATCCGCAAAGGAAGGGAATGGACTCATAACCCTTAAGTCGATTCCATACTCTGACCTATGCTTACTGAAATGCTCTAACTTTTTAGACTGTATCTAGGAAATGATTTAGCTATGACAGAAGTAAATCATGGAATCCTTTCTGGCGAGGGGGTTTGCATTTTGCATAATTTTTATCTATTAGCTTATCTCCTTCAAGAAGAGGTTCCTCAAGGGGAATTTCCTGACAGTCCAGTGGTTAGGACTCCAAGCTTCCACTGCAGGGGGCAATGGTTCAATCCCTGGTCAGGGAACTAAAGTCCTGCAGCCCATGTGGTAGAGCCCACGTGGTTAGAGGTTCCTCAAATTAAAAAATACTTACAGGGCTTCTATTAGCTCTAAACTTACATAGGTCTCAGCCTCTGCATACTGCCCTTGAGAAAACACTCAACTGTTATGAAAATAGCATTACCTGTGCTGTTTACATCATGTTGATACAAGAAGTTAGGGACATTTCCCTTTGCATAAAATGTAGGAAATGTGTCTATGTGTTACCTTCCCAGGGCTCCGGCATGTTACTGATGACCAGAAGACATACAAGAATCCCAGCCTCCGGGCTAACGGAGGACAAACTCCATCTCCTACCAAAAGCCACACTCCAGGCCCCAAGTCTCCCCAGTCTCATCCTCCTAAGAAACATGCTCCTGTGTTAGAGTTGGAAGGGAAGAAATGGAGAGTGGTGAGTGAAGCCCTTTAACTTTATTTAGGACATACTCCGATGAAAGAAACAATGGCTAAACTGTTTGCCAGGGTCTTAAGGATTTCCCATTTTTTCTTCAACTTTTTAAAAATTATTTTTAAAATTGTGGTAAAGTACACATAACACAAAATTTACCATCTTAACATTTAAGTGCACAGCTCAGTGGCATTAAGTACATTCACACTGTCGTGCACCCATCCCCACCATCCATCCACAGAACTCTTTCCATCTGGTAAAACTGAAACTGCACCGCTTAAACAATAATTCCCCATTCCCCCTCACGTCACCACCTGGCAACCACCTTTCTACTTTCCGTCTCTATGAATTTGACTCCTCTTTCTGGAAACTTTTAATCTGTGCCCCATTCTGATCTACTGTAGGATGTTTCATCCTATTCCACTGGCCAAGGTGCTGATATAACCTACTGCGTCACCCACCACTTTCACAGTTGTCTGAGCAGGACAAAGACACTTTGAATGTGGATGGAAGCTGGTGCCCGCTGCCAGTTCAGGGGCCTTCCCTAAAGATGGAGGAACAAAGTCCCCAGAAAGGTTGTCATGGTCTGAAAGTACACTGGGACTTAGACCACTGTTGTGACCTTTGCTGGTTTATTTGTCCAACTCCTACTTGCAGATAGTGCTGCAGCATCAAGTCCAGACTCAGCGGCCAGACTCAACCCAAAGCCCTCACATCCCTGCTGCAGCCCCCGCCCACTAGCCAGCGTGCCTGATGCCTAACGTTTCACAAATTGACACCGACCCCCCTTCCAAGCAGCCGTTCCTCTCATTCCCAACATTACAGTGACAAAGTCAGACCTGCGGTTTGGTCTGTTAAGAAAATGGTTCCTAAAGGAAGAACATATTGAGAAGCTGTAACTGGTGAATGCTCCACAGTAATTTCAGCATGCGGTGGACTTGATTTATGCATCCTTATATTTAATATTTGCATATGTTTTAATTTTAGGAATACCAAGAGGACAGGAATGACCTTGTGATTTCAGAGGCTGAACTGAGACAGGTGGCTTACATTTTCAAATGCAGCAAGTCTACTCTACAGATAAAAGGGAAAATAAATTCCATTACAATTGGTAGGGCAGAATTATGGGTCTGTACCTACTATGATAAGCTGCTTTGTATAAATATGCTGAATGAATTTAGCAGATTGTTTTTTTTTTTTCCCTAGACAGCTGTAAGAAGTTTGGCCTTGTGTTTGACAGTGTGGTGGGCATTGTGGAAGTGATCAACTCCAAGGACATTCAGATGCAGGTAACTGACCCTTCCAGCCATTCCTGGCCCCCACTACCTATGGCTTTGCCTAGACGTCCCCTCTGCTTACAAGGGGCCCTCCATGTCCACCTGTAAAACTCTTATTCTCTTTCCCTCTAGACACAGCTCTGTCTTTACCTCCTCTCTGAAGCCCTCTCTTACTTTTTGGACAGTGTTAATTCCCCCTTTTCAACCTCTTATAACACATCCTATCTTGCACAGCAATTACTAGTTTACCATTTCTATTTCAAGAACAGCCAGTTAATCTTTACAGCTCCAGAAATTTGCACAGTACCTGAACATAGTAGGTGTCCAATAAATGTTTGATGAATGGGTGATTGGAATAAATCAACTAATGAGTGAACCGAAATATTAAGAGGTTCTCCTAGCATAATAGTACCATGCTGAAGAGAATTTATTTCCCTCAGGAAAAATTGGTTCTGGGTAAAGTTTTTCTGAAGAGTCAATGAGATTATCAGAAAAACAACTTGGAAAGCAGGATTGCAATTGAATCTGCAAAACAGAAGAAAATCTGCACTGCTTTAGCAATATTTATTTAGCCAAATGGGATTTTATAACATGCCAAAAGCTAAATGACTTCTTACTTTGGCCAGCTATAACTACTATCTTTGATTACACTGTTTTCATATTGTTAATCACCCCTTATTATCTGATGTTTCCTGATAATGTTTGTTAAAATTGGCTGCTAGTTGTATAGATTGTTCTCTTTGGTTTTACTAGGCTTTTCACCACTGCCCCTTTTAACTAGAGTAGTACATTCAATAGTTGGCACATACATGGAGATGTATTTTAGGACCCTCCATGTGGGAAAAAAATATCTAATCTCTACCTCATACCATATTTAAAAGTAAAGTCCTAATTATAAAAAGAAATACTTTTAAACTTTGAGAATAAAATACAAAAGAAAATCAGTAGAAAAGCAATTAGGGTCAAAAAGCACAAACTATAAAGAAAAGGACAGGTGAATCTAACCACGTTAAAATTTATGTGTTCAACAGAAGACATCACATACAAAGCTGAAAGATGGGGCATGGATTGAAGAAAGATACTTGCAATACAGATAATCAAAAAGGATTTATAACCAGAATTTATAAAGAACTTAACACAGGGCTTCCCTGGTGGCGCAGTGGTTGGGAGTCCGCCTGCCGATGCAGGGGACACGGGTTCGTCCCCCGGTCCGGGAAGATCCCACATGCTACAGAGCGGCTGGGCCCGTGAGCCATGGCCGCTGAGCCTGCGCGTCCGGAGCCTGTGCTCCGCAACGGGAGAGGCCACAACAGTGAGAGGCCCACGTACCGCAAAAAAAAAAAAAAAAAAAGAACTTAACACAAATCAAGAGGAAGACTAACAACTCAGTAGAAAAATGGACAAAGAATATCAGGGCAATTCAGAGAAGAAAAAGTGAAGTATTTGATAAATAGGTGAACATATGCACAACCTGCCTAATAGAAGAAGAAATGCAGATTAATTAGCTATATCTTCTTACACTCAACAGTTTTGAATTCAGGCTGTCCTTACTTTGCAAGGGGCATGTTAGCTGAAACGCATGCGTATCCGAACTGTGCAACTTGAGGACTGCCTGTATATTAAAAAGTCTCATGGTACAAGCGTTGTTATTAGAACCCTGATACATCAGTGTTGGGAGAGTAAACTATTACACTCACTGTGCAGAGCAAATTGGCACCATCTAATAAAGTCAAAGGCAGTCATAGCCTGTAACCAAGCAATTTCACTCTTAGGTGTGTGCACTAAAGAAGCTCTAGTACAAATGTTGATGAGACATGGATAAATGTTTATTGCAGTATTATCCATAATGGCAATAAAAACAAAAACAATTTAAATGTCCACCAGCTGGTAAATGAATAAATAAATCCACCTAATAGAATACTGTACAGTGGTTAAATAATGAATGAACTACACTTACATGTATAAAAATAGGAAAATCTCAGAAGCAGCCTTGAGTGACAAAGGCAGATTATAGAACAATAGGCACTGTGTAATGTGTCCCTTTATATAAAGATCAAAAACATGCAAAACAATATGCACATTTTAAATATACTCATGAGGGCTCAAGTTCACCTTACGCAAGAGACAAACCTGCTGTGAATTGTAAATACAAAATTCAGAAGAGTAGTTACATCTGTGGAGGGAAGGAAGGAGGACAGCGAGATGGGGGATGGAAGAGAGGGGGCTTCAACTATATTGTAAGATGATAGTCCTAAAAAAAAGGCAAACGAGCCAAAACGTTAAACTCTGATAAAGCTGTTTAACAGGCATATATGTATTTACATTGTTGTTATATTATTCTTTGTATGCTTCTATGTTTGAAATATACATTTTTAAGGCTATGGGCCTTAAAATAATCTGGAAGGATAAATCATGGTTATCTGTCCAAGAGGGATAGAAACTTGGCAGCGTGGTTCAGAAACAAGGGAGAGACATTTTACTGAACACTTCAACCTTCTGGATGTTCAAACCAAGCGAATGTCATTACCTATTTAAAACATTTAATAAACTATTTTAAAAGGGCCTGGACACAATAAAGACAGAACGCAGATTAGTGCAGGCTGCCTGGGGATGAGGACGGAGATTGGCTATAAATGGGCATGAGGGGTATTTGGGGGATGACGGAAATATTCTAAAACTGAATTGAAGTGATCGTTGCACAAATTCACTAAATATCATTAAATTGTACACTTAAAGCAGGTGAATTTTATGTTTTCACATTTTACTTCAATAATGCTGTTAAAAAGATTGAAAGGAGGAAAAGCGCACAGAGGAAAGTTCATATGATTTACTTCAGTAATTCTGTTTTTTTGCAAACTATCCTAGAAAAATAGTACAAATTATGGGAGAGAGGAGACTGAGATATTATGTGGAAATTTTTTTAAACGTATAGAGAAATAAATTTAAGAAAAACAAAGAATACAGGTACATGTATTAAATGCTAGAGCATTGGCCTGGGCAAGGTCACATAGCACCTGTCACTCAACAGGGGAGCTACTTTTTAGTCCGGTTCTCCTGATAAGGAACAATCTCTGTTCTCAAAATGTTTACAGAGTACCAGGGAAAAAAGGCATGTACTGTATATAATTTACTCTAAGGAAATATTGACTAAAAATGATGTGGAAATGACAATTCTTATCCTCTCAGGGCTATTTAAAAAGTCTACTGCTTTTCAGATTTTCAGATACATCGATATTTTAGCATTTTATGTGCTAAATGTGCTATCCTCGTGTGACCCCACTCTGTCTCATAAATGAATCTCCTAAGACACACTGACAATTTACTTCTTTCCCTTTGCTTGCCTGGTATTCATACAGTTCTGGTCGCTATGGAAATGCTCTTCATCATTATAAAATAAACCTAGAAATTGCCAAAACATTACTGCTGACACATTCTTGATATATACATATAGATATTATTTTATTTTATTTATGGCAAAGCCCTGTGCTTACCTGACCTTAAACTACCTCTGCCTTTTTTTTTTTTTTTTTTTTTTCTTTTGGCACTGGGGCTCAATTCCAACTTGGTGTCCAGTTTCTGTGGGGAGAGGAGAAAACAGAGAAGTGTGGTGACCTGGCTAGATTCCCCTAAGGAATTCTTTACATCACCTTCACCATCACAGGAGTTGCTCCTTTAATTTGCAACCCAGCCTATTCTTCAGGGTGAAAGAGGAGATGTTGTTATCACTTCAATTACCATTACGAGAAGGAAAATTATGTAGTTGTAATATGGTCGTTGGGGGAATAGTCTTTGCCTGTAGAGATTTGGGGGGCGGGAATATCTGGAAACTGACTGTTAAAAAAGAAATTTAAAACTGATCATAATGTTTATAGCACTTGATATTTGTAACAATACAAAGAACCACCTCCTCTTGTGTATGGTACTATTTACCTATACAGTGAGTAGCCTGAACCAAGTCTCCAGTTTGAGCTCCTGAAATGAATACATTTCAGAATACCTAGACACTCATTATCTCATTTAAGCTTCACATTCAGCCAGTGAGATTTTTATCTAGCAAAGGACTTACGTGAAAAGAATTGTAGTGTTTCTTATTTATTCTTATTTAGATTCAGGAAAAATCTTCTCAATTACAGAATAATTTATTTACTCTTAAATGACAGTATTAGTGAGTGTTTTAATCCAAGTTTCCTAGAGATTCGTCAAAACTAAAATTTTAAGCACATGAAAGCAAATGCATCTTGTTTCTTTTATCATGAAATCAAATATATGTTTCAAATCCACTAACGGGGTTGTGAAACTTTTTCTGAACATTTAGCTGCTGTTTTCCAATTAGTCCCTTTATTTTGTGTCAGGAAAGAGACCCTGAGGTTTGAGAATCCCCTTGTGTGGTCCTTTCATTCTGTCCCCAGATGACACGTACTAATTCACCCTGGAGACTTTGTCATTCAGGCAGCCTCTGCAGCCCTAACCCAGCCATTCCTAATGCTTGTTTAGGCCTGTGGACTGTACTTATTTGGGGACATTGGAATTTCTGTTTATTTGCTTTGGCCCTAGATTTTTTTCCCTTCTATTTCAGGTGATGGGGAAAGTGCCAACAATTTCCATTAATAAGACAGAAGGCTGCCACATATACCTCAGTGAAGATGCGTTAGACTGTGAGATCGTGAGTGCCAAGTCATCTGAGATGAATATACTTATCCCTCGGGACGGTGATTATGTAAGTACCTTTGAAAAGACTGTGAAGAATTTTTCTTATTAACATTCTTAGAGACTGATTAATCACCTCCCAACCTTTGACCTTCCTTTGGAGAATAATTCACAGGCAGGAGAGGAAGTCAGAGGGTGGCTTTTCACCTATCTGCTCCCCTGTTAGTTTCTTGACTATGCCCGGTCCTGGATCTGTGATTCTCACAGCATTTTCCTAATAACTACCTTAATGGGCTAGCTGTTATCAAATAGTACACCAGGCATCTGAGTTCATATTATTTAGGACTAAATATTTTCCTTTGCTATGGTGGAGGCAAACAGAAAAGAGGGAGAAGCACTTTGGGGGAAAAAAAGGAGGGAAAGGAGGTAATAATAAGTGGACCTATTTGTATAGGTATTCTCATGTCAGTGGTTCTCAAACCCAGCATAAGAATCAGCTGGGAAGCTTGATGAAAATACCAGCTCCCAAACTTCACACCCAGAGGTTAGATTCAGGAGGCTTGGAGGGGGCCCAGGAATCTGTAGTTTTAATATACCCAGGTGATTCTGATATTATCAGTCCATCCAGTGACCCTTCTAAGAAACGGTAGCCTAAGCCACCATGTATTTTCTTTGTCTCCTCTCCCCAGCAAAGCAATTTCTAGAAAAAGCAAGCAGATATTCTCACACACTGAAGAGGAAGCATAAATAAATACCTTTTCTGCATCATGCAGTGTGATGGACTTGCTGGCTGTTGCCATTTGAAAGCAAGTTATTACTTCCTATTAGTTGTTGCTTTTTTTTTTTTTTTTTTTTGATGTGGACCCTTTTTAAGGTCTTTATTGAATTTGTTACAATAGTGCTTCTGTTTTACCTTCTGAATTTTTGGCCGAGAGGCATGTGGGATCTTAGCTCCCCAACCAGGAATCAAACCCACGCCCCCTGCATTGGAAGGCGAAGTCTTAACGCCTAGACCTCCAGGGAAGTCCCTAGTTGTTGCTTCTTGAAAGTGGAGAAGTAAATCCAGAGATCATTCCCTCTGGTTCTAGCTGTGCAAGGAAGCAGTGAACTGGGAAGGATGGGAGAAAACGTAACTTAGGCACACCTTTGAAAGAGGACCCCCCCCCCATTAGCCTATGGGTCAATCACCAGCTGTCTACACTGCAGTCAGCACTCAGGTTAATCTCCTTAGGCAGACAACTGGATTGCTGCCATGTTCTCCTTTCCCCACCTGCCAGTGAGCACTACCCAGGCACACACCACATATTTCAGTTCAGAATTCATTGTTTAAGTCTAAAGAACAAAACTCCACAAGCATTGGAGTCACTAGGTATCTGGACAGCCTAACCCTGAGCTAGAGAAGTATCTCCTCTTGGGCTCTCCACCTAAAAAAAAAATACTGAAGAGCTAAAGCCAATACAGAACAGCTTCAGAAGAGGAAAGCTAAAAATTAGGATGATTCCTGGCCTTTGCAGCTGTTTAAGCAGAAGGCTCAGCTTCATGGAAACTGGCTGGAACTGCTAAGAAAAGCAATGGGGGTTTGGACGAGCACTGCAGACTAATTAAACTAGAATCCCTGGATGTGGTATCCAGACATCTGTATTGGTTAAAACTTCCCGGGTGATTCCAGTGTGGAGCCAAGATTGGGATCCACTGACCTAAAGGATGAGTATAGCTCAGAACCTGAGCTTTTATGCTGAAAATGTAGTCTCCCCTCTATAGGTGAATTATCTTGTGTCTTCAGTCCATGGCCCACTTCACGCATTTTCTAACTGGGGGTAGTAGGGAGCAATACAGAGGTCCTGCCACGGGCATTGTAATCTCGAAGTAGATGGTGGGGATGATTCATCCTGAAGGGAATCAGTCTCCCAGAGAAGGTCTGTCATCACATTACTATCATGTCACTCCCAAGAAAGACTGGGAACAGCTGTAGTGCAGTTACCATCAAAGAGGTACCTCCACTCTGGAGCACTCTCCACCTGGCTTGGTTTATTCATCAAGAAGAGCCCCAGAAAGGATGTTAGCCACACACACACGCGCGCGCGCGCGCACACACACACACACTAGGTTTCTCAGACTGTGGCTTCTTTGCTTTCTCTTAAGACTATTGCAGATTTCACTCAAGGAGAATTCACCACTCATGATAGAAAGGGCCTTCCCTTTAAAGTAGTTAAATAGCTTCTTCCAAAAGAAACAGCTGGACCCAACATCTAGGAAGATACGTGTTAGTGTGTGTATTCCAGTAGATGTGAAACATCACATCTCACCGACAGATGAGCACAGGCACCAGCTTATCACACTGCGGTACAGGAAGTCCAGGGATGTCACAAAGCCAGGGCTCAGGGGACCGCTCCTCAGCTTCCTTTCCTGCCCTCTCCTGCAATGACTGGGGAATCACTCTCCAGGAAAAGGAGAGAGCCCAAACTAATTTTATTTTGACTCTTCTGCATTTTTCTTTGTGTGTGTGTGTGTGTGTGTGTGTGTGTGTGTGTGTGTGTGTGTGTGTGTAGGGGTGTGTGTGGAAGGGGGGCATGTATTCCCCAATGGGAAGAGTAGGAAAGCAGGATGAAGGGTAACAAGTTTATATATAACTTGCAGCACATTTTTATATTTCATCAGAGGGTAGACATAATGCCGGGATAAAGCCCTTATTCAGACTGGGGGCCAGCAGCCTTGGCATCCCCTTGGAACTTGTGGGAAATGGAGATTGTCATCCTCTTTCCCAGATCTACTGAATCAGACAGAGTCTGCCTTTCATCATGATCCCCAGTGCATGTTTGAATCTGGTGCAGGGTCAAGGGTAAAAAGTCTCAGGTTTGATCTTTGGCTGCTCAGAGGCTTGACCTCTCAGGCCTCTGTTTCCTGTAGATGGCATCTCAATAATATCTAGCTCTTAAAGTTCTTGCAGAGATTAACTGAGTTCACGTATATCTGGTGCTTAGCAGAATGCCTGGTTCTTAGTAAGTGCTAGCATCAATGAGGATGCTGGCAGGCAGTCACAGAGCTGACACGTGACCATGCATCGCTCCCTGATGCAGGTTTGGGTTCCATAAAAATGTCTTTGTCCATCATGTGACACTAATCAGCCTTCCATCTGTTTGCAAAGCCTTGGTTTAAATAACTTTGTTCTTCTGGCCTTTTTCCAGAGAGAATTTCCCGTTCCTGAACAGTTCAAGACAGCATGGGATGGATCCAAGCTGGTCACTGAACCTGCAGAAATTATGGTTTCTGAGAGACCCCCGAACCCCCTGACCTGAATCCCCCCCATCAAAAAAACAAACAAATAAAAGCAGCATTAAAGACCTAGAAGTTGCAGTAGCACCTACTGCTTTAGCTTTGGCCTCCAACAATTCTGTGCTATAGAAACAGCATAATTTCTGGCACGCCTTCGTGGGCATTTTGGAATTTTTAACGTTTCTTCATGATTTGCCTTTGTGTGTGATTTGAGTTCCACATGATGACTTGTGAGCGTTATACATTTAAAGGAAAAAAAAGAGAACTCTGTTCCCCTCATATCATTATCACAGTAGTTAAGAGGTAAAAATATTGCATGACTCACTTTTACACTTACATTTAATTGCTAGTTGATAAATAAAACCTTTGAGAATCTAAGATGTACATTTTTATCTTTCAGACAATTTCCATATATTTGGTAGTATGCTCTAAAAAATGTACGATTTTTGTTTTCTTCTTTTTACCACCTTTATCAGCATGAATACACTGTCAGCCTGAATACATATTTCAACCCATGTTTTTAAAACAACATAAGTTCCGTACTAAGAACCACATCCAGTTTCTTGGTCCTTGAAAAGACCTTTATTCTTTGCAGTTACCAGAAACCAAAAGTAAACTCTAATGATTTATCTTAAATACTTTTCTGCCATGTCACTTGGAAAACTTTTACTTTTCTGAGATTTTTTTTTTTTTTTTTTTTTTTGCGGTACGCGGGCCTCGCACTGTTGTGGCCTCTCCCGTTGCAGAGCACAGGCTCCGGACGCGCAGGCTCAGCGGCCATGGCTCACGGGCCCAGCCGCTCCACAGCATGTGGGATCTTCCCAGACCGGGGCACGAACCCGTGCATCATCAGGCGGACTCTCAACCACTGCGCCACCAGGGAAGCCCTACTTTTCTGAGATTTTTATGCCAAAAGATTGATAGGAAAAAGCAGGGTGTTTTTTGTTCTATAATACCTCACAATGTTGCTCTAGGAACAAGCTCAGTTGTTATTTTCCAATTTTGAACCTGTGAAATATCAGATGCCTTGTAAGTGATGTCTTTAATGTTTTATTATAGACTTTCTTCTTTTCCACTTGCCAGACTCGCTAGCCAGTCTCAAAAATGAAAATGAAAAAGCCGTAGTTATATTACAACTTCTAAAGCCTAAGGGATTGTTTGTTGGCTTGGCTTGCCGCTCCTGTTTTGCAGTGTTGATAGTACATGCTTTTTCAACGCGAGAGTAACTCTGATACTCCTTTCTGTCTTGTTAGTACATAGTGCTGAAAACCTGCAACTTCTTGGATTACATGTAATGAATTTTAGTATAATGCTTGCAGACCCAATACAAGCATATATATTGTGCCTAGTACAGCCTTTGGAATACATCATTTCCATTTTTTAAATATCTTCTATAACCGTATAGTATTCAAATTAGTAATGCTTGTGTACCACAGTTTTGCTAGAAAAGTTTTTGTCCGTATGAAGAATGTTGTGGCTTTAGTAAATACCTTTTTTTCAGCTGTAAACTTATTCTGAAATAAAGTAAAATTCTAATTGTTTAAATACTGTGATGAATTCAGGGTGTTAAAATATTTTCCTCTTTGATTTGCTCCTTGCTCGTATGTCAGCTTTAGAAAATGCAGCTGAGCTTTTCTAGTTGAATTAGAGAATTTACCCAGCATGCCATCAGTTTCCCTGAAGAATAGCTTCTTCTAGATAAATATCAGATAAAGCCATTTTCAGTTGGAAGAACTGTCAGAAAAGTCTAGAAGCAAGTTTTTTTAAATATTGCATTAGTTTAGTTTGAGGTGTACAGCATAGTGATTCAGTTATTTTTTTGCAGATTGTATTCCATTCTAGGTTATTACAAGATATTGAATATAATTCCCTGTGCTATTCAATAAATCCTTGTTGCTTATCTGTTTTATGTATAATAGTTTGTATCTGTTAATCCCATACTTCTAATTTATCACTCCCCTGCACTCTCGCCTTTGGTAACCATAAGTTTTCTATGTCTGTGAATCTGTTTGTGGTTTGCATATATCACTAGATTCATTTGTATTATTTTTTATTTTAAGTTTTATTCATTTTTATTATTTGTATACATATAAGTGATATATAGTATTTGTCTTTCTCTGACTTATTTCACTAAGCATAATATTCTCTAGGTCTATCCATGTTGCTGCAAATGGCAATATTGCATTTCTTTATGGCTGAGTAGTGTTCTATTGTACATATATACCATATCTTCTTAAGCCAGTCATCTATTGATGGGCATTTGGTTTGTTTCCATGTCTTGGCTATTGTAAATAGTGCTGCTATGAGCATTGGGGTGCGTGTATCTTTACAAATTAGAGTTTTTGTTTTTTCCGGTTATATACTCAGGAGTGGGATTGCTGGATCATATGATAGTTCTATTTTTAGTTTTGTAAGGAACCTCCATACTGTTCTCCTTAGTGGCTGCATCAATTTACATTCCCACCGACAGTGTAGGAGGATTCCCTTTTCTCCACACTATTGTTAGTAGACTTTTTGATGATAGCCATTCTGACTGGTGTGAGGTGATACCACATTGTGGTTTTGATTTGCATTTCTCTAATAGTTAGAAATGTTGAGCGTTTTTTCACATCTCTGTTGGCCATATGTATGTCTTCTTTGGAGAAATGTCTGTTTAGGTCTTCTGCCCATTTTTTGATTGGGTTGTTTGGGGGTTTTTTGATATTGAGTTGTATGAGCTGTTCGTATATTTTGGATATTAACTCCTTGTAGTTTGCATGATTTGCAAATATTTTCTCCCATTCCATAGGTCTTTTTGTTTGTTGACGGTTTCTTTGCTGTGCAAAAGCTTTTAAGTTTGATTAGGTTCCACATGTTTATTTTTGCTTTTATTTCTTTTGCCTTGGGAGATTGATCTAAGAAAATATTGTTACAATTTATGTCAAAGAATGTTTTGCCTATGATTTCTTCTAGGAGTTTAATGGTGTCATGTCTTATATTTAGGTCTTTAAACCATTTTGAGTTTATTTTTGTGTATGGTGTGCGGGAATGTTCTAATTTCATTGATTTACATGTAGCTGTCCAGCTTTCCCAACACCACTTGTTGTAGAGACTGTCTTTTTTCCATTGTATATTCTTGTCTCCTTTGTCATAGATTAATTGACGGTAGGTGTATGGATTTTTATTTCTGGGCTCTCTATTCTGTCCCGTTGATATATATGTCTGTTTTTATGCCAATACCATGCTGTTTTTTTATAAGATAAATTTATTATTTTTTTGACCAAAGTGCAATGATTTTTAAATCTTCTTGGACAACTATGAAAAAAAGTATTCAAGAAAATAAAATACAAATGGAAAATTTAACCATTAGATTTCTTCTACCATGCTGTTTTTATTACTGTAGCTTTGTAGTATAATCTGAAGTCTGGAAGGGTTATACCTCCAGCTCTGTTCTTTTTTCCCAGGATTGCTTTGGCAATTCTGGGTCTTTGGGGCTTCCATATAAATTTTAAGATTATTTGTTCTAGTTTTGTGAAAAATGTTGTGGGTATTTTGATAGGGATTGCACTAAATCTGTAGATTGCTTTGCATAGTATTGTCATTTTAACAATATTGATTCTTTTCATCCAAAAACACAAATTATCTTTCCATTTCTTTGAATCTTCTTCAATTTCTTTTGTCAGTGTTTTATAGTTTTCAGCATATAGGTCTTTCACCTCCTTGGTTAAGTTTATTCCTAGGTACTTTTTTTTACATGATTTTAAACAGGATTTTTTTTTTTACCTTCTCTTTCTGATATTTCATTATTAGTGTAAAGAAATGCAACAGATTTCTTATTAATCTTCTATACTACTACCTTGCTGAATTCACTTACTAGTTCTAGTAGTTTTTTTGTGGAGGCTTTCGGGTTCTCTACATAGAATATCATGTCATCTGCAAACAGTGACAGTTAGAATCCAGTTTTATAATTCAAGGCCTCTTCACTGAGAGAATCCCCTTCACTGATCTTTGTTAATGTAAACATCCCAGAAAATAAATGTAGTTTATAAATGTAATAGAGTATTATATATACTATATAATTAAATATATAATATAAATAACTTTTAGAATAAATTTATAAACGTGTGGAGGAAAACAGTTTGTGGCAAGAAAAGACTTTTAAAAAACTGCTATATACCTATTACATAGTAATAATTTTATAATGAGAAATAAGTTCACTCAAAATTCTTGGAATCTCTCAACCAGCTTTGGACTTGGCATCCGCCTTTCAAAATACTTCATTGAAGATATTGAACATCTGCATTTGAGGTTCACAGAATTATTTTACCAGCCTTGATGCCTTAAATCACCTACTGGCTTTTTGAGCAGGTTGGATTTATTGAAAAAGAAAAAGAGAAAAACAAAAACAAAACCTTTGGCAATGTATAGGAAAACAATTACCAAAGACAGCACTGCATTTCCAATATGTTTTTTTTCTTGTACTTCGTTGAATTCCAGTGTTACCAATGCTGTGACCTAATAAATATTGTCAAAGGAGTAAGAAATCCATACTTCGCAGAATTGCATGTTGTACACATTCACAAAAAGTCAAAACAGAAATATGTCAGAAAAATTAAATGCCAAGGGTCTCCTATCTCTCTTTGTAATAATACAAAGTATCATTTTATATGATCAAAATGATGAAATAATCCAAAAGAGTCCTCGCTGCCTTGAAAATCTTTTCCTTGATAATACTGTCTCCATTAGCTAATCTATTACTGATAAACTTGCTTTCACAGCAAGATGTCTTGAAGTGAGTAGTCAGTACTAACCACTTCTCCTTATCTATGAAAAGTATTTCTAGAACTGGTAGGAAATACACTTAGTTTTATTTACTCTTTCATTCATTGAAAATATCTACCTCAACTTCCTAGAATCTAGACGTGTTTATCAAGGGAATCCCCTCGTTTTAAAGATAAAAAGCTGAGGTCCAGTGACATTAACTTGTGTAAAGACAAGCAGCCAGTTAGAGATAGAGCAAGGAGTGGAGTGCGTGAGCATGCACACACACACACACACACACACACACACCTTTTTATCACCTTGTAATGCGGCTTCTAGTCTCACCAAGTTTCAGAAACTCTCAAAGGTCATTAAATCCAGTGGCTTTATCTCATTCCTCATCCATTGAGATTCTTGATGCTTCTTGTTTCTCATTAAACTTCCTTAGATTTTGTGATACACAGTAGACTTCTCTGACTCTTGTCTCTTCTATCTCCCCCCCGTCTCAAATGCTCATTCCTCTCCCTTAACTTCATCTATCACCTCTATGTAGATGACTCTCCAACTCAAATCCATCTCCCAAGAATCTTTTTTTTTTTTTTTTTTAATTTTGGGCTACATTGGGTCTTTGTTGCTGCACACGGGCTTTCTCTAGTTTCGATGAGCATGGTCTACTCTTTGTTGCAGTGGCTTCTATTCTTGCGGAGCATGGGCTGTAGGTGCGCGGGCTTCAGTAGTTGTGGCACACGGCTCAGTAGTTGTGGTGCATGGGCTTAGTCACTCCGCAGCATGTGGAATCTTTCAGGACCAGGGCTCAAACCTGTGTCCCCTGCATTGGCAGGTGGATTCTTAACCACTGCGCCACCAGGGAAGTCCCTTCCCAGATTCTTAACTCCAGGTGTCCACAGAGTATTTCAACCTGCCTGTCCCAACTTCATTCATCATGGCTAAAATTAATGCACATTGCCCACGCATAGCATATTTTCCTCATCTGCATTTCTAGTTTCAGTCGTAGCCTCCTCATACCTTTCATCATAGATGTAAAATCAGCTCTTTCCTGTGATAGGAAACAGTGAAATAGAACCAGGATCTGGAGGGAACCATGGTTCAGTCTTGAACATGTTTAGCTCAGGGCATCTTTGTGACACTTAATTGGAAATGGAGAATAGGTGGTTGGATATGGGTCTGGAGTCTTTTCATTATGTCTGATACCAAATCCTTAAGAATCATTTCAAAAGTATAATATTTTTTAAAATGACTTTCATTAAACATGTTCATTGCAAAAGAATTATTTTAAACCATTGGCACTTTCTGCACCACTTGAGATACACAAATAATTTTAAAGACTTTAATTGCCTCAGCTGAGAAAAGCTGATTTTATAGTCTTTCACAGATATCTTTTGCAAGTTTAACCGTTTTAATGTTTCTGTGTATGATGAAGCTTATATCTATGCTACAAGCGAAAAATGAACCAACTCAGATTAGCCCTTGATAATTCATCCATATTTCTCCAAATGTTTTTTGTTCCTGTACTGTCTAGTAACGTGGCAAAGAATATGTAACTAATGAAGGATAATGTTTGCCTGTTGGTAGAGAATTTTTTTCAGGTTTCCCTCCAGTACAAGGTACTTATATTTAAAGATAATTCTTGCTTAAAACTACAAATTTGAATATTTGAGTTCTAAGTCAACTTTTATTTTAATATCTTGCTTTTTAGGATCCTCATAGTTAAAAAATGATACTTCATGCTGAAATGAAGATCCAGATGAAAGAAATACATCATTGACCACACTTACTAAACCATGATACTAATTATTAAATTTCTTTCACCAATATCACAAGGGTTTTTTCATTAAAATTCAATTAGTAATTTTCCATGGTGTCAGTAATTCATCTTAGAAACTAATCAGAAGGTACACGTTTAAAAATTTTTTGTTATTTTTAATAATAACTCTATGGCCTCATTTCAACTCATAAGCCAAGAAACTTGCAATAGGAAGCCTTCCCATGAACATAACAGTTCTGTAGATTTGTTTGGTATGATGAGATCTGTTTGGGAAGACTGTACTTTCCTGCTCATGGTCCCTATAGGGCATAATCATGCCCACATATAATGAATGGTACACATTCCTAGCAGGGATGAGCTAATGACACATGTTCCCCAGCAGCCTTCCCTGCGTGCAGCTGATATTATGACACCCCGTGCTTCAGGTATTCCTCTTCAGCTTAAAAGCTATAGAGAAAATATCAGAGTTAGGCAGATGCAGACAGTTCCAGGGGGGAGCAATTGCCTTCTGCAATCAAACATGATAAAATCTTTGATCCTTTGTGGATATTTAAAGACATCATCCGGTAGCATTACTAAAAGATGTATGGAGGTCCAGAGAAGTATTGTACAAGAACCATGTATCATATGTGTCTTCAGGGAAATGATACAAGTTTATGGCAATAGGATATTTAAAGGAGTTGTAAGTTGTATATATTCTCCATATCCTGGGATAGAGAAAAATTGGATTAAAAAAACCAGGAGTTTCCTCCACCATTGTGAATCTCACTTCTTTACCTCTGACTGTAATGGCAAATCAAAACAGATTTTTATATTTATCTAACTAACTTAGGCAAAAAGAAATTAATTGTATATGCCTATTGAAAAAGAAATAGTATTTGAAAACCTAAGGTATCCAAATTACCCATCCAGATTACCTGATTAAGTGGCCAATATTTTACTATATGCTCATTCACAGGTCATGTGTAATTGTCTGAACAAAAATAATATTTTAATATAAGCCCATTCAGTGGATATGGAATTCAGGGAGTGATGTCCCATCATTAACAACTAAAATCTGGTTCTCTAGAGAGTTATCAAAATGTTCTCTCCTTTGTTAGCATCTAAAATAATTGCACCAACAATATCGTCTACATTCTGCAGGCTGTTTCTACCAACTGGCTAGACAACTATTTTCTCAAATTAATTCCATACTCTTTAGTTTACAGAAATAAGTCTCTCTTCATCTACCAGACAGACATATTTCCAATAGAATTTATCTTCAGGGGAAAAAAGCTCACACTTCGTTAACTCTTCAAAAAAGTAAAATAAGTCTTGCATTAGTCAGAAAGAACTTTGGCGGGGAATCAGAAGCTACGGTTTTCATTCTGGATCGGCCACAAACCAGAGATGTGCCCATTTGACAAATGCCTGTGACACCTTTAAAGACATGTAATTCTTTTAAAATGAGGTCAGTGTGTTAAAATGTTTTTCAAATATACAACAAAACTGCCTGTGGCAGAGTCACTAGTTGACCACCAAGATCTATTCTTCTTTCCTTACTAGGCTGCATTTCCCAGTCTCCACTGCAGTCTGTTGGCCATGTGACTAGATGCTCCTTGAGGGAATGTAAGTATTAAGTAATGTAAATCCCACTTCAGGACTTAGTCTTTTAAGAGAGCATATTTTCTCATGTTCCCTTTCCCTTCCACCAGCCAGATCCTGGATATGGCAACCAGCCTCAATCATGCAGATGACAATATGCTCTTGTTACGCAAGAATAACAAGTTAGAAGGAGTCTGGGTCCCTGAGTTACAATATGGAAGACAGCCACTCACTGACCTGACCTGCTTTAGGTAGTTACATGGGAAATAAAATTACCTTGTGATTAAACTGTTACATATTTGGATTTAGTTATCAGAGAAGGCTAGTCTACCAAAACTAATATGCTATCCAGAAACCCCTGATTTACTGATTCAGTCATTAGAAATACCTCTAAAGAGTTTGAAAGATGTGCAGAGTACATTAAAATGAGCATGTATCAGAAAAACAGATTGTAAGAAAATTTTTATTAAAGTGTATGTAATTAAAAGAACTATATTTGTATATAAAGATGTAAATATATATTTGATGAGAGACAGTTTAGTATAGTTTAGTGGTTGAGAGCTTGGATCCTAGTTTTATCACTTACTGGCTGTATGATTTGGGAGGAAAAAAATCACTTCTTTACACTTTGGTTTGTTCATCTGTAACATAGCTATAATAATAATAGTACTTAGCTGTTGGGTTGTTTTAGGGAGTAAATAAATATACTCATAGCACACAGTACAGGTCATAGAAGCTTTAGTTACTATTATTATCATCATCATTATAGCATAGAGAAAAATATAGAAAGATACACACTAAAATGGCAACAAAGGCTATATTCAGAGTGTGGGGTTGGAGGAAAGAATCTTTCCACTTTTGATTCTTCTTATTGTTTGAATTTGTCAGAGTAAACATGAGCATTTGGTTATTAAATTTCTCATAATTCTTAGTGATTACTAAACATCCAGTAATTTAAAAATATATTCAAAAGAAGAGAGTTACCTTTTCATCAATTTATTTTATCTGATTCAGATTATAGGTTTTCGTTTCAAAAGAGTATACATGAAGAAAATGTTTTATAATCAACTTGAAAAACATAGTCTGAATGGCAAAATCAAATGATACTTTTAAATGTTTATTTTACAGAAAGAGTGGTAAAATCTAACAGCACAAGTGTTTAGAACCTAGTGATTTCAATTCAGCAAGTTAAACATTTTTTAAGTACTTCTATGTAATTGGTACTAAGGATACAAGGAGCAAGAGTCATGGTCCCTGCTTTGAGCAAAATTATAGTTTGAAGAATTCTTTAAAGAAACTTACGTTTTATTTTCAATTTCTTAAAAATTATTTTAAGGATAAATGCATACTTTCTAAAACACTAGAAAAGAGAAAACACAAAAAATAATTATATAGGGAGCCAATAAATGCCATCTCAGAGCAGCAAAAAATAATAATAATAATTATATACAAAGTGCAGAAAATAAAAGGACGAATGAAATAGTAAAAATAGAGCAAGAGAAAAAATAGACCAAAAATAGTATAAAAATAGGTATAAATGTGACAAATTATATCATGAGAATAGAAAAACTTGATTCAACAATTATATACACTGTTTTTAAAAGCCAGATCTAAAACAAAGCATCTCAAAATATTACAGCTAAAAGGATGGGCAAAGGGATATTAAATAAATGCAAACAACAAGAAAGCAGGAGTCACAATACTAATAATATATATAATACAATAAAATTCAAAGTAAATATATTAAACAGAACAATAAAGTTTATTTTATAATGAAGGGTGTAATTCACACTGAAAATATAACTCTCAGAAAAACTCTTTAATGTTAGTTTTTATTGCTGCATAACACATTACTACAAACTTAATGGCCATTACTATCTCTAGTTTATGCAGTCTGAAGTCTGAGCATGATGTATTTGAGTGCTCTGGTCAGGGTCTCACAGACCGAAATCAAATCAAGATGCCAGTCAGTCTGTGTTCTCATCTAGTGTTCATCTAAGGCGTGGGGTCCTCTTCCAAGCTCATTCAGGTTATTAGTAGAATTCAATTCCTTGAGGTTGTAAGACTGAGGTTCTCTTACTGGATATTGTCTTCTTTAGTTAATTTTGGCAATCTATCTTTTCTAGGAAATAATCCATTTCTTCTGTGTTTTCAAATTTGTTAGAATGAAATTGAACATCGTATTCTGTTTATTTTTTTAATTGCTTCAGTATTATAAATTATATGTTCTTTCTCATTCTTAATGTCCTATAGCTATAATTTCTCCTTTTTTCTTAATTAACATTGCCAGAATTTTATGTATTGTTTTTTCTTCAAAGAACTAGTTATTGGATTTGTTGACAAGTTATACTATCATTCTACTTTCTAATCTTTTAATTTTTGATGACTAGCTCATTTCTTTTTATTGTTTTACTCTTATAAATAATCCTACAGGAAATATGCTTGACTTGCATCTTTTTACCCTAGTGCTCTTATGTCTATAAGGTAGATTCCTAAAAGGGGGATTAAAGAGTCACAAGTCTGATATTTTTTAATGTTGATGGATGCTGCCAAATTGTCCTTTTAAAAAGTTGTGCAGACTTACAGTTCCACAAACTGTGAGTGAACCTGTTTCTCCATACCTCGTCAACACTGGGTACCATCAGTCTTAGTAATGTTTCCAGTCCAATAGGCAAAAACATGATACGGCCTATCAATGCACGGAACTGATGGGGTGGGAGTGGGGCAGGCTAGTGTATAAAAAGCAGGTACGTTATCATGGTTAGCTAGTGAGAATAAACTGAGCCAGGGTATTACATTTAGAAAAGAGTATACAGGTCAACAAAATCCTATGATAAGAGAAAATGGAGAAGAAACCAGCAGAATTGTGGAATTTTTCATTCTTTTGACCGCAAGAGGGAGGGGGGCCAAGAACAGAGTGGGCACTGGATGGAGCTGATTTGAAGTTTCAGTTAATGTCCTACGTGTTACAACTCCAGACTGGCCTGGCAGGGGACCCCGCTTTATCATAATGATAAGAAAAAATCATGTAAATAAAGTAAATAATAATGGGGTCTTGGAGGGAGCTCGGGAAGAAGCATGGTAGGATGTGCCAAGGTCAAGGAGGAAGTTCCAAGGGGAGAATCTGAGTTAGGAAGCTGAGGACTAAATTGACCTGCGTGCTCAAAAGGTTCCGTGGCTTTTCCCCCTGGATTGGTTGCTTCCGGTGTTGTTAAATAAAGGAGAAGCCGACAGAGGCAAATCAATTCTTTTCACGTTCATCATGATGTACCGACACTCGATAGCTTAAAATATTTGTTCTTTGTCTTTCTTAACAGTTTTCCATTGTTGCCTGGACCAAAGCCAAACTCAGCCTCCTTCCTTGACCTTTATGCAAATCCTAACACTTTCCAACATCTCACCAGGGCTCTCTCTTCCTGGCCTCTTTCCTCCCTTATGTCATAGTCATTTTCTTCATACACCCTACTTATTTTCAGCTTTTTATCTCATGCTATACATACCTAAAAAGCTTTCACCTTACCCCCAATGCTCATATTTCACCAGTAAAATCTAATCCTAACCTAAAATAGTCTTTCCTTTTACTGGAATTTCCTGGGCTCTATGCGTATATGTAACTCAAAGCTAGTCAACATACATAACGTGAAGCTAGTCAACAGTCCTTGGTTTCTGTTAGGATAAAACGGAGAAGACTGGATGGATGACTTTTAAGATTCTCAGATTCTGAAGGCGGGTTTGGGGAGTGCCGTGGTTCTTAGCTTTGGAAATTCCTCCACCTACTGGTTGTCTGAAGTCAGTTTACACTGAGATTGATGTTGCTTTGAGTCCGCCCATTTTCAGGAATAACATGCTGACACATTTATAAATCACTTTGAATTCCTAAAATAAAAAAGTCTGTTTTGAAGAAAATGTATTCTTATAATATACAATATTTTTAAACAGATGATAAATTTCTTAATGCTCTTTGACAACCACTGGCGGGCAGAAAAACATAGAGCAACTCACTCCAAGTTTGGCTAGAGTCGGAAAAGATGCCTTATTTTAATGTGTATTTCTAAAAGTTAGAAATCAAATTATCTTAAAATTTAATCTTTTATTTGGTGCATTGGACATCTTTTCAGATGAAACCTATGGCAGTGGTTATACTTTTTTTTTTCAAATTGTTTTCTATCAATGTATCAGATCAGACAAACCTTTATTCTAAAGTACACTTTAAAAAGCAATTTGCCATCAGGTGTGGGTTTGTCAATATTACTAATAAGAACAGTTGAAATATGTTGATAAGTTAAATATCACTAAAAATTAGAGAAATCAACACTAAAACCACAGATTCATAGCTGCCTGATTTTTAGGAACTCTCTTTTCAGTTATCTTAGCAAAACGCAGCTTCAAACATGGCTTAAAATTATTAGCTATTTCCCTAACACCTTCTCTTCCAAAATAAACTCCCAGAAGTTTAGTATACAATTACTATGTCTACTTCCTCACCTTCCATTCCCTCTTCAATCAACCTTTCACCCTTCACCTCAAGAAACTACTCAGGTAAAGCCATCAGTGACCTCTTAATAGCTGAATCCAATTAAGGTTCTTTAGCTAGAAGGATCATAAACCAGCACTTGCTAACTCTTCCACGTCAGAGGAACTTACTGGAAGGATATCACAGTCTCTGAAATTAAAGAAAAATGTGTCCCAGTCTCCAATTTGGCACCTCTCCACCCCATATTCCACAGGACTACCAGAGAGATATTTATAAAAGACAAATATGACCAGGTTTATCTCCCTGATTAAAAGTCTTCAACAGCTCACACAGAACCAAGATGGCGGAGTAGAAGGACATGCTCTCACTCCCTCTTGTGAGAATGCCAGAGTCACGGCTAGCTGCTGGACAATCATTGACAGGAGAACACTGGAGCTCACCAGAAAGGGTACCCCACATCCAAAGACAAAGGAGAAGCCACAATGAGACGGTAGGAGGGGTGCAATCACAGTAAAATCAAATCCTATAACCAATGGATAAAGAGGTTGTGGTACATATATACAATGGAATATTACTCAGCCATAAAAAGGAACGAAATTGGGTCATTTGTTGAGACGTGGATGGATCTAGAGACTGTCATACAGAGTGAAGTAAGTCAGAAAGAGGAAAACAAATATCGTATATTAACGCATGTATGTGGAACCTAGAAAAATGGTACAGATGAACCGATTTGCAGGGCAGAAGTTGAGACACAGATGTAGAGAACAAACGTACGGACACCAAGGTGGGGGAAGATGTGGTGGGGTGGGGATGGTGGTGTGATGAATTGGGTGATTGGGATTGACTTGTATACACTGATGTGTATAAAATTGATGACTAATAAGAACCTACTGTATAAAAAAGTAAATAAAATTAAATTTAAAAAATTTTTAAAAAGGATAATAAGGGAATATTATGAAAAGTAAAGCATTAGGCTAATAAATTCAACAACTTAGAAAAAAATGGACAAATTCCTTGAAAAACACAACTTACCAAAATGAATAAAATGAATTAGAAAACTTGAATATCTACTTAGGATATTAATTCATTATCAAAAACCTTCCCCAAAGACAACTCCAAGCCCAGATCATTTTGCTGATGAATTCTATCAAATACTCTGCAAAATTCTATCAGACACAATACCAAAGAAGATAAAGGAATAGCTAACAAGCCCACAAAAATATGTGTGATATAATTAGTCTTCAGGGAAATGCAGATCAAAATCCTATGAAGTGATATTACTTCATACACACTGGAATGGTTAAATGTAAAAAGGCATTGTGACATCAAATGCTGGCAAGTGTCTGGAGCCACCAGAACTCTCATACATTGCTTGTGCACTACGACCCCTTTGGAAAACTTTCTGGCACTTTCTTACAAAGTTAAAAATAAACCTATTCTATGACCCATAAATTCCATTTCTGGGTATTTACCCAAGATAAACGAAAACATATGATCATGAAAATACTTGCACAAGAATGTCTACAGGAGCTTTTTTTTTTTTTTGCGGTACACGGGCCTCTCACTGTTGTGGCCTCTCCCGTTGCGGAGCACAGGCTCCGGACGCGCAGGCTCAGCGGCCATGGCTCACGGGCCCAGCCGCTCCGCAGCACGTGGGATCTTCCCGGACCGGGGCACGAACCCGTGTCCCCTGCGTCGACAGGCGGACTCTCAACCACTGCGCCACTAGGGAAGCCCTACAGTAGCCTTTTAAAAATTGGGTACAAACTTTCAGTTATAAGATAAATACATTCTGAGGATCTAATGTGCAGCATGGTAACTATAGTTAATAATATGGAATTGTACACTTGAAATTTGCTGACAGTAGACTGTATGTGTTCTCAGCACACACACGAAAAAGAGTTAACTATGTGAGCTGATGGATGTTAATTGACTTGAATTTGGTAATCATTTCACAATGTATATGTACATCAAATCATCAAGTTATACACTTTAAGTATAAAAATTTTATTTGTCAATTACTCCTCCATAAAGGTAAAGAAAATAAATAAAAGTTAATAGCTCCAAATTGAATGTCAAAGGACAAATGAATGTCCTTCAACAAGAAATTAGAAAAAATACAGTTTATTTGTACATTGGAATGGAGCTTAGCAACAGAAAGGGACAAATTACTAATAAATCACAACACTGATGAATCTCACAGACATCATTTTGTTGGAAGAAAAGATACGAAATGTTATTCCATTTGCGTGAAGTTCAAGAACAAGCAAAAGTAAACCTATGTTGATTTGCCTCTCTGGGCATGGAGGATTGACTGAGAAGGAGCATGAGCTACAGTTTGCTGGAAAACTGGCTCTCGGGGGCAGGGGGGCATGGGGCAATCTCTGGTTTGTAGTATTTGCTGATTTCCCATCATGGCCCTCTTTAAGATAACAACAGGATATGGGGATGAGATGTCTGGAATTGCCTGTGTGGGAGCTATCTCCTGCACACCACTGGACCCAGGAGACTTTTCTGGGTTGAAATGCTTTGTACTTTGACTGGGGTGGTAGTTACTTTGGTGTACACAGTTGCCCAAACTCACTGCACTGTATAATAAAGATCTGCATATTTCACTGTAAAAAAAAAAAAAAAAAGTCTTCAACAGCTTCTGTTGTCTACAGGATAAAGTCCAAACTCCCTCCTAAGGGATAAAAGCCCTTCATAATCCAGCCCGTCCCTACTTTCCCAGATTTACCTTTACTCCAGACCATAGTATCAGCTTAGCTCTCTGCACGATTTTAGCCTTGTTCCTCCCTCTCCCTGGAGTAACCTTCCCTACTATGTCCTTATAATAAATAACTATATGACTCAACTCATCTCAAAATCACCTCCTATATAAAGCCCTCTGGATCCACACTTCTTGCAGGTAGAACAGACAGTTGTGCAAGACTAGAGTTCTAGAGATCTGCTGTACAACATCGGGCTTATAGTTAACAATATCGTATCGTACACTTGCAATGTTCAGAGGGTAGATCTCACGTTAAGTGTTCTTAACACACACACGCACACGCACACACACACACAGAAGCTGTCACTACACAACCAAACACTAGCTGTTCTCCTCTCCCTCTGCTCCCAAACCTCAGATGTCAGAGTAAGAAGGGTTAGGTAAAGATATAAAGCCTATTTTCTGTGATCTTGTTACATACTAACTAAAAATATCAAATGTGTTTAAAGTAAAATTTTCTAGTTTGGATCTGAAATTCAAAATATTTAATAACAATTACAGAAGAAGAAATAAAATGGCCCCCTTGATACTTTATGTGTATAACTCTGTGCTGCCTTCTAATGCAGTTGTATTGTGGAGGTTTCCACATGTGTGATCTGTACAGAGACCTGGTCACCTTGGATGGGGATTCATCTTTTCCAGCTTGGATCACCTGGGAAGAGGAGTTGCTGGACTCGGGTAAGGTATCAAAGACTCTGTCTTTCTCTTTACTGATTATCTGGGTTTAGAGGCAGATATAACATTTCCTATAACTGTGTAGGAAATGAATTGGAGCAGGTCAAGACTAGAGAACCCTGGAGGCCGGGAGGCCATTGTAGGCGGTGTTGTAGCGTCTGCACTAAAATTGATGATGGGAATTCCCTGGTGGTCCAGTGGTTAGGACTCGGTGCTTTCACTGCTTGGGCCAGGTTCGATCCCTGGTGGGGGAACTAAGACCCCACCACACTCTATGAGGCTCGGCCAAAAAAATAAAATTGATGATAACCTGCTGTAGAGTAATACAGAGATGAATTCATTGGAGAATTTCAAAATAAATGTTTTCTGATTAAGTGATAAAGTCCCACAGTTCAAGCACCCTCTCACCCTTTTCCTTATAACCTAGTTTCCATCCCCCTCAGTAGATAACCATATTATTTCCTATTTGTCCTTCCAGAGGTTTTGTCAACATACATAAAGTCATTGCATTATATATATATATATATATATATATAAAATTTTGTTCCTTTCTTATTTTACACAAATGACAGCACACCACACATGCTATTTTGCACCTCGTTTTTGCAACTTAATCTGGAGATATGGGTATAATTTATCTGGGGGACATCAGTGCATGAAGAGTTTCCTCATTTTTATTATAGCTACATAGCATTGTATAGAATAGCTGCAGCACTGTAGAGTTTACCAGTCCCCATTGATGGACATTTAGTTTCCAATCAATAATGCTACAACCTTGTATATGTCATTTTGTCTGCATGCAAATAACTGTAGGGCACATTGCTGTAAGTGAAAATCCTGAGTTAGAGGGTATATGCATTTCTAATTATGACCAATATTGTTAAATTGTCCTATATCAAGATTTTACCAATTCACACCACCAACAAACTTTAGCGTGCAACTGGAGGTCTTATTAAAACACAGCTTGGTGGGGCCCGGGCCCAGAGTCTCTGATTCGGAAGGTCTGACATGGAACCCAAGAATTTGCATTTCTAACAAGTTCCCAGGTGGTGTTGCTATTGTTTGCTGGTCCAGGAACCAGACTTTGAAAACCACTGTAACAAAATGACTGGGCTGCCACTGCACCATGGAACTATCCTCTCAAAGTCAGCAATGTCTTCGTCAATGTCGTGGTCTTTTCTCCATCTTCCTTTTCCTCGACTTTTCTGCTATATTTTAAACGTTCTCCTTTTTTTGAATCTTCTCTTCCTATTTGACTCTGTTAATGTTCTTTCCTGCTGCTGTTGTCTTGTTTTCAGTGACTTCCCTGCCACTTAACTGGTCCAGGCTCCATGTATCGACCCACAACTTTTCACCCCTAGAAAGCTCACTCCTTCTCAAGACTAGGAACACAGAAAGTAAAGGCTGAAGCAATCTTTTGATCCTAACAGGAGGGTTTGCGTTGCTGAGAGAATCCAGATCCTGAAGACATTACTTGAATCCTCTCTATTTAGCCATACCTGAAGCCAGCCCCTCCCTTCACTTTTTCTTTCTTTGCCATCAGAGTAATAGATATACATAGTTTAAAAAAATCAAACTGTAGACGAAAACTGGAAATACTCTGCCCCACCTTTCCCCACTGCAGACCCCATTCTGCTCCCTGGAAGCAGGCTTGTTGCCGTGGAGAGAGTGCACTGCGTAACCCTTGCAGGTGTATTTACAGCACAGACATTATTTTCTTGCAAATGGCAGTGATTTTTTTGTCTGTTTGTTTGTTTTGTTTGTGTTTCCTTTTTGGCCTCACTGCATGGCATGCAGAACTTCCCCAACCAGGGATCGAACCCCCAGCCCCCGTGGAGTCTTAACCACTGGACCACAAGGGAAGTCCGATAGTGTTTTTGGTTTTGCTTTTACAAAATCAAGATATTAAAATAACTTTCTTACAGGTTTATGTGTCTTGGAGAAGGGGGGCCTTCATTTAGTTTCCACGAAGGTGACCCTATGTACCTTCCATTCTTTTAGCTATTTCATCTGACGTTTGCTTCTGTATTTAAAAATTTTTTTTGCAGTATAGTTGATTTGCAGTGTTGTGTTAATTACTACTGTACAGCAAAGTGATTCAGTTATACATACATATACATTCCTTTTTTTATATTCTTTTCCATTATGGTTTATCGTAGGATACTGAATATAGTTCTCTGTGCTATACAGTTGAACCTTGTCATTTATCCATTCTACATATAAAAGCTCACCCCAACCTCCCACTCCATCCCTCCTCCAATCCCCTCCCACTTGGCAACCACCAGTCTGTTCTCTATGTCCATGATTCTGTTTCTGTTTTGTAGACAGGTTCATTTGTGGCATATTTTAGATTCCACTTATAAGTGATAACATATGGTATTTGTCCTCTTTCTGACTTACTTCATTTAGTATGATAATCTCTAGGTCCAACCATGTTGCTGCAAATGGCATTATTTTGTTCTTTTTTATGGCTGAGTAATATTCCAGTGTATATATGTACCACATCTTCTTTATCCATTCATCTGTTGATGGACATTTAGGTTGTTTCCATGTCTTAGCTATTGTGAGTAGTGTTGCCATGAACATAAGGGTGCATGTATCTTTTTGAATTAGAGTTTTGTCTGGGTATATGCCCAGGAGTGGGATTTCTGGATCATATGGTAATTCTATTTTTAGTTTTCTGAGGAACCTCCATACTGTTTTCCATAGTGGCTGTACCAACTTACATTCCCATCAACAGTGTAGGAGGGTCCCCTTTTCTACACCCTCTACAGCATTTGTTATTTATAGATTTTTAATGATGGTCATTCTGATTGGTGTGATGTGGTACCTCATTGCTTCCGTATTTCTAAAGAATATGTTTACTTTGATTTTTTTATATATCAGTTTTAGATGTCAACTATTGACTTGTATTAATAAGGAGATCAGCATTTAGCCGACTTATCTCTTTCCCCACTTCCTCTATTCTCTCTCTTCCTCTGTTCTCTCATAGTAAATACATCACAAATTTTGGTTAAAATAATAGTATTGATATTGTTATGACTCTGTAAATATTATTCAATGATAAGCCAAAGAGTAATTATGATTAATGTTTCCTTTCCTGGGCCTTTTCTTTTTTTTTTTTTTTTTTGCTATTCTGTTATTTAACTGTTTATTTTCCACCACCCTTATTTCCATTTTCTATTTAAGAAATAGTCTTAAGCTGGTCTGTACAACAGCTTAAGACCCCTCAGTGGTTGCTCCTTCCCATTCAGTGGTCTAAGTGGTGGGAGCTGCAGACCAGTCTTTGGTGGCCAGCTGAGCGCTCCAGTCCTCAGCAGGAAACTGCTGGACAGACTCGGGGGCACCTGTGCTCCTTCAGACCAGTCTGTGACCTCAGGTTGAGTAGCAGTCAACTCAGAATCTGGAGCGGTCCATTCCGCCTGAAATTCTCCCTGGGTCCCGGCCTTTTCAGCAGGAGCCTGCTCTTCCTTTTCACTCTCCTCAGGATCTCTGTAGAAGTAATGATCAGGCCTGACTTCCCAGGGGTGGTCACAGGAAATGGTGCCATACATGGGCAGAACTTCCTGAAGCAGCATCCACTACATCAGACCAGCTGAGTGAGTTCTCCCACTGGTGCGTGGTGCGGCCGTGTCCACACAGCACAGAGGAGTGTCTGTTATACAGAGCAGCGGTAGGCAGGTTAACATAAGACGCCTCTGTGAGAGGCTGGTGGTCAACCCTGGGATCAGTAACCACTAGAAGTCAGAAAGCCACTTGCATCTGGCCAGTGAAGGTCCCAGGAGTGAAGCAGCCAGGAAGAGGAGTGGCTCCAGTGGCAGCAGCAAACTTCAGCACAGCTCACTGGCCGGTATTCCTGGAGTATTTCACGTGACACTGACATCAGCCAGGTTTTCAATGGCAACAACAGCAAAAGCTGCCAGGAGAAGCTTCTCCCAGGTTCTCTTCAGATTTATGATGTAGATGTCATCACTTTTTGCAGATATGAAACCATAGGTAATCATGAGTTAAATACATTTCATCTGCCTTCACTAATCAAGGTTATTTTAATTGCATGTCCTCCAAGCAGCAGGTAGCCTAACTTGGGACTTGGAGTCAGCTGTGTCTAGTTCCATCTGAGCTGATTAAACCTGGTTAGGACCACCCACCCTCCAACAGGGCATGCACGAGTGCCCCCTCGGTGACCTTTGACGTCAGAGGGCTGAAGACTCCACCCTCAGATTGTGCTGAGTGCCTCCTCATTGGAACGTGGGGAGGCCTGTAGCTTATTACGCCTGCGCAGAACGACGATTACCGCACCTTTTTCTAATCACGTTTCCCGACTCTCCCCACACCTCAGACCGCCCTGCTCCCCTTCAGGGAGGCGGTTTTGAGATTTGTCCGCCCATATCCTCGTATCCTCACTTGGTTGCCCTGTGAACAAACCCTTTCTTGGCTGCAAACTGCAGTGTCTCAGCGTTTCGGCTTGCTGCACATCCCGCAAAATGAACCCGATTCGGTAACAGATGCTGTATTCCATTCGGAAGTCAAGGTTGATGCCACCAAGGTAGGTTCCTGCTGCAAGGAATTTGAGGACACCCTCCTCCTTCATTTTCAGGCTATCGGGGGCTCTGGACATTGTGATAGTTTCCTTTTGAGTTAAGATGGGAACTCAGAACAATGCCATATGGACCCCTTTTAGGGTAACACAGAAAGGCTTGCTTTTCCCGGTATTAACGATGGCCTTTCTTTTAAAAATTTGTTTGGTTTTCTGTATACCTATCCAACTATTTTTTTAATTGTCAAATACTCATCAATATTATTCTCCGCAATTCATATTTATAGATTTCACTTTTGTTTGGGTGACTAATAGGTTTGTTTGGGGGGACTTCTTCTGCACTTATTTTTATATACTAATAGGTTTCAGGTGAGAGTGATAAGCTGGTAAACCAAACTTTTTGCTCTTGGGCCTCCAAATGGCAACATATAGAAGGCTTTCTCTGGGACCATTCAGTTTCTCGAAAGAATAATACTCCAGTATCTAGTTTAGGAGGCATGGCTTTGGCTGATGGAGTTTCAAAAAGAGGAATGGGAAAAAAATGGGGGATAAGGAGTCACTATTCAGCATACAGATTTTTACTCATCAGCTTCCTGTAAGCACTTTCCACTTCCCAAAGTACCTTATACCTTCAAGTTCTGAGCCTCTCCTCAAATCAATGACCTACTGTCTTGCAAAACTGCAGCCACCTTGTCAGTTTAGAACTATTCCTTTGTGTCACTTCAGTGGGTGTTTTGGAAAGAAAATGAGTGAATGTGGTCAATTCACTATGCTTTTCCAGACTCTCTTTCTCAAATTCATTTAACTCAGGAATTATATTCTTTCAGGATCTAATTTACTCAAAGTCATTTCTTTTTGCATCTCATTCCTTGCTTTTGAGTTCCATTTCCCTCTTACTAAAGTATATACCCTTTAGAGTTTAGGTGTCTGAGTGAAAAATTCTCCATTTTTGTCACTTTCATTAACAGCTTGGTTAAAATGTTTCATTAACATCTTGGTTAATAAACAGATGGTTGATTACAGGTGAACACACTTGTATTCGCTTCCCAAATCAAGAGTTTTGTCAGTCACACCAGAAGCCTGTGTTCTCCATTACAATCACAAACCACCTGCCTCCCCCAAAAGTAATCACTATCTTGACTTTGATAATCACCACTTTTAAAAATGTCTTTAAGTATACCTCTAGACACTATAATATAGTCTTACTCTTTAATTTGATGTCTTTTAAAAAATACTTAATTGAAGTATAGTTAATTTATAATGTGTTAATTTCTACTGTACAGCAAAATGATTCAGTTAGACATATATATATTCTTTTTCGTATTCTTTTCCATTATGTGTTATCACAGGATAATGAATACAGTTCCCTATGCTATACAGACACTGTTGTTTATCCATCCTACATACATAATAGTTCGCATCTGCTCGTCCCAAACTCCCGTTCCTTCCCTCCCCTACACACGCTTCCCCTTGGCAACCACAAGGGGGAGTAGTATTCCATTGTGTATATGTACCACATCTTCGTCCACTCATCTGTCAATGGACATTTAGGTTGTTTCCATGTCTTGGCTATTGTGAACAGTGCTGCTATGAACATTGGGGTGCATGTTTCTTTTTGAATTATAGCTTTGTCCAGATATACGCCCAGGAGTGGAATTGCTGGATCATATGGTAACTCTATTTTTAGCCTTTTGAGGAATCTCCATACTGTTTTCCATAGTGGCTGCACCCATTTACATTCCCACCAACAGTATAGGAGGGTTTCCTTTTCCCTGCACCCTGTCCAGAATTTCATATATGTAGACTTTTTAATAATGGCCATTCTGACCCTGTGAGATGGTACCTCCTTGTAGTTTGGATTTGCATTTCTCTAATAATTAGTGACGTTAAGCATCTTTTCATGTGCCTGTTGGCCATCTGTATGTCTTCTTTGCAAAAATGTCTATTTAGGTTTTGCCCATTTTTTGATTGGGTTGTTTGTTTTTTGATAGTGAGTCATATGAGCTCTTTTAATATTTTGGAAATTAAGCCCTTGTCAGTCGCATCATTTGCGAATATTTTCTCCCAGCCTGTAGGTTGTCTTTTCATTTAATTTATGGTTTCCTTTGCTTTTCCTTTGCAAAAGCTTGTAAGTTTGATTAGGTCCCATTTTTAAAATTTTGTTTCTATTTCTATTGCCTTGGGAGACTGACCTAAGAAAATATTGGTACGATCTATGTCAGAGAATGTTTTGTCTATGTTCTCTTCTAGGAGTTTTACGGTGTCGTGTCTTATATTTAAGTCTTTAAGCCATTTAGAGTTTATTTTTGTGTATGGTGGGAGGAGGGTGTGTTCTAATGTCATTGATTTACATGTGGCTGTCCAACTTTTCCAACAGCACTTGCTGAAGAGACTATCTCTTCTCCTTTGTGTATTCTTGCCTCCTTTGTTACAGTAATTGACTATAGGTGTGTGTGTGTGTTTTTGGGCTCTCTATTCTGTTCCATTTATCCATGTATCTGTTTTTGTACCAATACCATGCTGTTTTGGTTACTGTTAGCTTTGTAATATTGGCTATAGTCTGGGAGGGTTATGCCTCCTGCTTTTTTCTTTTTCCTCAGGATTGCTTTGGCGAATCTGGGTCTTTTATGGTTCCATATAAGTTTTAGGATTATTTTATTTTTTTTTTTTTTTGCGGTACGCGGGCCTCTCACTGTTGTGGCCTCTCCCGTTGCGGAGCACAGGCTCTGGACGTGCAGGCTCAGTGGCCATGGCTCACGGGCCTAGCCGCTCCACGGCATGTGGGATCTTCCCAGACCGGGGCACGAACCCGTGTCCCCTGCATCAGCAGGCGGACTCTCAACCACTGCGCCACCAGGGAAGCCCAGGATTATTTTTTCTAGATCTGTGAAAAATGTCATGGGTAATTTGGTAAGAATCACACTAAATCTGTAGATTGCTTTGGGTAGTATGGCCATTTCAACAATATTAATTCTTCCAATACAAGAGCATAGGATATCTTTCCATTTCTTTGAGTCATATTCAATTTCCTTTATTAATATTTTATAGTTCTCAGCATAATATAAGTCTTTCACCTCCTTGGTCAGGTTTACTCCTAAGTATTTTATTTTTTGACACGATTTTAAAAGGGATTGGTTTTTTACATTCCCTTTCTGGTGTTTCATTGTTAATGTAAAGAAATGCAACTGATTTCTATATGTTAACCTTGTATCCTCCTACCTTGATGAATTCGTTTATCAGTTCTAGTAGTTTCTATATGGCGTCTTAAGGTTTTCTATATATCGTATCCTGTCATCTGCATATAATGACAAATTTACCTCTTCCCTTCCAATGTGGATGCCTTTTATTTCTTTTCCTGATTGCTGTGGCTAGGACTTCCAATACTATGTTGAATAGAAGTGGTGAGAGTGGGCATCCTTGTCTTGTTACAGATTTTAGTGTCCTGAAAATACCAATTAGTCTAACTGTTCTAATGTATCATTTAGGATAATTTGATGTCTTTTAAGTCTCCTTTAATCTATTGGTTCTCCCCCTTCTTTTTCTTACAATTTATCTGTTGAACTCAGCTGTCTGATTGCAGGGTTCCCCACAGTCTGGATTTTGCAGATTGCACGCTCATGGTGTTTTCAATGTGTCTTTGTCCTCTATTTCCTGTAAATTGGCAGTTGATCAGATTCAACTTGATCAGATTCAGGTTTAATCCCTTTGGTAAGACTACATTATTATTATGAATTTATGTATTTAAACTTATTTAATGGGTTTCAGTCCATTCTAATTATTACCCTTATTGAAACTCAAATTGTCCCATCTTTGGCCAATGGGGAGCCTCTTCAAGTTGGCTCCTGTGTCCTTTGGACATGACCCTAGAAGTCTTTAATAGTTCCTCTGCTCTTCAGTATGTCAAGATATTTTATGCTCATTCTATACATTTCCTACCCCAGATCAAGAATCACCCATTTCTCCAAGTAGCCTTTGTTTCTTTAAGTGGGACTTGGTATTTCAAAACCACACTCCAGATGATAAAAATGAGCACTGCTACTGAAAAGATGCAGGAAACTAGATAGATAGTTCATACTAATGATAATTACTCATTTTACCCCATATTAAACATACATTCTCAAAATACTAATATTGCCACCATCAATATACTGAAAAGTTAAATTTTTGTCGATGCTCCTCCCAAACTCCTTTCCAGTTTTACAGTAATTTTGTACCAATATTTCAGAATACAAATCCATCTCAGATTATACTTTTTGTGGCTCTCAGCTCCAAATCTTTGTTTGCTGTGCAATAATGGAGCTGAACTCTATAAATACTTCTCCCATATCAGCTGGTTTAATGTTAGGCTTTGTTAGCAGAAGGTACTGTTGCAAGGAGGGGGCGGGGCCGGAGTAGGGGCAGGGAGGCACTGGAGGAGGAAGAGGCTTCTCTTTCTGATTCTCCTGTACTTAATCTCCCTGGGCTCCTGCAGAGTGTGTGGTTCCTTTCAGCAGCGCCCAGTAGCCAACAACAAGTGGCAGCTTCCCAGGGCAGCTTCCCCCAGTACACCGTTTTTTAGATGGCTTCATGAAGTGGTGTGCTGCTGGTATAGCACCTTCCTGTAAGTGGCTTCTCTGGGCACTCTGCGGTGAATTCTGATAAAGGCACCTTGCTGTGGCTAGTTCTCCAAGAACTCCAGAGAGGATTTCTAACGGGGCGCACTGAGGCCACAGCAGGGAGCCACAGTCATGCCTTCTCCAAAAAGGAGGTGGATGGGGCATGGGGGCAAGGGTGCTTCTTGGCCATTCTATTTCAGTTCAGGAGTGGTGGCTGTTCCCTGTATCTACTGTTCCTATATGGTAAGAATTCTCTTTGCCTTTTGCTAGTCAGCCTCCCTTTATTCCAATTCCATTAATATTCTTCATAGTAAATGTCCTCTGTTCAAATTATTGTGTAGTTTCTTTCTCTTGACCCTGACTGAAACAAAGCCTCATTTAGTCTTGGTTCTACAAGTAATATTGAAAGTTTCACTAACTGTCTTTCTGTCACTGTCAGTAATTTTGTTGCCAAGCTTCACCCCTCAGGAAGCACTCAAGTAACAGTCTGAGCCCTTTCATTTTGATAACCAATAGGCTTTTATACTTTTTGTGTGTGTGTGTGTGGTACGCGAGCCTCTCACTGCTGTGGCCTCTCCCGTTGCGGAGCACAGGCTCCGGACGCGCAGGCTCAGCGGCCATGGCTCACGGGCCCAGCCGCTCCGCGGCATGTGGGATCTTCCCGGGCCGGGGCACGAACCCGTGTCCCCTGCATCGGCAGGCGGACTCTCAACCCCTGCGTCACCAGGGAAGCCCCAAGGCTTTTATACTTTCAAGTCAGTTTTGATGGATACAGGGTACTTGGTTCTCATTTTCTTTCTTTGAATATTTTAAATGTTTCACCATTTTCTCCTCACATAAAGTGTTAATGTTGAAGTCTTATGGTAATCCAATTTTCTCTCATAAATTTTTTTTGGCCTAAATGACCATTTTTCAAAACGTAAAGTCTAGTAATTTTACTGACTAGAATACATCTTGTTCACGCTCAGTGCTTTCAGGCGCACAGTATACTCTTTCAGTGTGAGGTTTCGAATATATATGTAAATGTATATATGAATATATATGTGAATATATATAAATAGAATATATGTATTTTACTTCAGGAAAAGTTCTCTTCAATTATGCGTTGTATTCTGTTAGCTAGCTTTGGTTTTCTTTATCAAGAACTCTTAATCCGTACACTGGATTTTCTTTACCTATCTTCAATATTTATCTTTTCTCTAAAATCATTTCTGTTTCTATATTTATTTAAAATCTCATTTTCAAATTCTAGTTCTCTTGGGCACCATCTGTATTTACTCCTGTGTTCCTTCTAGTTCAGTATTTTCTGAAACCACTTTTTCTCTTACTTCTAATTCTTTCCCAAGTTGTTACTTTATTTCTGAGGTATTTTTAATTCTGATTTTTTTTTTTTTTTTTTGCCGCGTCATGCGGGACCTTAGTTCCCTGACCAGGGATGGAACCCGTGCACCCTGCATTGGGAGCATGGAGTCTTAACCACTGGACCACCAGGGAAGTCCCTATTCTGATTTTTCTTTCATGTCTTATATAATTTTCTTAATATCTTCACAGTTTTTATCTGATTTTTTTCGGCATTAACACTATGCAATTTTGCGTTTGTGGTTTGGTCCCACACTTGTATTTTGGGGTTTGTGGAGTTATCTGTTACCTAGTTTAGTTGTAAATGTTGCCCCATGCATTTTTGGTTTCACTATACAGTCTGTTTTGATGTGGTGATTCATGGAGATTCAAGATTCATGTACTGCCCTCTTTCCAGAGTCCATTTATATTTTTGACTCATGAATACTTCTCTTTTTATATCCCTGAGACTTCAGCCCTTGGCTGAGTATGATGGGAAAGGACTAGGGTTGATCCAGGGTGTTGTTTGGATTAGCAGTGGTGCATTACATCACATCCTCATTCTTGAGTGATGATTTACTACGTTGTCCAGGTTATTTATATATATATATATAGTTATATATAGTTATATACTCTGTACTATATATGTTCCACTATCTTTGGCATATTTTTACTTTTGACAATATGGCTTCCAGTCTAAATGTCATTTCTTTCTAGTTAGATTACGTTTTAACTGCTGCTATTTAAGATCATTATTTTTCTCTTTGCTTACATTCATCATATATGTGTTATATGTATATGTTATTTTCCTAAGACTTGATGTGCTTCTTCAATGTAAAGAGCCATCTTCCTTCAATTCTAGAAAATTATTGGCCATTATTTCTTTTTCTCTCTTTGGAATGCCTATTAGATGTACTGTTGAACCTTCTTCTATTATGTAGAACCTCTGAATTTGTTGATTACAAAAGGCAATAATTTTATTTTTGCTTAAGCCAGTTAGAATTAGGTTTATCACTGAAACAGAAACACTCTTACTTTCTCAAAAGCGAAGTCAAAGAAAGAAAAACAGGTGATTCCTGAAGCTGTTATGATTATCTGTAACTAGATATCCTTGAAACCTAAACTACTCCTGAACTTTCTATGCAAGTCAATAAATTCATTTACTTTTTCTCTCTTAAATCAGTTACAATTGGATTTCTGATAAAGCAGCAAAGAGTGCTGATAAATATAAATGTCTGCTATGTGAGTGGCACTATGCCAGGTGCTACCTAATCAGTGGTATGCAAAACAAAGACCAGTGTCTCCAATAACCACAATATTTTACACTCATTCCATGCCGTCTTCATTTATTTGTTCCTGCTTCTCCTTCCTCCCCTACCCAAACTTGGAATGCATGTGTAAATGTTACAACTTTTTCACAGTTGATTTCTTTTTTTTAATTTTTGGCTGTGTTGGGTCTTCGTTGCTGCGTGCAGGCTTTCTCTAGTTGCGGTGAGCAGGGGCTACTCTTCACTGCGGTGCGTGGGCTTCTCATTGCGGTGGCTTCTCTTGTGGAGCACGGCCTCTAGAAGTGCCGGGTTCAGTAATTGCAGTGCGTGGGCTCAGTAGTTGCGGCTTGTGGGCTTCATTGCTCCACGGCATATGGGATCTTCCCGGACCAGGGATCCAACCCATGTCCCCTGCATTGACAGGCAAATTCTTAACTGCTGCGCCACCAGGGAAGTCCCGGAGTTGATTTTTAAAATCACATCTGTAAGGGTAACCTTTCTAGCAATAGGCCACCATTATCTTTCCCTTATTTTGGACTCATATTATATTGGTATTGTCTTAAATAGGTCTTCGAGTGTTTCATGAAAGTCTTTCCCTTTAACCAAATCATTAGCTCCTTCAGGGCAAAAGTTAAACCTTTTACTTTCATCTCCCAGAGCAAAGTCAAGAGTGATTACGGGAATCATTGTTAACAAGTATAACCCACGATACCTGGCCCCTGTAGATCTCCTGTATGGGACTGGGGATACAAAGATATATTCCTATCACTTAACCAACTTAAGGACATAGGAAGGTGTATTAAACTATACATATGTAAGGCGCCATATATAATTCAGAGGAAGGGGAAATCGTGCCTGGGCTTCTGTTCTCAGAGGAGGCTCCAAAGCCCTGGGATATGAACGGGGGCCTTGCCTTAACAGAAAATAAAAGGCAGGCACCAAAGGTTGAGATAACGGGTCTGAGGAAAGGCACAATTTTGCTGAAGTAGGCTTGTGTCTGCAGCAGTGGCGAGTAAGATATTATGGACACAGGTCAGCTCCAGGATAAGGACAGAGTCTAGCTCTAAAATCAACATAACTCCTCTTTTCTCTTACAATCAAGATCTCTGCCGCTGAGCCATACTATCTTGATAGATCCCAGTATGGTTTGGTTATTAATTTCTTATCCTCTAAGGGGATATGCCTCATATCACCTTGAGTACAGATGGGCGAGGACCAGTTAAGTGGAATGAACGCAGGCGGAAACAAGTAACAAGCCCTGTGCCTAGAGACCAAAACTGTCGCGGTCCCAAACAGAAAAGGCGGCGCCGAGCCCTGGGACCTCTCTCTGAAATCTTCTTCTTCCATCAGCTCTTTCTCCCGGAGCAGCCTGAGTCCACATCCTGTGAGATTATCTGGAGAAGCCTCGGGCCTCCAACTTCATTAAAACCACAAGAGGTGTGTGTCTGGGGGACCGGTGATAGTCTGGGTCCCTCAAGGGATAAGCCCACGCCCAGCCGGGGAGGAGTCCTCCTGCCTCCCAAGGCTCTGAGCACCAAGGCCCACTCTCACGCCCCGCCTTCTGGCTCCGCCCCGCGCCGGCGACGCCGACGAGGGGGTGGGTTTCCGCTTCCGGTGGCGAATTGTTGACGCCTGCGGCTGCGGCGGTGGTTACCGGGCCGTTGGGGAGGGGCCAGTGGGGGAGTGAGACGGCGCAGTGACAGGACCGCCGAGCGTGCTGCTGAGGCGACGATGGCGGAGGGGCCGGAGAAATCCCGAGGCCGCCCTCCCGGGCAGGACGACGGCGGAGGGGACCACGAGCCCGTTCCTTCCCGAAGAGGCCTTCCCGCCGCCGCCCCACGGCCCCGGGACGGGCCGCAGGCCGAACCCCAGGCTCCGGGCCGGCCCCCAGCCCCGGGCCTCGGTCCCCCCGCGGCCGCCACCGAGGAGTCGGAGCCGCCGCGCGAGCCCGAGAATGGCAGGGAGGCGGGCTCCGGCTCTGGCTCCGGCCCCGGCTCGGGCTCGCAGGCACCGGCAGGCTGCGAGGCGCCCGAGGCGGCGGCGGCGCCGCGGGAGAAGCCGGCGCGGCTGAGCGCCCGAGAGTACTCCCGGCAGGTGCACGAGTGGCTGTGGCAGTCCTACTGCGGCTACCTCACCTGGCACAGCGGCCTGGCCGCCTTCCCCGCCTACTGCAGCCCCCAGCCGCCCGCGCCCAGCTACCTCGCGGGCGCCGGCGCCGCCGCTGCCCCGGCCTCCGGGCTGCCGCCCCTGCAGCTGGGCTATTACAACCCCTTCTACTTCCTGAGCGCCGCGGCCGCTGGGCCCGAGCCGCCGGCCTCCGCCGGCCTCACCGCCTCGGCTCCGGTCGCCGGCCCGGGAGCCCGCGCGCCTCACGTGCAGCCGCCGGCCCGGGCAGCCCCCGCGACGAGGGTAGGACCCGCCGCTGCCTCGCGAGCCCCGAGCGAGACCGGGCGGCAGGCAGGTGAGAGGCTCTTCGGGGAGCGACCTGGGGGCGGGGCCGGCGGGCCCCTCTCCGCTGTCACCGCTGCCGCGCTCGCCGCGGCTTCTGCGCGTCCGTCAGCTCGCAGGGTGTACAGCGCGGCCCTGCGTGCGCCTTCCCTTAGACCTAGCGCTCCGAATCGGTTCCCTGGCCCCCCGGTCTGGTGGTTTCCACGTGCAAAGAAGTCTTTGCTCCTCAAAGCGTCCTCTTAGCCTTCGTCTCCACGGTGTGGAGTGAGATCCGAAGCTTAATTCACTCTCAGACGGCAAACCCGGCTTGGGGGTAGGGGAAGTTTTGACTGATGATGCTGGAAAGCATCCAGACATGGATGTATTAACTATATTATCTATAGTTAATATGATAACTTTTATGAATTAGGGACAGTGGAACTGACGGATATTAAAGGAGATTTTCAGGAATGCAAATGGAATTATGAACCTTTGGGCCTTGACTTCATCTTGTGTGTTGTCTGTTTACTTCTGTATGGGAATTAGAATATTCTGAATCACTTACACTTTTTAGTGTATTATTTAGACTTTTTGTTTACTTTATCCAGCCACAGATAATATGGGACAAGACCTAGTTGCCTGAATTTGATTCAGAATTTAGGATGGCAGCTTGATAATCCCTGGATTTGTTAGAAAGACATAGACAAACTAAATAAGGGGTAAGATGAGGGGCTCAGGGATTTACTTCGTACCGTCTACACTTGATATTTTGCTTAAAAAGTTTAATTTTGTGTCATAGGCTTGTAATCACCTGGAGTCTCCTCATTTGAATCCCTAGTGAAATGTATTGAGTACTTGAAATTTATCTGTGAAAGCATTTCTAAACATTAAGGGGGTGAAAACAAGCTTTAAACTGCTCAGTAAATAGTGAAGTAGCGTTGCTGTTTTAATAACATGCCCTATTGAAGTCAATACCAATAATTGTTGCAGTTATAAAATTTTTTTTATCAGCAAGTTGCACCTTGACTTTACATTCATTACCTAGCTTGGGTTCTAAGGTCTATGTGTAACGATTAGTTTTTCTAACTTTTTTTTTTTTTTAATTTACAGGTAGAGAGTATGTTATTCCATCCTTGGCCCACAGATTCATGGCAGAGATGGTGGATTTCTTTATTCTCTTCTTTATAAAAGCAACCATTGTCTTAAGCATTATGCACCTCAGTGGAATAAAGTAAGTTAAGGCCATTTGCAGAAGGGTTTTAATGTCCACTGTCTAGAAATCTTGCTTTAATTTTTTTTTCATGCCTGCAAGTGACTTTATGGATAATCTGTGTGCCAGTGTCAGTGATTTCTTTATAGGAGCTTTGTTGGATTTGCTTTCTTGTTGGTTTTAAGAAATAACTACAAAAGAGAGAAAAATACTTAATTCTGCAAGATGTGGGGAATTTCACCTATCAAAAGTAGGTGAAAGGAACCTCCAACCCTGGTTTGATTTTATTCACTATTTTCTTAGGCCAGTTGCAAATTTTTCTCTTACAATCATTTTCAGAGTGGAGTATCTAAACACAAAGGCATAAAGAGGTTTTGGCAGATGAACTATTAATAATCAGCTAGATGGCATTTCCAAATGGGGCTGCGTATACTGTCAGGCAAGTTCCAAGTGAACTGCAAAGTGAGCTATTTATTTGCATAATCTTCCTTTCAGATTATAGCGGTTATCACTTGCTGAGCACTTCCCATGTGCTAGCCTTTGTATGGATTCTTAACCTTGCCACCACTGTAGAGTAGAGGTTAATATCTCCATTTTATAGAGATTGAAATTTGGGCTTACAAAAAGTTAAGCCCAGAATTTACAAAGGCAGTAAGCAACAGTCAAGTTCAGACCCTGGTAATTAAATTTCAGGGCCCCTGCCAGGAGCCTGAATGTTACTATGATTCTTCCCTGTCTCTCCCTCCCTTATGCCCTACACATCCAATCAAGTACCAGCTAACTCTGTTCAGTCTCTTGAATAACCTTCAACCCATACCATTTCCTTTTCACTGTCAGAATTTCATTTTTCATCATTGCTTCTCCCTAGTCCAGTCACTGCCATCACTTGCTTGGATTATAACACAAGTCTTCTAACTGGTATCTCAGTTTACTGTCTCCTGTTTTATCTCAATTCAGTCTCTGATAGAAAACCAAAAAGATCATAAATTCTGATTCTGCCACTCTCCTGCCTTAAAATCCTTCAGTAGTTTCTCATTGCCATCAGGGTAAGTCTTACTAATGTCCTCATATATTTTAACAAATACCCTTATTTCTTAATCACTCACCTCTCACAGTTATTTGAGCCACACTGAACTGCCTACAGCTTCCATCATACTCTTGCTTAAAGGCTTTCTCTCTTGTTAGTCCCTCTCTCTGAAATTTCTCCCTTCTTAGTCTGGCCAACTTCTCTTCATCCTTCAGATCTCACCTTAAATGTCATTTTTGGGAAGCCTCCACTAAGTTAAGTGTGCCTGGTACGTGTCTCCAAGTACCCAATGGTTCTCTATTATAGCCCTTTCCCCACTTCATTATTATTTATTCTGCTCTACCTGCTGGGTTAGCAACTCTGTGAAAGCAGAGACCATGTTGAATTCACTTGCCATTTTATCCCCGGGGCTAGTACAGCGCCTGCTCAGGGTAGTGCTGCTTATTTGTTGAATAGCTAATGAATGTTTTGTGAAGCTAGACAGTTGGAAACCTAAAGATTAGTTTATAATTTCAATTAAAGTTTTTGATTTACACTAATGAAAAAGAACTCAATGCAACTGCTCTGGTAACTAATTCTTTGTAACCGAAAACTATTTTTTTGTAGGGATATCTCTAAGTTTGCTATGCATTATATAATAGAAGAAATAGATGAAGACACATCAATGGAAGACTTGCAGAAAATGATGGTTGTGGCGCTTATATACAGATTATTAGTTTGTTTCTATGAGGTAAGCTACTGACTTCAGCAAATATTAATATTTAACAATCTAATTTTAGATTATCAGCCCAAGACAAAAAAGTAGTGGAGATTTTTATTTTTAATCATGTATTTGTCAAATGTCTTTATTTTTTTCTAAATTTCCTTTAACATAATACTTTCCAAGTTAAAACTTTCAGAATGGAGACATTTTTCATTTGTAATACATTTCTTTGTAATACATTTCAGTCTTGTCCAAAACTATATTTTAAGTTGGTTGTGGAACTTGAAATGCATCTTTCCATAGAAGCAACTTGCTAAAAAATATAATGGGTCATAGAGAAATATTACAGTAGATATCTTGTGGTATTGAAGATGTTAGAGACCTGCAGAAATGCATTGAAAGGTTAACCCTTAAGTATTCTATGAAATTCTTCCAACGTGAAAAATTTAAAACATGAATCATACGGCAGGAAAATTTACCTTTAAAATTGGTATAGTTGAGCCAGTAAATTATTATAAAATTATCCTTCTTTCCTTAGATAATTTGCATTTGGGGAGCAGGTGGAGCCACCCCAGGGAAGTTCCTGCTAGGGCTTCGAGTTGTGACATGCGATACGTCGGTGCTTATTGCGCCAAGTCGGGTTTTAGTGATTCCTTCCTCAAATGTTAGCATTACAACGTAAGTTCTTTTTTTTAGCTTAATGTATTATGTACTTATGAATTGTATTGATTACTGTACTTAAAAATTATTTTCATAAGTTATACCATTTGATAAAAGTATTTTTAGGATGTTGGTTCTTCATGGCATATAATAGGCTTACATTTATTAAGTTTAAAACAAAGTTTGAATGTTTTCAGTGATTATAGACTTCTCTTCAGTATATATCTTCAAAGGTAAGCATTTTATGAACTGTAGGTCACAATAATGAGGAGGATTTGTGCATGGCTACTCTCTATATCAGTGCTCCAGGCCTAGCTTTATTATTCTCTAGATCTGTGGATACTGGAGTTTAGTTACTGCTGTGCCTTGAAGCTTCCATTTGGTAATACCTGTCATTATCCCATCTTGAATAGGCAATAAGAATTTTGACAGCTATACATGGTGCATCCTGCTCCTAAGTGATAGAGCTTGTAATACTTCCAGTACTCATGGCTAGCTGTTGGCATCTGGCTCTGGGGGAAGGTACAGATAGTGATAATGGAAGTTGTGGAGGTGAGTAGGTGGTAATCAGTTGAGCAAAACAGGATACTGGCTGGAATTGCTGCCAGAATGATTCAGAGTTGGGTTGTTTAAACAAGAGACTCTAGAAAAAGCCTTGAATTTGCTCACATCTTCAAAATTTCCTTACATTTTTGTGATTCTAATAATCCTGGCTGTTACGTTTAATGAGTCAATAATGGCTAATATTTATTGAGCACCTCATAAACCAGGCACTGTTTTAAAAACATTGCATATGTATTAACTAATTTAAGTTAGGTACTATAGGTACTATTACCCTTTTATTACAGATGTGTAACACAACTAGTATAGTTGGTAGAAAATGAATCTGAAACCAAGCAGTCTGGATTCAGAGCCCACATTCAGCTGCTGTGTTATCCTATAACCATTCAGTGCACCGAAAGGCAGAAATCTAAAGTTAGTGGGACAATTCTCCATTCTGAGCTACTGTTGAAAGCTTTCCTTAATCACAGAAGCCCACAGAGAAAGATCTGATAAACAAATACAGTAATTTGAAATGCTGGTGCTCTTCACAGAAGGTAGAAAATGGGACTGCGTAAGTGTACTCAGTTTAGAAGATGGTGAAAACACACAAAGTATAGAGGTACTGAGTGACTATAGAAAGGGTAGTAAAGGGAATATTCTAGTCTTCTGTCAAAATACTAGAAAATACGGTAAACTTTTAGTTCACATTCTAAGACATATTATTGCTTTTCATGTGTAAGTTCTAAAGTCGAACTAACTTTTATGTTACAAAGTCTTTAGAACTAGTCCTGGTGGTTTGATCATACTTTGCTGCTTGAAAGTAATTCAGTTATCAAAGGTTAAAACTCTGTTAATTATACTCTGAATATGTTTTAAATACATCTTGAACTTGATAGAATACTATTAATCTATATGTAGTTGGTATACGACTTATCTGTTTTTTGGTTTTGTTTTTGCTTTAATTTTTTAGGTCCACTATACGAGCTTTGATCAAGAATTTTTCTATTGCTTCTTTTTTCCCTGCTTTCATCACACTGCTGTTTTTTCAGCATAATCGAACAGCCTATGACATTGTAGCAGGAACCATTGTGGTAAAAAGAAATGGGGTCAGATGATGCCCCAAAAAGCCCTGAATTCCATACTCTCTGGAATAATGACAAGACTAAACTATATATCAAGGCCATCAGTATCCCTGGGTTACATTAACTGATGATTTAGAAATTAAAGCAGTCGCTCCAGTGTGATGCAGGTGACTATGCTGAAAGTATTGATTTTACTTGAATGTCAAAGAAAGAACTTTTCCAGAAGAAAAACCTGTTAAGTTCAAGTGTTAAAATTTTTAGATTGAACCGAAGGCAAGTAGTGTCATAATCAACAAGGGACAGTATATACTTAAGAGCTAAGGTATTAGAACTTGCTGAAAGCATTTTCAGCTTTGAAATCTCCAAATGAAACTTTAAAAGCTTATTTTGGTTTATCCCAAAATGATGGAAAATGTCCAGTTGTGTTTTGTGAACACACTCATCTTTTAGTTAACACTTCTTAAGGAAACTTCTTTTGTCTTTGCTTTTTGCGGGGAGGGAGTGGGGACACACATTTTATAAGCCACTTAGCGCCCATCCCAGGAGCTGGTGAGTTAGCTGCAAGAGAGAGGGGAAAGTGAGGCCGGCCTAGCAGTTCCCTGACTTGAAATTTTAAAATCTGTACTGCAGTTTACTGCAGGAATGATGTAACTTTATAACTATTCTTAATGCCTAAACATGTATTTGGGGGCAGATTTTGCATGATGATGAAAAAGTATTAAGTCATATTGCTATCTTATCCTTGATTTTTTTTTTGTTTTTTTAAAGAAAAAGGTAAGTTAGTGATTGCTTTTAATGGGGTTGGGGGGAGGGGTAAGTTTTCACTGTAAATTTAAATTGAAACTCACGTGCAAGTGTTTTCAGTGCCCTAAATCAAACCATAAATATGTGGGGAAAAGCAGTCCTATCAAACTGTTGCATATTTACTGTAAAACAATATATTCCCAGTATGTGCGCAGCATGAAGAAAGTATTAGTGCTTTTTCAGTGTTCTGAATATAACTTCTCTTTATATACAGGATATCCACATACTAGTTTCCTTTTATTATATTGTTCAAGGAATTAAATAATCTTAGCATTTCATGATTAAATACTAGTAGCCTGTGAAATACTTACCAATTTTCCCGTTAGGGACTGTTCTCTGTAACAAGGAAGAGTAGCATTTCCAGATGTTATTACAAGTTCTTTGGTTCTGTGGGCCAACAGCTCATTTGGGGCCTGCCAGGGATGATGTTTTTGAGGGAAATGTTAAGTAACACTTTGTGTATTGCCATTTTAATTTATTCTTCGATTGCATAGTTGTAGAGTTTTAAGTGTATGTATGTGCTTTTTGTTAGATGGCCCAGTTAGCTGTGCTGAGGTATAATCTGAACTAAAAGTTTTGTTTCTTAGGCATTTTCTGAATCTGTTATTTTCCCCCAAAACACTAAACTGTGTTGAACAGTTCATAACTAGGGTGCTTACAGGATCAGTCTAGGCTTTACTTTGGTCTTAACAGCAAATACATTTGCTATTACTATATCCGTTTTTAAAGTGGGTTTTTTTTTGGACATTTAAAACGTGAATATTTTCAATTTGCTTATAGAAACCTTAACAGTGTCCTTAATGCCTTTTCTTATTGTAAAATTTCATAAACCATGAACCATGGTTTTCATAAACAATGTTTTTCAAAATAACTTTATAGTAAATCCATCACAGAAAGCCTATTGGTTAAATGTGTCAAAATACTAAACAGATCATTCATTCACCTGTTTCTGGGAAGAGAAAGTGTTATGGTCCTTCACAGTAAACAAACCCAAACCATCCACTAACTTCTTAAATTAGAGGAGAAATTATTAGGAAATGTTACATAAACTTACCGATTAGTAGTGTATACATTAGCATCAGAGTATAACCCCCTTTGCCCCTGACTGGGAACTGGAGTTGAAACGTACCCTTCCGACATGTAGCTCTGGAATACATCTTTAATGTATAATTTCCTCGATGGTTCACCACTTAGGCTATTTTTATACAGTAAAACAAAAGGAAATATGTAGTCCAGTTTGTTTTATACTTTAATATCTATGTAGATGCATTTCTCAGGATCCAAGTTACACTATGTAGCCCTATCAAGTAAAAAGTGTTACTTTGTCTGCCTTTACAACAAAATCCAAGTCTGTTTATGAATTCAGCACTTAGGGAGATTTTTGATTCCCAAGTTGGGGGGAAAATGACAAAATGGGGAAGAAGGGGGAGCCACATGTTTTTCTCTTGGGGCTGGGGCCTCCCTATTTTCAGTATACTTTATTATATTTCATTTACAGAAATGCTGAATTTTCTGTGTCAAGACAGAATTCTCATACTGAAGCTCTACAGCCTAAAAAGGCAAAAAGAAAGTTGTCTTCATAGTATTATTCATCACTTTTACAAGATAATAAGGGAACAAAAATTAGGAGTTATGCTGAGAATAGTATTTCAGTGAACATACCGTATGTAAAAACCACAGGTCATGTGGTTAATTTAGGCATCTAGAAACTCTACCTGTTATGAAATGTGCAGCCTGAGTGGCTCCTGCACCTTGAGAAAAGTCTGACATACTAATGCACGCTGGGCTGAGCTAGGTGAGGGAGCAGCGGCAAGCAAGCTGTGCTTTTAGGGAGTCTGTGGCTAGAGAGAAAGCCAGCACCTGTGTGGTACTCGCGTGGCACTGCTTCAGAAGTTACTTCTTTCTCCCTAAACAGTCACCTAGTTTCTCCCAAATATTTAGGATTGAAAAAACATTATATTTGAGGGCTTTGTCTAAATTTATAAAAGTCTTTAATGTTTCAAATGACGGTAAAAATTATTCTAACTAAAAGAAGGATTTTTTTCCCTTAAGTGACTTGTTTGGGCGTTTCACTTAGGCATAAATACTTCCAGCAAAAGGAAGACAGGAGTTGAAAATTATTAAACTACTTGGGAATAAAGGGCTTTTTGATGAGAATGTATTAACTTTTTTTATTCTACACTTACCCCTATGAAAACAGGCTGCTGTTCCTTTTAAAGAATATTCCTGAATAATAGCAGTATTCCTAAAATCTGGCAAATACTTCAGTTACTTGCCATTTCCCACCCTCCAGCCCATACCAAAGGCCAAAATCTTTGCAATACGTGCTTGCCTGGGTAAAGTTCCTCATCTCAAGCTGTGTGCGTATTTCTTTGCAGTTCATTATAGTATGGCTTGATCCACAAACAGTATCTGATGGCCTGCCTATAAATGAAAATTCAACATTCTGTTTTTAATAATTTGCCACCAATTTGTATTCTTTGTCTCAATAAATACCTGGTCACCAATGCTTTTGTGTTTTGCCTGTTTCTTTGAGGTTTGCTCCAGAATCTCCTGCTTCCAAATACAGCTGCTCTAGCATTCTCTGCCTTCAGGAGATGAATGCTTTCAGAAATAGAGGTCTATCAAAAAAAAAAAATCATCCACTTTGAGATATATTCTTTTAGCAAGTCACTCAGAAGTTAGCTGTAGATGACTAAGCTTTTAATGTTAAACTAATCCTGTCCGTTCCTTACAGTTGTTAACCATTCCAACCGCAGTGCAAGATACTAAGGACCCACATTACAAATGAGGAACCAGCAGTCAGAGTCTCGTAGCTAGTAGAAGACTGAGCTGGGCAATTTAATCCTAGTCTGGTCTTGAAAGCGTTCCCTATTCAGACCTTTACAAACAAAACTAGGACAGGACACACAACAGGTTCCTCGAGAAACACAAAGATAATAAAGGATAAACTTAAATGTAGTTAAACTGTGGCGTGGTCTGAATCCTGTAGACAATGTGCTGTCAGGACCTCAGCCATGAACTACTACACACTCTGGATGTCTGAGGTAAGCTTATAAAAATTGCCCCAGGGCTTCCCTGGTGGCACAGTGGTTGAGAGTCCGCCTGCCGATGCAGGGGACACGGGTTCATGCCCCGGTCCGGGAAGATCCCACATGCCGCGAAGCGGCTGGGCCCGTGAGCCATAGCCGCTGAGACTGCGCGTCCAGAGCCTGTGCTCCGCGACGGGAGAGGCCACAACAGTGAGAGGCCCGCGTACTGCAAAAAAAAAAAAAAAAAAAATTGCCCCATATTACAAGGAAATGAAAGCTCTGACATGGTACATATAGCTGGTGTGTGTAGCTAGACCCAACACACCCATTTTTATCAATTTTACTGTACCAAATTCACCAGTTTCCAAACAGGCCCAGCACATGACATAGTGATACAATTAAAACATAAGTTTTTCCCCAGGCTAAACCAGGAAGTTTATGGCCTGGTTACAAATTCCTAAAACTAGTCCAACACTTATTTCAAGTAATAAAATCCTAATTCTGTGAATAATTCCAAGAGAAATTTCTTACAAATAGCTAAAGACTTATTTTAGTTGTCTGAATTGTACTTCTCAGTGCCCCAAACTGTAAATTACTAAAAAACCAACCTACCACTTGAGAGTGGCATGCCTGGACCTCATGCATCAGAAGTCTTCCAGGTGCTCATGTAATTTGGGGCCCTACCTGGACCCAGTGATGCATGAGTCTCTGGTGAGCAGGTCCCAGGATATACATTTGGCCCACCTCACCAAGCATGTTGATGTACATTCAGTGAGAACAACGGACCCTCTTGTAAATCAAATTATATAAACATACCTGATGATTCCATCTTTCTGCGTATGCCTTTCTTACCTTCAGAGATTATTTTCAGTTAAAAACAATTCCTCATTGATCCAGCACGAGAAGTGGGCTTTTATTGTTTTCTTTCCATAACGTTTCCCCTTCTTCCACAAACAGCGCTTGACTTTCATTTGTGTATGGAGCATGGAACCCAAGGCAGCTATTACAGCCACAGGGAGTGGGTCTACAGCCTGTACCAGTCCAACGAAGAGATACCTCTGCTGGGCTTAAGCAGGGACTGATTTGAGGCTGGAGCTGCTACCACGAATGTTTTCTATAGCTGCCATGTGCAGCCTGAGAGTTAAAGCAGTTGACATGAAAAGACAAGTCCTACCTAAGTCCCAAATACTCTAGCCCTAGAGATCTCAGTTCTGGGGGCCAGATTTCATTTATAAAATAAGCCACCCTAAGTTTGGTTTTCAGTTACTTGCTTTTAAAAAAAAATTACTAAATAAAATATTTCCAGCACATTTTTAATGAAAAATCTTTCCCAGAATAGAAAGCCTAATATTCCCATCCATATCGACCTAAAGAATGGCTAAGAGTGAACGAACATGCAGTTTAGTTAGGCATTAACTTCTCAGCATCAACACCCCACAGGTTTCCAGTTTACTTCTTTTAGCATTCACCATCATCTGCCCCCAAAAGAGGTTCATGTCAAATGTATATTATTTAATAAGGTGAGAATTATAAATACAAAATTCCTACTCCGAAACCAGCATTTGATGATGTCCTAAGACATTTTCAGTAAGAGAAACCATGTCACTGGAAACACAGAAAAGCTCTTAAAACATTTTAAAGTACTGAATTTAACCACAAGTTCAGCAAAATAAAAGTCGGCACAGAATAATCATATGTACAGATTGAAGAATACAATTATCAAACGCTGTCCCAAGAGCACTTTTATGGACCACAGGAAAGAAATCTAGTTTAAAAAAATCGATAAAATAATCCAAAAGAAATTCCACAAAAGGACCACTGAAGTTTTTGTGGGCTATTTTGGGCATGCATCTCCAAGAACTCTATCAATAAAACATTGTCTAGCCACCTATCAAGGAAGATACAAACAGAAATGGCTGCGTGTGTTTATTTTCAACTTTTAAAAAGTATGTCCATTTATACGCAAAGTAGGTGCGATTCCTAGCACCAGACATAAAGCAGGGTTATCTTCAGACACTTCCCCTTCAGTTAGGAGTTGTCCAAATCACTTCAATGTATTCTTCAGAATTTTTCTTCTAACTGACCATTGTTAACCTTCATAAAAAGGTTCCCTTCCACTAACACTCATACCTTCACTAGGATTTAACACTAGAACAAAACGTATTTCATAACTTTTTATTGATGGCATTTATCCCATGGTTTAACATGTTAATTATACTGTAATAAACATGGCTTTAATATTAAACTTTTCCTTATTATCCAAAGTCACCACAGTCCATTTCAGTAAATATAAAAATATATGCTTAATACTTTGTACAATACTGGTTTTTGGTCCAAACAAAAACTGGATCAGAAAAGCCAATAAACTCACTTTAAGAATCCCCAATTTTTTTTTTTAAAGATTTCCAAATGGATTTAGGCAACTTTGAATAATGGGATTTACATAATAAAATCTGAGACAAGACTAAACAACAAAAAAAACTTTCTAACACAAAATTAAAATTTCAAGTTCACAGATTTATGTTATGCCAAAAAAGTACAGAAACAAAATTGTATTTACACAAGTTTCATAATAAAATAATGAAAAAGGCAAGACAGGTGATAGTCAGAAGAATGCCAATATAGAAATAGCATATAATTATTAAATGGAGAACGAACTAGATCTAACAACTCCTTAGCATGGACCACTCTTTAATCAGGCTTCCTCTATCAGAAAATTTTAGTGCACAATACACCCAACTCACTCACTTCACACATACACCAGCACAAACTCAGCATAGAAATCATTCATTTCAACATCCTCTAATCTATACAGAATTCCTCAGATATAATTACAATTTCAATGGGTTCCATAAAACGCATATCAACGCACACGGTGGTGCAGAGGTTGTATACAAAGCCATTCTCTTGAGCGGGCTCGATTCCTGGGTTCAGCCAGCCTATGCCAAACCAGTGAATAATTTGCTGGATCATAAAACATTTTTGCTGAAGAATAAGTCACCAGTCTAGCTATTATTTTTTTAAAAGGGGGTGGGAGAGGTAAGGTTGGGGCTTCTGTAAAGAAAAAAGGAGGAAAATTCCAAAATTAAAGATCTGACCTCAGATAACCCAGCACGTAGTACAATCCAGAATCTGAAAGTAGGGCACCAGCTGTTGTTAAAACAGTGTGTATAACACCATCAAGATCTTTATTTCCTGCGTCTAACAGCAGTCTTTATCTTGCGACCAGAAACTGCAGTTCCAGGAGAGAATGAGTTTTTCCCATTTGACCTGTGAAAAACAAAAACTCTATAATGTGACATGATGCTCAGATGAAAGTTCACAATCATAACACTAAATGTGACTGGTGATGGGGTGGGGGACACTACTTTCTGCTACACCTCATACCCTCAAGAGACACACGCACACGCACACACACCCTGCTACTTTGTGCTACACCTCATACCCGAGACAGCAGACAGACAGACAGACAGACAGACACACACACACACACACACACACACACACACTCTCTCTCTCTCCCTCCCTCCTGCTAGTTTTCTTAGGCCATGATCCTCCAAAATTGTAATACGGTAAACTGATGGAGAACATAGATTTTACCTCAGCCATACTGCACCTTGGTGATTCTATACACACACACACAAACACACACCCTCACTATGTTAATTTCTCCATTTCAACAAAAAGCTCTCTTACCCCACAGAAAACGCCGCTGGAGACTGGCTAAATTGAAAGCCCCCCGAGCCAGAGGGCTGGGCTGAGGCCGCAGGTGTGCTGGCATTTGCGCCGAACGTGAACACTCCTGATGGATTATTGTTTGTGAAGTTGAAATTTGTAGCGCTGCTGCCAAACTGGAAAACAGAACCTGCAACAGATGAAGCAGAAAAACTTTATTAAGGTAAAAATGATGGTTCTTCTAGTAATGACTCTGACCTTTACATACAAAAACCTGTAAAGGGTTAAAGCTCTTATGGTCACTTAAAGAAAATTAAGTATTTTCTCCACTCACACAATATATACCTGACACCCTCAAACAAGTGACCTAACTCACCCATGACCAAGGAAAAAAGGGCAGGGTGGACTTTTCGCTAAGACCGTGGAATCAACAAACATACTTACCTCTATCTTCTTCAAAATTATGTTAAAATAACAGTAAAGGGAATTTTACAATAAATGGAGAGAGGAGACAACACAACAAAATTTTGAAGCTGGAAGGCTAACTGGAGCCAAGTACTAAACTAGCAGCAAGGGAAAGCACAGAAGTCTTTCCATTTACACTAAACATACCCAAAAGGTTTAGGTTCCAGGTACTTCCGGAAGTGAGAATGAAGGTGTGACTGAAAAAAACCCCAGCAGAATGGTAGAGTATCTGTTTAAGAAGCAGATACCTAGATCAATCCCTCCCCAGCACCAGACAGGATAATAAATCTCCTCTACCCAGCAGAAGAATAGAACTTTAGTCTCTGGAGAGGCCTCTGGACCAGGGGACATCACACATAAAGGCAAAGATACCATACTGCAAACAGAAGCATTCAGCATAGCTTGATACAATGAATATTGAGAGCGGCAGCCTTCTGCCCTGACTCAGCTCCCATACCGCTGGCAATCAGGAGTATATATACCCTTCAGGAAGGAGACTGGAAGAATCTTCTCTGGGAAATCTGGCAGTCTGAAAGGAAAGACCTAAAGATATTGTACTAGCATCCAGTTCTTCCCAAGAGGACAAGCCAGTTATTAGATAAACCTACAATGATATTCAAGATCTGTAAGCCCTAACCACATACAATGAATTATTGAGTGGTATTTAGGTGTCCTGCACTCATAAAGTTATAAGTAGAATGGAAGAAAATATTCACAAACCATGTATCTGATAAAGGGCTGATATCCAAAATACATACGAACTCCTACAACTCAAGAGCAAACCTCCCCCCCACCAACAAACAAAAACCAAAACCAAACCAAAAAACCCCTCAAATAACCCAATTAAAAAACGGGCAAAGAACCTGAATAGACATTTCTCCGGAGACAACACACGGGTAAATATAAAAAGATGCTCAACCTCACTAACCATCGGGGGGAATGCAAATCAAAACCACTAGGAGATATCAGCTCACACCTCTTAGAACGGCTATTATCAAAAAGATAAGAAATAACAAGTGTTGGCAAGGACCTGGAGAAAAGGGAGCCCTTGTGAACTGTCGGTAGAAATGTAAACCGCTGCAGCCACTATGGAAAACAGTATGGAAGTTCCTCAAAAAGTTAAAGATAGAACCACCATATGATCCAGCAATCTCATTCTAGGTATTTACCCAAAAGACTTGAAACTAGGCTCTCAAAAAGATAGCTGGACTCTCTCATTCACTGCAGCATTATTCACAATGACCAAGATGTAGAAACAACCTAAATATCCATAGACAGATACACAGATAAAGGAAATGACATATATACATAAAATGGAATGTTCATCTTGCAATATGGGAAAACATGCATGCATCTGGAGGACATAAGTGAAATAAGCCAATCACAGAAGAACAAGTACTACATGACTTCACTTCTATGAGGAATCTAAAATAACCAAATTCACAGAAGCTGAAAGAATGGTGGCTGCAGAGGAGGGCTTGGGAGTGGGAAGAAATGAGGAGCTGCTATTCAAAAGGTATAGAGTGTCAGTCATGCAAGACGCGTACATTCTAGAACTCTGCTGCACAATACTGTGCCCAGAGTTAACAACACTGCATTGCACACTTAATTTGTTGAAAGAGTAGATAGATCTCACGTTAAACATGCTTACTACAATTAAAACAAAACCCCCAAACACTACAAGTAGAGAAGCAAGAAGCACCAAACACGTGAGGAAAGTATTTCATAAGAAACACTAAGACCAGAACAATAATAAAGAAAAGCAATTTGGAGAAAACTGACTAAGCAAAAGCTTTAAAGAAGGGGGAAAAAAACCTCTGCATCATTAATATCTTCAAGAGATCAATAGAAAACGCTTCTAAAACAAAAGCAGAAGGATATAAAAAGGAGACATCCACAGAACAAAGAGGACCACTAGGAAATTAAAAAGTAATACACGTAGAAGTAAAATCTCAACAGGTGTGTTTAAAAGTAAATTGAGGGGGACTTCCCTGGTGGTGCAATGGTTAAGAATCCACCTGCCAATGCAGGGGACACGGGTTCGAGCCCTGGTCCGGGAAGATCCCACATGCCGCGGAGCAGCTAAGCCCGTGCGTCACAACTACTGAAGCCCACGCGCTCTAAGGTCCACGTCCCGCAACTACTGAGCTCACGTGCTACAACTACTGAAGCCCACGCACCTAGAGCCCGTGCTCTGCAACAGAAGAAGCCACCACAATGAGAAGCCCGCGCACCACAACGAACAGTGGCCCTTGCTCACCGCAACTAGAGAAAGCCCGCGCACAGCAACGAAAACCCAATGCAGCCGAAAAGAAGTGCTTGACTGTGTGAAAGTTGGGAATGCTGTTTATAGGTAATACACATCTCTGTTCTGCCAAGTACAAGAGACAAAAAAAAAAAAAAAAGACATGCATGGTTTCAAAGTTCAAAGAAAAACATTGTATTTAAGACATACAGAACCCAAATGCGGAAACAAAGGACATGACTACTACATACTTACTGGAATTAGGAGCTGTTCCTGAGCCAAATGCAGACTGACTAGGCTGCTGTCCAAACACGGGAGGCTGGCTGCTGCTCGACACTGTCCCAAAAGTAGGTGGTGCAGGCTGAGAGCCAGCAGAAAATAATGCTGCTGAAGATGACAGAGACCCAAAGCCTGGGGGGTTAGGCTGGCTGGCACCTTGGCTTTGTCCAAATGCTGGGGTCTGGTTAGCACCGAACGCTGGACTGGCAGATGGTGCTGAAGGTCCAGTGCCGAATACAAAGGAGGATCCTAGAGGCCCACAGAAATACTGAAATTACCATGATGGTTAAAATGAGATAAGCCTCAAGAAATCTCTATAAACTGAAAAGCACATTTCAAGCTTCTTTCCAGACTCTTACCTTGCTGAACACATCTTATCAAGACAAGTTTTGAATACTGATTAAGAATACAATTCTCTCTACCATTATTTAGTAAAACCATATAAAATCCAAATAAACAAAAACTTCATTAACAAGACTCCTGTCTTAACAGCCCCAAATTTTTAGGTCTTTAAAGAGATAAATCTAAGAAGACAACTGATCTGCCATCAGAAGTGTGACACACTGCAGAAATCAGCTAATGTTGTGACTATGTATCCGTTGCATAACGAGGACTAATGTCTATTAAAATAACCTTCGGTGTCTGGCTATTTACAAATTAACATTGCAAAGAAAAACAAAACAAAAACCCCCAAAAAGACAAGAAACACTTGAAAAAACTAAAGATTATACTCCTAATGAGATTAGAAATATTGCTTCCAAGAGTTACTTAAACTATACACAAAATGCACATCATTCCACATACTGAATAACTACCACACCCTGGGTAGAGATGACCTAAAAGCGGCCATGCTCTTTTGTGGTATTATTTGCTAAGAGTTCATCTGCTTACAATGAAAGCCATTCAAATTAACATGTCTCTTCTTTTTTAAAAGTACCTGCAGAGCTCGATGTGGTGGGAGCTCCAAAGCTGAAACCAGAGGCGGCAGTATCACTGCTGCTGGCACCCGGACCAAAGACAAATGGGGCGACAGCTGTGCCCGCGCTCGACGTGGTTGCTGGTTTGCTCTCTCGAGAAAATAGCAAAGACTGAGATGTACTGGATTCGGCAGAGTTCCCAAAGGCAGAGCTGCTCACAGGACTGTTGGCCTGTCCAAACACAAAGGCAGCCGCAGGCGCACTGGAGGACGAGGTGGAACTACCAAATATGCCACCACCAGCTGAAGTGGCTGGTGTACTTGAATTAGAGGAACTGTTGTTCAAGAAACTGAAAACTGGCTTTGCTGTACCTTGATCTATAAGACAGAAATTAAGAAATAAACAAAAACCTTTAAAAACAAGTAATACCAAAAGCATTTTTTCCTAAAGTCTAATACGAGTCCATTAGAAAACAATCATTAAGTTTTTAATATAGATTCATTCATCAAATGGACATCTGTTATGTTAAATTTTTTTTTTTTTTTTTTTTTTGCGGTACGCGGGCCTCTCACTGTTGTGGCCTCTCCCGTTGCGGAGCACAGGCTCCGGACGCGCAGGCCCAGCGGCCATGGCCCACAGCCGCTCCGCGGCATGTGGGATCCTCCCGGACCGGGGCACGAACCCGCGTCCCCTGCATCGGCAGGCGGACTCTCAACCACTGCGCCACCAGGGAAGCCCTGTCATGTTAAATTTTGATGTAGTCAAATATATCCACCTTTTCTTTTATGGCTTATGAATTTTGTCTAACATAGCAAAACCTTTGGCATTCAGACTAATAAAAATAAAAAATATTCCTTAAATCCAAATCTAACTGGATACTTTGGATAACAAATTCAGACAATGGGAGATAGCTACACTTTTATAAATTTGATCTTGCAATTTATGTTAGCAGGATTGTAACTTCAATTTAACTGAACAATGGCCAATTTTCTCTGCCGCCTTTACTGACTGGTGTACCCTTTTGCTCACTAATTTGTAACTCTACCTTTACCACGTATTAACTTCCAAACCTCTACAGTTACTGTTACTAGACTATTTTAAATATTGTAACTTTGTAGTATTGTTTGATATCAGTAGGGCAAACCTACCTGACTGTATGTGTACCCTTCTCCCCAAAATTTCTTATACATTTTCCCTTCCACGTGAATTTTAGAATTATTTTAGCTTGTCAAGCTCCACAAAAATTCCTCTAAGAACTGAAATTATATTGGGAGTGAGGTGAAGAGTAAAGGATATTCTCACTCAGGAACAAGTATAAAACATGCCTTTTATGTTCTCTTAATTCTTTAGCATGTTGCAGGTTCTGCTGATATTATAAAATACAAATTGGAAATGTTAGTAAATACAAATGGGAAATGCTGTCCAACTATTTATTCTTGATTTGGAGAAAAGAGAATGATTTTTTATATGGTGACCCTGAATCCAGCTACCTTCAGTAGAAGACTTTTTTTTTTTAAACTTGTTCCAATAACATCTCAGTTCCAACACTATTTACTAGACAGGGCTGGTCACATTGTGGTATGGGCATTGGTATAATTTACAGAAAATGGAACATGTTAGCTCACTTTCAGGTGGTTTAATAGGACGTTAAAAATGTCTATTTCAATGGAAACAGTATAGCGATACCAGGATTAAATTCGATTAGACCCTATCTCATTTTTATTCCTTTCTAAATAATAATGTATAATTTAGTTTTTGTTTCCTTTGAAGGGTGTGTTAAAATTTAAGCAGAATTTTATAGACAAAAACTGCTCACACCTATGTGTGGAATTCCATACTTCTTTTTTCAGGTTAATTTTTCATTTTCTTGTGTTTCTAATTTATTATTCAAAAGTGTTCATGTTCTTTTGCATTGTGTTCTGGGAAATTCCAGTTCACTAATCCAATTATCAGCTGTTTTTTTGCCCCCGCTGCTCCTCAGTCCACACAATGATTTTATTTCACAAACCATGTTTCTTTAACTTTTGAAAATACTATTTCCTTTTTTTCTTCCAGATCTTAGTTTTCATAATCACCTCTATTTCTCAGGGATTTATCATATTTGTTGTCTATGTTCCTTAAATGCCAGATGAAGACTGGTTATCTCTATTTGTAAATGAAGGCCTGTACATAAAGATTTTATTAGTTAAAAAATAAAATATTTCATGAGCTTAAGAAAAAATGCTTATTTTCCTGAACAGTATATGTCAATTCTGATTATAAAAGCCCAAACAGAAGAGAGTAAGTCACGGACAAATGTGCAAATACTGTGGGCTTTCCATTAGAGCTGTGTTTCTCAAAATTAAATATGCAGATAACTTCATGAGAATCACGGGGGGGGATTCTGAAGGAGCTGAATCCTCGGCTGCTTCCCAGAGAGTTCTATTACTGGTACTCTCTCAACTATTTCCAGTATAAACCATTCCTTGACTTGCTACCTTTGACACCTTGTAAAAAAAAACAACAACAACAATGTTTAATACCTACCAGCTGTAGTACTGGTTTGAGCTCCAAAAGCAAAAGTGGCCTTCGTTGGCTGTTCAGATTCCTTCTCAGATGGTTTTGCCATACTGAAACTAAAGGTCGAAGACTTGGAAGAACCCTCGTCTTTGGTTTGCTCTGAGTTCCCAAAGGAAAACACTGGTGTACACTTTGGCTCTTCACTGTCAGCTTTTTTCCCAAACACTAGAGATGTAGACGTGACAGGCTCTTGCTGTTTCTCTTCTGTCCTTCCCAAAACAAACAACGAGGCAGATGGCAGGGGGGCAGGGTCCACGCTGCCGAAAGTGAACCCTCCTTTGGAGGCAGGGGTTTCTTCTTTTTTTGCTTCTGGCGTCTGACATGTGAAAGGAGCCCCTGGGACACTCTTGGTGTCCACGGTTCCAAAACTGAAGCTGCTCTTGCTCTCAGAGGTCACTGTGGTGTCAGTAGCAGCAGGGGGAGGGTTAATGACACCAGAACCAAAGCCAAAGCCTGCTGATGAAGATTTCGGCGGTTCTTCTTTCTTTTCTTGCTGCCCAAGACTAGACACCCCAAACTGAAATGGAGCTAAAGAAGGCGGATTGCTTAAACCAGAAGCAAGTCCAAACTTAAAATTATCGTTTTTACTATCTTTTTTAACTTCTTCAGGTTTAGAATCAGATGAAACTCCAAATTTAAAATCTCCTATTGGTTTAGAAAATTTAAAGCCTTCACTCAAAGGGGTTACAGACCCAGAATCTAATGACACACCTATTTTGAAACCTCCTTGATCTCCAAATTTAAAATTTCCAGTGTTTGTTAAAGTCTGAGAAGGCCCAGAAGAGGATGATGGGATACCAAATTTGAAGGATGAGGTTGCTGGGTTCGAAGATGAGGAAGATGGGCTGAAGCCTTCAAAAATATAAGAAACACCAAAAAGACAATGAATTACTACTACTCTCTCAAACAGAATGTCAACCTTGAAAAGTAAAGGGACATGGGACAACTCTGAAAAGGTCTACTTCGAAGAGTATTAGTTTAACAATGGCAGTAAACATGAACCAAGTTGCCCATATTCAGCATCTCGATACTCACAACTACACGGATGTGCCACATTTCATCTATCAGACTGACAGAGATCAAACAAGTTTGATAAAACAGTGCTGGTGATGAGGCTAGGAGTAACAGACACTCCAGACATGGCAGGTGGATGTGTAAATCAGCACAGAATTTGTGGAGGGCAACTTGCCAATATTTACCCCAAATTACAGACACATGTACCCTTTGACCCAGCAAGTCTACAGCTAAGTCTTTATTTGAATGATAAACTCAAAGATATGCAGAATGCCATATGCAATCCAGGCAGCTGTAAATGAAGAACAAAGTCCAAGCTAATCTGTGGTAATGTCAAGGGTGCAAAAAGGTGGTGTGGTATACAACCTTTTCTAACAAGGTAGAGAGAAGTAAGAATAGAGAGAATAGAAGTATATTTGCTTGTGATATGCATAAAGAAACACTGAAAGAGTTACAAGAAACTAACCACAGATAGCTATTACCACTGGTGGAGCAGGAAGGATGGAAATTGAGCCAATAGGGACAAGAGAGAGACTTTTCGCTGGGAATCCTGTCATAATTTGCTTTTTAAATCCTGTGAGTACATGTGTTATTTACTTAAGAATTAAGATTTTTAGCACCAAAGAACTAGAATTATATGAGTGGAAGCAATATATTTTTTTTTTGCGGTACGCGGGCCTCTCACTGTTGTGGCCTCTCCCGTTGCGGAGCACAGGCTCCGGACTCACACGCTCAGCGGCCACAGCCCATGGGCCCAGCCGCTCCACGGCATGCGGGATCTTCCCGGACCAGGGCACGAACCCGTGTCCCCTGCATCGGCAGGTGGACTCTCAACTACTGTGCCACCAGGGAAGCCCTGGAAGCAATATTTTAAAAAATAAAAATACTATACTGACAAGCTCAAAGTCTTGGTTTCAGAATTCTTCTCTGTAGTGGAATAAACTAGAAATGAAGCACCTGAATGACTGGCTCAACACAAAAATCATTAAACGGTGCCAAGGTATTCATCCATTACTCTGTTTACCCACATGTAAATAGAGACAGGTGGCAACCAAGGGCTTGTAAAAATCGCTTGTCTTCAGATTTCCCCCTTTAATGATTACCCACCCCACTTTCTTTCCATAAGAAACTTATTTGAAATTATATCAGAATCTCAAAAGCAGGACTCCCCTGGTGGCGCAGTGGTTAAGAATCCACCTGCCAGTGAAGGGGACATGGGTTTGATACCTGGTCTGGGAAGATCCCACGTGCCGAGGAGCCACTAAGCCCAAGCACCACGCAACTACTGAGCCTGTGCTCTAGAGCCTGCGTGCTGCAACTACTGAGCCCACGAGCCACAACTACTGAAGCTCGCGCGCCTAGAGCCCGTGCTCCACAACGAGAGAAGCCACCGCAGTGAGAAGCCCGCGCACCACAACGAAGAGTAACTCCCGCTCCCCGCAACTAGAGAAAGCCCACGTGCAGCAACGAAGACCCAACGCACCCAAAAAAAAATCTCAAAAGCAAATGGCTATCCACACGGTCTCTGAAATACCTTAAGTGATATTAGACAGAAAGCTAAAAATAAAGGTGCCAAAGACAATAATTAACTAGTTATCACCTCTGACTCAAAGGATCTCAAAGGCACTTCTGCCTCAAAAGGAAGGTTTAAAGGTATGGTGATTACTGTACTACAGGTGGGGAAAACAGGAAAGGGACCATGAGGTAGCAGCCACATAAGGAGCTTTAGTGATCTTCTAAAACCCAAATGCAGTGTTTTTCAAACCAGTTGTATCCCCTTAGCCATGTTAATTAATTCAGTGGGCTGCAACCAGCATTTTCCTTCTCAAATGAAAACAAATAAAATAGAAAATGTACTTATCTTCACTGCAGACTAGCAAACAATTCAACTGCATAGTAATTCAGAGACAGATACGAGCTAAAGGTCCAGGACAAGAGCTCATTTTACATGAATTTTCAACAGAGAATGAATAGTTTTAAAACCAAAGCTGTTTGTAAATATGTCACTTTCAAGTGGTGATCTAAGGAGGCACTTTGCCAACACCTTACCTGTAAACTCAGACTTCGTGCCCGGCTTTGCACTCTCGCATGCTGCACATCTGTTAGCATCTGCTTTATTCTCCACTAGGCACACTGCACAGTCCCAGCTTCCCTCAGGTTTCTTGAACTTGTCCAATCCTAGGCAGCCTCCAGACAACAGAGAGACAGAGACAGTGCTGCTACTTGAAGCAGGTACTGAACTTCCTAAAAAATAATGGGGAAATACAGGAAAATTCGGATTTACATTATGTCAAGATCTCAATGACACCACTAAGTCTAAATGTACAGTTTTTAATGTGTTTCCTATTAAGAGAAAATGCCAGAAATCTAAACATCACATTGTTAAAAACAGTACAGACAGCTCAGATTTCTTTTAATCTTACAAAAGAGCAACTCACACTCACCTTGCTCAGTGATGAGCCCCCTTTTAATCCCCAGTTTGAACAGCCATGGTTTTTAAGAACCACGCTCACAAATCAGAGCCTAAAAGCCTGAATTTTCCTTAATAATCTATCCAATTTTGTTACACATCACAGATTATAAAACATACATTCTCAATTGTAGGCAACAGCCTGACTCATAAAACACACCGCCCAGGCAATATTCATTTCAAGATTTCAAAGCACAGATCTCTGGCTTTGAAATGACTATTTTTGCATAGAAGTGCTCTTTTATCCACTTCGCAATTCAACTCAACACTACCTACTATGTTCATGGCATTTCTGTTATAAGGTAGCCATTTAACAGACATTTATTAAGCGCCATAACGTGCTTAGGTTCTGGGGATATCGAGATGAATAAAATGTTGCTTAACTTCTAAAGGTGTTTCTGGTCTAAAAGGGGGGAAAGCAAAACGAACATAAATGCATAGCAGCACCATCACTAAGACGGAGAGTGACAAATGATCTAAACAAGAGTACAGAGAAGAAATTACTATGGGATAGGAGAAGGATTCACAGGGGTGGTATTTACATTTTTAAGCAGAACTAGCAATTTTGTGGGCAGATGCGGCGGCACAGGAAGGATAGCTCAGCAAGGCACGGCTGCATGAAGAAATACAGTGTTGAGAGTGGAGCCATTCATTCTGGTAACCTCACTTCTCTAAATGTCCTCTAGCTGTTGTCACTTTTCCCAGTTACCTGATCTGTGTTTTACTGGTATGTTCTCTTCCATCTTGCCAACAGAATTGTGCCATCTTTGGTCCACTGCCCTTCTCATGAGCTCTCATCTACTCTGATGATTTTAACCACCAACAAAATCTTTCCCATCCATACCTGAGACCCACACTTCTGGTTTTCATCCCTGTGGTATCTCTTTGTTGGTAGTTCCACTATCCACCTGGCTACCTTGGCTAGATGACAACTCTTCCCTTATACATCTCTCCAATCTATTTCATTCTCTTTCTCTGACCCTTCTACTGCTCTTCTGGTTCAAGCCCCCTCATCTCTTGCTTAATAGCCTTGTTATTGAGACCTCTGGTTTCATTCCCTTGAAATCCATCCTCCTAAAAAGCAACTAGTACCACGTGGTTTTCGTTTTTCCTCTCTGGTTATTCATTTAAAAGATTAACTGCTCCAAAGTTCTATTCTTGCTACTCTCTTAAGTTGGCAGAGTTCAGTTTTAGGCTGTCTTCTCTATTTGCTCTGCTCACTCACCTTATATCACCTCTACTCCCATGACTTACTTGAAAACTATGGGCTAATGACTCCCAAATCTGTATCTCCAGTCCAGAGGGTCCATTATCAGTATATCCAAAGGCCTCACACATATCTGTCCACTTCAGCAGCTTGAAATCAACATATCTTCAAACCGTACATTATTCTATACCCCATTTGCTTGTATTAGTACATATCACTACTATCTCTACCTATATTATTGATCAACTTCCTAATCTGTCCTCTGGTTTCCAAATTTTGCTGCCTTCAAATCTATCCTCCAAAAAGCCACCAGGTGATTTATCAAAAATATAAGTTTGACCCATCAACTCAGAATAAATTTTGGTTTCCTACACGTATCAAGAGCTTTCTTTCTTTTTTTTGTTAAGGGGAAGAGGAAGAATGCCAGATGGAAAGAGAAAAATATTTCGGAAAAAAGATTCTGAAATCTTATTCTTGTAGAGATGTCTAGCAGGAATCAGAAATATGGCTCACCCCTGGTGTTAAGAGAGGGATGTGGGCTATTAACTCAAGAGCTTTCCATTGCAAACACAAAATCACACATCCATGATAATGCAATAAAAATAGGAAGTATAATTCCCAGGATACTCATAGCATGTTTTATTTAGTATCCATGTTACCATATATCTGTACCAAATAATTATATAATAGCATTACAAACACAGCAGAGTCAAATGAATTAATTCCAAATGAATTAAAGATCAATGTAAATCTTCAGTTAACTCTTTCAAAATTGAACAGAAACAGGAAAAACTCAACTCTAACTTCATTTTTCTGGTTACCTAATAGAACTTTTCATTAATGATTCAGTAATTTATGATCATTGCAGTATCTCTGGCAGATAGCGCATACAGGTACAGGTATCACCATTAACATTCAGCCACAGCCTTCTCATAATGCAATGAAATCAGCTGTGTAAATGACCACTAGCCATCCTCACTTCTACTTAGAGGAAAAGAGACAAAGGAATATTTTATTCTGTGTAAAGGTTTGAGAAAGATTGCCCCGTTTTAAGACCTTTGCATCTATATTAGCCAACTTTGAAAATGATCATGAAGAGCAAGAAGCTTCTGATAAAATTACATACAAAAAAAGAGGTCAAAGCAAATGCTGGACTGATTTTAACACACAGCCTCTCCTAAGAGAACATGCAGTTCCAGTCCCAAGCAAGTCATTTTAATTTCAAGACAGTTCAGAAAAATTAAGACATATGAGGAAATGCTCATCTTGAAACATCTAAAATATTGAGGTTATTCTTAGCTGTTTTACAGAGAATAAATTAAAATGTTCTATTAAAGAAATGAACAAAATTATTCCAAACAGCCATAAACGTACCTGGTTTCTGAGACATACAGGACACACATTTATTGTCTTCTGCATTATTAGAAACACAGCACACTGGACACTCCCAAGATCCCACGGGCCTTTTGAATTTATCTGTAAATCCTAAGGCACCAGTGGTCTCAGTGCAGCTGGAGGAGGAAGCAGCCACAGTAACAGCGCTTTCTGAAGCCACTGGCAACGTAAGGACTCGCTTAACACCAGTTCCCGGTTTCGGTGTTTCACAAGCTACACATTTTATCGCTTCAGGTTTATTTTGCACTAAACAGGTATCGCAATCCCAAGTTCCTACTGCTGGTTTAAATTTGTCTCCAAAGCCTGTCTCTGGTGCAGAAACAGTCGCTTTGCCACTTTTACTCGGTGTCCCAGTTCCGGTCTGTTCAGCAGTATCTTTTGGCGGCAATTTTGCGGCTTGACAGGCTACACATTTGTTGTCTGTAACCTTGTTCTGGAGCAGACAGGTATCACACTGCCACGACGGCCCAGGGTTTAAACTTTCCCCAAACCCAATTCCACTAGAAGAAAAGCTACTTATTGCTGGTCTTGAATAAACTACCAGGCTTGTGGTGGTAGGTTGAACAGCAAGAGAATCTGCCTTTGGTGATGTGAAACCTACAATGCGGGGGAAGAGGGGAGTGGGAAGGAAAAGATTAGTCCACGTTTTGATTAGAAAGCCTATTATTTATTAATCATTAATAAATATTAATAATATTAATATAGACAATAATTATAGAGTAATAGCTGTTAATGATAAAAATATTATTCCTGGGAGGAAACATTTTTACCTTAATTACAGAGTTATTACAGTCCAAGATGGACTACTTAAAAGTAGTTTTTCACCTAAGCTATATTTCTAGTACTAATCACATATTTAATAAGCGACAGACCTAGGTAAAAGTCTACAAAAGATGTTTGGTTTATAGTATATCATCTTCCTCTAGGAATCTGTTTACTGTAGTTCAACCAATACCTAATTTGAGACTTAATTAAGGTATACACATAGAACCATGAAATAAGGAAAAGTCTTTGGAAATAAGGAAAAAAACCATGAGGAAAAGTCTTTGTGCTATCAAAACTGGCAACAGTTGAGTTTCACTCAAACTACACTGTATTTGTAGAAATGACCTTTCAATCCTTTACTCTGGACCAATTAACTTTTATTTTACATACACCAAAAAAACACCCGTTTCTCTAGCCTTTAGCATCAAGGGAAAAGAAAATCAGAGGGAAAGATGATACAGAAGGTTGTTAAAGAGGTTTTCTAGTGGTACAAGAAATAATCCAGCCTAGAGCTATTTTTTGCCTAAAGATAAAACAATCCCACATACTTCAGTTACTCCCAAAAGAGGAAAATGTACTATTTTGTTAATGATTAACGTGAGTCACTAAGGTTGGCAAAATTTTAACAGTAACCACTTCAAGGTGTTACAAGTTTTCTTTTCCTCCCACTTTTTTGGATTTTCCTGATTTCCCTCAAGAGAACATGTAACTTCCCCAAATTTTTGCTATTTAAAAAAAGTTTAAAAGAGGGGAGGAGTGGGCATTATGAATGCAAAGTGTAACTTCTATGAAGATAACCTATATGCATTTGATGCTGACTACCACTTAGTTCACCCTAACACAGGCATCCTGGAGTTCTGCCCATAACTGCATAAAACCGTCTATATTGAGACTCTAGTAGGCAGTATACCCATCTATAAAATGGGAGCTACACCAAAAAAACCTAATCCCTCTAAATCTTGCTGTAGCATCCAACCTTATTATTGAAGCTCACATGCAGTTATACATGAACACATGTGCTGGATAAATCTAAATTCTTTCTGAGCTACTAGATTATCTTATAAACACTTTTATATTCTTATAGTATACATCCCAGTTGGAATTATACTATCCTTTTTGATTTTCAAACTGAAAACCTATTCCTATTTGAGGACTTCTATTCATTATCTTCAAATTCTTACCCACTAACATTCGTATCTTATTTTATTTGAAGTGAGTACTATCGTGTGTGTGTGTGTGTGTGTGTGTGTGTGTGTGTGTGTGTGTGTGTGTGTGTGTGTGTGTGTGTGTGTGTGTTAGTTACAGTCAGCATATGTTTCCTTTCCACCTGGCTTTGTTATATATATCCCACAACTGGGGAATAATCTGAGAAGAACAAGGCAGTTCAATGCTCTCAGAGAGAGACATGTCCAGGTGTATCATCAGGTTTATTTACTTTTTTCCAATTTTTGGCCCATCTCTAATTAACAGGCAATTCACATTTTCTCCTTCTATACTTGCCCCTTAGAGATTCCATTTTAGTGCAGAGTCCTTAAATTCTAAAGAAATAGTTACTAAGGTCTTGCACCTAAAAAGTTACATCTGATTACATCTACATTCAAAAGCCAATCTCCTATCAAACTAGACATCATTTTTTAAAAGCCTGAAGTACAACAAAGTATTAACAAATGATATTAAGATGAGATCATGATTTTGCAATTAAGATTTTAGATTATCTCAAGGGCAGCCATTATCTTACCAGGGTTCTTCAGAACATCTAGGACACTTCCTTCTTTCAGGGTTTTTGCAGGTTTGAAAGGGCCCTTGCAATCTTCATCTGGTTTCTTCTTACAGCTTGGACTGTTCACTGCAGTGATATCTTGAGCTGTAATTTTTTTTAATTGTAAGAGATATTATGCTAAGAAAAAGCAAGTTACATGTATTAAAAATCTCTCAAAGTCAATTTGAATCAACATCTTAAAAAAAAAACAAAACACCAAAAAAGTCACTGTAATTCAAAGATAATGAACAAATGATTTAAAGTACAGGGTTAACTTGCCATTACAAGGAAGCAAAAAATACTATTTCCCATACTGTACATCTCTCTCCTCCAGAAGGACAAAAAATTATATAAACTATATATAATCTGTAATTGTTACCAATAAGTTCACCAGTTTCATCAGACTGAAACCCTGAAGAGGATATGGCAACAGGGGTGAGTTCAAACACTGTATGAAATAGGTATTTGATTACACAGCAATTTACAACACTGATTAAAAAAAAACTTTAAAAATTAATGTTTATGGGAGCAACCTAAGTGTCCATAGACAGATGAATGGATAAAGAAGACGTGGCACATATATACAATGGAATGTTACTCAGCCATAAAACGGAATGAAATTGAGTTATCTGTAGTGAGGTGGATGGACCTAGAGTCTGTCATACAGAGTGAAGTCAGAGAGAGAAAAACAAATACCGTATGCTAACACATATATATGGAATCTAAAAAAAAAAAGGTTCTGAAGAACCTAGGGACAGGACAGGAATAAAGACGCAGACACAGAGAACGGACTTGAGGACATAGGGAGGGGGAGGGGTAAGCTGGAATGAAGTGAGAGAGTGGCATGGACATATATACACTACCAAATGTAAAACAGATAGCTACCGGGAAGTAGCCGCATAGCACAGGGAGATCAGGTCAGTGCTCTGTGACCACCTAGAGGGGTGGGATAGGGAGGGTGGGAGGGAGACACAAGAGGGAGTGGATATGGGGATATATGTATACGTATAGCTGATTCACTTTGTTATACAGCAGAAAATAACACAACATTGTAAAGCAATTATACTCCAATAAAGATGTTAAAAAAATTTAATGTTTAATTAAGCCAGATATTTCATTTCTATAAATTTATCCTATGATTGAAAATATCTTTCAGTTATTATATTGAAAACCTGGATGATACTTAATAAAAGGGGCTAGCTACATAAATTACAGAACATTGACATGATGGAATGCTATGCAGTCAGAAAAAATCATTCTTAGAAGCATAGTTATGGGAAAGAGTAGGTTAGAAAGTCCAGAAGATTTTGACCGTTTATATCTAAAGAGTGATATTTTTACTTTTCATAGTTCCCAAACTTGCTAAAACGAACATATCCTTATACTTAAAATAAGAGATCTATATTGTGAGTACAATAATCATTTTGTCATTATATTTGTTTACAGATGAAATATGTTTGGGATTGTTTCAAAATTACCTGATAGGTGTGTTCGTGTGTGTGAGGGGAGAAGGAAGGAGGGAGAGAGAAACAAGATTGGTCACAAAATGGCAAATGCTGAAGCTCAGTAAAGTGTGTATGGGGACTCAGTCTACGCTTCCACTTCTGAGAATGTTTGAAATTTTCCATAATAAAATATAAATAATCAGGTTTTTCTTCTAAAGTGCTTGCCAATTTAAAAGCAGTGGGTAAAGTAGTTCAAAAACCCTACCTACCCTTACCTCACACCATAAACAAAAATTAATTCAAAATGGATCAATGGGGACTTCTCTGGTGGCGCAGTGGTTGAGAATCCACCTGCCAATGCAGGGGACACAGGTTAGACCCCTGGTCTGGGAAGATCCCACATGCCGCGGAGCAACTAAGCCCATGCGCCACTACTACTGAGCCTGCACTCTACAGCCCACGAGCCACAACTACTGAAGCCTGTGCACCTAGAGCCTGTGCTCTGCAACAAGAGAAGCCACCGTAATGAGAAGCCCGCACACCGCAACGAAGAGTAGCCCTCACTTGCCGCGACTAGAGAAAGCCCGTGCACAGCAACGAAGACCTAACACAGACAAAAATAAATTAATTAATTTAACAAAAAAATGGATCAATGACCTAAACATAAGAACTGAAACCATAAAACTCTTAAAAGAAAACCTAGGAGGTGTATCTTCATGACCATGGATTTGACAATGAATTCTTAGATATGACACCAAAAGCACAAGTAAATAAAAAACTGAACTTCACCAAAATTAGAAATCTTTGTGCATCTAAGGACATTATCAAGAAAGTGACAACTGACTGAATGGGAAAAAATATTTGCAAATCACACATCTGATAAAGATCTAGTATCCAGACTATATAAAAACGCTACAACTCAGCAACAAGACAAACCAATTTGAAAATGGGCAAAGGACCTGACCAGACATTTCTCCCAAGAAGATATGTAAAGGGCCAAAAAGCACATGAGAAGATGCTAAACAGGAGTTCAGGTTTTTTAAGCATAAGCCACCTGTTCTCCTTGCTTGGCCCTGCAATAAACCTTTCTCTGTTCCAAAAAAAAAAAAAAAAAAGATACTAAACACCATTAGTCTTCAGGGAAATAAATGCAAATCAAAACCACAATGAAGGGCTTCCCTGGTGGTGCAGTGGTTGAGAGTCCACCTGCCGATGCAGGGGACGTGGGTTTGTGCTCCAGTCCGGGAAGATCCCACGTGCCGCGGAGCAGCTGGGCCCGTGAGCCATGGCCGCTAAGTCTGTGCGTCCGGAGCCTGTGCTCCGCAACGGGAGAGGCCACAGCAGTGAGAGGCCCGTGTACCGCAAAAACAACAACAACAAAAACCACAATGAAGCATCATTTCATACCCACTACGACGGCTATCATCAAAAAATGGAAAATAGTAAACATGGTGAGAACATGGAGAAATTTGAATCCTGCTGGTGGGAATGTAAAATGGGCCGGCTGCTGAGAGAAAGTTTTGTAGTTCCTCAAGAAGTTAAATACAGGACTATCATTTGATCCATCAACTCCATTCCCAGGTATACACTCCAAAGCACTGAAACTAGTATTCAAACAAATACAAGTACATGCATATTCATAGCAACACTATTCACAATAGCCAAAAAGTGGAAACAACTCAAATGTCTATCAACGAATAAACAGATAACTTATGGTATATCCATATGATGGAATATCATTCAGCCACAAAAGGAATGAAGTAATGATACATACTACAAGACAGATGAACCTTGAAAACGGTACATGAAAGAAGCCAGATACAAAAAGTCACACTGTATGGTTCCAGGATAGGTAAATACATAGAACACAGATTAGTAGCTGTCAGCAGTTGGGGGGTGGGGGGGGAAATGGGGAAAAACTGGTTAATGGGTACAGGTTTCCTTTTGGAAGTGATAAAAATGTATGGTACTAGTTAGAGGTGGTGACTGCACTAAACACAATCAACATTGTGATTGTACTAAACACCAATGAATTGTTCCCTGTAAATGATTAACTTTATCTTATGTCAATTTCACCTGAATAATAAAAATGTGCAAAAAACAAAACACCATACCTATCTCTTACAACTGTGTCAAAACAAAGAAAAATGCTTTTATTACTTTATCACATGCTATCTTCCTTTATAATTAAAATTGAATTGCTTTTAGCAACTTAAGGTAAATTTTAAGGATTTCCTAAAGTATACTCAAAGAGATGGAAAATGAAGATAATGGGAAAATTAGCTCCTATCACAGCGTAACCATGACTTCCACATTTTCATCAGCTTTTTAATGACAGAAGTGGTGAGAAACAGAGGTCTCAATGTAAGAACAATTCTATATATGCCACTCATAATAAACTCCTGAAAAATCTGGATAATTTCCCCAGATGTAATGAAACACAAAAGTTGTTTTAACAAACTATTACTCATTCGGTTACCATTAGTAAAGCATTAATAAAAACTGAAGGACTTCAATGCCTTTCCCTCATAACCAGGCATGAAAATGAAATTTGAACTGGTTTATTCTTCTTGAATTCACAGTAACATTAAAGAAAAAAAATCATGTGTTAAGTACACCTGAAATATGCTTATTACTTTCTCTTACACAGGGCTGTTTTATTCAACAAAAATCAGGATTGAAAACATACCAGTCAAATTCTTATTTTGTGCCACTCTTGTAACCTATGCTCTTGTCTTCCAGATCATCCAAAGACAAAGACTTTCTTAGCTGGCTCTTTGACAGCTTTTTAAATCTACCTTTTGAGGGAGGATCTAGTTTTTAAAAATTCCCAAACTCAGCAGATAGTCAACGAAACACTTCTGAATAAGGCAACAGCCCCTTAACTGGTGTCTCAGCATATGACACCCCACTCCCACCCACCTGCCCACTCAACACACTGCTGTCACGCCAAGGCACCATCTCACCCCCTATAAAAACCACCCAATGTTTTCCTACCACATTCAGATTAAAATCCAATTATTGAGCATAGCATTCGGAGAATTTTTAGAATTTAAAGCTACCTCTCAATCTCATGACAAATTATTTGCGGTTTTCAAAGTATGCCATGCTTTTCCTCTTGTTCTCTTGCATTTGGCTGTTTGTTGGGTGAGAAATGCCCTTACTCAGAATTCTTGACCTGAGTAACTCAGCCCAGATTATTCTTCATTTCCCAAACACCCAATACTTGAAACAAAACCACCACCACCACAGCAAAAGCCTATGGTTTAATTATCTGAATATTCATTTCTTTCCCTCTATTATGCCCATTTTTTTGAGTTTAGAAATTATATATCACTATCTGCAGAGGCTGGCATAACCCTTACGCATAAAAATGCTTGTGAACTCAAGAGTAAACCTACAGATGGAATTCACTGTAATTACAATGTAGACCACCCATGAACTTCCTGTAACATTTCATTTATAGAGCTTCCACGGCCAGAGACCCGCTGAGGGAGCTCTCCTGTTGCTCAGATGATGACGTCTGCTTAGCACAGAGGAGAGTCTGGTATTGAGAGCACTGGTAGACAGGTTAATACCAGACACCTCTGTGAGACCTGGTGGACAGCCCTGGGATCAGTAACCAGCAGTCACAGCTCCTGGAAGGATGCCTAGATCTGGTGAGTGGTGGCCTAGGAGCAAAGCTGCAGCAATAGGAGTAGTTCCAGTGACAGGAGCAAACGACAGCACAGCTCCCTGTTGCTTGGTTCCCACAACTGAGGACAAATTTATAACCATCAGGATATTCCTGAAATAATACATCAAATATGATACCAAGAGAAGAGTAACAATAACCGCTGTAATCAAAAGTAAACACAGTGGGCGACCTTCAAGATGGCGAAGGAGTAAAACGTGAAGATCACCATACACTATACGACTAGATACCAATTACAGGAAAAAAATTATAAAAACTACAAACACATGGAGGCTAAATGATATGCTACTAAATAACCAAGGGATTACTGAAGAAATCAAAGAGGAAATAAAAAATACCTAGAAGCAAATGACAATGAAAACATGATATCCCAAATCCTATGGGATGCAGCAAAACCAGTTCTAAGAGAGAAGTTTATAGCAATACAATCCTACCTCAAGAAACAAGAAAAATCTCCAACAACCTAACCTTACACCTAAAGCAATTAGAGAAAGAACAAAAAAACCCACCAAAGTTAACAGAAGAAATCATAAAGATCAGATCAGAAATAAATGAAAAAGAAATGAAGGAAATGATAGCAAAGATGAATAAAACTAAAAGCTGGTTCTTTCAGAAGATAAACAAAATTGATATACCATTAGACAGACTCATCAAGAAAAAAAGGGAGAAGACTCAAATCAATAGATTTAGAAATGAAAAAGAAGTAACAACTGACACTGCAGAAATACAAAGGATCATGAGAGATTCCTACAAGCAATTATATGCCAATAAAATGGACAATCTGGAATTCTTAGAAAAGCACAATCTTCTGAAACCAAACCAAGAAGAAACAGAAAATATAAACAGACCAATCACAAGCACTGAAATTGGACCTGTGATTAAAAATCTTCCAACTTGGGCTTCCCTGGTGGCCCAGTGGTTGAGAGTCTGCCTGCCGATGCAGGGGACACGGGTTCGTGCCCCGTTCTGGGAAGATCCCACATGACACGGAGCGGCTGGGCCCATGAGCCATGGCCACTGAGCCTGCGCGTCCGGAGCCTGTGCTCGGCAACGGGAGAGGCCACAACAGTTAGAGGCCCACGTAACGCAAAAAAAAAAATCTTCCAACAAAAGCCCAGGACCAGATGGATTCACAGGCAAATTCTATCAAACATTTAGAGAAGAGCTAACACCTATCCTTCTCAAACTCTTCCAAAATATAGCAGAGGGAGGAACACTCCCAAACTCATTCTACGAGGCCACCATCACCCTGACACCAAAGCCAGACATGGATGTCACAAAGAAAGAAAACTACAGGCCAATATCACTGATGAACATAGATGCAAACATCCTCAACAAAATACTAGCAAACAGAATCCAACAGCATACTAAAAAGATCACACACCATGATAAAGTGGGGTTTATCACAGGAATGCAAGGATTCTTCAATATACGCAAATCAATGAATATGATACAGCATATTAACGGACTGAAGGATAAAAACCATATGATCATCTCAATAGATGCAGAAAAAGCTTTTGACAAAATTCAACACCCATTAATGATAAAAATTCTCCAGCAAGTGGGCATAGAGGGAACCTACCTCAACATAATAAAGGCCACATATGACAAACCCACAGCCAACATCATTCTCAATGGTGAGAAACTGAAACCATTTCCATTAAGATCAGGAACAAGACAAGATTTCCACTCTAACCATTACTATTCAACACAGTTTTGGAAGTTTTAGCCACAGCAATCAGAGAAGAAAAAGAAATAAAAGGAATCCAAATCAGAAAAGAAGTAGTAAAACTGTCACTGTTTGCAGATGACATGATACTATACATAGAGAATCCTAAAGATGCCACCAGAAAACTACTAGAGCTAATCAACAAATCTGGTAAAGTAGCAGGACACAAAATTAATGCACAGAAATCTCTGGCATTCCTCTACACTAATGATGAAAAATCTGAAAGAGAAATTAAGGAAACACTCCCATTTACCACTGCAACAAAAAGAATAAAATACCTAGGAATAAACCTACCTAAGGAGATAAAAGACCTGTATGCAGAAAATTGTAAGACACGGATGAAAGAAATAAAACATGATACAAATAGATGGAGAGATATATCGTATTCTTGGATTGGAAGAATCAACATTGTGAAAATGGCTATACCACCCGAAGCAATCTACAGATTCAATGCAATCCCTATCAAACTACCAATGGCATTTTCCACAGAACTAGAACAAAAAAATTTCACAATTTGTATGGATACACAAAAGACCTGAAATAGCCAAAGCAATCTTGAGAAAGAAAAATGGAGCTGGAGGAATCAGGCTCCCAGACTTCAGACTATACTACAAAGCTACAGTAATCAAGATAGTCTGGTACGGGCACAAAAACAGAAATATAGATGGATAGAACAGGATAGAAAGCCCAGAGATAAACCTACGCACATATGGTCACCTTATCTTTGATAAAGGAGGCAAGAATATACAATGGAGAAAAGACAGCCTCTTCAATAAGTGGTGCTGGGAAAACTGGACAGCTACATGTAAAAGAATGAAATTAGAACACTCCCTAACACCATACACAAAAATAAACTCAAAATGGATTAAAGACCTAAATGCAAGGCCAGACACTATCAAACTATAGGCAGAACACTCTAATAAATCACAGCAAGATGCTTTTTGACCCACCTCCTAGAGAAATGAAACAAAACCAAAAATAAACAAATGGACCTAACGAAACTTAAAAGCTTTTGCACAGCAAAGGCAACCATAAAAAAAAGACAACCCTCAGAATGGGAGAAAATATTTGCAAACGAAGCAATTGACAAAGGACTAATCTCCAAAATATACAAGCAGCTCAATATCAAAAAAAAAATAATCCAATCCCAAAATGGGCAGAGACCTAAATAGACATTTCTCCAAAGATATACAGATTGTCAACAAACACATGAAAGGATGCTCAACATTACTAATCATTAGAGAAATGCAAATCAAAACTACAATGAGGTATCACCTCACCAGTCAGAATGGCCATCATCAAAAAACCTACAAACAATAAATGTTGGAGACAGTGTGGAGAAAAGAGAACCCTCTTGCACTGCTGGTGGGAATGTAAATCTCCAGCCACTATGGAGAACAGTATGGAGGTTCCTTAAAAAACTAAAAATAGAACTACCATATGACCCCGCAATCCCACTACTGGGCATATCCCCTGAGAAAACCGTAATTCAAACAGAGTCATGTACCACAATGTTCACTGCAGCACTATTTACAATAGCCAGGACATGGAAGCAACTAAGTGTCCGTTGACATAGATAATGGAATATTACTCAGCCATAAAAATAAACGAAATTGAGTTATTTGGAGGTGGATGGACCTAGAGTCTGTCACACAGAGTGAAGTCAGAAAGAGAAAAACAAATATCATATGCTAACCTATATATATGGAATCTTAAAAAAAAAAAAAGGGTTTTGAAGAACCTAGGGGCAGGACTGGAATAAAGAAAAAAGACACAGACGAGAGAATGGACTTGAGGACTCAGGGAAGGGTAAGGGTAAGCTGGGACAAACTGAGAGAGTGGCACGGACATATATACACTACGAAATGTAAAATAGATAGCTAGTGGGAAGCAGCCGCATAGCACAGGGAGATCAGCTTGGTGCTTTGTGACCACCTAGAGGGGTGGGGTAGGGAGGGTGGGAGGGAGATGCAAGAGGGAGTGGATATGGGGATATACGTATACGTATAGCTGATTCACTCTGTTATACAGCAGAAACTAACACACCATTGTAAAGCAATTATACTCCAATAAAGATGTTAAAAAGGGAAGATTTCATTTATAATAAACTATCACTTTATTTTGACTAAACAAAGACAGTGGATAAATTTGTTATTGTGACCATCCCTTTCACATCCAAACTGTAACCATTCACATTTAGAGAGCTAATTGTATTCAAATGAAACCATTTACAAGAACGGCCAAAGGTAAAAGATAATTTAAAATATCAATCTAATGTATTTTTATGTGAAATATTATGGAAATGGTTCCTTACCTGAACTCCTTGTAAGTGGCTCTGAGGCACCACTAGTGCCACAACGTTCTGCTGTCTTTGCCACGGGCACACTAAATGTAAATCCAATCTGTAGAAAGAGAAGGTGTCTTTTCAGTGTCCATTTAGCTTCAAATGATTATCAAATATAAAGCTCTACTTTATGCCAAGTCAAAAAAATATACTGAATACCACATGTTCTAAGATTCACAGTTTCTCCCATTTTAAATCTCTAAAATTGGTGTGCTTATAATGAATGGTGTGTCACAGTTTAACAAGAGCATTTTAAATTTCTGAAGCATTTTTTCATTCAAAGCAATACGTAAAATAATGTGTTCCTAATGCCCAGTTCTGGATTTCTAAATGCCATTTCCTAATAAAAAGTATGAGACTTTATGGCCAACAAGTGCATTTCAGGCATGTGGCAGGGAAGTTACAAAATGATCTGGAACATCTAGTTGTGACAGAAAACAAGGACACAGTAAAAACAGAAAGTAACATGTTAAAATGATACACATGCCAAATACAGGTAGGGCAATTTGAACATTAAACTTATGTATTTTCTTACTCAAAATATTTATTCTTAATTATGAAGAAACAAATACATATTGTGGGACATAAAAACTTCCAACTTTTCTAGATTAAAGTCAATTCAAGAGACATGTTAACTAAATTCAATATGACTTAGATCAGTCCTAATTGTAAGTGGATCCAGGACCAAGAGAAACAAACAGCAATTAAAGGACAGTCTGGGGCTGATGGGTAGATGTGAACATGAACACTATTACTATTATATCATGTTACATTTCTTGGATAGGATAACTGTATTGTGGGTATACAAAGGAATATCCTTTTTCTTAGGGGATACATGGAAAGGTATTAAGGGTACCAAGATGTCTGCATCCTAACTTGCAAATGGTACATAAGAAAATGCATATGCATATATATATATATAGTGAAAAATATATAGATGTTCAAAGTTTTCTGTACATTGGAATTATTTTGGTAAGAAAAGTGGTATTTCTTACTACCAATGGCATCTTAGATTTGATTTTAAAAATACAGTATGCCTTTGAAATCAATAAATATGAAATATTCCTTGCTTGTTACTTACAGATGATGGAGGTAGTACATCTGCCTCAGTAGATTTTACAATTGGAGATGAAAATCTAAACAAGGGGCTGCCAGTGCTGTTTGGAGAGGTCATTTGTACCTAGTTTTCCAAATTATTAAAGAAACGACACAAAAATAGTTTTTTAGAAAAGAAATTGACAATAAAAAAACACACCTTAAGCAAAATTAATTATTACAAAGAAGCCAAAAGCAATTTTTTCCCCTTTTGAATTTAAAAATCACTTTTTAACTTCTGAAAACTACTTAACAGTTAACTGCTATAAGATCTTGCTTCCTCTTGGAAGAGGAATATACATTACCTTAGAGGGAGATATTTATCTAAAGGGGAAAAATAACATCTATAAAAATATGTTCAGAAGATGTAAAAGGGAAAAAAGCATAAAAATTTCAGGAGATTAAAAATGTTACTACTACTTGAGAAACAAAAACATAAATCCACTCTCACTGAAAAAAAAAAAAGTATTTTAACTGGCAACATTGTTTGGAAACAAACCAATAATCAACTCTTCCTCTAATGCATTCATAAGAATTGAAGAATGCTCCCATCATGATGTACATTAAAAAAAAAAAGCAAAACACTATTTCCATTTTTCTCATCTTACTGAGTTGTTAATTTCCATAGTGAAAATTAATCATTGCTTTAAACAGATTAGCTTTTTTAAAAATAAAGAATGAGAAAAAACAAAAATCACCTCTATTGGTACAATAGTCTTTTACCTGGTTTGTTAATGATTGTGAAGGAGTAGTGGGTGATGGAGAGGAAGTTGTAATCACAGAAGAACTAAAATTGAAGGTAGGCAGTGAAGAACTGGTGATGGGTAGAGAGATTTTCGGTAATACTGGGACTTCCATTTCCTAAAACACAACATGTTTTACAATGGTATATTTCATCTTTCGTGTCATACTTTTGACTCTACTTATTTTCAGGTAGAACTGATATACCAATAGTTACAGGTAAGTTTAGAATAAACAGGGATACGGTAGTATTAATGTGAGCTCTTGAATAAAAAAAAAAAACTAAACAAGATATGAATCCCAGCTGTGCCACCAGTCAGCCATGAGACTTTGTGAACCTAACTGTCCTCAGTACCAATTTCCTAACTGGTGAAAATGAGAAAAAAAAAAACATACCATAGTTGTGGTATTAATACGAAAGAAAGTCACTTTTGGTCATGGCATGCAAAACAAGCATTTAATAAATGTCAGCACTGTAAGTCTGGTGAACTGCCTTGGTTTTTAACTCAATATAGCAAAGACCACCACTAGTCTCAAATGACCCAGATTCGAACAAACAAAAAGAGTTCCACTTCTGCTAATGGTGGAGGAGCTTGTGTCTGACCAATGCTCTGACAGATAAGAATTATAGACTCTGGACAATATATTAAAAACATCCATCTGAAAACACTACAAAGCAACCAAAAGCAAGCAGATACTGTAGGGAAAAAGATACTTAGAAGACGGGCTTCTTCTGAGTAAGCTTCCTGCTCTCTTTGAGTTGATGCCAGTTGGATAGTTGAAATTCAGAAAGAAAACTGCAAATCTGTTGGTTGAGGCATTCAAAGGACACACAAGGGTGATCACAGTAGGCAGAAAATAAGGGGAGATGCAGGAATGAAGAGCCACAGAAGGGGAGTCCCCAAGTCTGCATATAAACTGTCTAATCTCTGGCAAACCAAATCTCTGTAAACTACAGGTGTGTAATAAAGGCACTTGGAGAAAACAAAACTAAGAATCTGTCACCATAAAACCTGCTCTATAGGTTCTTCAGGGTGAAGGGAAATGATACCAAATGGAAATTCAGATTTCTGGAAGAAGTGCAGAATATGTGAGGTAAACATCCATTTTTCCTCTTAATCACTTAACCTAAAAGAAGACAGTTTTCAAAAGGTACAAGAGAGAAACAAAAAACAAGTGGGAAAAATAGAAAATTTAAAAAAAGGTAGACCTTAATCCAACCATACCAATAATATAAGTAAACATTCCAATTAAAAGGCAGAAAATAGATAAAAAGGACAAGACTCAATTATATGCTGTCTATAAGAGACTTACGTTAAACGAAAAGGCACAGATTGAAAGTAAATGGATGGAAAAAGATATAACTTGCAATTAGTAAGCATAAGAAGGCTAATTCCAGTAACAAGTGGCTGACTATATTAAACACCGGCTAAAGCAGGTTTCAAAACAAAGAATATTTCCAAAGATTTTTTTAAAGGACATTTAGTAATATTAAAAGGGGCAAATCACTGAGAAGCCACGATAGATATAAGGTGTATGCACCAATGAGGGCCTCAAAATAAGTAAGCAAAAATTGATATTATAAATGGGAAAAAGATAAATTCACCAAATAAAAGTTGACAATTTTAACTCATATCTCAACAATACAGTAAACAGACATCTCCCCACCCCACTCCCTCCAAAATTCAGCAAGAACAAGGATCTTAGAAATACTATCAGTCATCCTATCTAACTGATATCTAGAGAATACTATACCCAACAAACCGTAGAATATACATTCGTCAAGACTCATCAAGCAGACCATGTGCTGGGCTACAAAACAAGTCTCAATACATTTCAAAACATTAAAATCACGACTAAATCCACTTCTTAATAATCCACAGATCATATAAGGAATCAAAAAGGAAACTAGGAAAAACATAAAAGCAGTACTATAAATCTCCTAGAAGAAAACATAGGAGACTTTTTTGGCAGCCTGGGGATAGGTTTCTTAGGACACAAAGAACAGTAAAACTAATGGGAAAAAATGGTAAGTTCAGACTTCATAAAGTTAGAACATCTGCTTATCAAAGAATACTGTTAAGAAAAGGATTAGGCAAGTCAAACTGGGAGAAAATATTTGTAAGACACGTATCTGACAAAGTACTTGGGTCTAGAATTTACAGAGTTCCTACAACCTGATAGTAAGACAATCCAATTTTTAAAAGAGCAAAAGGTCTGACACTTCACAAAGGAAGATATTATGGCCAATAAACACAGAAAGAAGAACACATTATTAAGCAAGAGGGAAAGGCAAATTAAAATTATGAGACACCATCATAGACAAAGCAGAATGGCTAAAATTTAAAGGATGACAGTCAACTACTGATAAAGAGTAGTTGATTAAGAAAAGCCCCACACTGCTGGTGGAAGTGTAAAATGTTACAATCACTTTGGGGAAAACAGTTTGTCAGTTACTTAAAAAGTTAAATACATATCATATAACCTCATAACTCCACTTCTAAGTATTTACCTTAAGAGAAAAAACTTATGTCTACAAAAAGGTTCAAGGATGTTCACAGCAGCTTTATTCACAATAGTCAGGAACACAAGAATACATACTGACTAACTATCAATATGAAGTTCTAGAACCAGCAAACCCATATATATGTATGATGGAACAAATGAGAATAGTGACTGTCCTTGGGGCAGGAGGCAACGGGCACTGACAGGGAAGGTGTATGAGTGAACTTTCTGGAGTGATGGAAATGTTTGACAGCTTGAAAGGGGTTTGGGTTACACAGGTGGAAACATTTCTCCGGACTTCCCTGGTGGTCCAGTGGTTAAGAATCCATCTTGCAATGCAGGGGATGCCAGTTTGATCCCTGGTCGGGGAAACCAAGACCCCACATGCCATGGAGCAACTAAGCCTGTGCACCACAACTACTGAGCCTGCACTCTAGAGCCCGCAAGCCACAACTACTGAGCCCGCATGCCACAACTACCGAAGCCCGCACGCCTAGAGTCCACGCTCCACAACAAGAGAAGCCACCACAATGAGAAGCCAGTGCACTGCAATGAAGAGACGCAAGAGGGAAGAGATATGGGAACATATGTATATGTATAACTGATTCACTTTGTTATAAAGCAGAAACTAACACACCATTGTAAAGCAATTATACCCCAATAAAGATGTTAAAAAATAAAAAAAAAAAAAAAAAAAAAAAAGAGTAGCCCTTGCTCACCGCAACTAGAGAAAGCCCGCGCAGCAACGAAGACCCAACGCAGCCAAAAATTACTTAAAAAAAAAAAAAGCCTGACAGCTTAACATACACACACACGCTTTTAAGGAACTGTTTCAATGGCAGATTATTCTTGTGTTGGGTCTCCCCAAACCGCACCCCTCCAGGTCTCCCCCTCACCACCACACCAAAGCTTTTAATAATAAACTTCAGGTATTACGATGCTTCAGAACACATTAAGAGTACAACCCTAAAGATGTTAAAAAAAAGAGTACAACCCTACCTCCTCCTCTTGAGGTTCAGATGCCACAAAGCGCGTCCTCTCTCGCCTCATCTTCCCACCTGCAGCACCTACTCCAGAAGACAAACCATTGGCTGCAGACACACTGAAATCTGGGTAAGAAAAGCCGCTAGGCAAAGGAAAAGAAAATTAAAACCAATGATGTATTACTCTGGTCCATAACTTTTAACTAATTGAACACCAAAAAATTAGAACTGCTAACAACTGAGAAAATAAATGTTCAGCTGAATGTCATTTTAAAAGCTGACAGATTTGTGTGTGTGTGTGTGGTTTCTATTTTTTTAACCTTCTTAATCTTCAAAAAGGCAGATACAAATCAAATACAGACCTTACAAATAAGTATAAAGAAGCTTCACTATAAAGATGACATTACCTTTCTCGCTGTTCTCTACTTTGTCCTGGTGTCATATTTTTTTCATATCCAGTCTAGGAAAGAATATACACAATGTATTTACACGCTTGCTTATTTAATTTTCTTAACACCACCCTTCTATCTGTGAATTTTAATATCTGGAATCAGGAATTTGATGATTTTTTAGTTAGTGAATCCTAAAATCTGCAACCTATACCCTGTCTCCTGAAAGATGACCAAGAGCTACAGTGTGATTATACAAATAAACTGTCACTAAGCACAATTGTCCTTTCAACAAAACAGCAGTGTACAAATTTAATACATTTACCAACCACAAAAATACTTTTACTTATCTCTCATTATGGCCTATTAAATGTGCAATCAAATTTACAAGGATATTCCTTTTGAAATGATTCTCTGCAACTTAAGAGTTCCTCCATCTAAAGGAATCAGGGTTCCTTGGAGAAATGGCTGATTACAGGGCTGGGGCTGAAAACTCACAAGATGAGCCTGGGTTGTTTTATAGTATCAAAAAGAAACTAAGTGCTTGAAAAATGATGGGGAAATATTAAAAGGACACACAGGAGCCAGTTCAAAGGCCAAATATGGGACAATATGAGCATCAAAATAAATAATGCTAATAAAAGATTATAATCTTATGAAGAATTCACGCTGACTTAAATAGAGAAATACACACAAAAAAGAGAAAAGAAAACTTCCTACAGTAGAAAACCAACTTCATAAAGGTAGAAGAAATAGTGTAATTAGAAAACCACCATTTGGCATCTACAAATAATAGATTCAGGCAAACATCATCAATAATGCTAACACTGGTGGGTGAAAAAGATACTTATCCTCTCAAAGTTATCTTATTAATTACGAAAGGTAAAATAGTAACTTCACAGTGAAGAAGTCCCACTGACGCTACCTTAACTAGTTATCACAGTGTCAGGAGTGGGACAAGCTGGTAGAGCGTGCCTCCTAATACGACACACTGAGAAGAGTTCAGACTCTATTCTGTGGTATTACTACCAAAAGTACCACACTGGAGTCTAATCATGAGGAGACGTCGAACACGCAGCTTACTTTACTCTTCAAAACCATCAATGTTATGAAATACCAAAAAACAAATAAAAAAACCCTAAAAACCTGTTCTAGACTAAATGAGATAAAGAGATATGACAACTAAGTACAAGACATGATCTTGCATTTTCTTTCTTTTGGGACAACTGGCATCTAAATAAAATCTGTAAATAATAATACTGTACCGACGTCAAGTTTCTTTCTGGTTTGAGTAACTGTTCTGCAGTTATGTGTTTGTAGAAAACACAGAAAAACATGAAGGAAATGTAGTAAAATGTGGAGCTCTTAAGATTTTTCTTGCAAGTCCAAAATTATGCTCAAATCATTTTTTTAAAGTTTGATAAAGCAAATATAACAAAATGTTAAAGATTGGTGGGTCAAGTTAAAGGAAATGGGTAAATACTGTACTATTCTTTCAACTTTAGTTTGAAAATTTTAAAGAAATTGAGTTATGAAGATTGAATGAAATCAAACATAAACAAAGGCACAAATAGGAAGATGTTATGCAAATACAAAAAAATACACTTTAGTTAAATGACACAGGAAAACAGACAAACCCAGGATACGAGACACATCATATAAGACAACTGACCTGGCCTTTTCAAATACCAATGTGCCTAACAATTCTACTCCAAGCTGTAAGACCCAAGAGAAACGAATACCTATGTCCACAAAAAAACTTGCACACAAAAGTTCACAGCAGTATTTATTCATTACAGTTAAAAAGTGAAAACAACCCAAATGTCCCTCAACTGATGAATGGATAAACATGGTCTATCCAAACAATGAAGTATCATTCAGCCATAAAAAGGACTGAAGTTCTAATATATGATGTGAACCTCAAAAACATAAGTGAAATAAGCCAAACACCAAGGACCACTTATTTTAAGATTTCATTTATATGAAATGTCCAGATAAGCAAACCTATAGTGACAGATTAGTGGTTGCCTAGGGCTTGAGGGGTAGAGGTGGAAAGTGACTACTAACGGATGTGAGATTTGGGTGAGGGGGAGGGGATGGTGATGAAAATGTTCTAAAATTGCCTGTAGTGGTAGATGAACAACTGTGAATGTACTAACACCACTGAACTGTAACTTTAAATAAATAGGTGAACGGCAAGGTATGTGAATTATACCTCAATAAGGAAGTTATTTAAAAACAAAGACAATGTGGTAAGCATGAAGATTTGAGGTCTAGAAAGACAAAACCAAAAGTAATATGTGAAACCTGTTTGGATTCTGGCTCAAAAGTAGCCATAGGGAATTAATTCCCTTGCAGTCCAGTGGTTAGGACTCTGCGCTTTCACTGCCTGGGCCCCGGGTTCAATCTCTGGTTGGGGAACTAAGATCCCACAAGATGCATGGTATGGCAAACAAAACAAAACAAAACAAAAAAAACCCCAACAGCTATAAATAACATATGAATATGAACTACATATTAGATAATATTAGGAAGGAACTGACAGTAATTTGCTTAGACATGACAACATACGAGATCTATACCAAAGTAGTTTGGGGTGAACAGTCATGGTGTCTAAAATTTATTTTCAAATAGTTCAATAACATTAACAAAACACACAAATAAAGCTAGTGTGGCAAAATTATTTAATCTAAACAATGAATATATACTAGTGTTTACTAGTAAACACTAATTTAGGATTTGACCAAGGTGCCAACCATTTAAAGCCATACCAATTCGTAATCATCACTAATTCACAAACTTTATGCATTATCTAGTTGCTAGACTGCAGTAGTAAGTTACTGGTACTTTACATTACTTATTCTTATTCATTTTAATCGATATTCAAAGACTAGTGAAAATAAACACATACTCACACTGTGCTTTTTATCTATTCTTTGATTAGTCTTCCTTAATTCACCAGATGGGGTCAGAGATGGTTTAAAATAAACAGTTCGATTTGCTGCTATGGAAACTGGCTTTGGGGTCATGAGTCTCTGAACAGGGGGGTGTTGAGAGTCCACCTTACAGACAGGCAGAAATCAAAAGACAAACTTTTATTTTCATATATCAGCAATGCATATCTAAAAATTATCTGACAACAGCTCATGTAACCCAGAGACTATGAGTACTTCCTAGAGAAATACCCAGTGGGTGCAAACAAATACTAGGAGGAAAAACTGAAAGTAAAGAACCAAGGGTGTGGGGGGGTATTTATATTATTTATGTATGTACTTATTTATTTAGACATATACCTACATATACACATATAATTTCAAAAGTTTCACAGACTATTTTATTCTAGACTTAATGCCTTTTCACACACATGGGACACACACAAAATGGAAACTATTGCAGAACATTTTGAATAATCTAAGCTTTTACAAGATGAATTTCAAACATATGAACTGATTCATACATAAAACTGATAAACATACATATTATTCAAACATAAAACTGATTTTGCCACATTTTCCCCAAATTACTATCTACATTCTCTTCAGCTGTATTTTTTAACTAGCTATGAAAATATCTTAATTGCTAAAAAATGAGCAAATCTCTCTCCAAGTAAATTTTCTTCCATTGTTATTTAAAAACCAAATCAAAACTCGTACAATTTAAGTCTAATTAGTAAAGCATTGTGAAGAATTCCAAATCTTAAGATGAACTGACTTCATTATCTAAGTACACAAGTGTTTTGTCAACATTCTTTTGGTACACTGAAACACAGTAAAAATCCTGTTGGCGTAAGACGACTATAAAGCCAAGAGCTTCTACTCTGTCCAAAGACTAATACTATGAATACAGTCCTTTCACCCAGCAGCAGCTGTGAACAACACTGGTTTCCAGGGCAAAGCCTCTGTATAGTTACTAGCTCTTCCCTAAATCCTCATCACAAATGTGCTGATCCTATAATTCAATGAACAAGTCTGTTTTGTAGACTGTTCTGATTACAACCGTAAAACCTGAACTACAATACTGTATTCTGATCTTTATACTTCGTAGCACCCATTACCAAAATTTTACTGATACTATACTCAACTATTAATAAAATTTTTATTGATGAGAACTTCTCTTATGGCACAATTTTTTAATTTTACGTCTTTTTCAGCAATCTGATATAAGTGAGTCTGAGAAAAGCAGTTAATGGCTTAAATTAATCCCGTCACAGCAGCCAATAATGAATTCTCTCTTGCCTTATTACAAATGTCTGGTTACTACGGAAAACTGAGAAGCAATGCTATCCCAAGAAAAAACTCAATTAAGCTTTCAGAATTTCAGTAACAATAATTATAATTTACCAATATCTTGAATATAGTTACCACAATTAATTCAGAGATTTATGATAATTTTAATCAATTACTGCTGGGGGAACTTGGTATCATAATAACTGCTTTCACAAGTAATGATCTGGGAATCTGCTTCCCCTGAAGGATATTTAACTAGCCACAAATATAACTGACAAAAAATATATCTCTTTAACTCTATCAAGCTTTTTTTTCCCCACAGTAATCTCCAAAGCTAATTTTAACCAAATAGAATACACTAAAAAAGGTTATCAATGTATAATCTATATTTTATTTTTTATTAGCTCTGCTATCTTGGAACAGTACATTGGCTGACTGATGGAAGATATGCCAACTAGAAATCCCATCACACATAACAAATTTGACATAATGTTTGTTTATGAGGAAAATTTACAAAGATAACTATGTTCAATGAGGGCTTTAGTTCACTGAACTTCTAATTAATAAAAACGTCAAACTCTGTTCACTCTTACTTTCATTTATCAAAAGGTAAGAGTCACTCATAAAGGCTGACAGGAATATATAAAATAGATAACTAATAAGAACCTACTGTATAGCACAGGGAACTCTACTCTATACTCTGTAATGGCCTATGTGGGAAAAGAATCTAAAAAATGAGTGGACATATGTATAACTGATTCACTTTGCTATACACCTGAAACTAATGAAACATTGTAAATCACCTATACCCCCCCCAAAATTTTTTAAAATGTTAAAAAAAAAAAAAAAGACTGCCAGGATACTGAAGATGGAAATGCCAAATAACCAAGAAATATTCACTGAGCATCTACTACATACACAGCATGTGGTAAGGCCCTCACAAGAGGCTACAATGTCCAAGTAAAAAAATCTATTTTTTCAAACATGTTCCCTAATGACTACCAATTAAAGTCAATTTGTATATTTCCCAACTTAAAAATAAATACAGGGCCTCCCTGGTGGCGCAGTGGTTGAGAGTCCGCCTGCCGATGCAGGGGACACGGGTTCGTGCCCCGGTCCGGGAAGATCCCAAGTGCCGCGGAGCAGCTAGGCCAAAGTTATAGTATCACCTGGATCAATTTATCCCTGATATTTAAATCAAAGAGCCATGGCCGCTGAGCCTGCGCGTCCGGAGCGCTCCGCAACGGGAGAGGCCACAACAGTGAGAGGCCTACGTAACGCAAAATAAATAAATAAATACAACAAAACTGCCAATACCTTAAATAAATGCTAAAGAAGTCTTACCTTTTCCCTTCTGGCCTGAAAATTTGTGGTGGTATCTATCCCACTCCTATCAAGAGGCTGAAAAAATAAAACACTATTAGAATAGATGGGAAACTTTGAAAAAATATGACTCTCATCACCAATATATAAAAATATTATCTCCTAAAAAGATTTAAAAGTCAACTTACGGAATTCAGAGGAGAAGAAAAAACAGATGGAATTCTTTTTGCATCCTGTTAATGTTGAAATAACAAAATTAAGATTTTTTTCACTAAACTCAAATTCTGTTACATTCCTGAATTTGTGATTTAAAAAATTTACCACTAGAGGGCTTGACATCTTCTCTAAAGACTGCAATATCCTCCGAGCTGTTGAACTAGTCACACCATAGGATTGTGCGTTCAGTTGCTTAGCTTTCATCTGTCTTCTGACTGGTGCCTATAATGTAAACCTTGAGTTATTTGTTGGAACCGTAAACTCTAAAGCACATATTTCAGGCAATGAAAATATTTACAAAATAGAATGAAAGTGAGAAGTGAAATAGGATTAACTGTTAACAGCAACTTATCTCTGGGTGGTATCATTAAGCTCATGTTCAACGTTTTTTCTTTATGCCTTTATTGAAAATTCAATTCTCTGAGAAATTACTTTTACAATCAGATAAAAATGATAAAATAGCACATGCTACTCTAAAGACCAGTCAGCTATGTTAAATGTGAAAAATGAGACAACTGGTAAAAAGTTATAGTATCACCTGGATCAATTTATCCCTGATATTTAAATCAAAAAACACTAATGAGAACTGCATTAGTATTAATTATTTTTGGTATTAAATAACTTCTAACTATAGTAACATCCAAGATAGCTAAACAAGACTGTAAACTTTTATTGAAATGGAAATTAAAAATTTTAAACTGACTTGTTTCTCAAATTTTAATATAAGAAAAATTTTAAATACTCGGGCTATTTCTTAATAAATAACTTTTAAAACGTTCTTAAAATTGGAGTTAAGGAAAAATCCTTATAAAGAATAAACATGTACCCTTTAACACACAAGCAATGTTTACAAATTCTAATAGAAACACTTCCTTTTGTCATGAACGCATTATAACATTCCAATAGCCAAGTGACTACCACAAAACATCCAAGTGACTACCACAAATGTAGTCTGGAAATGCTTAATATAAAAAAAATATATGCTCACAATCAAAATATAACTCAGTTTCTATAAATAGCTCATAATATCTGAAAACGTGAATCAAAATAACTACTTTAAATAAGTTTCTCTGATACCAATATTCATTTTATTTTCAGAGTAGCTGCAATATTCTACGTTAGTTTTATTAAGAACTTGGTGCACTGTTTAGGACTGCTGTTCAGGCCAGAGGCTTTGGCAAACATGAGGTAACATTAAAATCCTCGGGGAAAACATGACAGTCTGTCATTGGATTCTGCTGGTCACTGGCCTCTCAGGGCCTCAATTCACAAATCAATAAAATGGAACTGAATTAGAGAATCTTTAATATACCTCCCAGCTCTAACACCCTAGGAAAGGAATAGGAAATAGATTTAACCCCAAATATCAATGATGAACAGTTGGAAGCTCATGTTGACAAGGATTCTAAGGGTATGTCAAGACTCAGCATTAAAAAGTATAGGATTTGATACAAGAAACAGAGGAGGAAGTAGCAGAAATATACTCTGACTTGGACTATTCCATGAATCACAGGCATGCTTCATTTTATCTTCTAATATACGCTGAACTATTTTAACTGTAAAAATTTTGTGAAAAAGAGTAATATGATCCAGTTTAAGCTCTAGAAAAAACTCCAACATCCAGTTAACACTTTAAGTAACAAAATATTGCCCTTCATGAACAACACACTCAGAAATAAGACTCATAATTACTGTCAATTACATATAGAAGCATCCTCTACTTAGGAAAGAAACTACTCCTAAGGACAAGACACAATCTTCATATATACTTGTTTTGTGTCACTTCTATATCATGGATTGTCATCTTCAAATGGATCTCCCTCTCCAAAAGTCTACCAAAAGCCTACAGGCTTAAAGTATTATTACACCTCCATCTTTAAAAGGTCAAAACCTGTAATGTAAGCACCATGACAACATACACATGAAACTGGACTTTTATGATCAAGTAACTCTTGGGACAAAGCACAGAATGATGCAATTTACCTTAAATTGATGTTTTTAAAAAATTAATCAATTTCCAATTGTTCTGTTAATATATGTATGTAAATACAGCTGATTTTGTATGTTGACCTTTATTCTGTGACCTCGCTAAACTCATTTGTAAGTTCTGACAACTTTTTTTTGGCGTTTCTTAAAGGTTTTCTATGTAGATAAGCACGTTGTCTATGAATGGGAGTCATTTTTACTTCTTCCTTTCTAATCAGGGTGCCTTGTATTTCTGTATTCTTGCTGTGGGTCTTGCAGCACAACACTGATCAGTAGCGGTGACAGCAGACATCCTTGTTCTCTTCCTGATCTTAGGAAGAAAATACTAACCTTTCACCATGAGTATGATGCTCCCGAAGATTTTCCGTAGACAAAATTTATCAGGTTGAGTAGGTTCCCATCTATTCCTAGGTCACTGAAAATTTTTATCATGAATGGATGTTCGATTTTGTCAAATGTGTTTTATGTATCTGTGGAGATGTTCATTCAGTTTTTATTCTTTAGTTTGTTTCCATGGTAGATCACATTAATTTTCAAATGTTGAGCCAACCTTGCATTCCCAGGATAAACCCCACTTGATCATAATGTAGTATCCTTTTTATATATACTGGGTGCCTTGTGCAGGTAATTCAAGAGAAATACTGGTTTGTAGAGTTCTTGTAATGTCTTTGTCCTGTTTAATATCAGGGTAATGTTGGCCTCATAAATGTGTTGGGAAGTATGCCTTCCTATTGTATGGAAAAGTTTGTATAAAATTGGTATTATTTTTTTCTTAAATGTTTGGTAGAATTTGCCAGGGAAGCTACCTGGGCTTGAAGTTTTCTTTGGTGGAAAGTACTTTAACTATGAATTCAATTTACTGAATAGACTATTTGGGCTATTTATTGTTGACTAATACCAAATAACATAAAATACTTAGGTATACATCCAACAAAATATGTGCAAGGTCTGCGTGATGAATACTACAAAACACTGATGAAAGAAATAAAAAGACCTATATAATGGAGAGACATACTGTGTTCACTGACTGGAAGACTCCATTTTGTTAAGATGCATATTCTCCCCAAATTGATCTTTAGATTCAATGCAATCACAATCAGAATCCCAGCAGATTTGTGGAAACTGATAAGGTAATTCTAAAATTATGAAAAAGTAAAGGAACTAGGAAAGCCAAAACAATCTTGGGCGGGGACAGGGGGATTTGGAAGACTCAGATTACTTGATTTCAAGACTTAATATAAAGATATAGTAATCAAGACAAAAGGACAGTATTGACAAAAGATAGGTGTATATATATATATACATGTACGCGGACACAAACACACATCAACGGAAAAGAACAGAAAGTCCAAAAATAGAGCCACATATATGGTCAATTGATTTTCATAAAAGGTGCAAAGGCAATTCAATGGAGAAAATAGTCTTATCAACAAACAGGACTAGAAAAAATGAAAACCAGTATGTTAAAAAAAATGAATCTTGATCCACACCTCATACCACACACAAACATTTTACCTCAAAATGAATCACAGATCTAAATTAAAACCTAAAACTATAAAGCTTCTAAAAGAAAACAGAAGAAAGTCTCTGTGACCTTGGGTTAGGCAAAAATTTCTTAGATATGATACCAAAAGCATGAACCATAAAAAGAAGAAAAAATATGCTGAATGTCATCAAAAGTAAAAACCTCTCTTGACAAGATATTGTTCAGACAAGCCAGAGAATGGGAGAAAATATTTGCAAAACATATATCTAATAAAGGACTTACATCCTGAATAATGAACTCTCAAAACTCATTAGTAAGAAAAATTTTTTTTAAAAAATGGGCAAAAGGGACAGACGAAATAGGTGAAGGGGATTCATAGGTGTACACTTCAGCTATAAAATCAATAAGTCACAGGGATGTAATGTACACACAGGGAATATAGTCAGTAATATTTTAACAACTTTGTATGGTGATGGATGGTAACTAGTCTTAATGCAGTTGTTTCATAATGTATAAAAATATCAAATCACTATGTTGCACATCTAAAACTAATATTCTATATTAATTATAACTCAGTGAAAAATGTTTTTAGATTTTTTTTTAATGGGCAGTAAGATTTGAATTAGGTACTTCATCTAAGATATATTGATGGTAAATAAGCACATGAAAAGATGCCCAACATCATTAATCATAAGGGAAATGCAAAACCACAGTGAGTTGGAGTTATCACTACATGCCTACTAGAATGCCTGAAATAAACAAAACACTGATGATAACAAGTGCTGACCAGAACACACTTGTAACACTGGTGAGAATGCAAAGTGGTAGCAGCCACTTTGGAAAACACTTTCATGGTTTATTATAAAATTAATGTATATTTACCATCTGACTCAGCAGTCCAACTTCTAGGTACTTACCCAAGAGAAATGAAAATTAATGTTTATAGCAGTTTTATTCACAATGGACAAAAATTAGAAACAACCCAAGCATCCTTTCACTGGTGAGCAGATAAACAATAACTCAGCAATAAAAAGGAACTAACTATTGATATATGCAAATACAGAGGCTGATCTTAAATACATTATGCTAAGCTGAATAAGCCACATTCAGAAAACTACACAGTATGTGATTAAGTTTATGACATCCTGGGAAAAAACAAAACTACAGGGAAAGAAAACAGATCAGTGGGTGCCAAGAGGTAGAAGTAGGAAGAAGGGTGCACTGACCTCCGCGTAGGCTGCGCGGCCTAGGCCTCAGCGGGCCGCTCACCGCCTGCTTTCTCCGCAGCCCGCCCCTGGGGTCACTCGCTCACAGGCGCGGGGCCCTCATCGGGACGAGAGCACCCCCACACACACACCGCTGCGGGCCCGGGGGTGGGAGACCCGGGGGACACGGACACTGGTGGGTGGTTCGGTGTAAGTAGAGCGGGCCGCGCGCAATGGAGCAAGCGAGGGGGGAAGGGAAAAGAGGAGAGCGAGGGAGGCTGATTCAAAAAAAAAAAAAAGGAATTTAGGAAAAGGAAACGGGCCGCAGAGACAGGTCGACTGTCTGTCTGTCTCCCCGCCCGCCCTTGGTGCCCCGGCTTCCCAGCCCCCGCCGCAGTCAGAAATTCACACAAAATGGCGGCTCGGGCCCGGACGTGCCAAGAGGCTGAGGCGGAAGGAAGGGCGAGGTGGGAGGGGGAACTGGGAGGTGGAGGCGGCGTCACGACGAGAGAGGCAGACGGCTCTCCCGAAGGGCCACGGAAAGAGCCGAAGGGAGTGAGGCATAGAAAAGAAAAAAAAAAAAAAGGAGTAGGAAGAAGGGCTGACTACAGAGATACACAACGTAATATTCTGGGGTGATGGAAATGTTTATTCAGTATTTTGATTGCAGAAGTGGTTACTCAACTGTATGTGTTTAGTTAAAATTCAAATACTGTGGAAAGGGTAAATTTTACTACATGTAAATTATACCTCAATTTTTTAAAAAAGGAATTAATCATCATACTTCCTAAAACACACACACACGGACTTCCCTGGTGGTGCAGTGGTTAAGGATCTGCCTGCTAATAATGCAGGCAACACAGGTTTGAGCCCTGGTCTGGGAAGATCCCACATGCCATGGAGCATCTAAGCCTGTGCGCCACAACTACAGAGCCTGCACTCTAGAGCCTGCGAGTCACAACTACTGAGCCCGCGTGCCTAGAGCCCATGCTCTGCAACAAGAGAAGCCACTGCAGTGGGAAGCCCGCGCACCGCAACGAAGAGTAGCCCCCACTTGCCGCAACTAGAAAAAGCCCGCGCTCAGCAACAAAGACCAAACGCAGCCAAAAAATACATAAATTTAAAAAAAAGAATCCACCTGCCAATGCGGCAGACGCAGGTTCGATCCCTGGCTGGGGAAGATCCCACATGCCACAGAGCACCTAAGCCCATGCACCACAACTACTGAGCCTGCACTCTAGAGCCCGAAAGCCACAACTACTAAGCCTGCATTCCACAACTACAGAAACCCACGCACTCTAGGGCCCACATGCCACAATTACTGAGCCCACGTGCTGCAACTACTGAAGCCCACGCACCTAGAACCCATGTTCCGCAACAAGAGAAGCCCACACACCGCAACTAGAGAAAGCCCGTGTGCAGTAACAAAAACCCAACACAGCCATAAATAAATAAATGAATGAATGAATGAGTGAATGAATGAATAAATCACAAATAATGTATAAAATGTTCCCTTAGGTCTCAAATAATATTAATATAGCCCCTAAATGAAAAGAATGTAATCCAGAGTTCTATCATTTCACCAAAGAATAACTAAACCAAAACTCTATTTGAGTGCCAAGTTACTTATTGATTATTAAAAAAAAATGGTTACGAATCCTCTTCCTATTCAAACCAACCTGATAGGGTGTGTTTTGTAGTTTAGACTGTCTTACAGCAGCTGCTGCCCCACCGTATGTCGTTTTTCCAGGGTAAAAAGGAGAATCTCCAAGCTGACTTGTTTTAAGAACTGAAGAATTCCCAAGTGACTGCACAAAAACATAATGGTAAATTATAAGCAATAAACACTCAAAACTAACATGGTTAAATCACATCAAATTAGTACTCACAGGAGAAAGTGTTCCAAAGACAGACAAGTTGAATGCTGGTTTTTTTGAGCTGGTGGCAGTGTGCTGTGAGAGTGAATGAGAACGTTCAGCCTCTGGGGACCACAGAGGTGGCACTGAAGTGTTCTTTGAAACAGCTATATCTGAAACAAGAATATGCAATGCATAGTAATGCCACTAATTACAAGGCCTATATTTTTATAAATTGAAAATGACAACCAAGTTAGAAAAAATTATCCCATGAAATTTATTTTTACTACCAAAATTATATACTACCAAATGCCAAGAATACCTTTATCAGAAGCTCTTGAAGAAAAACCACTGGTGGTTGAGATGTTATCATCATCATGCTGAGAGGTAGAATCTTTAATTTCCTTTACGAGGGAAAATCCAGAACTGCCAATTGGGAATGCCGAAGATGTGGAGGGCTGACAGTGTAACGCAGGAGATTCCAACATGGAGAAATTCAGATGGCTCCGATGAAGGGAAGGCCTTGTTAATACATCTGGATAATTTGAAGCAGTACTCGTTGTTGAGGGTTCTTAAAAGAAAAGCATTAATATTATGAATACTCAACTTAGAAAAAGCAATATACTGTCAAAACAAAACAGTGTTTGTTTCAAGAAAATATACTGTATAATAAATATAGCTTCAATTCAAAACACTGAAGCCTCCCATAAGCCCAATTTAAAATATTCTTTAGCCAAAGTTTCAACTAACTGAAATTTACCTAACCTAGTGTCAAAATATACTTCATTATCAAATACACTTCTAAAAGTACAAGCTTCTTGATTTCCCTTGAATTGGTATTATAAAACGTGCTCAATAAGAAAGAAAAAAAACAATAAAATCTGCTCATGGAAAAATAAAAGCAAAGAAGCTATATAAGAAAGTCATAAAACAAAAAGGTAAGTCCATCCCTCCAGAAACAATCCCTATTAAATTTGTATATCCTCTAATGGAATACTATTCAGTCAATAAAAAAAGAATGAAATTTTGCCATTTTGCAACAACATGGACGGACGTGGAGAGTATTAGAAAGTATTATGCTTAGTGAAATAAGTCAGCAAATGGCAAACAGTGTATGATATCACTTACATGAGGAATCTAAAAAATAGAACTAATGAATATTACAAAAAAAGAAACAGACTCACAAATACAGAGAACAAACTAGTAGTTACCAGTGGAGAGAGAGAAGTGGGTGGGCACCAGACAGGGGTAGGGATAGTGAGAGATACAAACTACTACATATAAATGTATAAGCTACAAGGACATATTTATTGTACAGCACAGGGAACACAAGCAATATTTTACAATAACGATAAAGGGAGAATAACCTTTAAAAACTGTGAATCACTATGTTGTACATCTGAAACATATAATACTGTAAATCAATTATATCTCAAAAAAATTTGTATATCCTCTCAGACATTCTGTATGCATACACATTTTCCCTAATCACATAATCATGCTTATGCATTATGTTCTGTGACTTGTTTTTTTCATTTATCATATAATTTTGTCTCCACATACAGAGCACATTCCATGTGAAGACCACATTCTATTTTATCAGACTGATTTAGCATCATTATTTATGTAATTGTTTTCTCAATATTCTATCAAACATACAAGCACTTATATTTGCAGACTTTGTATTCTTTTTGGATAAATCCATGGTTCTTTAAATATGTAAGAGAAACATGAGGAGAAATTATTTAAGAAATATGCCTAAGTGACCCACAAAAAATCTGACTGTAAGTCTGAAATTGGGCCCATAAAGCAGCCTAAGTACTGCAAGGTATCCTCAGAATCAATGGATAAACAATAATTTGTGGAACTGCCCTGTCATACTGGATCAGAGTACATGCTCACTTTTGCTTATGAGAGATACTGTGGATCCAAAGGTTTTCTGTTAAGCTATACTGCATAAATAGTAAATGACAATGTATATTTCCCCCATGCTCTCCAACACTGGATAATAACCTTTTCTGATTTCTGTCAATCTGCTGTGTCCAGTGGCATCATTACTATCTGCATTTATTTAAATGACATATTGAACACCCTTCCCTGTTCATTAGTCATTTATATTTCTTCTGTTAACTGCTCATTGATATAGTTTATCTTGCTAATAAAATTAGTCCAATCTAGTTTTTGATCAGTAAGATTAGTGTGACATGATCTGAAATATCACAACTAATTTTTTTCACTGTTGGTTGAAACCATTATTTTTTTGATGGTGTCCTTTGTAATACAGAAAATAATATGTATTTTTACAGAGACTTCTACCATTCCAAGACTAAGAAATAAAAAATTTTACTCTCTTCTTTTTGGTAGTATTGCTTTTATTTCAATATAATGTTTAATCTTGATTCCATATGGAATCAGTTATGATGAAGTAGTCAGGGAATGATTTAGCTTCATTGTTTTCCAAATGGTTAGTCTGTTTATATTCTAAAATAATCTTCTTAAGTAAGCCATCTTTTCCTCACTGATCGAGAAGCCACCACTACCACATAGTAAATTCTAGGAGGCCTTCCCCAACGATATATATCTATACCAGTACCATAATGTTTTAAATCCTATAGCTTTATAACACATTTAATACCTGTAAAAGTTACTCTGACTTACATCACATTTCCCTTACTCTTTTTCAGGATTTCTCTATTCATTTTCTGGTGTATTTTTAAGAACTTTAGAATCATTTGTGAAGTTTCCAAAAGACTCTCTTCCAGTTAGGCTGGAATAAGTGAGGCCCTAGACTAGCCCTTCTTACTGTAAGTAACTATAAAAGTGGACAATATACATGAGGTAGTAACTTTCAGACAACAGAAAACGGACAAGAAAAACTCACAGTGAGCCCTATCACTACCCAGCTGTCTAGGAACATTTCCAGACCTGGCAGAGAGAGTTGGAGTCAAAGCAAAATACAGTAGGCAGAAATCAGAATTAAGGGTATTGAACAGTAGAAAACTACGCAGGAAGGGGCCTCCAGAAGTCTACACAGGAGTGTCCAGAGCGTGGACGGGCTATACACACACAGAGCAAGACCACCTAAGGCTTACCAAATAGCAGCTGCTATGAAATTGAGAAAACAGCTACTAGAAGGTTGATCAGTGCTAGGGGGAAAAAGCAGTGCTGAGGACAGTGAAGTTCCAAGACTGCCAGAATTTAGAGGCCCCATAAACACTTCCTTAAATAACCCTGGCATTCAGCTGAGATACCAGAAGAGCTTTCCCTTGAGACCAAGGGCCATGTCCTAGAACAAGACCTGCTGTAAACCCACCTAAAAAGCCACAGAGGAGACAGAGTTTGAAAAAGCCACAGAGGAGACAGAGTTTGGAGGCTAAATCCCTCCACCTTAGGGGACTTAACACACACCTTAGATTTTCCACAGATGGACATTAATAAAACATAAAACTATATAAGAGTTCAAAATGATCATTCAGTAACAACTGCTTGCTGAAACAAGAATCAATACTTCTCAGAGGAAGACAACAGAACCCAGAATCTCCATCCATATTCTACAAAATAATTTAGTCAAAAGTCACTTGAAAAATCACATTTTAAAAAATGCTTCTATTGTTTCACCATGACACATGATTTCTGGCCTGTGGATGATTGACATATTAAGCAGTGGTTTCCATATTCCAAGTATAAATAAAGAACAATAGATTTGCCATATATATGAAAAACTAACAGCTAACATCATACCTAATGGTGAAAGACTGATTTTCCTCCAAGACCAGGAATAAGATAAGAATGCCTGCATTCCCCACTTCTATTTAACACAGGATTGGAAACTCTAGCTAGAGTAATAAGGCAAGAAAAAGAAACTAAATTCATCCAAATTGGAAGGGAAGAAGTAAAATTATGTTTTCAAATGATATATCTTATACGCAGAAATCCCTAAATATTCCACCAAAAAAAGTGTTAGAATAAACAAATTCGGCAAAGTAGCAGAATACAAAATCAACATACAGGGCTTCCCTGGTGGCGCAGTAGTTGGGAGTCCGCCTGCCAATGCAGGGGACACGGGTTCGTGCCCTGGTCCGGGAAGATCCCACATGCCGCGGAGCAGCTAGGCTCGTGAGCCATGGCCGCTGAGCCTGCGCATCCGGAGCCTGTGCTCCGCGACGGGCGAGGCCATAACAGTGAGGCCCGCGTACCGCAAAAAAAAAAAAAAAAAATCAACATACAAAAATCAGTTTTGTTTCTATACACTAACAATGAACAACCTAAAAAGTAAATAAAGAAAATGATTGCATCATTAATAGCTTCAAAAAGAATAAAATACTTAGGAATTAACTAAGGAAGGAAGTGAAAGACTTGCATGATGAAAACTACAAAACATTGCTGAAAGAAATTTAAGAAGATGTAATAAATGGGAAGACATCCCATGTTCTTAGATGGGAAGACCTAATGTTGTTAAAATGTCAATACTACCCAAAGTGATTTGCAGATTCAATGCAATTCCTTTAAAAAAACCAATGACTTTTTTTGACAAAATAGAAAAATTCATCCTCAAGTTCTTATGGAATCTCAAGGGACCACTTATAACCAAGATAATCTTGAAAAAGAACAACATTGGAGATCTCACACTTCCTGATTTCAAAAACTTATTTCCAAACAGTAATCAAAAGTATGCTGCTGGCATAAAGACAGACAGGTAGACCAATGGAAAAGAATAGAGAACCCAGAAATAAACCCTTGCATACATGGTCAAATGATCCTTGACACAGTGCCAAGACCAATCAATGAATGGGGAAAGGGCAGTCTCTTCCACAAATAATCTTGGGAAAACTGGATACGCACAGGCAAAAGAAGGAAACTGGACCCTTATCTTACACTATATACAAAAATAAACCCAACCTGTTTTAAAGACCTAACATAAGACCCCAAACTGTAAAACTTATAGGAAAAAAAAACAGAGAAAAGCTTCAAGACATTAGTCTTGGCAGTGATTTCTTAGATATGACAGGCAACAAAAGAAAAAAGACATGTGGGACTATATAAAACTTAACTTTTGTGCACTAAGACACAATCAAGAATAAAAAGGCAACTTACAGAATGGTAGAAAATGTTTGCAAATCATATATATGATAAGGGGTTAATATCTAGAACACATAAAAGACTCCTATAACTCAACAACAATAACAAATCAAATAACCTGATTAAAAACTGGGCAAAGGACTTGAACAGACATTTCTCCAAAGATGATATACAAACAACCAAAAGCATATGAAAAGATGCTCACCATCACTAGTCATCAGAAAAATGCAAATGAAAACCACAGTGAGATACCACTTCACACTCATTAGGACAGCTACTATCAGAAAAAAAGAAAGTAATGTTGGCATGCATGTGGAGAAGCTAGAAACCTTGTGCACTGTTGAGAGGAAATGTAAAATGGGTGTGGCCACTGTGGAAAACAGTATGGTGGTTCCTCAAAAAATTAAAAATAGAATTACCATATGACCCAGCAATTCCACTTCTGGGTATATATCCAAAAGAACTGAAAGCAGAGTCTCAAAGAGATGTGTACAACCATGTTTCTAACAGCATTATTCACAAGAGCCAAAGGTGGAAGTAACGTTAAGCATCCATCAACAGATGAATGAATAAATAAATGTGGTAAATACATACAGTGAATGTTCTTCAGCCTTAAAAAGGAAATAAATTCTGATATATGCTACAATAATGTGAATGAACTTTGAAGACATTCTGCTAAGTGAAATAAGTCAGTCACAAAAGATTAAATACTGTATGATTCTACTCATATAAGGTACGTAGTCAAAGTCATAGAGAAACTACAGTGGTGTTTGCCAGGGGCAGGGGGGAGGGGGAATGGGGAATTAGAATTTAATGTATATGTAATAATTTCTTATCAAGCTTGCTCAAGTTAAGACAGAAACTGGCTGGAGCTTCGAAATCTACTGGTATCGGCATTTAAACCTATTGGCATCTAAAGATTATCATATTTCAATTTCTCTGCAGTCAGGATTCATACATATACAGGCTGAAATGTTTCTTAGAGTATTAAGTATTCTAACTTTGTAGTATGTTATATCCTAAAAGTGCTTTTTACTTACCCATTCTCTCATGCCTACAGCAGTTCATCCTATAGGATAAAAGTGATAGGACAACTTTCTAGATATTGGCAGACATTTACTAAATCTAGTATATACAGAAGCTATAGAGAAAAAAGAAATCTAGTATGATACACTTCTACTGGAAGGTATGCTGCTAATAGCAATGCCAGTTTTTTATATTTACAGAGCTTCCTTAACCTCCAAATCAGGCCCAATAAAGGATGCATTTGGGGATAATAAGACTAAATAAGGCCACATCATCTACAGATTCACATCAGCCGTAAATGCCCAGTTTCTAAGAGTACACCTATGATCACATAGTATCAATCAGCCAATGCAGTCTACAACTTCAATCTACTGCTGACTAGCATACTAAATATGCAATTGTGGGGCTCTCAGAGGCGTGAACTCTTACTGAATCAATAAAAATCTAACGGGTACATTATTTGAGGTTCTTCTCACTGATCCATTTCATTACCCTAGCAGAAGAAATCTAGACACCTAATGGCTCACCATCATTAAGACAGTCAGTACAAGGAGGTACATATAAGCAGACAGTTGCAGACAACAGATCTGAAAGGGGCCACAGATTCTATAACTGTCATACTGCACTGTGCTATTTGAAGAATGTCCTATACGCTCCAGCTCCAGTTACTATTAATACAAAAGTTACAGTGGTGAAATTACTATTTAGTAAACAACACTCAGGACTGTTATATCTAAATTATTTTAAGCTTTTGATAATTTTACACTACTTTAAAAGCAAGTATATCTAAGTTATTTTTTGTGGTACGCGGGCCTCTCACTGTTGTGGCCTCTCCCGTTGCTGAGCACAGGCTCCGGACGTGCAGGCTCAGCGGCCATGGCTCACGGGCCTGGCCGCTCCGCGGCATGTGGGATCTTCCCAGATCAGGGCACAAACCTGTGTCCCCTGCATCAGCAGGCGGACTCTGAACCACTGTGCCACCAGGGAAGCCCTCTAAGTTGTTTTGAGAATGCATTGTCAAATTTAAGAGTAATGTTTCACAGAGTAAACATAAACTGATTTGCTACATCTAGTAAGATCTATATTCACCATACTGGGGAGTTATCAACAGTACTGTAGTCACACATGTGACTACAACTATTGAATAAATACTTTGAGAAAGGTGGAGGCAGATTGTGAGACGAGAACTGCCTGGAACTTACAGATTTTAAGACAGGAGCAGGAGTCAGCTCTTAGACAAGACAGAGGGAAAATGCCATCAAGTTTTTGAAGTTAATATCAGAAAGCTGTTCACAATTTGCTTCTAAATAATCAGGGGAGTTAGACGGAGAAGGTAGGTAAATAGATGTGGGAATAAAGAAAACAAAGTCAGCCATAAGCTCGTTGTCTTTGAAGCTGGGTTACAGGTACATGGAGGTTCATTGTACTATCCTCCTTACTTTTGTAGTTTGAAAATTTCCACAATAATTTAAATTTAGAAGTTATTCACAAAGGTGTGTGTAATATACACATAACAGAAAAGCTACCTTACAAACCTAATAATATAATGAATAAAATCCAAGTTGGAATTAACCTTGGCAGACCACTGAATTAATTCCATAATTTCAATGAAAATACAAACGGAAAAGAACTTTACAGATGTAAAATGAGAAACGCCATTAATCTCACAGCTGAATTAAATTCTTCAAGTTAGTTAATCCCCACAAGCATACTCATTAGGATGCAAAAGAAGGTTTCAGTCACTGTAGATATATGCTGCTGCACACTAAAAGTCTCCAGTCAAAAGAAAGAAAGAAGCTGTGGTCCCATTTGATGTCCAGAAAAGAGAACAATATAGAAGCAGTCACCTTAGAGATCTACCAAATAAAACCTCAAGATGGTTGCTGGTAATATATTAGAAAGAAATCTTGAACAGTACAGATATTAAAACTCCCTAAGTTACTCTAATAAAAATAAGCAAGGATTTGAAGACTAAGCCAAACTGAATATCACTAAGAAAACTTAGATTTGCCATTTCTCCCAAGTAAGAATCACTCTTTCAGCCCATTTCACCCTCACTAGTTTTCCCTTATAAGCAAATCAGGCAGGAAAATAAGTTACTAAGTATACCAAAATTAATAGGCACATATCCACATCAATTATTTAGGCAAGACAAGATTTCAGAGTTCAAAAACATTTTTATAATTATAAGTCAAAACATGTAGTGAAAGAAAAAATATATAAACTGAAAGAAACATATACTTGAGGGATAAAGTGGACTTCATCAAAATTTAAAATTTTGTGCTTCAAAGGACACCATCAAGAAGCCAGAATAGGAGAAAATACTTGCAAATCATATACAGGTAAGGGCTTATATCCAGAATATGTGAAGATCTCTTTCAATTCAACTATAAAAAGACAAATAACCCAGTTAAAAATGGAAAAGGGGGATCTGCATAGCCATTTCTCCAAAGATGTATAAATGGCCAATAAGCATGAAATAAGCTCAATAAGCTCATTATTAGTCATCAGGGAGATGCAAATCAACACGAGATACCACTTCACGTCTACCAAAATAGGTATAATTTATGTTTTTTTAAAAAAGGAAAATTAGTATTTGTGAGGTTGTAAAGAAATTGCATTCTTCATACACCGCTGGTGGGAAGGTAAGATGGTGTAGCCACTTTAGAAAAACAGTTTTTCCTCAAAATGTAAAATTACCAGATGACCCAGCAATTCTCCTCCTAGTTATATACCCAAGAGAAAACATATCCACACAAAAATGTGCATAGTAATACTCAAACTGGCACTGTTCATAATACCCCAAAAGTAGAAACAATGCAAATGTCCATCAACGGATGAATGGATAAATAAAATGTAGTTTCTCCATTCCATGAGCTATTACCTGGCAATAAAAAGGAAGTTCTGATACATGCTATGACATGGATGAACCTTGAAGACATTATGCTAAGTGAAATAAGCCAGTTACAAAAGACCACATATTTTATGATTCCATTTATATGAAATGTCCAGTATACAGATTGGTGGTTGCCTAGGGCTGGAGGGGTAGGGATGGGGAGGGACTACTAATGGGTATAGGATTTTGCGGTGATGAGGAGGGAAGGATGGTGATTAAAATGTTCTAAAATTGACTGTGGTGACTGAACAACTCTGTATATACCAAAAACCACTGAACTATACAATTTAAATGGGTGAGTCCTATTGTTAGGTGAAGTACATCTCACTAAAGCTGTAAAAAATATATAAAGTGAAATGACAGAGTAATATTCCCAAATATGTCACATTCATGGGTTACACTGAAGCTATTTAATACTTGTAAACTCCACAAAAACGCCATAAACGGATCCACAAAAGCATTTAAAATGCAGGGTCACTCAGTGGTAAGATTAATGAAGTGGCCCAGCTGCACTAGCTGCAGAGGACAGAAGACAACTGCAGTGACACCATACCCAAGTCCGTGTGCTGTGGGAAGCACTGCCACGCTGCTCCTTTAGTGCCACGACCTACTCAAAGGGCTTCAACTTTACTTTTTTCAAAACCACTTCTGAGGGTACAGAGGAGAACAAAGATTATCTTGACCAAAGCCACATGACTAACAATTGGTGTTATGAAAATTCAAACCCAAAGTCTAACAGCAGAGCTTGCACCCTCAACTGATATATTTCAGCCTCCCTTAATAAACAAAAAAGCTGATAAATAAAAAAGATTTCTAATTTGAAGGTGATCATCACCCTCCTCCAACATCGTTTCTGTACTACACAATTAGATTTACCATAGCCAGGTAACATAAACATATTTTAAATTAAGGCATGAAAACCTATCATTCACAACAAAATATCCACATTCCATTTACCTTCTGTATTACTGACTGTTGGCTCAGGAGTGATTCTCCCATCATGAATGTTAGGGTTCTCCTCATCAGCATATATTATATGGTCATCTTCCCTATTTTCCGGCCACTGTGCCACCTCTCTTGTGTCTGTTGAGCAGCTACATACGTCTTCACTCTTGTTAAAGTATCTTTGTAACCATCCTGGCACAATATTCTTAACAGATTCTGTAACCCTGCTGAGAATGCCCTGTTGGGGGGAAAACATGTAAGGCAGTTTTAGAAATTTATCTTTTAAATAAGTACCTATTTACAGAAAGCCATACCAAGCAAAACACAACTGTTTCCAACAAAGTTTCCTAAAATTCAGTTACGTGAGTTAATGTTGACGTAATGTATTTTACAAATTCTATACTTTATAAAATTCCTACTTTTTTCTTTCTTTCATATGCATATGTCCATGAGCCAATAATTGTCCCAAATGGCCATACTATTCTAATCTTTAAAAAACTCACAGGTCTTCAACTAAGCAATATAAATTTTAGATTTAGTAATAAGATATGCACTAAAATGTTATAATCCCAGACAAAAGGCATCCATCTTGATCCCAGCATATTAAAAGAAGCAATAAATACCTTCAACAGCTTCCTCAAATATTTTATTGCACATTCTTTAAGAATAAAAATTTAGACAAATGAGAATTTTTTTAAAAGGCAATAAGACAACTAATCCAACATAATAAACTCAAGAAATAATCTAAGATTTTTTTTTGATGGTAAAATTTTGTTATATCAAATGTTGCCTGAAAACCAATTATTTTATTACAGTAACTTTTAAAGGGAGAAAAAGATGTGGTATAACAACTACCAGCATTATTAACATTCATCATAGAACAGACACTGTTCTCAGCAGTTTAAACATATTATTCAATTTAATCCTCACAATAATTTTATGAAATTGGTTTTAACCGTGCCACTTTACATATGAAGAGAGACAATGAAGTTAAGTAACTTGCCCAGGTACAAACACAACTGCTGTGGTATATCTAGGATAGAGTAAAAGCATTGACTTCGGGGTTGGCAGGCTGTACTACGATTTACTCTAGGTAAATAAGAATAACACTCTCTCCTACTATTACCTGATAGGAATTATAATGAAGATCAAATGAAGTAATGTGAAAGCACTTCACAATTTACTAAATATTAACAGAAACATACACTGATAATTTTATTACTAATGAGAAAAAAAATTAGCAGAAACAAGCTGGGGTGAGGTAATCAGTTTTAGGCAACAATTCCCTTCACAGAATAGGATTTCAGAGAGAAAGTCACGGAAGGGAAAGAATGAATCAGCAGGTACAAAAAAAAAAAACAGTAAAGTTAAGGCAGAACACATGAACCTTGAAAGCAAACCCAAGACAAAGAGGCCTTGAAAAATTCTGTCAATAGGAAAGATGGAAGACACCTCTGATATAAGCACTTGAATAGTATTTTCCTGATTATCTGAAAAGCTGTAGGTAACAACTGGGAAAAAAGTAATTACTTTTCCTCCAAACAGAAACTTTGAACAGATCTACATTGTGTAAGATCTCTAACAACACATGAAGCCAGCAGCCCTAGAATACTCACTAACGAAAAACACAAATTCACTGTTCCCCTTTTCTATGCCAATGTTACACAGTATTAGTTTCTTTGGAAAGAAAGATTCTATACCTACTCCAAGATTTAACATTTATAAAAACATTCATGTTTATTATTTTGCTAATTATTTATATTTAAATATTTATTTACCCCCTCCCCATATTCCAAAAGACTTGAAAGTGCTTTCAATACATAACACAGTTTAAATAAGAAAAAAAAAAAGACACACTTGATACAAAGCGATGTTAAGGCACTACAGCAAGAACTTAGTGTAAAATAAATCTTTTGTAGACTTCCTCTAAGGGGTTTAACTACTAAAAGTATCAGAGATTCCTGTGATCTCTAGTCACTGAAGGAGGCAAGTACAGAACAACTTAAAATTAGCACCGTACTTAACCAAAGGTCACTTATGTGGCAGCATTAGGTATTGTGGAGAATAATCAGTAAAAATTGAACAGTCAAAATGGATTAAAAAAAAAAAAAAGCTCCTTCGTTGAAACTCATGAATTTTGCTTGGAGACCTTCTCTTTTCTAAACTAAAATGTAACCAATTTATTTAGTCTCAGCCCAGAGCAGCTTAGTACAAAATTACAGTGAGAGGGCTTCCCTGGTGGCGCAGTAGGTAAGAATCCGCCTGCCAATGCAGGGGACACGGGTTCGAGCCCTGGTCCGGAAAGATCCCACATGCCGCAGAGCAACTAGGCCCGTGCACCACAAGTACTGAGCCCATGGGCCACAACTACTGAAGCCCGTGCACCTGGAGCCTGTGCTCCACAACAAGAGAAGCCACCACAATGAGAAGTCCCCGCACCACAGCGAAGGGTAGCCCCCGCTTGCCTCAACTAGAGAAAGCCCGCATGCAGCAACGAAGACCCAATGCAGCCAAAAATAAATAAATTTTAAAAAAAATTACAGTGAGAGAGGAATTACTAATGGCACAATGAATGACAGCATGATGCACTTGACAACAAAATTAAATACAGATGCTAAAATTGACCTGGAACCATTATTAAAAAGAAATATCCCCTTACTTCAATATGCCTCTATAGGGTAAATGACCCTAAGTCATCAAGAAAAGTTAAATTAAGCTCAGTATACCCTAGTACTAGTGGTTCCCAAGATGTGGTCCCTTCACCATTTATATCTGCATTACCTAAGGCCCAACCCCAGCCCTACTAAATTCAGGAGACAGGGCTCACCTGTTTTCACAAACCTTCCCAAGTGAACCTGATGTATGCTATAGTTTGAGAACCACCAATCTCATTAAAGAGATTAGGAAATTAGATACATTTCAGGAAATCACAATACAATTCAGGGAAGAAATCCCTCTACAAGAGGTGAATAAAATTATGTATACTTAAATCTTAATATTCAGTTATCTGGAAAACATACATGTGGAGCACTAGTCAGACAATAATTAAAATATATCATAATATTAAAATGCTATTTAATAAATCAGAAAAACAAATCTTATAGTGGACTGTGCTGAATACAATGTGGATTAATAACTATTTCCCCAGTGTTTCCCAAACTGTAGCCATGATTTTTACCTGTACTGTTATTTAATGGTTTTCTTTCTATCTATTTATTTTATTTCTCTTAATAAACAGTTTTTCCTATACGATAAAATCTTCCTGACTGGCTGTCTCAACGAACTGGCTTCTGGATTGGCTCATGAGAGATTCTGGAGGATATTAGATATTAGAGTATGGGAGGAAAGAGAAGTCTTTCTTCCTATGCTCCCTCTGCTCAAGCGCCCCTTCTCCAAAACTACAGCTCCAGCCAGGGAGCCCTTCCTCCACTCCAGTTGCACAGATTCTTCCCTTTATCCATCCAGTCCTAGGGATGGTAGCAGCTTCCCACTGTTGCTAGTCTCTGGGTATCCTGCTATCCTGCATGTTATTCCTTTAATCACCACCATATCTTTGAGTAGACTCTTTCTTAAAGATATTTCAGCTGAACCATCGGGAGAACTGTTTCCTGTTGGGTCCTTACTTGTTAAATTTGTTTTCTAATTAACATGAAAAATAAAAAGTCAGTCCACGTATCAGTTAGATTCATCTTCTTTAGCAACAATGGAACACATATACCACACTTGGGGAAGCACTCACTATCCAAAAGTTACATCCAACTTTTATGTCTGTAAAACAGTACATAAACGGACCAGGAAAGAGGCTTACCCTGATGAATATTTTAATATCTTATCTAGCTCACAGAGGTAAAAGGCAAACATTGCTTTTCTTCATTTAATCTACACTTATTGATCACATACTACATGTCAGGCAAGAACACTAGGGATAAAAAACAGGGAACAGGTTCCTGCCCTCTTGGAGCTTAGATCCTAAGTTAGGGAGACAAATAAGTATAACATGTAACACATGATATGGTGATTCAGTGCTATGGGCAGCAATAAAGCAATAAAGGGAAGCAAAATGGGGATAGTCGTTTTATATATGCAAAGACCTGAAAAAGTGAGAAATGAGCTATGTACGTTTCTAGCAGAGAAGTATTAGAGGCTGAGAAAGCAAAAGGTGCAAAGACTCACATGTAGGAATGTCCTTGGCACGTGCCATCCAAGCTTCTCGTAACGCTGTTAATAAATGCAAAACCTGATAGACCTGAAATAACTATTTCGATCCTTCAAAATTCCCCTTTAATCATGTGTGTGTGCACGTACATGTATGTGTGAGAATGTACGTGTAACCTTTTGTTCTGTGGCTTATCTAGTGACTATAAAAAAGCCTAAAAAAGTGGTTCTCAAATTGGAATCTTCAGACCAGCAGCCTTGGTTTGGTGTCACCTAAGAGCATGTTAGAAATGTACATTTGTTTTAACAAGCTCTTAAGGTGATTCTTACGCAAATTAAAGTTTGAGAACCACTGTACTAAAATCATCTAAAAACTCTGACAAGTTTCCCAATTAAGGCCATGATAAACATAACCCTGAGTATAAACTTAACTACAAAATAAACTGTTTCCGAGATTATCTCATCAAAGATGTCATACCATTATACCAACTTTCATAAATACCTACTTTATAATATGAATTCTGAAAATCAAATATAGAAGTAAACAAAAGTAAAACATAAAAGGCTACCTTTGAATCTCTTTTATTTCCAGTTAAAGACTTAACATGCTTATTTATAGTAAATAACCCACTACCAGATACTAGAAGTTTAAAAAGCTGTTAGGGAAGAGAAATCTTCTGATTATGCACAGAATAGGGTAGACTGAAGATGTAAGGGACCCTGTCTATCATATAGATTTGGAGAAGTACTTCCCTGGCGGGCAATTTTTATGAGTTTCAAAGTACTTCAGCCACTAATGGAAAACTGAGAAAAAGTGAAGGAAGCTAGAAAAGGGGGAAAAATAGTTTTCTTATGGAAGAAAAGGTTCCTTTTACAATCACCAAAGAAGGTCTATCTTTTCAAGAGTTATTGAGATAATACGCTTCAGGTCTTTACAGGAATGGCGCAAATCAGCTTCCTATATGGACTTGAAGAAAGAATGTTTTGTGATATTAAAAATAATCAAGCAGGGCTTCCCTGGTGGCCCAGTGGTTGAGAGTCCGCCTGCCGATGCAGGGAACACGGGTTCGTGCCCCAGGCCGGGAAGATCCCGCATGCCGCGGAGCGGCTGGCCCGTGAGCCATGGCGGCTGAGCCTGCGCATCCGGAACCTGTGCTCCGCAACGGGAGAGGCCCCAACGGTGAGAGGCCCTCGTACTGCAAAAAAAAATAAATAAATAAATAAGCAAGCAAACAAACCAACCAACCTTGCGGGGGAAAGAGGTACACTAAGTAAAGGTCTACTAAGCAGTGAATACTCAAATCCTACTTTACCAGAATAGCTTTCTCTCCACTTCCACAGGATTCAGTGGTAAGCATAACTGCCATCATTGTAACTTGATGTTTAAGTTTTCCTACAGAAAATCTTCTCTGATCCTCCAAGTCTAGGACAGTCACTCACTTACATGCACCAACAGCACCCTGTACTTCCTACAGGCAATCTGTCATATGGGATGGTAATCACAGTCTATCACCTCCCCTGGAGGATCAGCTCTGTGAAGGTAGGCAACAGGTCTGTACAGTGCGCAGATTAGCTGGTGCATGATTTTAATTTTCTACAGCTGCACTAGTCAACCAGCTTTTTATTCCCACATACGAATATGCTGTGGCAAGTTTCAAAAAAGGACATCAATAATCCTAGAATTCAAAAAAAAAATAATACATTTGCTTGGTCTAACAGCTTCAACTTAAACAAATATTATTTTTGTTGCCACACTAATAGTCCTTCCTCCAAAAAACAACTTGTGAAGTTAGCCAAGAGCATGGGAAAACTGAACCATCCTCTGGAATGATAAATACCACAAAGCCAACTAAATGAAGAGAAGCAGAAAAGTAGTCAAAGAAATAAAAATTAATGAAGGGCTTATCAGAAAAAGCAACAAAACAAATGGGGCATTAAAATCTTTAAAATACTCCTCGTAGCCAAAGCAAAGTCTACACCAGATGATCCTAAGTAATGAAGTTAAATTCAAGGATTACAGGAGTGAATCTTTAAACCTGGACTGATTAAAATGATTGGACTTTTTTTATCCTCAAGAACTAAGGGTTCTTCATTTGGCAAACATGGCAAAAACAAAACAAAAACAAAACACCTCACAACAAAAACACTATCAAAATGTCACTGAGATCTAGAATAAATACTCAATTTGGGGGCCAGAAGTAAATTCAATACTATACACATATCAAGCACATCCAATCTGTAAGGTACTGTGAATATATTAGCTTTTCAAATTTCATTTAACCTGAGTTCAAGGGTTAATGAAAAAGGCTGAGGTGGGGCAAGGCTCTTCTACAATCCTAACTCAGAACTCATTTGTAATGGAAAAAAAATTCCTGTATATCGTCTCACCAATTTGTAATATCGTAATAACCAGAGACACCTCTCCTTATAAATACTATATAGCCTTCCTTCTTCTTATATAATGCTCTCTATTCCTATTAGTTTACTTGAGTTTTGACTTCAGTTCTATTCAACTGTTTTTTTGTTTGTTTTTTTGCTGCACCACGCTGTGTCGCTTGCAGGATCTTAGTTCCCCGACCAGGGACTGAACCCAGGCCCTCAGCTGTGAGAGCACAGAGCCCTACCACTAGACCACCAGGGAATTCCCTCAACTCTCCTTTCTTCACATTACCCTCTACTAAATAGCAGTATTCAGATTATAAAATCTTTCTCATGTAAATTTTACGGGATTGCTAACTATAAATATCAAACATAACCCATCTTCAGTTTTAAGGTTCTGAAGCCCTATTCTCCCAGAATACACTGCTGTTTTGATTTCTGTCTGTTCTTTCGGCTGCCTTTATTTTGTTGAAGCTTGTCACTGACCCTCAGTTTTCTTCCAGGGGCCTGTGAACTCTCTCCTTACCCACTCAACTCCCGTATCACTAGTTTCTCCACACTTCCTGGAAGTCTCATTTCATATAGATTCCCTAATCAGTTTTCCCCCTGCTCCATCCAAGCCCAAGTGAAGAACAAGGGCTAAGAACCCAAGACTTCATATGAGACTTAAAGAATATCTAATTATAAATATAAAAAAACTTAAACACTAAATAGTAAAAACCTAGATGCCATTCTAATCTTTCAGTTAGTTTCAGCTTTTTAATATATCCATTCTAACATTACTTATTTTAACAATGCACCTCTATTATAAAGTATTCAAATTCTAATGCAGTTATACTGAATCTAGTTTCAATAATCTGAATTTAACCTAAGCTATTATTTGTCACATTTTACAACCTACAGATAGTCATTTAGCAGCCAAGTTTCTCCTAACCACCCAGTCCAAATCTTTCTAGCCACGTAAAATCCATTCCTTATACTTTTCATTTCTCTTCTCAACATCAAGAGATAAACTCAAAAAACATGAGCATAGGGACTTGCCTAGTGGCACAGTGGTTAAGAATCTGCCTGCCGATGTAGGGAACATGGGTTTGAGTCCTAGTCTGTTAAGATCCCACATGCTGCGGAACAACTAAGCCCATGTGCCACAACTACTGAGCCTGTGCTCTAGAGCCCGCAAGGCACAACTACTGAGCCCACGCTCTGCAACAAAGAGAAGCCACCGCAATGAAGAGTAGCCCCCACTCGCTGCAACAAAGACCCAACGCAGCCAAAAATAAAATTAATTAATTAATTTAAAAAAACAAAACATGAGCATAATAGTTATTGTAGCTAAGAAAATTTTAAATTACAATTGGCCACAATTTTCAACGTCCTTTAAGACTAACACTAATTCAGGAAGGAGAAACATGACCTGGCTTAGTCTCTTATTTTTAGAGCTCTACATTATAGAGGTGGTATTAATAGATAATTAACAGTAATCAAACAACAAGGACAAGAAAAGGAGTCCCTAAGAGACCTTTCAAACTAGCAATAGGAGACACAATAAAAGCCTAAAGCAACTTAATCCACTAAAAGTTATCTACAAGATATTGTCACTTTCCTTTCACAGTCTGTTTGAAAATTGGGTGTTAAAGTTTATTCTTTAAGTCACAAGCAAAGGGGCAGGGAAGCTGAAATATCTTTAGACGAAAGAGGCGTTCTACCATCCTTTTTCCAACAGTAAACACAGTAAATTGTATCTGGTAGCAAGACTTTCAACTGGGCTTAGCAACACAGAAGAATCCTTTAAAAATATATTACAGAGAGGGCGGAGTTAAGATGGCATACTAGGAGGACGCAGAATTCGCGTCTCCTCACCACTAGGGCACCTACCAGGCACCAGTGCGGAACCACAGACACGGGAAGAACCCCCAGCGACCAGGTAGGACAGGGGGCGTGGGGAGAGTGAAGGCAGAGGAGAAGTGGAGGCTGGACGGGACTGGCGCCCCTGAGGGGCGTTTGGGGGAGGGGAAGGGATCCCACGCCCGAAGGGGGAAATTGGGGAACCACTGGGAGGGCAGAAGATCAAAAGGGAGCGTGCCCACTTGGGCCCCTGGGAGCCTGCTGAGATCCCGGGCCTGATCCTCTGCCCACCAAGGGCCCCTCCAGCTGCATGGGTCCTGAGGGACTAGGAGGGAGGGAAGGGGGAGCAAAAGTAAAGGCCGCAACTCTGGGACCGGCACCCCTGAAGTGTGGCTACGGGAAGGGAGGGGTTCCTACAGCAGCAGGACCCACACCGGTTAGGGGTCCAGTGGCTACGGGGGAGACGGTGGGGGAGGGGCACAAAGGAACGGGAGGGGCACAAAGGAACGGAAGGGAACAGGGCCCGTGCTCTCCCTGTCCACTTGGGCACCAGGACGCCTGCTGGGCTCCCAGGCCTAATCCTCTGCCCTCGGAGTCTCTCCTGCCACGCAGAGCCCAAGCCCCGCCCCTGCCCCCCCACCCAGGGCCCCACCTCTGCCCTCAGAGATCCACTCTGAGACCCCTTCCAATGCGCTGGGCCTAAACCCCTCCCACACACCCTCAACCAGGGCCCTAGGAACTCCACACTCTGGAGGCCCTCCTTTGGAGGTGCTGCCTCACCCCTTCCAAGCAGGTCCTAAGCAGAGGCCCCGCCCCACGCTTGAACAGTCACCCTGCCTAGGCCCTGCCCAACGCTAAACTCTGCTCCTGACTCAGTTCCACCCCCGCCTAAACTCCGCCAAGCTTTTTTTGACTCCCATAGCCAAGGCTTTTTTATTTTCTTTTTTCCTCTTTTAGATCGGGGTTCTGTTTTACCTTGTTGATTCACTGTTCCGATTCTTTTATATTTTTATTTTCCCTAATAAATCTTTTATTTTTCTAATTTTATTTTATTCTTTATACCTTGTTATTGTTCTCTCCTTTTGGCTTGTTGCCCCCCCCCCTTTTTTTCTTTTTTCTGTTGTAGTTTTATTTTAACTTGCTGCAGTTGTTCCAACTACAGTTTTATTTTTCCTAATATATTTTTTATCTTTCTAATTTTATTTTCTTTTTTATTCTTTGATACTGTAGTGCTCCTTTTTCTCTCTCTTTTTTTTTTTTTTTTTTTTATCGTGCCACAAAACTTGCAGGATCTTGGTTCCCAGGCCACAGGTTAGGGCTGAGCTCCTGTGGTTGGGAGCTCTGAGTCCAAACCACTGGACTAACAGAGACCCTCAGACACCAGGGAATATCAATCTGAGTGAGGCCTCGTGGAAGTCCTCATCTCAGCATCAAAAACTGGCTCTATCCAACTGCCTGCAAACTCAAGCACTAGATGTCTCAGGCCAAACAACCAGTAGGACAGGAATACAGCACCACCCAAAAAAAAAAAAATATATATATATATATATATATATATATTACAGACTAAGTAGCAAGGTAAAAACCTACAAGACCAAATAAATGAACACAAACTAGGCAACCTACCCCCCAAAAAATTCAGAGTAATGACAGTAAAGATGATCCAAAATCTTGGAAACAGAATGGAGAAAATACAAGACACACTTAACAAGGGTCTAGAAGAACTAAAGAGCAATCAAACAGTGATGAACAACACAATAAATGAAATTAAAAATTCTCTAGAAGGAACCAATAGCAGAATAACTGAGGCAGAAGAACGGATAAGTGACCTGGAAGATAAAAGAGCAGAAATAACTACCGCAGTGCAGAATAAAAAAAAAAAAAAAGAATGAAAAGAATTGAGGACAGTCTCAGAGACCTCTGGGACAACACTAAACGAACCAACATTCAAATTACAGGGGTCCCAGAAGAAGAAAAGAAAGGGTCTGAGAAAATACTTGAAGAGATTATAATTGAAAACTTCCCTAACATGGGAAAGGAAATAGTCAATCAAGTCCAGGAAGCGCAGAGTCCCATACAGGATAAATCCAAGAAGAAGCAGGCCAAGACACATATTAATCAAACTATCAAAAATTAAATACAAAGAAAAAATATTAAGAGCAACAAGGAAAAAGCAACAAATAACATACAAGGGAATCCCCATAAGGTTAACAGCTGATCTTTCAGCAGAAACTCTGCAAGCCAGAAGGGAGTGGCAGGACATATTTAAAGTGATGAAAGGGAAGAACCTACAACCAAGATTACTCTACCCAGCAAGAATCTCATTCAGATTTGATGGAGAAATTAAAACCTTTACAGATAAGCAAAAGTTAAGAGAATTCACCACCACCAAACCAGGTCTAAAACAAATGCTAAAGGAACTTCTGTAGGCAGGAAACACAAGAGAAGGAAAAGATTTAAAAAACAAACCCAAAACATTAAGAAAAGGGTAATAGGAACATACATATCGATAACCACCTTAAATGTAAATGGATTAAATGCTCCAACCAAAAGACACAGACTGGCTGAATGGATACAAAAACAACCCCATACATACGCTGTCTACAAGAGACCCACTTCAGACCTAGGGACACACACAGACTGAAAGTGAGGGGATGGAAAAGATATTCCATGCAAATGGAAATCAAAAGAAAGCTGTAGTAGCAATTCTCATATCAGACAAAATAGACTTTAAAATAAAGACCATTACAAGACACAAAGAAGGATACGACATAATGATCAAGGGATCAATCCAAGAAGAAGGTGTAACAATTGTAAATATTTATGCACCCAACATAGAAGCACCTCAATATATAAGGCAAATGCTAACAGCCATAAAAGGGGAAATCGACAGTAACACAATAACAGTAGGGGACTTTAACACCCCACTTTCACCAATGAATAGATCAACCAAAATGAAAATAAGTAAGAAAACACAGGCTTTAAATGATACATTAACCAAGATGGACTTAATTGATATTTATAGGACATTCCATCTAAAAATAACAATACACTTTCTTCTCAAGTGCTCATGGAACATTCTCCAGGATAAATCATATCTTGGGTCACAAAGCAAGCCTTGGTAAATTTAAGAAAACTGAAATCATATCAAGTTTCTCTTCTGACCACAATGCTATGAGACTAGTTATCAATAAAAGGAAAAAAACTGTAAAAAACACAAACACATGGAGGCTAAACAATACGTTATTAAATAACCAAGAGATCACTGAAGAGATCAAAGGGGAAATCAAAAAATACCTAGAAACAAATGACAAGGAAAACACGACGACCCAAAACCTATGGGATGCAGCAAAAACAGTTCTAAGAGGGAAGTTTATAGCAATACAATCCTACCTCAAGAAACAAGAAAAATCTCAAATAAACAACCTAAACTTACACCTAAAGCAATTAGAGAAAGAAGAACAAAAACACCCCAAAGTTAGCAAAAGGAAAGAAATCACAGAGATCAGATCAGAAATAAATGAAAAAGAAATGAAGGAAACAATAGCAAAGATGAATAAAACTAAAAGCTGGTTCTTTGAGAAGATAAACAAAACTGATAAACCATTAGCCAGACTCATCAAGAAAAAAGGGAGAAGACTCAAATCAATAAAATTAGAAATGAAAAAGGGGGAGTAAAAACTGACACTGCAGAAATACAAAGGATCATGAGAGATTACTACAAGCAACTATATGCCAATAAAATGGACAACCTGGAATTCCTAGAAAAGCACAACCCTCCGAAACTGAACCAGGAAGAAATAGAAAATATAAACAAACCAATCACAAGCACTGAACTTGGAACTGTGATTAAAAATCTTCCAACAGGGTTTCCCTGGTGGTGCAGCGGTTAAGAGTCCACCTGCCAATGCAGGGGACACAGGTTCGTGCCCCGGTCCGGGAGGATCCCACATGCCACGGAGCGGCTGGGCCCGTGAGCCACGGCTGCTGAGCCTTTGCGTCCGCAGCCTGTGCTCCGCAGCGGGAGAGGCCACAACAGTGAGAGGCCTGCATACTGCAAAAAAAAAAAAAAAAAAAAAAAAATCTTCCAACAAACAGCCCAGGACCAGATGGCTTCACAAGCAAATTCTATCAAACATTTAGAGAAAAGCTAATACCTATCCTTCTCAAACTCTTCCATAATATAGCAGAGGGAGGAACACTCCCAAACTCATTCTATGAGGCCACCATCACTCTGATACCAAAACCAGACAAATGTTACGAACAAAGAAAACTACAGGCCAATATCTCTGATGAACATAGATGCAAATATCATCAACAATATACTAGCAAACAGAATACAGCAGCACATTAAAAGGATCATACACCATGATCAAGTGGGGTTTATCCCAGGAATGCAAGGATTCTTCAGTATACGCAATCAGTCAATGTGATACAGCATATTAACAAACTGAAGGATAAAAACCATACGATCATCTCAATAGATGCAGAAAAAGCTTTTGACAAAATTCAACACCCATTTATGATAAAAACTCTCCAGAAAGCAGGCATAGAGGGAACGTATGTCAACATAATAAAGGCCATATATGACAAACCCACAGCCAACATTGTTCTCAAGGGTGAAACACTGAAACCATTTCCGCTAAGATCAGGAACAAGACAAGCTTGCCCACTCTCACCACTATTATTCAACATAGTTTTGGAAGTTTTAGCCACAGCAATCAGAGACGAAAAAGAAATAAAAGAAATCCAAATCAGAAAAGAAGAAGTAAAACTGTCACTGTTTGCAGATTACATGATACTATACATAGAGAATCCTAAAGATGCCACCAGAAAACTACTAGAGCTAATCAATGAATATGGTAGAATAGCAGGATACAAAATTAAAGCACAGGGGCTTCCCTGGTGGCAGAGTGGTTAAGAACCTGCCTGCCAATGCAGGGGACACGGGTTCAAGCCCTGGTCCGGGAAGATCCCACATGCTGCAGACCAACTAAGCCTCTGCGTCACAACTACTGAGCCTGTGCTCTAGAGCCCATGCTCTGCAACAAGAGAAGCCACCGCAATGAGAAGCCCGCGCACCACAATGAAGAGTAGCCTGCACTCACCACAACTAGAGAAAGCCCGCGTGCAGCAACGAAGACCTAACACAGCCAAAAATATAAATAAATTAATTAATTAAAAAAATTAATGCACAGAATCTCTTGCATTCCTATACACTAATGTTGAAAAATCTGAAAAGGAAATTAAGGAAACACTCCCATCTACCACTGCAACAAAAAGAATAAAATACCTAGGAATAAACCTACCTAAGGAGATAAAAGACCTGTATGCAGAAAACTATAAGACACTGACGAAAAAAATTAAAGATGATACAAACAGATGGAGAGATATACCATGTTTTTGGATTGGAAGAATCAACATTGTGAAAATGACTATACTACCCAAAGCACTCTACAGATTCAATGCAATCCCTATCAAATTACCACTGCTATTTTTCACAGAACTAGAACAAAAAATTTCACAATTTGTATGGAAACACAAAAGACCCCGAATAGCCAAAGCAATCTTGAGAAAGAAAAACGGAGCTGGAGGAATCAGGCTCCTGGACTTCAAGTTGTACTACAAAGCTACAGTAATCAAGACAATATGGTACTGGCACAAAAAAAGAAATATAGATCGATGGAACAGGAAAGAAAGCCCAGAGATAAACCCACACACATATGGTCACCTTATCTTTGATAAAGGAGACGAGTACACAATGGAGAAAAGACAGCCTCTTCAATAAGTGGTGCTGGGAAAACTGGACAGCTACATGTAAAAGAATGAAATTAGAACATTTCCTAACACCATACACAAAAATAAACTGAAAATGGATCAAAGACCTAAATGTAAGGCCAGACACTATAAAACTGTTAAAGGAAAACACAGGCAGAACATTCTATGACATAAATCACAGCAAGATCCTTTTTGACCCACCTCCTAGAGAAATGGAAATAAAAACATAAATCAACAAATGGGACCTAATGAAACTTAAAAACTTTTGCACAGCAAAGGAAACCATAAACAAGATGAAGACAGCCCTCAGAATGGGAGAAAATATTTGCAAATGAAGCAACTGACAAAGGACTAATCTCCAAAATATACAAGCAGCTCATGCAGCTCAGTATCAAAAAAACAACAACCCAATCAAAAATGAGCAGAAGACCTAAACAGACATTTCTCCAAAGAAGATATAGATTGTCAACAAACACATGAAAAGATGCTCAACATCACTAATCACTAGAGAAATGCAAATCAAAACTACAATGAGGTAGCACCTCACACCAGTCAGAATGGCCATCATCAAAAAATCTACAAACAATAAATGCTAGAGAGGGTGTGGAGAAAAGGGAACCCTCTTGCACTGTTGGTGGGAATGTAAATTGATACAGCCACTATGGAGAACAGTATGGAGGTTCCTTAAAAAACTAAAAGTAGAGCTACCATATGACCCTGCAATCCCACTACTGGGCATATACCCTGAGAAAACCATAATTCAAAAAGAGTTATATACCACAATGTTCATTGCAGCACTATTTACAATAGCCAGGACATGGAAGCAACCTAATTGTCCATTGACAGATGAATGGATAAAGAAGATGTGGCACATATATACAATGGAATATTACTAAGCCATAAAAAGAAATGAAATTGAGTTATTTGTAGTGAGGTGGATGGACCTAGAGTCTGTCTTACGGAGTGAAGTAAGTCAGAAAGAGAAAAACAAATACCGCATGCTAACATATATACATGGAATCTAAAAAAAAAAGGTTCTGATGAACCTAGGGGCAGGACAGGAATAAAGATGCAGACGTAGAGAATGGACTTGAGACACGTGGAGGGGGAAGGGGAAGCTGCAACCAAGTGAGAGAGTGTCATGGACATATACACACTACCAAATGTAAAACAGACAGCTAGTGGGAAGCAGCCACATAGCACCAGGGAAATATCAGTTCGGTGCTTTGTGACCACCTAGAGGGGTGGGATAGGGAGGGTGGGAAGGAGGCGCAAGAGGGAGGGGATATGGGGATATATGTATACATATAGCAGATTCACCCTGTTATACAGCAGAAACTAACACAACATTGTAAAGCAATTATAGTCCAGTAAATATCTTAAAAAAAACAAAAACAGTTATCTAAAAGGGAAATATATATATATATATAAAACAACCATGACCATTAGCCAAGTAGCTACAAATAAAACATTTTTGAAAATACAAGGTCATCACATCTTTCCAATAATATTCTGTGCCTAATGAAATGGTTTTAATTAGTGACATCAGACCATTCTACTTCAAGTAATAGGTAATTGCCTTATCAAAGGACTTTCCAGGAAATGGAGACAACACCTGGGCTTTTTTGTCATTATCTGAAAAACTGGTGAGTAAATTGATAAACTATCACACACAAGGGCCTCTCATCACAAACAAAAAAACCTACTATGCATTAAATAATTTAACACTTGGATTTATTTTCTTATACACTTAAATGACAGGCATTTCTATGAGGAACATGTTAAAAATAATGTATTTTTACGCAGTTTAAGGTAGTTTAAAGGTTTGGCCTCATCACTCAGAAAACAAGTTTTTAAATCTAGTACAAACCTATAAAAGATTGAACTTTGGTACATAAAAGAAAAATACCTCTACTAAGAGGCAGCAAAATTCAGAGACGATAAAACATTTAAATCAAAAGGTTCTACTTAATCACAACAATTTCAAATGAGTCCTTACTCTATATGCCAGGCTCTGTTCTAAGAGCTTTCCTTATATTATCTCATTTAACCCCTCCCAACCATTTCCACTTTACAGATGAGTAAATTAAGCAGAGAGAACTTGTCCAAGTTCTGGCAGAATAGGGATTCAAATCCAGAGGCCCTGACTGTATTACAGCACATTTTTTTCCTATCAACTATTTCCATTTCTGTTTTCACTAACAGTATTAATTAAACATCTAGGATAAAGCAAATAAAGATAAAATAAAAGTCAAAACTACTCAGAGACTTCTGGAATGAGTTAAGTATTCAGCCATTAAATATCCCTCCTTTTCAAAACTGAGAACACTCTTTTGCCATCAGAATCCAAGCAGGACATAGTTATTTGGGACAAAGTATCATACAGAAGCTACCAAAACAACAAAAAAAACTACACTATCATATAAACCAAGATTAGGCAAACCACCGTCTGTGGGCCAAATTCAGCCCTCAGCCTGTTTTCATACAGGCGGCAAGCTAAGAATGATTTTTACATTTTTTAAAGGGTTATAAAAACAGAACAAAGAACCTGCAGCAACAAAACCTAAAATATTTACTATATGGTCCTTTACAGAAAACGTTTGCAGACTCCTGATTTCAGCTACTGAATAGATAAAGGGGTTTCCTCCCCCCCTTTTTTAAAAATAGCTAAATGCAGAAACTGACTTGTAAGACAAACTGTATCTAGGAAGATAAAATGAGTGGATTCCCTTAGCTCCAAACCAGAAGACAACACCTCTGAAGCACACCCCCCAAAAAAGGGCAAAAATAAGTAGTTCCCTTCTCACCAGGAGGTGGCAGTAGATTCTTCCAGAGGCAAGGTTCTGGTTTGCCCATGGGCTCAAGTTTTTTGTGGTGGCTATTAAGAAAAGCAGCTTGACCTCTCCAGAGCTGACTTTCTGGGCCTGACAATCTGCACAAAAAGGAAAGGGGAAAGGAGACTGAACAGGTGACAAGAACTAAGCACATTCTCTTTACTGACCTGTTCACTCCCACTAGCAAAATGATACCATTTCCTAAATGCATCTGGGCTAAGAGTTAGGGGGTAGGAAAGAAGGCAAGTGAAGATGATCAACTTAATCATTTGGTGCTGTTCTTCATTTTTGCTTCTACAATTCTTAGGTTACTACCCTTCAGTTAGCTGAATAAGACAATGGATTCTTGTCTCCACAACTTGAAGCAAGATGCCATTTTAAAGATCAGAAGTTAATAGGAAAAAAATGTGAACTTTAGATATACCTCAGCAGAGCTAAACCAGAATAAGTCAAAACAGGAAATTACAAGTCAGTTGAACACATGCGAAAGTCGCAGGTACTGCATGACTGCACAAGCCGGTTGGCCTGACAAGCAATGGCAAACATCCATCAACTAACAGTGCCAGATCGCTCATTCTTCTTTCAAGCCTCTACTACACAACCCAAAAACTTCATTTTTGCCCAGAAACCACTGGACATTTAACCAAAATACATTAGTACAAAACATGCCATGTCATGAAGCTCCTTGCTATTCATGATGACTCAGCAGTTGCTGCAAAACAGAGAGGTGACCGCCTAGGATAGTTGACAGCAACCAGGTAGTCTACAAGTTCACAAAAGTTCCAGTAAGGATTAAAGAAAGTCCTTATTTTAAGATTTAAAAAAAAAAAAATCCTTATTCTTTTGTATATTCCTGGATACTTTTCTTTGGTAGTATCTGCCAATATTAATACCTTCAGTGTTGATTAAGAAACCCCCAAACACCTTTGATCCAATTCAAAAGCTAAAAATGTACTTTCTTTTTCAATTAAATGGGTGGGGCAAAAAGCTGAACGTACTTTAGATAGGGGGAAATGATAAACTATCAGGCTTTAAAACAAAACCACACAGTCTGAAATCATACCAGCTCTAAGACAAATTGGATCATAGGTGTTACGTTGTTAAGGCATCATCTCCCCCAAATTAGATTTTTATCTAAGTACATTTAAAAATAAGGTGTGATTTTTGGCTTTTTCCACTCAGAATATATGAGCTCCTTTCTAAACTCTGCCCAGACCATCCAATGATCTGTATTTACAAATTTATTTTATGTAGTAACTTTCTTTTGAGGAGATCTAGAAAGCACTCAAAGACATTTATCTTCAGGAAAAACAGAAAGCATGTGTGTTTAACTTCCACTCAACCAAAGGATTCGGTTAAATGGCCAGGCGTGTGACGTGAATTCTAATCTTAAATCTGCCTGCAAGTACCCCTGCTCCTCACAAAGGAATCTGAAAACCAAGCTCTTTTTGGTATATATCTGGGGGAAAACCGGTGGGAGGTAAAAGTAAGGCCAAGACCTGTAACCGTAAGTAGAGAGCTACCTAGTATTATAAACCACAATTTTTACTACTAAGAAATTTCTCTGAAATCTTTTAAAATTCTGTTTTTAATGATACAATTTAACACCAGCACCAAACATGTTAAAGTGTTCAATATTCATCATCATCCAGAACAAGGCAATCTAGGAAGTCTACCCTTAACAGTAAGCGACACGTTATCAGACCCTTTTGCTATACCTTTGTGTTTTTTATAAGTTTAAGACCCACACTTACTCCTACCTTAGTATCCCTGAAAAGTGTTATAAGTGACGTTTATTAGAATATTCTTAACGTATTCCTACTCAATCCCCATAACAAGTAAAATTTTAAAAATAGAGTTGTCTCAGAATCAAATGTCTCAGTTACAATTAGGATAAACTCCTTTTCATAATTTCAAACACCCACGAGTGCACAGGGTGCTTAGATTATAAGACCACCAACATTCCTGGAATGTCAAAGTACCTAAACTTCTAGAATACGCCCCGTAACATTAAAATAGTTTGTGCGTGAGATCAGAACTGGAGTCCCGGTCAGCTGTGCAGAATGGCCAATTCCAGCTTCCAAAATAAAAGGCGGGGGGGTGGGGTGGCGGGGGGGGGGATTGGACAAAAGTGGGGAGGAAAGAGTCTCGCGACGGAAAAGAAACGTAAGTGCGGAGAGGGACTTTCAAAATGCCCCAGTGCCACTAACTATAAGCCGGTTAAGAAACAAACAAACAAACAAACAAAACAAAATCGAAGCCAGTGCTCTCAGATCGGGGAGGGACACCGGGAGACGGAGAATTAATTAATCGCGTTGTAACTTACTTCACTTTCCGCGCTAACAGCGCCCCCGACAACCCCCGGGTGCCCCGGAGGCAGATTCCTCCGGGCAGCCCCCTCCCCACACACGCTAAGACGCGGGAGACTAGCAAACAGCAGGCGTAGGGGCCTCCAGCCACATCTTTTTCCTTCTCCCTCGAGAGGACGTGAGTAATACCCCCAAACCCCCAATCCCCGCCAAAAAACGGAAGAATTCTAGGCCCAGCGTGGCCTAGGATTTCTGTTCCCGCCCTGCGCTGGTCGGGGGAAAACCCCAGGCGGAGAGGGCTGCGGAGAGGCGGCCGAACCACACGTGTGCGCCGCAGGATTGGCCCGTCTCAGCCCACTTCCCGTCGCCGCCCCAGCGGCCAGAGCTCCCGCCGCCTCGCTCGGGCCTCCGCTCAGGCCCTCCCGTCCGCTCCACGTGGGGCGCCGGGGCCCCTCGCCGCCCGTCCACTCCCGCCCAGTTCCCGACCCGCTAGGCCCCCACGGCGCCGGGGTCCCGTACCTGGTGCTGTTGTCGCCCCTGCTGGTAAGGTTTAATTGGCCCCTGGTGGCAACGCCGAGTCCGGATCTTGCCGCCACCGCCCCCTCCTATGCCTCCAGCTCCCGAGGCCATGGCGTGAGCCTCCGCGGCTTCCCCCTCCGGGGCGGGAGAGGCAGAGACGGCCTTAGAGCCCCCCCCGCCCGGCCCCAGCCCAAAAGTACGCACGCGCTGCCCACACAGCGGGGCACAGGCACACCAGGAATCGCGGGGCTGCGAGCAGGAGCGGAGAGAGAACGCGCGCTGGCGGCAGGGAAGGGGGTGGCGGCGACAGAGGCCGAGTAGCTGGCTCCGGTCCGGCAGCCTCCCGCGGACCCCAGCCTCTGTGTATGTCACCGTCTCTGTGTAGATTCCCCCGCAGAGGACAGTGCGGGCGGCTCCGGGCGCTGCTTAGGCCTAACTCAACCGCCGGCTGCTGGAGATTCTTCTTCCGTCGCTCTAGCCGTAGCTGCCGCAGTTGAAGCCGCCGGCGCCGCCCGCCTACCCCTCCCCTTTGCGCACAGCGCCCGCCCAGCCGTCGTCGTCTTCCCTGCAGTCGCCGTTGTTGCGTCTATTGCCGCTGCTAAGGCCGCCGCTGCAGTCGTGAGCCAGAAAGTCGTCACTTGTTAGCGCCCGACGAGTTTGCATAATCACGCTGCGACCGGGTGATAGGCAAGGAGGAAGGAAGGGCGGGTCGAGCCCGCGCTCTCGGCTGCGCGGGCCTCTGGGAAACGTAGTTCAGCAGAAGAAGACGAATTCTCAGGACGCGGAAGATGGGCGGTTCGCCGCAGAGGCACAAAGCCAGGGGTTCCGTTCGCTTTATTGCTCTTCACTGCAAACGTAGACTTCGAAAGAGGCGTTTAGCACAAAAAGAGTAACCTCCTTCCCAGTCTCCTTCTCCCCGTGGTTGGTAAAGCGGGCAGAAAGTGAGCTGATCGTAAAATCACAGACAGAAGCTAACAATACCTTATAAAAAGAAAAAAACTGGTTGAAAAGACAATGTCCATGATCTTTAAGCCTAAAGCAGAAATAGAAAATACATAGTTTCGTTAATGTTCCATTAACATATAAGGGCTTTGTTGTCAAAACACACAAGTGCTGGAATTCTCACTCCACCACTCTCTAGTTTGACCTTGGATAAGTCAAAACCTTCCTCCCCCCTATAAAACGGGAACTTTAAAATCCACCTCATAGAGCTGTTGTGATCATCCAAATGGAGCACTTAGTATATTTCCTGGTATACAGGAAATGCAATAAATGATTACCTACAGCAGTCAGCTCACATTAGAGGTGAGTGGTATATTACCAGTAATAAAAATATACATATATTTGCCCCAAATAGAAGGCATTATATTTAGGAAAGTGAATAAGCGAGCTAGGCTCAGAGACTGCATCCACAAAGTAGAGAGATTGTAAGAGCTGACTGTTAGAAAGATCTTGGTGATCACGTGGTCCAGCCCTCATTCAACGGACAAGACAGGGGTCCAGAGAATTCAGGTGGCATACTGGAGGACACTAAGCTGCACAGTCAAAGCCAGGACTATAACCCAGCTTTTCTATAAGAGTTCAAACAAGTAACCAAATGATTAGGGAGAAAATCTACTGTGAAGAAACATAGGCTTAATGTTCCATTTGAGACAATTGGTTTGAAAGCTTATAAATAACTTCGGAGTCAAACAGACTTAATTTAAAATCTATAACTTACTAGCTGTGTAGCCTTGGGGAAGTTACTGATCCTCTTTCTAAGCTTCAGTTTCCTCATCTGCAAATAGAATGAATATTAACCTCAACAGGTTGGTGGTTCTGCTGAAGGGATTTATGTATCTCTGTATAGTTCATAATAAATGCTTAGATACAAAGCATCTAATATCATCCAGTTATCAGATACAAATAACTAACTTCAAGACTTTTATACCATCTCTACCACCAAACTTCACTCCAATATTCCAATCACTATATAAATCATGTAAGTCAAAAGGTGAAGCCAGGGCTTCCGGGGTGGCGCAGTGGTTGAGAGTCCGCCTGCCGATGCAGGGGACACGGGTTCGTGCCACGGTCCAGGAAGATCCCACATGCCACGGAGCGGCTGGGCCCGTGAGCCATGGCCGCTGAGCCTGCGCGTCCGGAGCCTGTGCGCCGCAACGGGAGAGGCCACAACAGTGACAGGCCCGCGTACCGCAAAAAAAAAAAAAAAAAAGGTGAAGCCAAACTTACAGTACCTTGGAATTTGTAGTACCTTCCAGCACCTAAGGAATCATGCCCTATAAGGCATAGGTTTACAGAACAAATGGCACCTCTGACCATAACCACCAAGACTATAAAAAGTTCCCAAATAGGATAGACAAAATTAATTACCTCCTTTTGTGCTTCAGTGTCCCCCTTCCACCACTAACTCCCCACTAGACTCTCCAGGTATACAAGCTCTTCGCCCTGAAGCACTTCATCCTTCTTCAATACAGTTGTCTTTCATGATTCTTAGCTAGGTATGTGACAAGCAGAGTAAGGTAATTCGTAATAAGCCAATTCCCAGGAAAGATCTGTACCTGAATCTCTAATTACACTTCATATATAGGAGACTGAACTGTAGCCACATACCATTTGCCCTTTTCACCCTACCAAACTCAAAATTTCCAGCACAGGAGAATAAACTGTGGCTCAAAAATCATTCCTTTCTTGGGGGCTGTTATTTGGTGTATGAGACAGCATTCATATCCGAGCTCTGAAAGGAAAGGACATGCGAAAGAGCTGGACCACACTCAGATAAAACTTCAGAATAGAAGATTAGTAGGATTCAGGGAGATAAGGAAAAATCCACATCCTCCTTTAGCCTTGATCTCAGTTGTTTAACTCATTTTATGATTATTTCTTTGAGGTAAAATAAATGTGAGGGAACAATAATACTTTAGTCCCACATTCAGGTAACTGAGTTATTGGAAACTTTACCAATCTTGACAGCAGAGAAGGAATAAGAAGCAAGAAGAAATCTGCATCCTAAACTTTCCACTGACTAATTTTACCCTGAAATAGTATCAGCCTCGCTATGGGATGAAATAACTTCTTGTACATAGTTTGAGATTCTAAAATAATATGGTGTCTGTGCTAAAATTCAGTTTGGAGTTACAAATCACCAAATCTAGAATTCTTCACACACTTTTTGGTACAGAACTCATGGTTCAGTTAGGAATTACTAGTAGTTGAATGGGTTATAATAAGTTATTCTGATTATAAAACTTAATCTGCCACCTTCAAACATACAAATAATTACTGAATATTTCTCTAAGAGATACTATATATAAGTTGGGAAAAATATCAAATGGCATGGAATAATAATATGTATTCTTGAAATCCTTCCAGCCATATTAAGAGTTGTTTTGGGGGAAGGGAATAATATGTATTATTTAGTACGTGTAAGTAAGCAATTTCTATAAATGATACAATTTAATCCCTACAAAACCTATGATATTCTGTAGTTCACAGAATTGGAAGCTATCACTTGCAGATTTTCTATTATAAAATGGTTATCTTCTTTATTCATCCTTTATTCATTATTTCTATTCCCATCAGTCTTTAGGTCTAGACAAAATTGAAATAACTCTGAGAAGTGATCTTGTGTTTTGGGTTGTTTCACTGGGAGTATTTTAATAGAAACTAATTTCTCCCCTAATAGGTTTTAAACACCAAGATTTTTCTCCTCACTGCTATAATCTGAGCACATAGAACAGTATTGACACATAGCAGTAGCTCTACATATACTTTAGCTCATTTGCCCAACATCCAATTACTACCAATGCCAACTGTTTCCATTTTATTGCAATAAATAATACAATGATGAATACAGCTGAACTACTTTATATAACCTTTCCTAGCTTGCATACATTCATTTTCTATACTGCATAACAAATTAATATTTCTCAAATTCATTTATTCATGATACAGCATTCATTAGCATTGTAAACAGATCCCTATGAAAATATTATGCAGGAATTATTATCCTCTTACCTTTGCCATCACTCTGCCATTTTTGTAGCCAATTTAGGAACCTAACTACCACTTAAACATTTTTTTAAAAAAGTTTTTTTTCCAGTTCAGTGGAGAACTCCACACTTTAGAAATCTCTCTCTGTGATAGCCTTCATGTTGACTAAAATGTTGAGATCCTAGTACTGTCTTACTGCATAGTGAGCATAGACATTTGCCAGCTGTATGATATGATAGCCATTGGAAAGACTAGACTCAAACAGCTGGCTTAGGATCACCTGGGAATTCCAGGACTCCCATCATGGCATGGGGATATGAGGATATGTTGAAGGATGGGAGTGAAGAGTACATCAACAGGTGCATTTGGGTGGAAAGGATATTGTACATCAGACCTCCAAATCACAGAGAGAAGCCGTGTTAGCAAAATCAATAGAATTCAATGTATTTGTCTCTATGAGGATAAGGGAAAAAAGACAGCTATTCATATTCAGATCAAGTGGCAGAAATGGACACAAAACACAGAAGGACAGAAATTCCGTCTCAATAAGTTGAAAAAAGAAATTAGACCAACTTCACTTAAACGTGGATCCAGTTTTTTTCAGCCAAAACAGATGGTGTATTGGAAGAGATCTTAATTTATGAAAAGACTGTTACTACTAAAGTCCCTCCCCACAAAGAAACATCTTTATTTTTCCCCATATAATATGGTATTCATCTGACAATTATAAATTAGCAAATAGAGAGGCTTCGACCTTTCTTTAGAGATAAGGAATATCCACCAATTACAAGTGAAATACAATTTGGTCTACACCCAACCTGGATTGAAAAACAGCCTTTATATCTTCTTCAAAAGGTAAGACAATTCTGGCCAAAGGAGTATTTAGAGATGACAATTACAAGAAGTTAGAAAGGTATGTATTTACCCTACCTACACAAAATGAGGTATCTGCTATGATGTGTATTGAAGCAAATTATTTTATTGAGAGTAGTTTTAGACAGATCTCCTTGATCTTCCAACAGACATTTCTATGTGATAATTATTACCAAGCATTTCATTAGATAGAAAAATAAGGTTAAACTAGTGTTTTTTTAAAAAAAAAAATGTATTATAATGATATAATGAACTTCAATCTCAGCTGGAAAAACTCAAAGTGGGGTTGGGATTCTAGAAAAGTATTGGGGTTTTTGTCTGTATTTTAGGGACAGAGAGGCCACAGCATCGGGAAGATATTTAAAGATGTACATCATTATACTCTCATTAACTTACTGTGTTCTCTGACTTTTGGGAATAAAGTAATACTTAAGACTAAATGAATTAACTAATATAATCAAATTTTGATTAACTATATATATCACTTAATTCCAACATGCCATATAACATTTTTCTTCTTCCTGACTGCGTATGTCAATATATAGTAGCTTTTGGCATATATGTGTTTATGTACCTTCCATTATAATTGAAGGCACATTTTAAATTCATCAATCCTAAATGGAAATTCAGTTTTACTGAATGAAATAATAACCAAATTCAGGAAGACCAGTCCCATCCTAATATTTAAGACAGTTAATGAATCGACAAAGATTAAACATATATTAGCCTATAGGCAAAATGTAAACTAGGATAAACATAAACAATTGAGATCAAGGCTAAAGGAGGATATAGATATTTATAAACAATTTACAAACATAATCTAAACATTAACACCTACTGTGTTGAACCTACTATGTGTTGATTTCTAATCTCAGCATTTAGTATATATGTCAGTGTACAAAACATTAAAACAAGCTCTGTCCACATAGTGCATTATACTTTATCATTTTACTGAATTCTCTTAAAGTTTACTGTATTATGCTCTTATTAACCCCTAGCACGTAACACTAATAATTACTCCCAAATTCTACTTTCTAGATTCGAAACACCTGCTATTGAATTCATCCCATACAATAAATCTAATGGCTTAGTTTATTTTTTTTAATATAATTCCTCAGTTTCATTAGAAAACTGGCCTCATCATTAAGGTTCCAATCTATGTAAAACTATAACGTTTGCAAAATTCAATTTGCTCACAGTGAGACCAAGCATTTTCATTTTTTAAAAGCATTTGTAGAGAATGCTGGAATTTATTAGACCCTAACTTATTAAGACTTCTTTTCAAGAGCATTCTACTAACTAACATGTTAACAACCCTACTGTACACATCACCCCACCACCACCAGAAAGGTACAACCTACTTAGCTTAAAGGGTGTCTTTTGGAGCCCTCGCTCCTCAGGGGCTAGCAGCACCAGTCCTTGGGAGCTTGTTAGAATAAAGATCATCCCAGGCCTACTTAATCAGAATCTGCATTTCAACAAGATCGCCAGGTGATTCCTATGCACAGGACATCTGAGAAGCACTGTTTTAAGAATTAACCATGCTGTAGAATTCATAAAGCACATCTGAAATGTTAACAGTCTGAAACTAAACATCAGTTATGAAATACACTTGAGCACTTTAAAGAGCACTTTGCTAATTCCCAACTATCCTTCTTTATTTATACAAATTTTCTTTTAGAATTAATTCACAAGAAACAAAAGACATGGATGGAGAATAAACCACCTCACAATCCCAGAAGCTGTGAGCAGAGAGAAGTTCTGAAAAGAAATATCAGACTACTTCCTTAGAATTGCTGTGGCTTTTCTCTTTTCCAAACACTCACAAAACCAATGTTAAGGTAGGAACTCTTGAGGGGGAATATTCTTGGTACTGGGTTAGCAACTAATATCTAAAATGTTGGATAAGAAGTCAGGCAACTTGGAGTAAAATCTATAGATTTTTTCACTTTCCTAAACTGTCAGGACACGAATGACGGCAGCTTTCTACTTAACAAATTATAAAAGCAATTACATAGATTACCTACTAATAGCCTGACCTCCTACGCAGGTGCTATGAAGTCAAGACAAAATTCAGATACAGTATTTTCTCCAAAAATTACTTCTGGAAAAAAATTAAATAGTAATGGATCTTTAGAGTAAAAATTCCTTCCCTGACATTGGTCATCAAAAGTATTCTTTCCACAGCACACCTATAGCTCTTAACTCTTACAATAGGGAAGGCCTAAAAAGTTGTGAAACACAAGAAATGAAAAATCGTTTTTAAAAGGCTCACACATACCTCCCCTCCTATAGGCCAAATATAAACACATTTGTTCATATGAACACTTACACATCAAGACATCAACGTATTGAAGTTAACCAAAGTTTCTGTAAAGAGCAGGCTTAGGAATCCCTGTTCTTTATTAGTCTCCAATCAACAATTTAAGTAAGAGTTGATGAACCTGCAGCTTATAGTGCATGTAGATTTTCCCCCCTCTTATTTAACATTTGGTACATTTCACCTTTACCACAATGTGAGCAGAAATGGAATTAAACATTTTTAATTCTCATTAGCTTCTTCTTCCAAAGGAAGCTAGACTATTACCTGAAATGAAATTCTGGATTTAGTACTTTTTGAGTGTCTATTATCGCAGATAGCAGAGCTGATTTAACAGAGCAACTAACCAAACATAACGGTTAACAAGATGATTTTAAACCCAGTACCTATAACCCACGGCCTGTCTTCAAACTATCTCACCTTGTTTGGGTCCATTATAAGGACAACAGCATATCATGAGTCCCCACAAACATGATTCTTCAAAACCAAAAAGCAAAAAGAACTCTACAAATATTCTCCAAAGCAAATATGAGTGAAGTTATACTATTCTACGTGTAATATTAAATAGGCAGTGTTGCCAAACAAAGGCAACTCTGCAGACATGGAGCAAAGCCTGTTAAACAGACCACCTCCGGTTAGAGAAAGCTACCTCTGCCCACAAAGGTTTAGATTCAGAATTAAAACATCAAGGCACGCCAAAAGTCTCCGCAGAGGCCCTAACCAAGCAACGCACAGCTTCTACCAGCCACGATTAAATCCAAGCCCCAACTTAGATGCTTTAAATTAGTAATAGTTAAACCAGCTCTTTTTCACTTGTGTGGTCATAAAATCTTGCCCCTTCTGCGAGGCAGCAGTAACTAAGCACTTACTATAAGAAGCACCTGCTTTTAGGCCCATGTCTTCCAGCTGAGGTGCAGAGATCAATGACCTTAGCTTCGTGCCTGCTCACATTGGAGTATAATCCCTTGTCTCTCCCAGATTAGATGGAGCCATGCAGAACGGCAGTTACTCTGCAAACAGATGGTGAGGACGCAGACCTGCAAAAGGCCACTAGGAGCAGACAGTTAAGAAGGAAAAGCCATTTTTCTCTTTTCACTGCTGGCCCTTGTGACCATGCCTCTCCTTAACTCATCATCTGGGCCTACCCTTTGCAGCTACGCTTCCTCAGATAACAGCCTCTTCCTTTTCTCAAGGTTTGCTTTGAGTTTACTAACAAAAAGGAGCTGACTTTTCCCCTTCATTTGCTCCATCGTTAACTTTAGAACGGGATTTTTTGAAAAGTCTTAAAGACTGAGATGGAGAAAAAAAAATGCAATAGGTCTTAGAAACTTTCTGTCCTAAATTCAAACTAAGGAAAATAAAAGTACAGCGGCCAGTTCTACATCAAGTCGAAACAAGACAAGATCATTTGTTTAGATTTTTTTCAGCAACTTTCACTGACAACTTCCTACCCATGCCAGCAATATGGAAAAAGAAAGGGGAAATGTTTAAGGGGTGACATAAGAGAGAAGAAGGGAGGGCTGAGGAGAGAAAGGAAGAGCAAATTTTAAATTCTGACAAATAGTCACGATGAGCAATTCCTGAAAACTCAGTCAAAACTTCTGCCAGGTCCACAGCCGACCTGAACTCACCTTTGGTGGATTGACCCTTCGTAACTCAGTCTCCTGAGTCTAGACTGGCTCCTTGTTGATCCAAATTCACACGCTGTAAAATAAACGAAGGAGGGATGAGGGGTACTTTGCAGGAATGGTGCTACAGACGTGCAGAGTATCACTTACTAACGTCGTAAATAATGAAGGACTAATAAATAATACATTAGAAAGAAAAGACCCTCGTTATTGCCACATCATGGTTTCCTAACATTTTATACCCAGAGTACCAGGTGCAAATTGGATAAATGTTTACTAGATGGCTGAATGCATATTCAGAGGTTCGTTATTTCAATTTGTAATTTCCCTCAACCACTTTTATGTGATGGAATTATTTTTCTCTGTATTTCAAAAATACTTTAGTTTGTTAAAATAATCTTTTATTATTAAAACACTTTTAATCCCCCCTTTCTTTTTAAACACAGTTTACCTTAGACCATGTACTACTTGCTGTGTCAGACGTAAACAGAAAAAAATCACTTTTATGTAATCGGATGAAGATAGTGCTTTCCCTCAGGGATTATACCAAAATAGGAACTACAGCAGGAGGATATATCCTTTCAAACCAGACCTTTGGAATACTATGCAACAAATATTTACTACATTCTTAGCCATATGTTCAGCAGATAGAAACTTGATGACAACATAGGGCCTGCCGTTTAGGGACAAGTAGAAATGGTTATACTTTTACTTTAAGTGTTTTGAATAAATACTTAATGCAGATAAATTTCCTTTTGGAAATATGTATTGCATAAATGGCTGTAAGTTTATATTCTTTAAACAATTCACCTAAACCAGCTTTGTCCCCATACCCTGGGCTCAGTGGAATTGTGATCAGGATGTTCAACTAAGAAATGAGTTGAGTATGCTATTCCTTTATTTATTTATTTTTTAAAATTAACCATTTAATTAATTAATTTATTTATTAATTTATTTATTTATGGCCACACGGCTTGTGGGATCCCAGTTCCCCAACCAGGGATCAAACCCAGGCCCCCTGCAGTGAAAGCACAGAGTCCTAACTGCTGGACTGCCAAGGAATTCCCTAGCCCTTTGTTTAGATGTAAATAAATTCTTTAGTATAAAAGAACAGGGTAAAAGAAAATACTGTAAAATGTAAACTCTAGACAGAGATACATAGCCCTGAGTTTGCAACGGGACAAATTGTGTCCCCAAGTAATTGCAATATCCAAGTAGGATCTTCCAGAGGAAAGGAAGAGACCAAGGAATATGATTTAAAGTTTCCCACACTCTTATTTAGTAATTAATTGCATGAAATAATAGCACTAAGGGGAGACTTCCCTGGTGGCGCAGTGGTTAAGAATCCGCCTGCCAATGCAAGGGACACCGGTTCAAGCCCTGGTCTGGAAAGATCCCTCATGCCACAGAGCAGCTAAGCCCGTGCGCCACAACTACTGAAGCCTGCGAGCCTAGAGCCCGTGCTCCGCAACGATGAGAAGCCCACGCACCACAACGAGAAGTAGCCCCGCTTGCTGCAACTACAAAAGCCCGCACGCGGCAGTGAAGGCCCAATGCAGCCAGAAATAAATTTATTAAAAAAAAATAGCACTAAGGGGTATCTACTGTGAGCCATGCACTTCGCTGTGTGCTTTACATGCACTCTTTTTCATTCTTTTTCATCCTTAAAACGTCTTTTAGGGAGTTGTCTAAAAGAGAAGGGTTAAGGAGTTCACTCAAGGTCACACGCTTGGTAGTTGACATGATGGGCTCTGAACTCACATCTAATTTCAAAACCTGTGTTCCTTTCTTTAAGCCAGGCACCATTCTAGAACTTGCCACAGCCAATGGGCGGGTGCAGGGAGTGGAGTCTGAGATGTTTACGGAAGCTGCTCAGCCCACTGACATTCCGGCCTCTTCTCACCGAGGTTTGTCCAGCTGCTTCTCAGCCAGGGCCTTGGCAGGGTTTCTGGAGTGGAGTAAGGGCTCTGCTAAACAGGTCGGGGACAGTGGGAGATGTCTTATTGGGCCCCCTCACCTGTGAGTTCCCCTGTTCGTAGGGTTGCCAGACAACCTAGAAGACACCCAGCTAAATGTGCGTTTCAGAAAAGCAACGAATAATTTTTGAGTATAACAACGTCCCCAGCTGTGCAAATAATGCAGAGACAACTTCTTTGCTAAATCTGGCCACCCTGCTTCTTGGCACTATTTCAGAATGTCTTGGATTAGAATTAGAGAGAGTTGCATGCATGCTGGAGTAATTTACCACTCTTCCCGTGATCGTTAGCTTAGAATGAAGATATCCTGGCTATTGACCGGAAATGGAGGAAACTCAACTGCAAGCACACCATCCCTACCCCATACCTACCCAGGCTGTTCCGTGGTTTATCATGGGATGCTGCCGTTATTCATTTGATTAGCTTCTAGTGCAGCAGACATGTCTTGACATGAGCAGACATGAGTGTCCATGACTCAGGTATTCAAGAAATGTAAATTCCTATTTCTTTAACTCAGCAGAATTTCTGTTCCAAAACCCCATTTTTTAGAGGTAGCAGAAACATAAACGATGTCAAGTCAGGTCTCAGCACCCCGCCTCTTCCTCGAGTCTTTCCTAGGGTGCACGTCACGCTGTGGGGAGGGATGTGTTTCTTGATGTTCCCTGTGCCTGCAACTTGTTGCCAAGGCACCTCGCCTTCCTGGCCCTCTGCCCCCTTCAGTCCAGGCCTTTGCATTCCTCCTGGTCCTCCTGGGCTGAGATGCACGGTGTAGCCCTTCCCTCTCCAGGGTCTCCTTGCACTCCAGGCCTCTGCTTTGGGGAGTGAAGCCTGAGGCTTTTCGCCATTGAATCCTACTGTCTCAGGTGGGAAGGGCACGTAGTTCCTCTGGAGGACTCCAGGCACCTGTGTCCTCTCTGTTCCCCTCCCCTCTCTAAATACCCTCTGCCTAGACAATCTTTCTCAATCTTTTATTTATTTATTTTTTTAATCTTTTTCTGGGCATGGCCTCACCCTCCAGCTCTCAAATATCTTTCCTGTGTATCCAATTCCCCTAAGGATCTTAGGTTTTTGGAAGGTTATTCCTTTTCACCCTGGCTTATTCTCCCCACCCTCACCCCCTGCCAGGCAATGAATACGAAACAGTTTTCTTGATAGGGGGAGAGAGAATAAGGCGAGAATAAAGGAAAGTATCCTAACCAACTGACTTTAAACATCCTCAGGCCCCATCCCTCCCTTTTTTTTTCCCCAATGTCAAAGCTAAAAGAATTAGATCCTGGTTAGTTTTAGGCACAAACTTTGCTTTTCCACAGTAGTCCCCAAATCTGGCATCAGCAGCAGATGGGAAGCATTTAAAACATGGATTGCCAGGGCCCCAACCAGATCTATAGAATCTCTAGGGTTGCATCTAGGAATGCACTTGTCCTCTGGCCTGCTTCTGAGAATGACTCCCCTTTTCTTTCCCACATCTTCGGCCTTCTTTCCCTTTCTTTCTTATCCCTGGAGTGGCAACATCCAGTTAAATGTTCCTTGCACAAAACCAACATCTAGTGTGGAGTTCCGTATCCATCTTTCAAAGGGAAGATGACCTGGAGGGCGAGAGGATGTTCCAGAGTCTCATCTCCTCTTATCTCTTACCTCACTTTTCTCATCCTTCAGTGTCCTGTCCACATTCCAAGAAGAAAACCTCAGTCTAACCCATCAAACAGGACCATCCAGCAACATATCTCCATCCTGTGTCAAATGCAAAACTATTTCCCAGAGACCTAAATGCTGCTTGGTTCTTAGGAAGAATCAGCAGCAGATCTAAGCATCCCAGTTTTTCAAGGCTTGGGAATACTTCCAGAGGAAAGGCCTAAGCAATTAAGATATATTCCCAACATGTGTAAATTACAAAGTAAGATTCTTAAAAATCGCTTGCATTGATTTGCTTACATTATTGTTAAACACCCTCTTAATTTATTTAGAGAGGCCAGTTCACCTTTTTTAAAAGTTAATATGGGGTTTCCCTGGTGGCGCAGTGGTTGAGAGTCCGCCTGCCGATGCGGGGCACACGGGTTCGTGCCCCGGTCCGGGAGGATCCCACATGCCGCGGAGCGGCTGGGCCCGTGAGCCATGGCCGCTGAGCCTGCGCGTCCGGAGCCTGTGCTCCGCAACGGGAGAGGCCACAACAGTGAGAGGCCCGCGTACCGCAAAAAAAAAAAAAGTGAATATGGCTAGGTAGGACATGTCAGGCTGGCAATACCATTGGCCTATTTTATTCTAAAATGAGGTTAGGAGTACTGAGCTAAATTGGGGCTTTTAAAGGATTACGTCCTAGGGAGTGATGAAAATCATTCGCAAGTAATGATTGGAAAGACTCAGCCCCTGGGATGGTAGTTGATATTTATAAAAGTCAGCTATGCTTATTGACTTAACAAAAAGTCATGTATTATTATTATGACATCAGAATACTACTCCATAGTAAGTAACAGGGCAAAGGGCCTGAAAAATTAGGGAGTGGGCAGGCTGAACAGGAGCAGAGAAGTGAATGCAGCCTGAGCAGCTTTCAATAATTCCTTTTTCTTTCTTTTTTTTTTTTTTGGCTGCACCTCGCGGCTTGTGGGATCTAGTTCCCCGACCAGGGTTCAAACCCAGGCCCCCTGCATTGGGAGCGCAGAGTCTTAACCACTGGCCTGCCAGGGAAGTCCCTTTTTTTCTTAGGAAAGTAAATTTACACTGAATATCTCACTCCAGGCTTAATTATTGAGAAATATATCTTTCTCTTTGAAGTTGATTAAGCAGGGACAGAGAAAGACAAATATTGTATGATTTCAATTTCAAGTGTAATCTAAAACATAAAACAAATGAATATAACAAAACAGAAACAGAGTTTTATATAACAGAGAACAAACAGGTGGTTGCCGGAAGGGAGGGAGGCGGGGGGGGGGGGGAGAAAGAAATAGATGGAGGAGATTAAGAGGGACAAACTTCCAGTTGCAAAATATGTGGGTCCAGGGTATGACATGTACAATGTGGGGAATATAGTCAATAACTGAGTAATATCTTTGTATGGTGACATATTGTAAGCAGACTTACGGTGGTGACCATTTTGACATGTACAGAAAAAAATCACTATATTGTGTAACAGGAACTAACATAGTATTGTAGGTCAAGCATACTTCAAAAACAAATATACATACAAACTCATAGAAAAAGGGATCAGATTTGTGGTCACTAGGGGGTGGGGGAATGGAGGGAGGGGGAATTGGATTAAGGTGGTCAAAGGACACCCTAAACTTCCAATTATAAGATAAATAAGTCCTAGGGATGTAGTGTACAACATGATAAATATAGATAACATGGCTGTATGTTACATATGAAAGTTAGGAGAGTAAATCCTAAGAGCTGTCATCACACACACAAATTTTTTTTCTATTTCTTTATTTTTGTATCTATACGGGATGATGGATGTTCACTAAACTTATTGTGATAATCATTTCATGAGTATGTAAGTCAAATCATGCTGTACACCTTAAACTTAGACAGTACTGTGTATCAATTATAACTCAATAAAATTGGAAGGAAATTGATTGATCAGGAAATATTATAACAGATGCCGACCGTCTACAGAGCACTCCGCTAGATGCTGTAAATAAAGAAAACTAGTTTTCCTGCACAGTGTCCTTTTCTCCTGAAAGGTTGACACAGGCATGGAGTTGAGAACCAAAAAATCAGACTTCACAGGTTGAAACGAATTATAAAGTTCTGCTAAGCCAGTCCCACAACTAACGCGTGAGTGACTTTTTCAACTTTGTAAGTATCCATTGTGTTGGGGCTTTATTGTCTACAGAAATGAAGATCCGTGCTTCCTGAGGGGTGGAGAGTGGTCCTGGCAGGTGACAGCTGTTATCTCCGGGACCTGCTCTGGGACTCAGCCTGGATGGAGCTAATCCCTGGGGAGACTTCATCAGCGAGTCTTGCCAATAAGTGCTCTCTTGGCCGAAAGCTGATTTTCTCTCAATACTTGTGTTGTTTTATATATTTGTACTTTAGATAATAACCTTGCTCTTTGTGATGGTTTGTCAGATTGTGAAGCATTTTTTCCATTTGTTACTAATTCGTTCATTTAATAAATTTTTATTGTTACTGTTGTGTTTCATTATAGGAAACTGAAGTCCAGAGTGCTTAGGCTATATACTCAAAGTCACAACTTTGTGACAGTAATAGAACAGATATCTCCTGACTCAAATTCCAGTGAGTTTTACCCTATTTGGGATGTGTTCTTTGTTTTCATTGACAGCATTGGTAAGTTTAGAGTAGTTACGATTATCGTGGTTATGGATTTACTTAGATTTGCCTTTTTTTTTTTTTTTTTTTTTTTGCGGTACGCGGGCCTCTCACTGCTGCGGCCTCTCCCGTTGCGGAGCACAGGCTCCGGATGCGCAGGCTCAGCGGCCACGGCTCACGGGCCCAGCCGCCCCGCGGCATGTGGGATCCTCCCGGACCAGGGCACGAACCCGTGTCCCCTGCATCGGCAGGCAGACCGTCAACCGCTGCGCCACCAGGGAAGCCCTAGATTGGCTTTTATCTTCGTATTTTGTTCATTCTGTCCACCCTGTTTTTTGTTTTTTTTGGCCGTGCCTCGCAGCTTACAGGATCTTAGTTCCCCGACCAGGGATCGAACACATTCCCCCTGCAGTGGAAGCGCGGAGTCTTAACCACTGGACTGCCAGGGAAGTCCTACCCTGTTTTTTTCTATGTTGCCTTCCCCTTCCTTTCTTGCCTACTAATGGTTAATGGTTTTGTTGTCCCTGCCTTTCCTCCCTTTCTGTTGGTTATGAAGCTGTAACACTTCCTTTCTTCCTTCCTTCCATTTTAACATGAATCGTCTAAAATTGATCAGCCTCTCTCCTCTTCCAGAACACTATAGAATGCTTTCTAGTCCAATCCCTCATCCTCTCAACTGTTGACCATATTTTTGTCCCACGTCATTTTCACACTTACACACAAGTTTTGTTCTGTTGATGCTTGTTTAGATTTAACCATATATCGACTGATTTCTTTGCTCACCACTCTTTCTTGGCTTTTATTCCTTCCATCTGCATTTAGTTTTCTTCTTCTTGAAGTACTTCTTTTAATAGTCTTTTAGTGGGATAGGTGGTAAAGTCTTTGTCTCTGCCTAAAATGTTATTTACCCTCATTCTGGAATTATTAACAAACCAGAAACTGAAGTACTGATTGACTTTCTCTCAGAATTTTGGAACTATTCCATTGGCCTCTTGATGGGAGAGCATGAGTCTTGGAGATACAGATAAGCATGGTTCGGATAGATGTTAAACATAGTACAGGGATCCTGGAGCAAGGGTATGACCAGTGAGAAGTAGACCTGGAAAGGTGCTTGGAGTCAGGTCAGCAGGATTAACCTGGTTCGATAGAAAGACGTCAGGCCTGGAGCTGCCCTTCATCTGCTGTCTGACCTTGAGCGATTTTAAACTAGAATAAGTTTGTCACTTCACGTTTTTTTTAAGTTGTTGGTTTTTTATTTTTTGAAGAATGATCCAACCTATCCCTTTACAGAATCCATATCACGGATGCCCCAACCTTTAGTTAAGGGCTATATTTCATTTCCTTAGAGGCTGGAGATCCCCCAAATGAAGGCAGTACGGACAGCAGAGTCTCTGAGCTAGGAGAAAGGAGGAATGCCTCTGCCTGCAGCTTTCCCTTCTCTGCTAGAAATCCAAAGAAGCTAAGAGTCAAGCGTAACAGCTGCAACCACTGAACAGGATTTTGAGACTGACAGACTGATTATGATCATCTTGCTGGATTTGAAGCTCAGCTCCATCATTTTCTGGCCCTTATGCTCTTGATAATCCTTAAACTAAGACTGTGCTTTTTCATCTACAAAGAGGGGGTAATGACAGTATCTACCTCACAGCGTTGTTGAAATGATTTCAGGAGACAGTGCATACGAAATCCTGTACACCCAATAATGATGCAATGGGGTATTTGTTAATATTAAACCTATGTATCATTTTGCCTACAAATCATGTTACTCTCTTTGTGTCAGTTCCACATCTTCCGTCACAGAGTGGTGGGTACTATCTTGAGCACAGCTTAGCTTTCAGACCTCACCTAGGTAATAAGTAACCTTGAGAGCCATGTTTTGTTGAATGAGAAAAGTGTTGTTTTGATTCCAAGAGCCTTCCTTTACATATTCAAGCAAAGTTTGGAAGTCTGAGCATTTTGTTAAGAGTCAGAGTATAGAGAGACCGGCTCTACGGTATAAAGGTGGTTCCTGTGAGACAGGAAGGGAAGGAGAAAGATGGAATCAAGAAAGGGGATGAGGGCTTCCCTGGTGGCGCAGTGGTTGAGAGTCCGCCTGCCGATGCAGGGGACGCGGGCTCGTGTCCCGGTCCGGGAAGATCCCACATGCCGCAGAGCGGCTGGGCCCGTGAGCCATGGCCGTTGAGCCTGCGCGTCCGGAGCCTGTGCTCCGCAACGGGAGAGGCCACAGCAGTGAGAGGCCCGTGTACCGCAAAAAATAAATAAATAAATAAAAATAAAGGGGATGAGAGAAGAGATAGAGACATTCAGAGGTTGAGACCATGGTGGGGATGCTTCCTGGTCTGTAAGAGGAGACCTAGTCCACCATGTCTTTGGGATAAGATGTTGGGAAAACCATTAGAAGCTAAGACAGCTTGAGAGGGAATTTGAGTCCGCCTAGGCTGAGGTCTGCTTCTCCCTGTCGGCATCCTCCCAGCCTTGCTTTGGTGGGATGGAGGGAAGGGATGGGCTCCAGAAAGCATCCACCTTGTCCCTCTTGTGGCACGGATAAGTTCTTGAGAGACACCATGAATGACGCAGAAGAATTAACAGCTGAGAATTAAGTCACCGTGACTGTTCAGGGTTTGCCACGCATGGGCACTCCTGTACGGAGTGCCACGGCAGGGGCTGCACTGCAGAGAGCCCAGATCTGCGGCAGGAAGAGCTGAGCCTCACAAGTACCAGTGCGAGGCCAGCAGGGAAAGCTGGTCAGCAGAGGACGCTTGCCAGGTTTGCTGGGAGCAACTGTCCTCAAAAAGTTTCTCAGAGGACAGACCATCACTGACATCAGTGGTAGTTGAAGACAGAAGTCTGTGCCCAAAAATGAGATGAGAAAAGCTACTCCTCAACCGGGGTCAGCAGGAGGCAGCAGAGGGCAACAGATTACGGGCACCTCTCCTGGCTGACGGGGACAACTAAAGGTGCCTTCTAGACCCATCCTGGGAGGCGAGGAGGAACAGAGAGGGGAAGAGCGCCCCAACGCTGAGTTTGAGTTGACTGAATATTTACCTGAGTCTAATTCTTTTAAAATTTATTTTTATTTATTTTATTTATTTATATTTATATTTATTTTTTCTTTGCGGTACGCGGGCCTCTCACTGTTATGGCCTCTCCCGTTGCAGAGCACAGGCTCCGGACGCGCAGGCTCAGCGGCCATGGCTCACGGGCCCAGCCGCTCCACAGCATGTGGGATCTTCCCGGACCGGGGCACGAACCCGTGTGCCCCGCATCGGCAGGCGGACTCTCAACCACTGCGCCACCAGGGAAGCCCATATTTATTTTATTTTTGGCTGCGTTGGATCTTCGTTGCTGTGCGCTGGCTTTTCTCTAGTTGCGGCGAGCGGGGGCTACTCTTCGTTGCAGTGCACGGGCTTCTCATTGTGGTGGCTTCTCTTGTTGCAGAGCACGGGCTCTAGGCGCAGTGGCTTCAGTAGTTGTGGCTCGCAGGTTCTAGAGCGCAGGCTCAGTAGTTGTGGTGCACGGGCTTAGCTGCTCCGCAGCATGTGGGATCTTCCAGGACCAGGGCTTGAACCCGTGTGCCCAGCATTGGCAGGCGGATTCTCAACCACTATGCCACCAGGGAAGCCCCCCGAGTCTAATTTTAGACAGGAAGAAACAACCCAGGAATCCTTTTCTACATATCTGCACCATGTTTTGTTCGCCTACTTTTACTTTATTTTTTAACCTGTTTTTCTCTTTTAAACTTTCTGTAAAAATCCCTTTATTTAGAAGTTTTTTCCAGTCATCCTCTTTTGGATTTAGAGTTTTATTTTACAAGCTTCAAGAGCCTTGAACCAACCCTTTTGCATAGTTCCAAACATTTGGATGTGTATGGCATTTTAATAGTAAAATAATCCTTTGTCAGTGTCTTCATTAAAAAAAATCCTATATTCATAAACTCTTCTTTTGTTGGCAGTTTTATTTCTAAAGCTAATCATTAATATTGCTTGCCTTAATAAGAAATGATGTGTTTGAATTTCCTAAGTTTCATTTTCTATTTTGCGCGAAGCCATCAAATCTATTCATCGTACCTCTAATGAACCAAATCTGAAAAGAATCAAATGTGAAAATATAACTATAAATAGAAGCATAGTTAATAGTTCCCAATCATTTGCCTCTACCAGAAATATTAGTGCAGTATGATTATTGGCTATAACTCACATATTCAGATAATCCTAGTATTTTCACTTTTTATTCCATGGAAATGTGGCTTTCCTTTTGACCTTACTGTTTGAGTTGGATTTCTACCTTCACTCATAGGTTCCAGTTAGCTTTGCTTTGGCCCATGGCCTCAGCCCTATAACTCCTAACAAATTACAGTCGTTTTAAAATATGTCTACAAATTCTTAGATGTTCTCTTTTCAAAAGGAAGAGCCCAATTCCCTCCCCTGCATTCCTGACTCACTTCTAATGAATAGAACATGGTGGAAGTGACAAAGTGTGACGTCTGAGATGAGGTCATACAAGGCTTTGTGGCTTGCGTTTACTCTCCAGAGCCGCTCACCCGGGGGAAGCCAACCATCATGTCACGAGGACACTCAAGCAGCACAGAGAGGTCTGCATGGCGAGGAAGCACCAGCTCACCAGCTGTGTGACGGAACCACCCGCAAAGTGGGTCCTCCCAGCTCCAGTCAAGCCTTCAGATAACTGCGGCTCTGGCTGATATCCTGACTGCAGCCTCATGAGCAGCTGGAGGCAGAAGTGCCTAGAACTGTCCACGCCGGAATTCTGGACCTGCAGAAATTGTGAGATAATAAATGTTTACTGTTGCTTTAAGCTGCTGCGTTTAAGGGTAGTTTATTTTGCAATAGGTAACTAATATTAATGCACTGGCTTTCTCACACATATATACCGCTACACATAAAAGGACCAGGAAATAAACGTTGGTGACTTGGCATTCTCATATCATCATTAAGACACCCCTGGATGCCAGTGGTACTGAGGTTAGATCTTAAATCATCATTCTCGGTGAATTGCTCTTTTCTTGGCTTTTGCTGTGATTAAGTATTTTAACTCTGGTGTTTCTAAGTAGCTTGTTTCTAAGTGGCTTATCTGTGGTTGGTATATATGCTTGGTAAAGATTATGCTGATTCAACAAGTGGACTACTCAATTACGTGAAGGTGTGGCACGCTAGACTAAGAAAAGACAAACAATAACAAAGAAACCTAAGAACATCTCTATATGATTTGGTTCAGGCAGATAAAGTTGTTATAAACACCAGTGTCTTCTGGTTTTAAAATGTAAATAGTTACCAGCGTTTTAGGTATCGTGAAAGGGTCAAGTTGGTTTGTACTACTCTTCCCCAAACCAAACTGGACCCCTTTCTGAGTTGATCTTCTTTCACAGACTCCAATTCTGACTTACCTTTTTCTTTGTGAAACATTCATTGTTCTATTAATCAGCCTCTCAATGTCTTCATAAATAGGGTCCCACAAAGATTCGAGAGTTCCTTTCTCAAGGACACAATCTGGCAACGAGAAACCTACAATAATCAGCTCAAAGATGGCGGCTGTTGCCAACTGGGCTCAGATTACAGTGACTGAGGCACTCCAAGCATCTTCTCGAGCTACAGTCTTCTAACTGAATGCAATGATACAGGCACCCCTCACAAAGGAGAGAATAACTTGTTTTTCCAAAAATACACAGCGGTGAGTGTGTGTCCCAGAACCTCAGAAAGATGAAGACTGAGTTTTATTTCAACTTAAATTAACTCACAGTGTCCGAGAAAAAAAAAAGACCATTAAGTGGCCCTCAAATCTACAATTATCTTTCCCCTCAGCTCAGGGGATTAGAAACAAATGACAAGCAGGTTAAATAGAAGACTCTGGGATTTTTCCACTCCTGTCAGCTCCAGTTCATAATGTATTAAAGGGGAGAACTTGTCTCCTGGCATTCTCGAGGAGTCTTCCATATTCCAGGTTCCCCCGCCAGCAGGATGCTGTCCACCCCCAGATGTCTGGGCATGAGAACAGACTGCCTTTCCCACAGGTTAGGAGAAAACCTGAGACAAACTGCTACGAATTACAGACTGACTTCCTGTTGCTGTTTTCTAATTTAGGAGGTAGGCGCAATATTACAGAAAGACACCTGTCCTAGTGTTAGTGCAGTAAGTTCAAGGCTGAAAACAAAAATCTCTCTACGTGGTTGTGTACTGGTAGCATCCTTTTCTATTGTTAGCTCTTGGTCTAGAAAAGAAAGCAAAAACTCTTATTCCATTACATCTTCTTTCAAGACTTCAAATTTACATGACTGGAAAGCTTTACTTTTTAAAGATTAATCATGTAACTAGTTATCTTTTTTCTCTCCAACATAGTTCTAAAGCTTGAATATTGTAACTTTCAAAATAAGTATTGGCTAGAGAAGGATTTTTGGAAGATCGTATCTGGCCCTTACCTACCCTGAAGGTATTTTTTATGAACAGTTTTTCTACCCTAGAAACGCACGGCTAAATTTTTGCTATGATAAACTGTGTGTCCAAATAATGATAAACAAATGCGATGACAGCAGTAATACCATACTTTGGAAATTAACTGGTAAACACACGCCTATATTTAACTATCCAGTATGTTCTAAAACCAGTGTGCTCTCCCATAGTCAATGACAAATGACAATGCCCATGACCAAATACCACTGATCTCATACTAGTAAAGGGAATAACAATTTGCTCATTTTGTCTTAAACTATATTTGTGGTTGTCATGATTTATTTAAACATTAAATAGCTGCTTTCCTGCCCCAACTCCCATTCCATAAAATTCAAATAATTTGGGTTTTTCCCCCACCTACTTTTTCCTGGAAGTCTATGTAAGTCACTCTCTTTCGAGAACAGGCTAGACCTAGTTCCTGACCACATCAGAAAGGCTCTTGTGAATCTTTTCTGAAAAGATTCTGGAAAACCATTTTTCGATAACTCTTTCACATTAAGCTACCTTAAGCCACTGTTTCCAGGGTGGCAGGCCCTGCTCCTTCCTCTAAAGAAGTTTTTGATTGTCATGACCACGTGTAACCCACCTCAGCCTGTCTGCTGTAGGTGCTCCCCGCTAATGTCAGTCAGTCTGGACTTGGGACACTCACCACCGCCTTCCGCTCTCTGAAGGCGCCCGGTCCTCCCTTAAGAGGCCTATCCCTCCATGACGCGTCACCAGACAGAACACCAGGAGACACTGACGGAAGCGTGGGCTGAATCCTGGCTCTGCCGCCTGCTGCCTGTCACCAACCACTCCACCTTCGTTTTCCTTTCGTCCAACACTTAATAACAACAGAACCTATGGCATCCGCTGCTGTGAGGATTAAGCGAAATCTATATCAAAAGTTGGGAACAGTGCCTAGTACACAGTAAACCCTCAGTGAATGTTTGCTGTTACTATTATTGTTTAAGCTACAGGGACACGCATATGAACAAATATGGAAAATTGATCTGAAACTAGTGGCAGAGTAATTAAAGACACACAACAGATGTTTTAAAATCGGAATTAGACAGTCTGTATTCTAAAACACACACACACAATCTGTACCAATTAAATACAATAAAGTTGAAAGGGACATAAATTACAGTTTTTCTTTTTTTTAAACAGACAATAGTAAAATACTACAGTCAGCTCACTATACACAAAAATCACAAACAGCAGCTTTGCATTAAAATCTCCAATATCTTACTCATTTACTGATGCTAAGAACTTAAAGGGAAAAGGTACAGCAGGCTGTACACACTCTCTCCCTCCCACGACACATTTATTGCTGTACATCCGGACCAACTGTACAGGCATCTACACAATAGGTACAGAAAGTACTTTTGTAAAAACTTCCACACACATAATCCTTCAGCGTCTCCATCGGTAACAGAATTTTACAAATGAAGACACGGACAGCAGGGTCATCTGTATTCAATCATCTCCTGCGAACACGGTGAAGTGGGCACCTGTGAACTTTACAGCTCATTTCATCTCTTCAGCATTTTTCAAAATTGAAGTAAAACAACAATGGCAAAACCACACCACAACAAAACCACAAAGAGACGAAAATCAACACCCCCTCCCCGCAACCCAACTCTTGGTTTGTCCCTGTGTTGTTTTACAGTAATACTGCTCTCTGCATCCCACCTGCCTGGATGGCCTGGACCAAGGGACCAGAAACGCTGGGGTCAGAGCCCCAGTCACTGTCAACGGTTCCAATTCCACGGCAAGTCAGCAGGCGGCGGGCCAGGTGGAAGACCAAAGAACGGAGCTGTGAGATTTTTCAGTGTGCTTACGAAACAGGACAGAGAACGGCAGCACGTGGCCTGGGAGCCAAGGGGCGTATGGCACCGAACTTGCAGTCAAACACGTATGTACACATAAGACAAGAGTGGACAGCAAAAACATTCAGTCTTATGTAAGTTCTTTGGTTATAAAGAACGGCATTCTGTAACCTTTGCTGCAAAGAGGGATTTACAACCTCATTCTTAGGCAACACAATCTTTTTCATCTGCTCCTGTTCTGAGAGATCGCCCAAGCTGCTTTGGAACGAAGTCCAGTACCTTCCAATTTTCTACAAACCACTTTTCTCCCCCTTTTAGTGTGCGGACTTGTCTGTCTCCAGACATACTATAGATACCATTTCATATACATAACATTTACTATTTATAAAAAAAATTAGAGCGTTGACTCCAGATTCTACAGTAAGAACTGATTAAAATTGTACAAGAATAAAGTTTGTTTGAATCTGTGGAGGTTTCTACACAGTGTGGGTGTGTAGTGAGTGCACACAAAAATACTGCCACTTCATTAAGCCGGGATTTTCGGTTCTCTGGAAGAAAGCAGAGGCTGCCGATGCAGCCGAGTGACAAAGCGCGGCTTCTGCCGGCTCGGGAGGGGAAAGGAGGTGGCTCCCGAAGCCACGGCTTCTCTGCGCTGGTGTGAGGTCCGGCTGGGCCGCAGCACGTTTTAAAGATGGGCTGGTGCTCTGGCTTGCTGCCTCTCACGGAGTGGTCGTGCTCCCCTGGAACACAGAGGCTGGTGAGTGCAGGCTCCTGTCCCTGCCCTCCCCACCCACGGAGACCATCCCCCACGAGGGGCTCTTCCTAGAGGGACCTGCAGGATCTGGCTGACTACGGGATCCAGTTCTAGAATGTACTCTACACAAGGGACGAACCCAGCTCCAAGGCTGAAGATTCTAAGAAAAGTAATGACAGACAGCAAGACCTAAAGTTAAAGTAAAAAAAAAAAAAATGTTATTGCTGGGTCTACACTCTAAGTCATACCAGGGTGAGAACAAAAGTCAAACCTGAGTGCTTAAAAAGTGCTCAGACTTTTAACACTGTCAAAACAAATTAAAACCAAGATAACAAAAATACGAAAGCAATTTTTAAAAAAAGAAAAAACCCACCATAGTCCCACATTACCCTGATACAACAAACGTTTTTTGCAAACTCCACTTTTAAACCAAGACCTTTGGCAGGGACACACTATTCTATTCTGGAACCTTTCGAAAGCAAAAATCAGGTAGTGTTCCTGTTACTGGGTTCTAAATAATCCAGGCAACGAAACAAGGCAGGGGTGAGGGGGAGTTTGCTGCCCCTCTTCCCCCTTTTGCGGGCCAGGCCGTGCTTCTAACAGGGCAGCCCTCAGACACTCTACCCTGTATCCCTTCAGCAGAGGGGTTTGTGAAAACCTTATCCCCACACCACCCCTCGCCCCGCTCCAACAGGGACTGAAGCAAAACCTTAGGTGTGCAGGGCAGCGACTCCTGGGAATTTGTATTTTTAAGAGGCATCTTCTCCCAACACCCCCCAGTGGGTCTATTGCACATTTAGGTTTGAGAAGCACTGTTCCAGGGTGAAGAATTAACCCCTGGACCACATTCTTCCTGGACTTCTTGGAAGAAGGACTAAAAAGCTCATGTAGGCCAGCAAAGCAGATTCTGCTTAAAATCAGTGTAAAGGAAGCTGAAGACTTTTAAACAAATGACTGTTTAGCTTGCAAGAACAGTAATGAGTAACTTTATTTTATTCTTATGTTGGGGGAAGAAGTCTTTTCTGAGTTGTAAGAGACCCCACTATTTGTTTTTTGCAGTTTATTTGTGAATATGCTGTATAAATGACCACACACTGAAATTTTAAGGGCTAGTATGGAAGACTTGGGGGAAGAAGCCAGCAAACTGGGATGATAACTTCCTCAGCAAAACAGGGAGGGAGACGCAAGAGGGAAGAGATATGGGAACATATGTATATGTATAACTGATTCACTTTGTTATAAAGCAGAAACTAACACACCATTGTAAAGCAATTATACTCCAATAGAGATGTTAAAAACAAAACAAAACAAAAAAACCCCAGAGAGACAGACAGCAGGCTGATTATCTGCTCCTTCACTGAGCTGCTTTCTAATTCTGTCAGCTCTTTGTTTTGCTAAGACTGGCGCTCCCATACTCCTTACACAGCTATGGCTGGGGTGTGGGATCAAAACAGTGACACTGAATGGGAAGAGATGGTGGTACTCTTAATTATATAATTCACTATATTCCTTAGGAATATTAGCAAAAACCCACTTTGTTCCAATACGAAAATTAAACACTGTAATAAACCAACTGGGTAACTTCCAAAGCCCACACTTAAATTGCTCAGGGAATTCACCTATGCTTCCCCAAAGCATTTTTTATCCTATGGGCACCAAATGGATGTATTTTCTCAAATCTGCGATGCATCTCTCCCTCACCACCACCCTGTGCTTTTTAACATCTCTGAAACTGCTGATATGATATAGTTTAATTGGAAGTATTTGCTTTAATGATACATAAAATAATAGCGTATCTAATAATCAAAGAAATCACAGATGTGATGAAATATGGTAGATGCTACCAGGATACCTTGGGAGAGCTCGTAATTAAACATCTTGGGGAGTGAACACGAGATTGACTGATCCTTAACGAGGTGAACACTTAATTCAACATGAACCCATATGCTGGTCCTACATATGTCATAACCCCACTCGGAAACTATGACAGCAGACTTGCTCCGCCATAGCCAGCCAGCTGGGCAGCATGTGAACTTGGTTCCCAAGTGGGCCCATTGTCCCTGTCAGAAACATCTGAATGAATCTCTCCTACTAAGTCACTGTGATGAAGGGCCTCTGGCAGTTGGGGCACAATTAGGTGCGCTCATTGATAGCACAGGACCCGAAAGACTGCCCCTGGAATTTATCACCTGGTCACTCTTTGCTGAGGAACACAGCTGGCCAGGGTCCTGTGGCCCATCTGAGACACTCTTACTGTCCATTGTATTTGGTAGGTTCCTCCTACTCGGAAGTTCTCCAGCAGAAGGATCTGTCAAACCATCAAAATCTCTCCCATCTGACACACCCATAAACTCTGTGAAAGAATGGTCCTCGAGGATGTTTGTGGTGTGTTCTATGGTCACCTCCCTGGGGCAGAATTCCCTGGCCGGCTGGCCATTTTTGCTGGAGCAGGCATCTTGTTCTGAACATGAGCTGGTCCTACAGCAGGTTTTGGAGTTTTTCTCAGGGATGCTTTGGGATGATGGGCTCCCTTTGGCTAAGGCACTGTTTTCCTTGAGTGGCACCATAGTTATCTTATCCTTTACCAAGCCTCTTTCTAGTTCTGTCAACTCTTTGTTTGAGGATGGTCTGAAGTCATGCACAAGTGATGCTCCGGGATGCTCACTGGAGTCTGCATCCTTTGTCTGAAGGGCCAGCTGATCTGAGCTGTCACTAGAAGGGACCACCATGTCAGACAGGGTGGCATTGGAGGCACTGTGGGAAAAGTAGCCACTGGTGATGCTGCTGGTGGTGGGGCTGCAGGACACTTCTTTCTCCAGGACCTTTGAGTTCGTCAAATCGACTTTAGAAGAAAACCACTCTCTGTTCTCCAAGCTGGCATTGTAAACGCTGAAGTCGGCAAACTCCACAGGTACGTAAGGCTGTGAACTTATCAGCTTCCGGTTAAGAGCTTCTAGATCGTTTTCCTCCTCTTCAGAGTCCTACAGAAATGAAGCAAAAGTCAGCCACGAGCTTCTTACAGCAACTGCATTGTTGAGACAGGCTGTAAACACTTTACTGTTAAAGGCATTCACCTTCACATGTTTCTAGTGTTTTTTGTTTTTGTTTTCTGAGTTTGGTTAAACCTTGTCAACTGTCCTGGACAAAGGTACATTATCCTCAGAGATCTGTGAGCATGAACCCATTACCATCCAAGATGAAAAGATTTATTTCTTCTGTGCTCACTCACTAATAATTAGAAACCTTTCCTCCCCTGGTTTAAAGGAAAGGATGGAAGGAAGTGCAGTAGACTTTTAATTAGTTCCTCATGATTAGTTTTCAGTTGGAGATGTTCTCTTTTCTAATTAAATGAGTAGAGGGACAGCCAGAGGCAGAGAAGAGCTGCTGTTTCATATGTTCTTACAATCCTCACCTTGGGGAGCAAAGTGCAGATAAACACGATGATTTGCAAAACGTTTCTGAGCTATTTTATGGGGAGGGAGGGCCGTAAATAAAGATTCCCCAATGGCAAAAGGGAAAAGAACGCGATTTCAACATCCATTCTCAGTATTACACTAAATATTGTAAGTCTGTAAAATACTGAATTAATCTGACAATTACTATTTTCTAGCATTTTTGAGAAGCATGGAAGAGGATTTGACTAGAAAGTGAGGAAGATAGTGAGAGTTAAATGAAAATCTCTTTTGTCAAATAGCTTTAGGATTCTGTTTATAAAGATTGGTAAATATGCAAGAGTGGCTGTTATCATCTTCCAATCTCTCTCCCTGAGTGCATGATTCTTTTAAATTTGGTGGAAAACAATATAAAACACATGGGCATTTTATTTTCAAATAAAAATAAATGATATTACTATCTAGTCATTTCTAATTAACCTCATATACATCTGATGACATTGCAACTATTCCTTTTCTCTTTTAAAACCTGACTTTCATTCAACAATATTCATCAAGCATCCTCTACATGCCAGTCATTGTCCTAAGAACTGGGAATACCAATGCTGAGCAAAGACAGGCATGGTCCCTACCCTTGGGGAGTTACGACTGTGGTCCTTGCTCGAAGGATAACCCTGGACACTGCTGGGTGGATGAAATTTCCATCAGTATAACAACAGAGTAACTGTAAAGACCTGGAACCAAAACATTAACATTACTCATTTCGAGAGAGAGAGAGAGAGAGAGAAAAAGAGAGAGAAGAGGTGAGAAAGAAAGAAGGATTGGGGAGGGTGAGGAAAAGCACGCTCCACGGATAGAGCAGATGGGAGTTTACGAATGAACATAAATTTCATCTGCTGAATTTTACAGCAATATTTTCTTTTCTATCTCATAAGATGCTAAATACCTAAAAAATAGCTTAATACTCTTTTTAGATTTTAAAATAGCTTGAATATAAATTAGTTAAAAGCAACAGTAGTCTTAATTCCTTGTCTATTAATTAAAGGTGACTATCAAATATCAGTGATAAAATTCCAGAAATCAGCAAAACAAAATTTTTGGCAACACTAACCTCTCTGTCTTATCTTTAGCTGTATTCTAATTAAATAGCACTGTTAAAAAGGGGGTGGGGTAGAGAGATCTCTCCCTAATGTTGAGAGGAAACGTTTAGTAAAGGAGCAAAAATTGGACAGAACTGTCGGAATCAGTAACCTGCGCTATATTTTCTAGATTCTCTATCTGACTTGTTTAGACTCAAAATTGGATTTCAGGTGTTTGTTTCTCTTATATTTCCTTCTAATTTAAGCTGGCAAAGAAACATAATCCCCAAGCCCAAGAGTCTCTGATGCAATTAATTACTAAAAAGTTAGCTGTTGCAAGGAAAACCAAATTTGAAGATGAGAATTTATAATTTGGGGCCTCCTTTTATGCCTGAAGTTACTTCTTCCTAACACTGAGGACAGGTCTGTCATCCTAAAATACAACTTTGCTGAGTGAAATGTTCAAGCATGAGTTTAATGTGTAGAAATAGGTATACACTAAAGGATTAGAATGACCTTAGTAAAACTGAAGAGTCTACAAAAACAAATAGGGATCAGTACCTAGTTATGCACTTGGGGTGGGGTTAAGGTTAGGGCAGTGACCGAAAGAGAAAGGCTAAAGGAGTGGGGACAACTAGTTCCAGAAGAAAGAAAACTGAGTAGAGATGAATCATGTTCCAACATGTAAACGGAGATGGAAAGTTTATGAAGTTATGCCTTCCAAGGAGAAAAGAGGACTTACTTGGCTTAAATTGCATTTTAAGGGAATTTGGTTAGATTTTTTTGGGGGGGATGGGGGGAGACAGTATCGCTTGGTTCTGTACCTTTTATTTATTATTATTTAAAAAAAATTTTTTTTCTAAAAATAAATTTATTTATTTATTTATTTTTGGCTGTGTTGGGTCTTCATTGCTGCACATGGCGAGCGGGGGCTACTCTTTGTTGCGGTGCGTGGTCTTCTCACTGCAGTGGCTTCTCTTGTTGCAGAGCACGGGCTCTAGGGCTTCAGTAGTTGTGGCTTGCAGGCTAGAGCACAGGCTCAGTAGTTGTGGTGCACGGGCTTAGTTGCTCCACGGCATGTGGGATCTTCCTGGACCAGGACTTGAACCCGTGTCCCCTGCACTGGCAGGTGGATTCTCAACCACTGCGCCACCAGGGAAGCCCCATTTTATTTATTTTTTAATTGAAGTGTAGTTGATTTACAACGTTCTGTTAGTTTCTGTTGTACAGCAAAGTGATTCAGTTATACAGTATATACTCTTTTTCAGATTCTTTTCCACTATAGGTTATCCCAAGGTATTGCATATAGTTCCCTGTGCTATACAGTAGGACCTTGCTGTTTATCTATTTTATATATTAGATAAACATTTTATACCAGAAACATTATTTATCATTTTACTTTAAAGGAGACTAAACTAAGAACCTTCCTACTGTGTCTTAAGGACAAAAAGAATGAAAACTCTTCCTAAAAGTGGGACATGGAGTCAAGTTCTCAAGCTTCTCTACAGCTACAATATTCATGATTTGATTTTTGAGATTTAGTTTATGCAGCTGATATTTACCTATAGACAAAACACCTTGATTTTAAGAAGGAATCAAAACCCACATTAAAACAGTGACCTTCTGGACTTCCCTGGTGGCGCAGTGGTTAAGAGTCCTCCTGCCAATGCAGGGGACACGGGTTCAAGCCCTGGTCTGGGAAGATCCCACATGCTGCAGAGCAACTAAGCCCGTGAGCCACAACTGCTGAGCCTGTGCTCTAGAGCCCGCGAGCCACAACTACTGAGCCCGCGAGCCACAACTACTGAGCCCGCAAGCCACAACTACTGAAGCCCACGCGCCTAGAGCCCGTGCTCTGCAACAAGAAAAGCCACCGCAATGAGAAGCCCACACTCCGCAACGAAGAGTAGCCCCCGCTCACCACAACTAGAGAAAGCCCGTGCACAGCAATGCAGACCCAACGCAGCCAAAAATAAAATAAATAAATTTTTTAAAAATTAAAAATACCCAAAAAAACAGTGACCTTCTGAGTGACTTTCACCTGATTAAAGTCATTTTCACTCCCACTCTAATCAGTTGTCCCTCAGAGAGACGGTCTGTTTTCAAAAAGACTCCATCAGCCAAGGGTCTCCAGTACTTCTGTCCATGGTACTAAGGGGAGGGCAGCCCCTTTTTAGAAACAGCAGCAGCAGGTAATGAAACTGCACTATCTTTGGGAGCCTCTGGAGTCAGCCCAATTCTGCCAAGGGATGGGGTTTTTGTTCTGATGCTCTCGTTAAGTGTGAGACCTTGGGCAAATCACTCAACAAGTCTCGTGTTTCCTATTCTGTAAAACGAGAGACAAAAACCATATGCTGTCTATGCAAGACCCAAGAGAGGGAGAACTGACTTTCTTTCTGCTCTTCTGTCTGCATCATGACTTAAAAAGAGAGACTCCAAAGGCATACTGTTGCTTTTATCTTATTCACAGAAGACACAAAGTGTATTTATCTATCTTCCCAAATTGATGAGACAACAAAGGAAAAAAAAAAAAAGACTCTTTTCAGACATCTGCCGCAGAGCTACATGAGAATAAATGTGTGTAGTTTTAAGCCCCCCCCCAAAAAAAAAAGTTAAGCACAGCTATATTTACTGTATTTTATGTGAAACGATAGGTTTCTTTGGTAACTAGATGGGCTGCAAAATAAAAGGAACAATGTCCCAATATCACTTCTCAAAAATGATTGCAAACTCCTTTGATCAGACTGAACCATTGATTCGCCCTCTAAGTTTCCAAGAGTGGAAAAGGAAAGAAAGTGAATAGGGAACACAGGAATAAAGCAGTTTATACCCATTTGTAAGAAGAGAAATAAAATGAAATCTTCCAAAAGATAGACTAGAGCCTCAGATCAAGCAAGTAATATTCTTATAATCTACCAAAACATCCTGGAAAAGCTGCTATCTGCAATAAATCAGACAGTTCAATAGTTTCAGAGATGAAGAGTGTGCAGTGCACTAGATTTCTACGGAGAGTAGAGGCAGGTCTCTCAAGTAAGATCGCAGCAGGAAAAATGGTTCCATCAAACCCTGCTTAGTGGGTTTCATGTTGTGTCTGATCACACAGAATCTAACTGCTGCTCAAAACTTCCTGGGTTTTTCCAAGAGAATCTGGTTCCATTCTACCCTCTGCTAGCTAAAAGTCGTGAGATGGGTTTTATTTTAAAATAATAAAAGGAAAGTAAAGAAAATAACTATAATGCAAATTGTGAACAGTGAGACTAGCTGCTGGGCAGCCCCAGAAGGGCCATCCAGCAGTCCCTTGACGGTGTGCTCTAGCAAAAGGTACTGTTAAAATAGGTTAAAATTTAGTGCCCGTGCAACATGGTGATGGGTACCACGTCAATAAACAGGCAGAATCAACCAGCCAGAGAATGGAAGGGGTAATAGATTAGCCACCTGGCCTTTTTAGCCCATGCCGAAGCCTTTATTAATTAAGCAGGGGGAGGTCACGTATGTGACTGAAGAGCTCACTAAGATTGGGGGTGGTGAGGGGCAGCTGTTGGCATGTAGGCTCTTCTCCAGCAGGGATTGGGGGGCGAGGGGGACTTTGGGAGAGAAGGACAGGGAGGACACAGAGACAGTGTGGGGGAGATGATGACTTTCCTTCTTTCCTCCATGGACAGGAAGACTGAGAAGGTCATTTCTTAAGATCCCCTAGTGCTCCAAGCATGCAGGAGCCTGGCCAGCTACATGTCCGGGTCAAGTTCTAGTCAGCTTCACACAGTGTGCATTTGCAGCATATTCTAGAACCTAGAGGTTAAAAGACCTCATGCTGATGACCCTTTGGAATGAGTCTGACATGGTGCAGCTGGGAAAGGAAAGGGCCCACACTCTGCCCACAGAGCAGACTGCATGCGGGTGTGAACACCAAGCAGCCCACTTCAGCTCCAAGCTGCACCCAAAGCGTAGGAAAGCACATGAGAGGGAAAGCGTAGGAAAGCACAGGAGAGGGAAAGCGTAGGAAAGCACAGGAGAGGGAAAGCGTAGGAAAGCACAGGAGAGGGAAAGCATAGGAAACCACAGGAGAGGGAAAGCGTAGGAAACCACAGGAGAGGGAAAGCGTAGGAAACCACAGGAGACGGAAAGCGTAGGAAACCACAGGAGAGGGAAAGCGTAGGAAACCACAGGAGAGGGAAAGCGTAGGAAACCACAGGAGAGGGAAAGCTGAGACACAGAATCAGAGAGTTCTTTCCAGGCATGAGAATACACACTTGCATTTTTGAACTGAGGTATCGCTTATGATCCCAAGTGCCTGGTACATAGTGTTTTAAAAACTCTCCAATTTGAAATGTGAAAACCCAGTGCTAGGGAATGAGGTTTTTCAGGTAGAGTTTCAACCTACCAGTGGTAAAATACAGGTAAGCCCTCCTGAAAGCAGGACTGACACCGAGGGAGCTGGAATCTAGTTTGCCAGCAAATTAAAAGAGGCTACCTGAGAGGTACAGATGATGAGGATGGGCAGTGATGGATGGTGGAGAGGCTACAAACTACAGGGTAATCTTGACAATAGCATCAGGCAACACAAAAAAGCTCTCAAACACCCACAGCTAAACGAAAGAATACTTACTCCAAGTAAGTGCAATTCCTCTATGTAGATTAACTTCAGAATCTGGGCAATATGCACAGGCTCATTAGAAAGATTCATTATTAGTTAAAGTGATCTCTGTGTTACGCTTTTTAAAGATAAGAATCATTAAAAGTGGCTTTTTCCTTTACACTAAGCAAAATAATAGTAAGTAAATAAATAGAAGGAACACTTAGAAAAATCACAGGTCACGGCCACAACCATGCAAAATTTCATTACCGATGATCACGTGTTTTAAAAAAAAAAGCCAAGACTCAATACAGATCTTAATTTCTTAAGTATTTGGATGACTGTCTGTGAAAGGGCCTTAAACCCACCACCAGGCAATATGACAGAAATGGTTCCAGGACTTACAATCTTCTTCCCACGTTTGCTATTGTGTTCTACAGGCATGCTGCTGCCATTGCTTCCCGAGGGCACAATGCAGCCAGGGTTATGTGCCTGAGGTGGAGACATGCTCTGCAAAGGTTAAGACACACAGATGCATCACACACAGAAGACAACGACGGCCGACATACACGTTAAGTACGTGCACGTTAGAAAAGCAATGCAAACACTTGTATTACATGTGAGTAGTGCAGCCAACAACTGTGCAGGCTTGAGTCAAACTACTGATGAAATCTGACAAGACTACACAAATTCTATGGCAAATAGCATAACCAAATTTATCAAATCAAAAAAAATGCCTTTCATATTTTCAAAACACCTAGGAGACATCTCTTTCTCACTTGAAATAAATACTCTGAAAAAAGCCATAAACACAAAGAAAACAACAGCAGTAACAACAAACAAAACACTCTACCATGACCCTGTGTGCTTGAGAAAGAGATGTTTACTCCAGAACAGGAACCATGGAGTGATAGCCCACACATGTCAACACGTGGCATCTGACTTTGTTAATGCACAGCGTTCCTTCTCCACAGGCATAACACGTCTATTCTATTGTACATGGTACAGACAAGTCAAGCATTTACCTCCTGGCTTAGAAGAGGCCTTGCTTCAAGCGCCATCCTTTTCTTATGCTCTTCTTTTACAGGCATTAAGGGCTTGAAAAACTTTGGTGGCTGAGGTGAGAATGCTTTAAAAGGGCTGACTGTTAAGGCATGAGGATTCTCTGACGTACAACCTGGGGAAGACAAAAGGCATGGGTTGACGGGCACAGGGCACCAACACACAAGAAGCGAGGCAGTGACCAAGCCAGAGGAATATCTGGCGTAACAAAGAGATTAGTATGTGAGTACAGTTGACCCTTGAACATCTCAGGTTTGAACTGCGTGGGTCCACTTATATGCTGTTCATGCTATGCTTTCTGAATGAAATGCTCTCTCTGCTTTTCCTTTTTTTCAATAAATCTACAGTCGGCACTCCATAGTCTCGGGGTGTTTTGGTATACACGGGGGCTCCTGGAACCAGTCCCCCGTGGATCCTCAGAGATGACTGTACTTGGCTGAGCATAAAACGGAGGTAGGCAAAAATGCAGATGTATCTACAAAGTTACAAAGAGTCATCAAAGGGCTGGACAGCAGCAAAGAAATCAGAAACCAAATTTTCTACCTTCTTTTCAAGATCCAGCTTAAGCATTACTTAACAGACCAATTTCAACTCATGCTGATTTTCTTTTTTTAAAAACTTTTTATTTATTAGTTTGTTTATTTATTTATGGCTGCGTTGGGTCTTTGTTGCTGCGTGTGGGCTTTCTCTAGTTGCGGCGAGCGGGGGCTTCTCTTGTTGCAGAGCACGGGCTCTAGGCACATGGGCTTCAGTAGTTGTGGCATGCAGGCTCATCAGTTGTGGCTCACGGGCTCTAGAGCACAGGCTCAGTAGTTGTGGCGCATGGGCTTAGCTGCTCTGCGGCATGTGGGATCTTCCCGGACCAGGGCTCGAACCCGTGTCCTCTGCACTGGCAGGCGGATTCCCAACCACTGCGCCACCAGGGAAGCCCCCATGCTGATTCTCTATCTCTCTGAATTCTCAGAGCCCTTATAAACTATACATGCATTTTGGCATTTTATCATTTCCTAACTTATTATTTTCTATGTACATGTCCACAGTTGGATTTTAAGATCTCGGCATCTGTCACTGCATACAGCAAGGACAGGCTCAATACATACCCAGTGAGTGAGCACTGTGTAAGTCTTCTTGCAAGTCACTTTTCCCTCAAGCCACCCTGCTCCATATGGCTAAGAAGGACGATTCTTCTTTCTTGCTTTTACTCATTTCTTACCTTTTTGGGCTTCTCTTTCTCCTTCTATATTTTCTCCTCAATTCACTGGTACAATGGCACACAGTAGGTAAAATATAAGGGATAAGTAAGGTAACAGAGCCGATTTACATATCCTAAGAATGCTGTTCCCTTCAGGGCATTGGGAGATTATATATTATATTTAGGTAATAATGTTGTCATCAAATTCATTTCTGGTATCAGTTTTGAAATTTCCTTAGGGACCAGAGACATGTTCTCCTAAAATATACTTTGATTCCAGCACAAAAACATGACGGAGGTGGATATTCTTTTGGTAAAGAATGAAATCTAACCATAACGTAATAAGATATGTGTGTCTCAAAACTGACTTCAAAATCAGGAAATGATACATGAAATGTGATTTGAAAATTACAAGTGTTGCACAAAAAGCCTATTATTAATTGGATGATATAATGTATACAAAGCGAAACAAAAAAGTGAACAGGATATGTTCTATTCAAGAAGACAGTTTTGGATCATCTAGCAAACTAGAATTTCAGTTTCCTACCATATTATATGTCATCTATAAAAAAATTTCCCCCCATGCCTTTCCTAAGAAATTATAAAGAAATAACATGGAAAAAATCTCACTACTACCTTCTTTACTCCTTCGAGGTGAATCCCTGGGCAAAGTTCCATAACACGATACATCCTGGTAACTGGGGCTGTAGTCAGACATGTCTAACTGGTTCTCTGGCCAACCCTACAAGGTAGAAACATGGGTTAACCGTAATTAAGTCCCTCTAAAATGAGAAATGGGGACTTCCCTGGTGGTCCAGTGGTTAAGACTCTGCACTCCCAATGCAGGGGATACAGGTTTGATGCCTGGTCAGGGAACTAAGATCCCATGTGCCAGGCAGTGCACCAAAAAGAGAGAGAGAGAGAGAGAGAGAGAGAGAGAGAGAGGGAGAGAGAGAGAGAGAGAGAGAGAGAAATGAAGCCTGATTTGAGGGTTGTTTTCTATTTTTTAATGGCAGTATGTGCTCTTCATTCATTTTTATTATTAAATAGATCTAACATGTAGAAAAGTACTGAACAATATGACAAGTGCTATCATACCCAAGGTATACCTGGAGTGAATAAATAATTTAAAGACCAAACAACAACACTTTTGAGAGTAAAACAGTTCCACCGATATTTTTCCTGGGTAGTAGGCATAAGCTTGAACTTCCCCAGGCAAACCTGGTGGTACGATTACTCTACATATACTTGAGATTTAAAAGTTTCAAGCTGGCATAAGATATTGGTATAGTAAAGGGAGAAACCTCCTCCTTTATATCATATAAACTTAGTTAATCCTACTCCAACTTCTCAGGAGATGTCTATCTCCAAGGACAAGATTTTAAACTTCTTGAAGACATAATCTGTGTTTATACTTTTTGAATCATCTACTGTCCCTAGAATAGTAATTTACATACAATATATGTTAAAGAAATATTTGAATATGAGAACACTGTAAAATGTCCTTAATTTCAAGGTCCTAATTTTCTGCATTTGAAATAATTTTGATTTTGCTGTGGTGGATGTAATACCTTCTTAGGTCATTTAGAGTTAGACCCATAAACACACAGATATTTATTCAATTATGTGTCATATGATCCTGATATGAAAGGTGTCATGCTAAGTAACAATGTAACACTCAGAGTGCACAGCAATTTCACATCCAGTATTTGAACTTGGAAATGGACATGTAGAGACAATGATCTGCATCAGGTTAAGGTGGGAAGTCCAGAGATCTTAAAAACACCAATATATCCTAACTTTCCAGACTCAGATTCTACTAATAACCTGGCCATGCCCACGGGTACACACCTTATCATCATCGTCAAAGCCAGAAAGGTCTGGTCGACTAGAAGAGACCTGTAAGGGATGAATGGTTTTATCAATGTGGTTTATATATTTAAGGTAACTAACTAAATAAAATATCACACATACAGTTGAAGGCTGTTATGACCTTCTCCTTCCCTCTTTCTTTCTTCTAATATTTATTATTTCCTTATTTATTTGAATTTATTATAATTCTGCTCTAATATTTATCATTACCCTCTTTAAAAATATTCTGATTTTCTTTTTCTAACTTAAAATATTTTTATCCATAAATATTTCTTTATGAATCTCTAAAAGATAAGAAATTCCTACGCCCTTTTTAAAACCGTAATACCATTATCACATCTTAAAAAAATTAAGTGATTCCTAAATAGCATCAGATGTCCCATTAGTGGTCAAATGTCTATAAACATTATCACAGTTAATTTTGAATCAGGATCAAGATAGTTAATATACTGCAACTGGATGATATATCTTGTAAGTCATTTTTAATTTACGAGCTTTCCCTTTTCTCTAGATCATTTTTTTCCTGTAACGTTTCCCACAGTCTGGATTTTGTTAAATGAATCCCTGTGGTATCACTTAACATTTTCCTCTGTCCCCTGTAAATATTAGTAGTTAGATCTACAGTCTTGACCACACTTAGGTTCAATTTTTTTGGAGGGGTAGAATACTTCATAGGTGGTGTTTCCTTACTTTTAAAAATATATGTTTTCCTCATTATTTTTAATATAATTAATATTTTAATAACATTTATAATATAAGATCTATAAATTTCCTAACAATAGCTCTAGCTCTTTCATTTTCTCTACCATCTAGTATTCTGCAGTATAAATGGAATAACAGGAAACTTAGGGCCAAGGATTTCCCTCTAAGTACCACTTTAACTGCATCCCTCAACTGTTGATATATGTACCATTTTTTATTATCATTCAGTTCTAAATACATCCTAATTTCCATTATGATCTCTTCTTTGACGCCTAAATTAATTAGAAGACTTTTTTCAATTTACAACTATATGAGTCTCCTATTATCAATTTTAAGAACTGAACTGTGGTCAGAAGTAATCTGCATGAAAGTGATTGTAGGGATTTGCTTTTCGGACTACTGTTAAGACAGCTTTCATAAGCGTTTACTGTGTGTTTAATCATTATCTGACAATTCTTGAGAACGGGAAGGCAAGTAACAGTTTTCCTTGAGAGGATCTGACTTTCTCTCTGCTGCTCCTGGGAAGAGGCTACTTTGCAGTGGTCCGCGTACTGCTCTATCCTTTCTTCCCATGACAACGCTCCCCTCCAGTGGACGTAGCTTCTGTCAGTTGGATTTCCTCTATGGAATGGTTGAGGAAGGTAATCAAAATAAAGACCAGGCGCTATGGAAGGGTCTCTACGGAGGAGTCTGGTGCCCTATCACCCTGATGGGCAGCACAGTAAGATCCACTGGGGCAGCTAGAAGGGGGTATGTAGACAGGCTCAAGAGCAGCACTCAGCAGCTCTGCCAGCAGGTTTCTACCTGACTCGACCATCCCTAAACCAACTACATTCTATTTACATCTCAAAAAACGTCTTTCAAGGACATAACTTTATGGAGAGAAATTTGCAAGATTCCACTAAGAGCCCAGGCACGTGACACGTAAGGGCTCTCTGGAAGCTTCGCTAGAAAAGAGGAGTGGGCCTCTGGCACCTTGGGATGCCCACACTGGTGCCGAATGTTCTATCCCCACCTGTAAACCCCGACCGGAGGTCCCCTGACCTGCTGCACCCCAAACCCTGAGATGCGTCACGCGGGCGGCAGCCCCTCGCGGGTGAGCTCACATTATGAACATTTGGTGTGCTGAGGCTTCGCCGCAGGTGCCGAGCTTTGGTGGAAAGCGCTTCTTTGACCGTGACTGCCTGCAAATTTGAAAAGGACATTTATTTTTCTTCCTCTGATGACAAAAGTAATATATGTTTATTGTGGAGGATTTAGAAAGTATAGAAATAAAGATCGTTTCAATCCTGCACTCCCTCTCCCCCCATATTTACAAAACTGTAATTGTATTGTATCTTTTTTTTTTTTTTTTTTGCTTAATTTATCAAAAGCATTCCTCATAACTAAAACCAGGAAAACTGCAGAACTAAAGACATTTATGGTGTGGACTTTTATATAGGTGGGCAGAGAAAACATGGATGAAATACCACTAACTATATATCTCACTTGGGAAATTACAATCAACTTTTATGCTGCTTGTGTTTCACTCGTGCAGCAGTTTAGGTGGGACTAAAGGAAGATTCTTCTGACAAACGCCAATCTTAGTCCTCTTGTTGTTCAAAGCACACTTTCCATTAACTTCAGCTACTGCCTCGACTGAATGACATCTCCTGTGCAGTTCCACTACCTAGTGGATTATTTTCACCTGAATATCCTGCTTTTGCCACAGAAGTTAATCTGGGTCCAAAAATTAGGGAGAGAATATGTGGTTAAGCACGTGGGCTTTGGAGTCAAGCTTTCTGGGTTTACATCCAACTTTGTACCCTTCTTAGCTGGGTCACCTTGGGCAGGTTGGCTAACTTCTGTCAGCCTCAGTTTTCTCATTTACAAATGGGAATTATGACAGTATTTACCTTGTAGGGTTATCTTGAAGATTAAATGAAATAATGTATCAATATTACTTAGGCGGTATTCAATAAAAGGTAGTCATTTGAATTTGTGTTACTATTTTGTCAAAGTAACTATTTTGTCTAATGAGAGGGCTACTCTCTACCAGTTTTTCTTCTCTGATAGATTGAGAGAGAAAGTGTTTGGGAAATACATTCATCTTTGTCCATTTGGGGTGAAGGCTGGTGATCTCACCCTCTGGTCCAGATGCTGCAGTTACTTGCCTGCCGGAGCCGTTCCAGGCTCAGGATGTTCTCCACCTGCAGCACGCCTCGCGTATACTTCTCGATGTACGTCTCCCCGTCTGCTGTGCCTTCGTTCTCACTCCTCGCTGCCAGGAGAGCCAGAGTCTCCCGGTCCTCAATCTCCTCTGTTGCCTAACGAGACAAGAAGGCAATTAGAATACTTTTACCTGAACAACATTTTTCTCAAAACGGTGGTGAGAAAATGATTTAAACGTTTTGAGATTTAACGCATTCTCCAAAACTCACATTTTGATATTTTTTAAAAGTAATACATACTTTACCTTTGGTATGTTGGATACTATTTCATAGGTTACACCACAGGAATAAAATATATTCTTCAGTGATATTCTCCTCTTTAAACTCTGGGTGAAACTCTGGTAGAAAAGGAAAGCTGAATTAAGCGATGTGGAAAACAGAAGTTATTTAGTATTTTACAAATTGTAACAGCATCATCAATTACTACGTTTTTGATATACACACAACACTTAGTAAAACAGAAAAAAACTGAATGGAAAAATCCTTGTCTCCAATCCTGAAGGACAATAACGTCCAGCTGTTATTTAGGGATCAGACTGCAGGATTTGCAGCCGATCCAGGGTTTTTCTGTGGTTGCTCCTTTTTCCCACTTGCCGTCTTTCTACTTGATCTTGTCAGGGTTTAATGAATCTATCCTGGCACAGTCAGAAGTCAACTCAGAGGATAAGTTTTGCTGACAGCACCTCTGAGATGAGATCGGGGGAAGCACTAGGATAGAGATTTATTGGGAGCCTACCTTTGTCCTGGTTTTGTCACTAACCCTCTTGGACCAGGCGCTTAACCTTTTTCAAACAATAAAATGTCATAACTCCACTGCCTCCTAAGATTATGGGCCACAAATCGGTCAAGGTGGAAAAGTCCTTTGGTGGATGACATTTACCCCTGCTATCCTCATACCCTGTTATCTTGGATAAATGAGAATCAGATTATAACCTGGTAGCGATTTGCACAGCCACTGTATTAACACCCCAAAACACTACTTTGTGATAGAGAGAAGGAAAAAACTCTGTGCTCATGTACGAAACGGCACAATCGGGCCCCGCTACTACCTGTTTGTTGTAAATATTGGCTGCAATCCGCTTCCGTAACACCAGCTCCATAGCAGCCGGGTGGCTGAGCTGGACTGTGGTCTTCACTATCAGGTAAATCCGTTCATTTTGTGGGGTGACCCTATTCAAGTGAACGGAGTCATGCACCGAGGAGTCCCAGGAGGCTGTGGCTGAAACCTAGGGATGGGGGAAGGATGGGGACATGGAAACAAGACAACTCAGGTGGAGCAGTTTTATGTCATGCACTAGAAAGAAAATAAATGCCACTCTACATTGAATCACAGAGGTTTTTCCTCGCCTTTTTAAAAAAGATATTTATTTATTATTTATTTTGGCTGCGAGGAGGGGTCTTAGTTGCAGCATGCAGGATCTTTAGTTGCAGCACGCGGGATCTTTAGCTGTGGCACATGGGCTTCTTAGTTGCGGCATGCATGCGGGATCTAGTTCCCCAACCCGGTATCGAACCCAGGCCCCCTGCATTGGAAGCACGGAGTCTTACCCACTGGACCACCAGGTAAGTCCCTCCTTGCCTTTTTGACAACACACACATTCTATTTTTTAAAGTTCCCAGTCCTCTTTCCCAAAGTCCAGACCACAGCAGTTTAATGGGCAGAGAGGCCCATAGGCATGTGCATTAATCTGAAGCCCTTTAAGAGATTCTTAAAGGTCAGTTACCTCCTCATCACTGTGCTTTATGATGGGCAGGTAGAAAAACTGGCTGCCATGCTCCTTGGGGAGGATGGAGTTCACGCCCGATGCATGGGGGCCCACAAGCTGCTCATTGGCACTGAGGTCATCCGCTGACCAAGTCCAGGGCACAGAAGCAAAAGTGGGGGAAACAGATTTTTTAAGCAAGCATCCAAAATTTTTAAATATGCTTTTTACAGATGAAGTTTACATGTAATGCAATTTTATTGAGTTTTTCATTCCTGCAGTTGAAACAGCAACTCCACTAACTACAACAGCTTCTATCCTTTACAGAAACAACTCCAGGAGCCAAAAAGGTGCCTTTGTGACTCTCCTATAAATGGACTGAATATATTCTATATGTAGTCCTGGGAGCAAATATTTTCACTACATAAACACACCTTAGAATTTTGCTGCTTTCTGTCAATTCCTCCTTTAACGTAGTGTTAAGTTTGTGGTCCTACTTACATAACTTACACTAAATTAGAGATGTGAGTGGTTATCGCTTCTCGGCCTTTTGGCTCAGATCAAGTGTAGAGATTCGGATGGTTAAATTATCAATTTAGAAACAAAGTTCTGAGCACTTGGGAGAAATGTGCAGCCCATCTTTTCCCAATGTCCTACCCAGCGTAGGATTCACCCTTCACAAATCTCTGTATATGGTCATCCAGTCTTTGCTTGTATAATGGAGAACCTCCAATAATGGGGAACTCACCACTTCATGAGGCAACGGTCTATTTCTAGGCTTTTAAAAAAACTGTTCATATGAAGAGCCAAAGCCAACCTCCTGTGTCTTCCATTCATCCATTACTGGTCTTCCCTCCAGAAGACAGGTTTTCAGGCTGTGCTTTGAGGATCCCAGGGGCCCTGCAGAAAGGCCTGCCAGAGCCTGCCCATCCCCAAACTCAGCAACTCTGCTTCCGTATTCCACACATGGGGTTCCATTCACAAGTTCATACTGAAAATGGATTTTACTGCTAAAACACATTGAAAACCCTTGTTCTGTATTCGCCCAGGTTCAATCTAATTTCTACAGTAAAGGACAACCCTTCATGCAGGGTTACAGATGATCGTGTTCTAGAAACAAAACAAATGGGGGTGGGGTGGGGAGCAAAGGGCACCAGTCAGAAATGCAGATTCCTGGGCACCTGCAATGCATAAAGATTCAGATCTCTAAGGGTGATTACCTTCTCAAGTAATTTCCATGTCCATTACTGTTTCAGAGCAATAACTGCTCTCATGCCTTTGTATGCAATTCTCAATCTCTCAAGTGCTGTCTTTTTAAGAATAAATTTCCCCATCTGTCTTCTACTGATTCGACATGTCATGGCTTTATATATTTGGTTGGAGTAAAAATGTCACCTAAATATGGCATGTGCGTGATTAGGCAAGTGATTTAATGATCAAAATACTGCAGGTCTGATTAGATTACAAACCTAATGCAATGTGATAAGCCTTGGAATGTCAGGTTCAAACTTACCGTTCAAATCAAGGAAGAGAACAGGTATGTGGGTTTCCATTCCAGGTGGTGGGATCCTAAATTTAATAACAATATTTAATCATAACAAAATATGTGTTTTACATCTTGTTAAATAACCAAACACGACAGAGGCATGAAAGCAGAAGAGAACCACTGTGGAGTCAGATACAGGTTCTACAAATGAGATATTTTCACAGATCTTGTCAGCCTTCTTAACACAAATCATGGGAATTATGTGACTTATATAAAGAATTATAGTCATATGAATTACATGTAATTAATTGAAACACAGATTATTTGAAGCCTTTCTGAGAATAATTCTAGTGATGGGAAGAAGGGTTAGAGGAGGAACAGGGGACGGGATCGATTTGCCTCCAGAGCCCAGGATCCCATGCTGTTTCTTCTGGGCATTAGGACTGACTGATCAATCCATTGACTGACTGATCATTGTGGATGTAGTGCTTAAGTGCTGACTCTCTGTTGAGTCAAAATAAACAGGCAGGAGGGCAAATAAGAAGACATATTTTCTGCCCTTTTCAAGTATGCTCTGGAAACACCCTTCTTTCGACCCAAGATATGAGAATGTCTGGAGAGCAGGTAATCATGTCCAAGGTGCTCATGCCAAGGGCTGGAGGGCTGTCTGTCTGACTCCTGGCCAGTGATAAGTGCTCGCTGGCTTCCTGTGAGTGGAAGATGGTTGCAGTGGGCAAGAAGAAGATGGAGGGGAGTACTAGGGCTGGGTGGCCCTTCCCTGGACAGCTCACAGTACTTAACATTTTCTGTGACAGTCCTGGCAGGTCACTTGCATGACCCGCCACAGACCACGGCACCATCGTCAGGCCTGCCCAGAAGGAAGGGCGGACTCACCAGTCGGCAGGCGCCCCGGGGATCCCGCTGCCCGGCGCAGGCACCAGCACGGCATTCCTCTCCTCTGTCAGCCCCACCCACTGCTCCACCAGACGGGCTTCCCGCTCTACGTCGTCCTCTGTCTTCTCTGTGGGACAAAACGAGGACATGAGCGCCAAGAGGGAGAAAGGACAGTTTCTAAATTTAAATCTATTTGCACTCAGTGGTACCCACAAGTGCCTTAAACATCCACGGTGTCCCAAATAGGGAATTGAGGCTTTGAAGTTTAAGACGGAGCACGCAGACAAGCTCAGAGAGGCTAGGACACTAGCCTAGCAGATCATAAACCCAGGAAGAGTGGAAAGAGCGTTGGAACAGGGATTAGAAGACTTGGGTTATTTTTCTAGTTCTGTAATTTTGGAAGGTCGTTCAACAGATGAGTCTTAGCTTCCTAATTTGTCAAATAGGGTTAATACAAGTCATGTCTACTTCAGGCACCTGTCAGAAGGATCAAGTGCAATAATGGATGTGACATTGCTTTATAAAACCACACATCATTTTATAAGGATAGAGGATTAAAAAACACCATATATTGCACTCTGCAAAACTAACTTGTTTTCCTTCATGCTCGTTATGAAAGGGATTTTATTTGATCTATTTTGCAATCCTCTTAGCCTAGTTCAACTCTGGAGTTACCTGGGCACAGGCAAAGTGAGTTTTCATTAGCAGGTTGAGTACACACATACACACACTGAGGCCAAGAGCAGAACGCGGAGGCAAGATGTTTTATTGGGGAAGGACTTTCGCCGACTTCTGCATGAAGTGGATTCACATTCAGAATATGTCCTTCGGTGGAGAACCAACCACACTGAGTGAATCGTTCACTCAGGATGAGAAACCGGGGTTTTACTTTTTGTTTTTAACTCATTTTTACTTATTTATTTTTGGCCGTGTTGGGTCTTCGTTGAGCTGCACGGCCTTCTCATTGCAGTGGCTTCTCTTATTGTGGAGCACAGGCTCTAGGTGCGCGGGCTCAGTAGTTGTGGCGCACGGGCTTAGCTGCTCTGCGGCATGTGGGATCTTCCCGGACCAGGGCACGAACCTGTGTCCCCTGTATTGGCAGGCGGATTCTCAACCACTGCGCCACCAGGGAAGCCTGAAACCAGGGTTTTAAGAGCAGATTTCTGCTCTAGAATCCAAGTGGCCATTGCCAGCGTAAGCAAACTGAATCCTCGGAGCTGGGTGGTGGCGAGTGGACCTGCAGGCCGGCTTCAGGCCATCCAGAAGGAGCCAAGAGCATGGCTACCACCCAATGGTAGCCACAGCCCACCTGCCAAGTGTCGTGGCTTCACAAGTGACCCTTTAGCTGCTGTCAGTCCCAGGTTCTGAGCCTGGAACACCTCATGGGGAGATGTCGATATTGATGGCATTTGAATTCATCAAAACAAAATCTGAATTTAACGTTTAATGTCAGTTAACTCAAGTAATGAAACATTACTTTCAAATTCAGAGCCTGCTTAAACACTGTACACTAATGATTCACTAATATCTATAATTGTCATGGGGGTCAAAAAGCTAAGACACAGCAGTCCAGCTAAGGGAGGAAAACAGCCTACCACTACTGTCTAGAAGTGAAAAAACTACTCCCAGCCAAGAGTTTAATCTCACATACCTTTTTTTTTTTTTTTTTTTTTGCGGTACGCGGGCCTCTCACCGTTGTGGCCTCTCCCGTTGCGGAGCACAGGCTCCGGACGCGCAGGCCCAGCGGCCATGGCTCACGGGCCCAGCTGCTCCGCGGCACGTGGGATCCTCCCGGACCGGGGCACGAACCCGCGTCCCCTGCATCGGCAGGCGGACTCCCAACCACTGCGCCACCAGGGGAGCCCTCACATACCTTTTTTATTGCTGACTTTTTTAATCTGTTCATCTAGGTATTCTCGCCGTTTAATGAGGGCATCAGACCACCTCTCTCTCACACAGTTTAAGTCTTCTTCCTGGCATCAGGGAGGGAAAACATTTTCCTGTAGAGTACACAGATAACTATTTCTTTTCTTAAAAAAAAAAAAAAGATGTTTAAATTGATTAGGAAACTTTTCATTAGGAAAGGCCATTGAACATTGCCGTGTGATTAATATGCAAGAAAGCAAAGAGCCCTCAGGAACACTGCATGCTGACTGAGGATCCCATGACTCAGAAATCAGAGCCCCTGGATTTCCAAAAAGATAATTATACTTAAAAGCAAGAGAAGCTCAAACTACACCAGCTGTTGGATGAGTCTTATATGGTATGGGCGTGCATGTATGTAAGTTGTAGCTATTCGTTTGAAGGGTTTGTGATTCTAAGCAGAAGGACACCAGAAACACAGCCCGAATCACAAAGCAGCAAATGGAATGGAAAACGACAGGCATTTTCATCATTCAGAGCTCGATGGCTGGATAAGATGTATTTTCTGAAAGGCAAAGAATAGATCAGTGGAGAACTTTTCAAACTTGCTGCAAAGGTTTTACCTCCAACCGCTACCATGAGGCTAACCGAAAACTTCCCATGCAAGAAGCCAACATGCAGTCAGCCATGCTGAGAACTCCCAGAAGCAGCCGCTGGACTCAACTGTGAACCACGTGGCAGCAAGCGCACAGACAGCCACAGGACGTTAGTTAATGGCGTTGCTGAGATCCAAGGGGATACTGGTATCTCCCCTACCATTTGTTTTTACTTGCTTGTTTTCTTTCTTAGTAAAATTATGAGGTGGGAAAGCCACCTACCAATTCTATTCAGGATGCTCTTTGACTTGCCTAATTCCGGCCTAACCCTTAAGACGTTACATTAAGAGCAGACACCTGAGAACTTCTGAGGCTTTACCTACAATGGACCCACATTTTACTTATAGGAAGGCACACCAGGAAAATATGCTTTTAAAATTTATGTAGAGAATCAGTACAAAGACTGGGAACCAACCCAGAAAAGTTCATCTTGGTTTGCCACCTTGACCATTACTGTTATCCCACATTCCATGGACAGTAGGCCAGTCAGCCCTGACTAGGTAAAACTTCACGTTTGCACATATTTTTTCTCCCCTAGATTTCCAAAAAGAGATTAAAGCTCAGAGCTAAATTCTCCAGGTTATGAATAAGATTGGCCTTAAAGAGAGAAGAAAACTGGCTAAACAAAACCATGGGCTTAAAATGTCGTCAGTTTTCCTAACCGGCAAAAGTCTTTAAAGATACAATGGCACGTTAGAACAGTACTACTCTCTTAGATGTAAGGAGCTAACTGCAGGTTCACATAGGAAAGACAGGTCTACTTAAAGGTTATGGATGATAACTACAATTCGTAAGATCACCAATTTAATACAGCGAGAGTGGTCTTATTAGAAAGGCTTTACGAGCCAGCAATTTGAGATGGCGTAGCAGAAGTGCAGCATCTGCTTATAAATTGTGAACTGACGGGGAAATCTATGGAAATAGTATTGTATCCCTGATTACACTGAAAGCAAATCAAAAGCGAGTGAAAACTGCCTATTCTTGCTCTCCGGTCCTCCCTTCCTCCTCCCTGCCCTCGGCTTTGCGAATGCTGGCCATTAGCAGCAGCTGTGCCCCATGCCACAGGATTGACAGCAGCAGGAATACCTGATAACTATCCATATCATCACCATCCTCATCATCTCTCTGGGAGGGAAAAAATAAACACAAAGGACATGCATTTTTTTTTTTCTCAAACAGCACATAAGGAAAATAAGTCTTTAAGCTTAACACACACATTACAATGGATAGCACACACAACATCGGCATAATAAAACATTTAACCGAATCTCAAAAAGCGGATGTAATTCACTTGTCCATAATTACTTAAAGAATTTAAGATTTAATTTTTTTCTTTAATAGAGAAAGCAGTCATTTAAAAATGGGAACGCTCTCAGATTCTCTTAGCTGGGGGTTGGATACAACCCCGCTGGGTCAGGCCTTATGGCACCGTTATGCAAACAGTCGCTATTTGTTTCTGGGTGAGCTATTTGACTGAGATTTAGAATGGGCAGAACTAGAAAGGACTTGAGGGAGTCTCTTGGTCCACCTCCTGGTTTTAGCTGTGAGGCAGCTAAGGCCTGAAGGATGAAATGACTGAAACCAAGGTTCACACAGATAGTGGCAGGGTCAGGACTGGAGGCCAGGTCTGCGCCCTTGTCCCTGCACCACACCACTGTCACTGTGAAATCATCACAGGGGAAGACCCACCGGGAAGCTAAGACTCCACGTACAGTCAGCCCTCCTTATCTGCAGGTTCCACATCTGCAGATTCAACCAACCACAGAACTTTCCTGATCGGAGGGCCGAGTGTACTAGGCCATTTTATATAAGAGACTTGAACATTCTCAGATTTTAGTATCCAAGTGGGGGAGGGTTCTGGAACCAATCCCCCCAGATACCGAGGGAAGACTGTAGAAGGTTCTGTATACTGTACCACCGCAGTAAGAGCACAGCCCAGTATTTTGAATACATGGCTCTATCATTATCCACTGTTGGATATGTCAGTATCCATGCCAATCAGGTGAGAAAAATCAGAACTGTCCTAAACCCATGGCAACATTTTACAATAATTACATAAACTAAACATTTTGGCAAAACATTTGCAAAACAAAATCATTGTGTGGGAATAAAAAAAAAGGGTTTTAGTTGAGACAATTTTCCTTAGAAACAAGAATAAAGAGGGAACTCCCTGGCGGTCCAGTGGTTGGGACTCTGTGCTCTCACTGCGAGGGCCTGGGTTCAATCCTTAGTTGGGGAACTAAAATCCCACAAGCTGTGCAGCCAAAAAAAGAAAAAAAGAAAGAAACAAGAATAAAGAAATCCCCATTTGTAGAGAATATCCATCTCTATGGAGGCAGGTTCTACTCAAAATGAATACTGGGTCATGTAACAACCTTCTTTCATTTTTCTACGGTTATTGGAGGGTTAATATTAAAAAAGGAACTGGAGTGGCCTAGTCAGACAAAAGACAAACTTTTTTTTCAAATGCCTTAAAAAATATAATTACATTATTTTCATATCTAAGTATACTTCAAAATATACTGCCTTTTAAAAGTGCTTTAAAAATACTGTTAAGATTATTCTCTGTGTAGACTTTAAAATAAACTTTAGTTTTAGTTTGGTAACGATCATTTTCATTTGGATAACTCTAACTTCAGTAGTAAGCCCACTACTGAAATAATTTTTCTCAAATTAATTCCTCCTATTAATGAATAAAGTACAAACAGCTCTAATTTATCATTATCTTTTAGGCTAAGAAGATACTTCTATTCATCAAAAACTAGCTTGAGCTTTCACGATGTAGAACTGTTGTGACATCAGCATATTCTGGATTGGCTCAAGCTACTGCATCAAAATAATTCTTTTTTTTTTTTTTTTTGCGGTATGCGGGCCTCTCACTGTTGTGGCCTCTCCCGTCGCGGAGCACAGGCTCCGGACGCGCAGGCTCAGCGGCCACGGCTCACGGGCCCAGCCGCTCCGCAGCACGTGGGATCTTCCCGGACCGGGGCACGAACCCGTGTCCCCTGCATCGGCAGGCGGACTCTCAACCACTGCGCCACCAGGGAGGCCCGCATCAAAATGATTCTGAAGTACTATGTCAACAACAAAAATGGTACTGGACATGACCTTGAGCATGGCAGCAAAGAAAAATAAAAGCTTTAAAACAGTCACAGTTTAAATTTGCATGACAGATACTATAAGAAGAGCATTCAGCACTGGGGGAAGGCAGATATCTGAGAGCTCAAATTTTGACAAAAATCAGTTTTAACTCAAGAGGTATAGCTGTTTTTAAAAGTGCAAATGATCAATCCTTGCAATGTTCATCAAACAGGAATAGTCAGCCAGTTGGCGATCCATGTTCATAGGTCATAATTCACACACACAGATTCAAAGTTTTATCTAAGATCAGAGATTTATTAAGCCACAAAATTTTATGGCAGAAAGGGACCTCAGAGAATTATTACGTCTACCTCATCATTTCAGAGGAAAGAAAAGGGGAACTCGAAGTTTAAATTACTCAGTTAAGTCAAACAAAACTTAAGAACCCAGGTCTCCTCACTCCAAGTCTGTGCTCTCTACCAGGCCCTGCAGTTGCCCCCGGGGCTGATGGCCAAGTCGGGGACAACCCAACTTCCCCTCCACATACAGCGAAAAGTCTGGTGGAGAAGCCTCCCTGGAAACAGCAGACTCCAGCCTCACAACTCCATTCATACTCTTCCCAGGCCTTGAGTCGGAGGCAGTTCTGGCCTGGGATGAGGAAGGCAGTGTCTGACACAGCTGTGCCTGCCTTACGGCCCAACAGTCCAAGCCAATGTTTCAGTAAAGTCTTTGCTGCCATGAAGCCAAAAGGAAACTGAGATGGAAGATGAACCCTTCTCAAGATAGGCTGGGCTTACGCCCAGACTCTACAGAGAAAAGTTTTCTCCCCATCATGACAGGGAGTGTGTTCCCCCTCATGTGTGGCAGTGAGAGAACCGGAATTCAATGGTCTGATTCTTCCCAGTCCCTAATTACATCTGATAGTAAAGTGGGGACTTGGTGAGGCACATGCGTTCTTTCAGGCCCCTGGGGACAAGTTCCTGATCTTACAGTTTATTGTGACTGGTAAATAAGATGAGTTCTTAGCTGGTTCCATCTTTTAATTTTTTTTTTAAGTGAGAAAAGAAGGTTTAGCAAAAGGAGATTTAATGAACAAAAAATGATCATGAGGACAACTTTCAATTAAAAAGTAAAGCTTTCAGAGAGCTGGTTAAGTATGCCAGTGTATGGGGGCAACTTTCTATTAATAAAAGTGGATCAGGCCAAAGCCAGCAATATCAAACACCCAACATAATTTGGGCCAGATATAAAATAAATCCTGCTTAAAGTAAATGAGCACTGTAGCATTGATGTGTGTTTATAAATAAAATTATTATTAATCGGCACTAAGCCAACACAGTAATTTAAACCTAGCAAAAAGGCAACGGACGGAAATATGGATGGGGTGGCGGAGGCCAATACGTGCTTAAGGCAAGGAGTTCAGTTATATTCCTGAACAGGTCTCCGTCACAGATCACTGACCACCTTAATTCTACACTAACCAATCTTTGTTAAATACTGTTTGCAATCTGTTGGTCTCACCTGGTAACTGTCCAGCCCTCTCTGGAGCTTGGTGGACCTGGCGGTCACGCAGCCAATGGAGATGGACAAGATAGCTTCGACCATGAGTGGCAGTGTCCCAGAACGCTGGACAGGCTTCACTGTGACTTGCACTCTCCGGGAATGACCCTGCAGGGGCGGGGGTGTGATGCGGAAATGGGGGCCAGGAATGGGGATGGGGAGGGATGGATGGGGGAAGAGGATCAAGGAAGGGGAAAGAATTAGGGAACAGAGAGGCAAATAACTAGAAAATTCCAGAAACTGTAAGAATGGGACAGAGAGAAAACACAAAACAAGCAAAGACAAACCTAGTACCTGTCTGAGTTGAAAGACACCCCCTGTGTTGACATCTTTTGCCTGGTGAAGCTCCACAGCGGCGTACTCCCCCAGCTCATTCAGCTCTAGTATGGAGATCCACATCTCTATTCTGCGAGTAACCTCGTTCCACCTGCAGAAACACGTTCCAACCAACGACCATGTCACTGTCCGGGACATTATTAGCAACAGGAAGAAGGCCCCAGTCCCTGAGCACTTACTATCCGTAAGGCACTGTGCTATGTGTGTCACATAGATTATTTTCTTGTTTAACACTCAACACAATCCTGTGGTATGGGTTCTTTTCATTTATTTTATTGATATATACCTTATATGCAGTGAACTGTCCCAATCTCAGGCGTAGACTTGGAGGGATGGTGACAAATGCATACACCTGTGCATACACCTGTGCATACACCCGCCATCACCACAGCAGGTCTGCTCAGGCCCCTTCCCACTCAATCCCCACACCACCTGCAGCAGCTGTGTAACCTCACAGACTAGTTTTACCTGCTCTAGAATTTCATAGAGATGGAATCATGCGGTAGTGTACTCTTCTAGGTCTGGCTCCTTTGATTAAGAACAATGTTTGTGAGATTCATACACAATATGGAAGAGTGGGACAGAGTCCTTTTTTATTGTTGAGTAATATTCTATTATATGACTAATAACGCAATTTGTTTATCAAACATTCTCACACTGCAGGACATCGGGTTGTTTACAGTTTGGGGGATATCATGAATAGAACTGCCATAAACATTCATGTACCAGGCTGCTTATGGACTTATGTTTTCATTTTTCTTGGGTAAATACCTAGGAGTGGGATTGCTGGGTCACGGAAGAGGCAAATGGTCAACTTTAAAAGAAGATACCCTTCTGTTTTCTTCTATAAGCTTTATAGTTTTATCTTTTACATTTAAAGTCATGCTCCATCTCAAATTAAGTGTTGTGTCTCCTGTGAATTAAGATCAAGGTTGTTTTCTTCCATAAAGGTACACAGATGTTTCAGTCTCATTTGTTGAAAAGACTTTCCTTTCCCCATCGAATTTTTCCAGGGCCTGGTAGTTCCTTTCACCATTCCCATTCACAAAGGAGGAAACAGGCTCAGAGAGTCCTTGTTCTTCAACCACTGTCCAAGGGTGAGCCTTGACCCTGCGTCTAAAGCCCTCAGCCAAGCACAAACCTGTCATGCAACGTTCTTGTCTTAGCATGAAGGGAATCGACTTCCCAGACAGAGCTGCCGTTCCCGGTGCACCGGTGGCCCCACACTTCGATGGCCAATGCTCCATCTGAAATGAACTCCAGGAATTCTTCCGTTACACTCACCACGTAGTCCTGGGATACGCGGGGGAGAGGAAAGGGTGACAGGAGTTAGGCAGAAAGGAATCTGTGAAATTTCCTTTTTAACTTTCAGCTGTATACAGAGTCATTTCAGAGCACACTAGCCTGATCCCAACCTTAAAACCATTGCTGCTGTTTCACAGAAAACCGCAAAGAAACCAGAATATTAGATGGGAAGTGATATTCTGAGGTAAGTTAACTGAACTCCTTTTTTTTTTTTTTTTTTGCGGTGTGTGGGCCTCTCACTGTTGTGGCCTCCCCCGTTGCGGAGCACAGGCTCCAGACGTGCAGGCTCAGCGGCCGTGGCTCACGGGCCCAGCCGCTCCGCGGCATGTGGGATCTTCCCGGACCGGGGCACGAACCCGTGTCCCCTGCATCGGCAGGTGGACTCTCAACCACTGCGCCACCAGGGAAGCCCTGAACTCCTTTCTTTAATAAATGAGGACACTGAGGAAAGCAGCAGCCCCACATCGCACTGCTTGTTGGCTGCAGAGCTAAATCTGTCCTCCCTTCCTCCTGGTTCACTCTCTTTTCCCTGGGACCACTCTGACTTTCAGACAGAACAGACCAATCAGCACAGCAAAAAAAAAGGAACTTCTGATTGTTCCTTGCTATGGCTTAGAAGATCAAAACGGAATTAAATTTTATACGATTATCTCCAAGATTCTGCACTCTTACTCTTAAACCCTCCCACTCCAACTGTTTGTTGTGAAATACAAACAGATGAGCATGAGGAAACGGGTGCTGAATAGACGGAGCAGTGAGGCATCACCTGGAACAAAGCAGCAGGCGAGGAACCATGTGGACTTCCTTCCCATTAGTGGAATCTCAGGTGACTCTAATTTCTCGAAAGGGCTGCGCTGTATTGGTTTAACCTTATACTACCTAACTTCTTATTTTATTTGGAGACAGAGCCAGAATTTTAAAAGGAAAATAAACTTCACGACCAATTAGCACAAACTACGCATTTTAGAGGTTAAAAAAAACCCCAAAAAGACCCCAAGGTTGGGCTTCCCTGGTGGCGCAGTGGTTGAGAGTCCACCTGCCGATGCAGGGGACGCGGGTTCGTGCCCCGGTCCGGGAAGATCCCACATGTCGCGGAGTGGCTGGGCCCGTGAGCCATGGCCGCTAAGCCTGTGCGTCCGGAGCCTGTGCTCCGCAACGGGAGAGGCCACAGCAGTGAGAGGCCCGCGTACCGCACCAAAAAAAAAACCAAAAACCCAAGGTCACACAGCGAGTCCAAAGCCTCTGAGACTAGCATCTATTAAACCAGTTGTTAACTAGGATGTACTTAAAATCCAGGTTTCATCCTTCTAAATAAGCAGCTTTTTGGATCCAAAGAAAGATGGGGAATATTTAAAAGAGTATTCAGAGAACCATAACGACAACAACAACAACAACAAAAGATTAATAAAGAATTAAGAAACAGACTTGGTGAATACAGGTAAAAATAAAAAGTGGGCTATTCTCATCAAAATAAAGACTTGACAGGGGACTTCCCTGGCAGTCCTGTGGTTAAGACTTCACCCTCCAATGCAGGGGGTGTGGGTCCAATCCCTGGTCGGGGAGCTAAGATCCCACATGCCTTGGGGCCAAAAAACCAAAACATAAAACAGAAGCAATATTGTAATAAATTCAATAAAGACTTTAAGAATGGTCCACATCAAAAAAGATCTTTAAAAAACAAATAAATAAAAACTTGACAGGGACTTCCCCAGTGGCACAGTGGATAAGACTCCATGCTCCCAATGCAGGGGGCCTGGGTTCGATCCCTGGTCAGGGAACTCGACCCCACATGCATGCCACTACTAAGGAGCCTGTGTGCCGCAACTAAGAAGCCCGCCTACCACAACTAAGACCTGGTGCAACCAAATAAATAAATATCTTAAAAAAAGAGAAATCTAGCCTTTCAAAAAAAAACCTTGACAGACTTTACATATGGGAAATTTTATAGGTGGTGATATGGATTTGTCTTCTAACTGTAGAACCAGAAAGAATAGGCACCATTTCGAAAAGAAGGGGTCTTGAATATCTATTGAGAATTGCCCAAAGAAAAACAAAATTACACAGAGGCTAGAGTCTGGCTGTCAGAAATGACTGGTTGGCAGTCTGATATGAAAGACAGGAAGAGTAGCTGATGTCACAAAATAGGTCCAACCAATATTCACCAAATATTTGCCTCTCTCATTTTGTATGATCTTTAAAAGCTCATACGGGACTTTAGAATGCTATGCTTAGAATTCAAAAGAATGAAAGATATCTACAGCAACTTATATGGTTAGATGCTCACGTATATTAAAATAATAAAAGGCAATTCTGCAATCTGTAAAATGTGATCACATTTTTGTAAAAAACTTTTTAAAGTTATGCATGCGTGACGGTAAGAGTGTGTATCTCTGGCCATTTATGTGTATGAACATATGTTTGCACACACATAATATGCAGCAAATTGTCACTGGTCATCACAGATTTCAGGTAGAGGTCTTTCAGAGTTTTTTATTTTATTTATTTATTTATTTTAAATTTTATTTATTTTTTGGCTGCATTGGGTCTTCGTTGCTGCGTGTGGGCTTTCTCTAGTTGCGGTGAGTGGGGGATACTCTTCATTGTGGTGCCTGGGGTTCTTATTGCAGTGGCTTCTCTTGTTGCAGAGCACGGGCTCCAGGTGCATGGGCTTCAGTAGTTGTGGCGCGTGGGCTCAGTAGTTGTGGCACACGGGCTTAGTTGCTCCACAGCATGTGAGATCTTCCTGGATCAGGGCTCGAACCCATGTCCCCGGCATTAGCAGGCGGATTCTTAACCACTGTGCCACTAGGGAAGTCCCCAGATTTTATTTTAAACACTTTCAAACGATCTGAATTTGTATTAAAGTACGTTTTGAGGTTAAAAAGCTCAATAAACCTATTATGTTTATGAAACATTCATATGGGAAAAAACTCTAAGTTACAAGTAGACTTTTGAACTGAGCCGTGGCCGGTTGTCTCCTAAGTAGCTCATTTTGTAATGGCATTTGTACCTTACAGTGAGAGAAGGTCACAGTATACTGGGCATCCTTGGACTGTGGGGAAGGCACCTCTGGGTCCACTACTGGGGCAGCCACTGTGGATTCACACTGGTCCCAGAATGTGTATTGACAGAAGACGAAATTTGAGAGGTTTAAGGGCAGCCCAGTTGCCTCTTTAATTTTTACCTGGAGAGAGAAAAAAATGCAAATGTAACTCTCATAAAGAAAACAAACTATGCATTCTTTTCATATCCAGCTACCTCAAATGTAAGAGTGGGTGATGAAATAAATAAATCAGTCATCCATTTGACAACTGAAAATATTTCATTAAGGGCTACCTACTTGTAATGAAATGTGTGCCACAGCTCCATAACTACAGTGTGTGAGCATGGTGACAAACGCACACACCCCTCTCAAACTTTCCTAATGACCGAGTTTCTGACACAGCTGTGACCTTTACTAGAAAAGCATGATTCACTAAACAATATGCACTCCTTGCATGCCACATACACAGACTTCTGAAATTTCATACAACTGTCATCAGAAAGTGTGCTGCACTTCTGGGAAAAGTACTGTCTGTTATTGTATTTATTGACAGAAAGTTTAACTTTTACCATCTTCTATGAAAAACTCCTAAGATTTTCCATAAAATTGTTTTGAATTGAAAAGGGCATTTATCTGAGCCTTCCCAGCCCTGCCCTCTCACCCGGCATGTCAGTTTTTTGACTCGGTGAATGATTTCCCCGCTGCTGTCTACGACTTCAAGACTCCCGCTTTCACTGGAGTTCTCCGAGGAGTCATCCTCCACCACGCGTTCCGGGACGGCGCCTGTAACTCGCATCACTTCCACATGGAGACGCCCGGCAACCTGGGTCAAGGAACCAGAGTGCCGTGGGGTTAAAAGACATCCCGTGGACAATACTGACCTGAGGTGGAAAGCATGCTACAACATCTCCGGCGAGCAGCTCCACTGTTATTGCTGGGCCACCTCCAGCAACGGGAAGCTCTCAGTACTTCCAGAGCCAGCCCACTCCATCGCCTGCCCTGTAATCACCCTGCCTTACTTTGAGCCAAATTTGCCTTTGTACCTTGCCTCCTGGAGTCATTTTCATTCTTACCCGTCTTCTACAGGATAGCCCATGAACAGCACAAAGGCAGCTATCACATTCTACCTGGAGTTATCTGTTTCCCTCGTTCACATATTCATTCATTTACTCATTTGATCAAATACCTGGCATCATGGGAACACCACGATAAAAAGACACAGGCTCTGCTGTCTGGGGACTCACAGTCAAGTGGGGAAAGACACAGAATTAAAAACGCAGTGTAGGGGGCTTCCCTGGTGGCGCAGTGGTTAAGAATCTGCCTGCCAATGCAAGGGACACGGGTTCGAGCCCTGGTCCAGGAAGATCCCACATGCCACGGAGCAACTAAGCCCGTGTGCCACGACTACTGAGCCTGTGCTCTAGAGCCCGTGAGCCACAACTACTGAGCCCGTGTGCTGCAACTACTGAAGCCCATGTGCTCTAGGGCCCGTGCTCTGCAACAAGAGAAGCCACCGCAATGAGAAGCCCATGCACCGCAATGAAGTGTAGCTCCGTGCGCAGCAACAAAGACCCAAAGCAGCCAATAAATAAATAAACAAACAAATAAGTAAATAAAAACCCAGTGTAAACTAGCTGCTCTAATAGAGATACGTGCAGGTTGTTAGGAGATAAATTTATCCACTCAACAAATATTTACTGAGAGTCGAGTGTGTGCCGGGAACTGTACTAAGTGCTGTGTTTACAACAGTAAACCAAACAGTCATGGCCACTGGGCTCATGGAGCCTCTCCCTTACCCTCTTGGGAGCAGAGAATGAGAATGGAAGTGACCCTAGGGCTGGGAGAAGGGTGAGGGGGTGAGACCTACTCCAGGAGGAGCGACAAAGTCACCAAGTTATAAGGAAATAGTTTCTTTGAGACTGTTTTTCTAAAAAAAAAAAAAAGGGGGGGCGGGAGAACTTAAGTTTCCAGATTATCCTGGTGGTTCTCTGCACTGGTGCTAGTTTAGCAGTGTCTCTCTTATGGCTGGTTTCACAGAACTGATTTAAGGATAGGAATGACCCTGACCTTTGCATTCTCAGAGTGTGGTAACTGGCCAAGTTTTCTTTGGCAACACAGTTTTAGGTCGTAATGAACGGACTTGTGAAGGGGACACATGCTCTGGCACTGCTGTGTCATCTTACATAGTGAGGCTTATTTTTAAAGGTAGCTCAGATCTAACTTCCACAGAGCAATTGGCCCTGACACCCAGGACCTGAGAGAAATTAGTTGAAGGTGTTTGACAAGTGAGACAAATATGGAGGAAGGAGCAAGAGAAGGGAAGAAAGGAAATATGAGAAAACGTTAGAAGACAGTGGCTCTTAAGCTTTTTTTCCCCAACGTTTTTTGAGACCCTAATACATTTTTAGTATAATTTCAGGGGATTAACGAAATACTCAAAGCCCACATGAACCCTAGCTTAAGAAACCCTGACTAGGGACTCAGCCACTAGATCTCTTTGCCATAGGAGTTGTGCCCATTTTTAACACGGGAAAAAGCAACTTAGCCCACTATTTTCCTAGAGCATAATGTCCACAGGTGGGTTACTACATGTGGAATGTGAGCTGTGCACTTACACATCACAGCTGGGAATCTAGGGTCTATTTTCTGGGTTCCCTTTGGGCAGAATGGCACCCTATTCTTAGTCTGTTCTAAGAATCACAAAAAATAACTTAGTATTTCCAAGTTTGCATGTTATTGAAGGATAAGCTAGGAAATAAGGATGTTACTAAATTTAAAATGAAAACATCAGTTGATGAAGTGGATAATATAAAAAAGTTTGAACTTGAACGTTTTCTGAAATGTTTCAGGCTGACAGAAGGCCAATATAATGAAATAAATGAAATATGGGGGCATTTTTTTTAAAAAGAGGAGGTAACAGTGGGATGCTTAAGCTTGTTTTCTTTGAATATTTTAGAATTTCAAAATAATCCTCCCAAGTTGTATGTTGTAAAGACCACTTAGGGCCAGGAAGGAGTTAAAAGTGTACTACAGAGGTGAGAGATTCAAAGAGAAATCAATATGGGGCACAGAGCTGAATCTGGTTTCCAAAAGCTTTCGAATTTGATTAAAACAAAGAAAATACTTGTGAACCACAAATAAAAAACATGTTCTAATAATCTTTTAAAACCATGCCTTAATTTTGATAGTTTCTTTTGATATTAGTAGAGAAAGAAGAATGTGATCCTGATGCTTCACCCTAGTTTCTTGATCCACCTCAAGAACAGAGCTTAAATCGAACTAAAAAATAAAAAATGAACTTGAGCTCGGTGCTTTGTGATGACCTAGAGGGGTGGGATAGGGAGGGTGGGAGGGAGGCTCAGGAAGGAGGGGATATTGGTGGTACATCTATACATATAGCTGATTCACTTCGTTGTACAGCAGAAATTAACACAACATTGTAAAGCAATTATACTCCAATAAAGATGGAAAAAAAAAAAACAAACTTGAACCATGGCCATTTTCTCAGAGGCTGGCTTGTCCTTACCTCCCCCTGCTGGCTGATGATAGGAACTGCATACAGAAGTTTCACATCACAGAACAGACACTCCAAGAACACATTAGCCACGCCAATTAGGTTGTGATTCTCTTGGGCTTCATAGAAAGGGTCACCTCGTTTCCCGTAGAGTCGCTTTGTCTGAATGGTAGGAGAGGTGGGGGGGGAAGGCGAGTAGGAAACAAAACATCAACTTAAACAATACTATTTAAAACCAGTATTTTTAAATGTTTTTAAAAAGAAAGCACTGGGCTTCCCTGGTGGCACAGTGGTTGGGAGTCCGCCTGCCAATGCAGGGGACGCGGGTTCACGCCCTGGTCTGGGTGGATACCACATGCCGCGGAGCGACTGGGCTGGTGAGCCAGGATTACTGAGCCTGCGCGTCTGGAGCCTGTGCTCCGCAATGAGAGGCCGCGGTAGTGAGAGGCCCGCGCACCGCGATGAAGAGTGGTCCCCGTTTGCCACAACTAAAGAAAGCCCTCGCACAGAAACGAAGACTCAACACAGCCATAAATAAATAAATTAAAAAAAAAAAAAGCACTTATCTAAATAAATTAAAAAGAAGTAAAAATAGAATCATGTCACACGAATAAAACAGAACTATCCCACGGGAGGGGCTTGTTAAGTGACATAAGGGCAGGGAGAGCTCTTCTTTGGCTACAGCCCCACCTATCACACACCGTCCTCCCTATCACACCCCACCGGCAAGGTTTCATTCCCTGTGCTTTGCCTCATTTCCTTCACCGAATCTTTTTTTCCATTACTGATGTAGAAAAAATGGATCATGCTTTCTAGAATTATTCTTAGCATCTACCTAGCCATGAACACAGCTAGGGGAGCACGAACACATGCTAATGAATACAAAATCCACACTGGCTCCATTTAAGCTGATTGTTAACAGCATTGACGAAACAGCGCAAGTTCACTTTGTCCTACTTCACTTCACTTGAAATGTAGTAGCAACCCAATAAGAACATGCTATGTGTTCTCTTCATTTAGTTCCTATCTGTGTGGGGATCACATGTTTTATGACCGATCCAACTGATCCTCTCAAGGTCACTTTCACTTTACATTTCTAATATAAACGTCCCAAGTAGCACGACAGATATTCACTGACGCACATATGTGTGTTCTGACGATTAAATCACTTATATTCTTGTCCTTTTAGCACAACCAAAGCTCCTTTACACTTTGTCCCTCTTACCTCAGGAACCTTCTCCTTCCATTCTTGATAAAGGTCTCGCATATCGATTAATTTATTCTCCAGCTTCTCGATGGTCCACACTTGGGTGCTCTTTCCTTTCCTCCTCACTTGAATAGCTGGCTCGCTCACTATGGCTCCTCTCTGCAGAATGAAGGAAAACAAAAACAAAAAACAAACATAACGCATCTTGTTACAACTCTTTTGGATTGTTGAAGCAATATGTATTATCATAAAGTAGAAAGTTTGAAAAGAAAAAACACATAATCTATACAAAAGAAGATGAAACCCTATCACCTAGGGAGTATTCTGGTTTATTTTCAACCTTCTTTGTATACCCATGCACACACAGTTTATTTTTATCACAGTCAGAACCAAACAAATATACAAATTTCCTATCCCAATTCTCTCTCCACAGTTCACCTTCTTGTGTGGTTAAATATTCTTCATAAACATGATTTTTCATAGCAACACAGCCATCCATTATAGGGATGTACCACTCACTTGACTAATTATTCTCTTGGTCAACATCATGGCTGCTTCAAATTTTTGCTATTACACAGGCCACTGTGATAAGTGTCCTGGTACAAAAGCACATAAATGTTTATGAACACGTCTATAAGTACAGATTTAGAATAAATTTCTCAAAGGAGAACTACTTGGTCAAAAGACTAAAATGCAAGAAGACTGACGAGATACTCTCTGACTCGTTTCTGGCTCGCTTGCTGGAGGGAAAAATGAATGGATGAAAAATTATTTCTTCCAAAGTTTCTCCTTAAATGAAAATTTCAAGTTGATCAGACAGGAAACTTCCCAATGGCTGCAAAGAATCCTGCTGTGTATGAAAAACAGGTATCATATGAGTCTTCCTTTCTCGAAGAATTCACTCTCAGAATGGTACTATCACAAAATATACACACATTCCCCCATTTCAGGAGGCATTTATATGAAAGAGAAAACCAGGAGGAATTACTTACATATATTTCTAGTTTCAATGTTTTATTTATTTATTTATTCATTCATTCATTCATTCATTTTTTGGCCATACCAGCGGCTTGTAGGATCTTAGTTCCCCAAACAAAGATTGAACCCGGGACCACAGCAGTGAAAGCACCGAGTCCTAACCATTAGACTACCAGGGAATTCCCCATTTTCACTGTTTTAAAGAAATAATTTATATTAGCAAGGCTTTTAGCCCCCCAAATTCTCATATTCCGATCATAAAATACCCAAAGGCATATATACCCAAGATCTCTAAAGGATGTCTTAAAAAGAACAGACCCTCCGGCTCACGTCAGGGTCTCCTCACGGATGTTCTGTGGATGCCAGGTTTACGTTCCACTTACAGTATCTACTGTTGTACCTCTCGCTCTCATCTTCTTTGAGAACATTCTTACCTTTCTATTGGCACTGAGGTTTGCAGCAGGGATCTGCAGAGTCACCTGGTAGTCGGTGAGTCTGCTCATCTCCTCAGCTAAGAAGTTAGCCTCCCTCACCAAGGTGTTAGCTTTGACCAGCTGCTCCCGCAGTTTTGCCAGGCTTTGGCGGAAGAGTTCATCCCTGTGGCACAGCAGAAAAGGACATGAGAATGTCCAAAAGAAAACGGCAGTCCCGTTTCCAAATAAGTCATGTTGTTAGAAAGTAGTAGAAAACCCCTCTCAAACAACTGTTTTTCAAGCTATTTTTGCCAATTCACCTCTTATCCTCCTCTCTTCCCACCAGGTTTCCGTGAGCTCTCCACTGGTAACCACAGATGAAGAGCAAACATGTGGGGTGACTTAACTTCAAACCATGTTTTAAATTATATAACATTTGAAAACAACTAGATTTTGATATGGTAATGCACACGTACACACAAAACCCAATAAAGCAATCCTTTAGGAAAAAGAAATGATTACGACTTCTGTGTGCTTTGGGGTGGGCGAGATCTGGAGCCAGTAAGGAGAAAGTGTTTTACGTGATTTCTTCAGTTGGTAAAAGGTGAGAAGTAGGGACTTCTGTGGCAGCAGAAATTCGTTTCTCAACTCTACACAATAGCACTTCCTGATAAAAGCTTCTCTAACAGCCTAACTGGGTCCGAACCCTATTATATGTTTTCCCAGCCCCACATCTTTTGCCTCAGTAGCCTTCATCATAGTTACAATTTTTCATTTATTTGTGTAATTATTTGACCAATAATGTCCGTCTCCTCTACGAAGCTGTAAGCACCCCCAGGGCAGGGACCATGGCTTTTTTGCTTGTCACTACACCTAAAGTGCATGGTCCATCATAGGATATGCGAAAATTACCCACTGAATGAAATAAAGGGTACAGCTGACCCTTGAACAACATGGGTTTGAACTGCGCAGGCCCACGGAGATACAGATTTTTTTCACTGTAATCCATGGTTGGTTGAATCTGTGGATGTGGAATGCAGATATCAAGAACCTACTGTAAAGTTATACTCGGATTTTCGACTGCTTGGAGTGTCAGCACGTGCTAAACGCTCAAGACACGTCAGGCGCCATTATTTTTATTACAACACAGGATAATGGGCTATCAACAGACCCGGGTTCAAACCCTGGCCTTTTCATTTACTTAATGGGTGAGTGAGGGAAGGTATTTAAAATGATTGTCCAAGCTACAAGACAGAACGAATAGTTCCCACGGCTTGGTGCCACTGGGAGCATTAAATAAAATAAGCAGCATTCCTAGACTGTGGTAAGACCACAACAGAACTCAGCAATACTTATTGTGGTTGTTTTTGTTACCGTTTCCTCCACCACTACCTCAGTTCTGATATAAATGAAGTCACAAGGTAAAAAAAATTCACATTTAGTAGATTTATTAACATTAAAATTGTATTTAAATGGGTTCCAACATAAGAGAAATAAAAAACAAGAAATGGTTTTATGCTGAAGAACTATTCAAATGTTCTCTACTTTAAGACCAGACCGTGGCATTCTAACTTGGTACCGTTTTTATTAAAGGGTAAGGGGGCAGGTGTAATCTTTAACAACTAACATCACAGTAAACATACTTAGGATAAATAATATCTCTGAAAGGAAAGGCAAGTGCTAACAATCCAGACACGGGAGTAAGATTTCCCTCTTTGCCAGGTCTGTCCCGCTTTGACGTGCCTCACAACCGCCTCGCCCAGGACCCCGAGGCCTTGACTCTGGGCCCCTCCACCCCCATTCCCCTTCGTACCTCTCCTCTGCCCACTGGGTCACTTTCTGCTGAGCTGTCTGGCTGCTATAGGCCAGGCGGTCAGGGCCGCTGCTCTGGGGCCGCCTCTCCGGGGACAGCTGCTGGCGGAGCTGCTCCAGTTCGCGCTCGTACATGAGCCGCTGCTCCTCAAGGGCGCTCCTCTTTTCTTCCAGGTACTGTTTCTCCAGGACCTGAACCACATTTTGAACTGGGTCTGGTGAGCCAAGAGACAAGGCGAGGTGCCTTCAGCGGTGGCTACAACAGGGAGCCCGTGGGTGTTCCTTAGGGCGAAAACCATCCCCGCCCCCAGAATCAAGCCTTTCAATGTGCTGCCTGTGAGCGGCCCGAGAGGCCCGGTGGGATGAAATTCTCTCCACTTCCTTTTCCTTAACATTTTAGATCAATGCCCTGGGGGGAAACATTCCCCACGTCTACTATGTGACTTTCTTCAATTTGATGAGCTCATCCTAATGTTTAGATAGACCACTCAATTGCGAAAAGCAGATGACAGGGGAAAGGGGGTTGGGATTCTATCCACCGAGAAGAAAAACTCAATGAAAGCTAAGACAACTTCAAAGACAGAGCCACATGAGATTTGATTTTTCTGATAGTCACTTTTTAACGCTCTTCTAGCATTGGTTTCAGCACATGGCAAAGGGTCTGTATTTCTGATTTTAGCCACAAATTTATTACTTCTGAATTTCTCTAATGTGAGAGGAAAATTACAGATCACAGCATGTGTTTGAAAACACTGATTGAGTATATGGTCTGGCAATTTCTCAGGTGTTAATAGTCAAGAAAGCAATTCACTTGCAACTATTTCTGATTTTTTGCATTTGCAGATTGAGAGATCACCAACACACAGGTGGGTGAACAGGTATTAGAAATACTAATGGGTCTTGTTGAAAGGGGCCACGACTGTGACGAGTGGTGGCTGTGGTGTAGGCAGGACTCGGTCCTAAAGAGCTCATTGGCTATGGCAGGACATTAGCTTGGTAACAACCAATGGCCTGGATGTAATGGAGAAAGATTAAGGAAGGCACTGACCACACGCACAAAAGAGAAAGTCATGCTGTCTCTAGGGAAACAGTATGTTAGACAATCTGGATGGTAAACAAAGAAATCACCATAATGGTAAATATTTCCCTGAAGTACATGGGACCTAGGAGATGTGTTCGTATTCTCAGACTAGCCTGAGATTCACACACTTGCTTATTACTCAGTGCTGCTCGTGTCGTATTTCTATATATTGACTCTCATTTTAATTTCCAGGATAAGAGAAGGAAATTAAGAGGAATTTTTACATCACCTCATGATAGCTATTGACTGACTTTACCAGAAGACCCTACCAATTTGTGAAATCAGCAGGTAAATTTCAGTAGTTTTCTACATGAGAAGAGGAAAAGAAAATAGCATGTTAGCTTTAAAAACAGGGTTAAATAATACAAAACAGAGTAGAAAGTACTTTTAAAAATCACTAGATACACAGAGTATAGATGAGTTGTTTTAAGAAAAATGACAACCACAGCAGCAATAATAATTCTACTGGCTGCTGGCTATATCTCAGGTAGAGGCACTATACGCTTTGCATGCATCATCTCATGAAAACCTTGCAACAAACTTAAGGGTGGATGGTGTTCCCATTTCAAAGATGAGACAAACTGGGACTCAGAAAGGTTAAGTAGCTGACCTAAGATTGCACAACTAATAAGCAACAGAACTGGGTTCTGAACTCAGATCAGAGCTAATTGTCTGGGGTAGGAAATAAACTTAGTAATAAACTGTACTCTTAGCTCCAATGTTTTCCTCAGAATTAGTACTCTGTTAAAGAGTAGATTTAAAAAAAAAATACTGTTCTTTGCTGATATAAAATTCTCAAATTCATTATTTTTTCAAAGCTGAATACTTTTCTTCATAGAGTCCTGACACAGAGTCCCTGAAATACGTTAACTTGAAAGGCCAATGGAAAATGGACTCTAAAAAAAAACCCTTTTACACAAAGGCAGACCATGGGTGGGTAAGACGTTTTCCACAGTGAAAACTGACATACTCCAAAGGATTAGAACTTCTAACGTAGCCCTAGAACTTCTGGCGGGGGGGGGAGAAAAGAATAATATGGTGATCTTTTTTGAGGGAGTTTAAAGAAATCTTACACGTAAGGGCTAGAGAAGAAAAGTTCTCTTGGAATTAAAAAATATACGTATTTCTCAAACAGTATACATATATTTTTTCTCTATTTAGGCTCTGGGTTTAAAAAAGAAAGGACAGGGTCCTCACCAACCATTTTTAGGGCCCTAACTGAGTGTTTATGAATCTTTTCCAGAGAGAGAAAACTGGGAAACACACCAACTTTTTTATAAAATCATATCCTAGGGTTTTTGCTAAAGGACACTGAATAAGATGTTTAATTCTTATTTCTGCTTGTTGGTCAGTGGTAAGTAGAAACACACATGACCCCAGATGGCTGAGGTAGGGGGTTCCATGCCAATGCAGAGGTAATGTGACTGAGGCCTTTTTAAACTGCTTTAGCAGCTGCCACGACACAGCAACCCTACTACTCACCAGGCTTTCTCAGTGGCCACAAATCACCATGCAGATATGCAAGAGAGAGCAACTCAAAGCATCCCTCCCCAAGCCTGCCACAGACCAGCCTGGGAAGCCTTGCCTGGAGACTCTGGGTCTGGCTATGCTACACACAAACCTGGTAGAGGTACAGGGACTGAGGTTTCTTTTTCTCCTCTGATCCCAACACAAGTCTGGAAACACTTTTCTCTTAGACATATTTGATAACACTTTCTTTTCGAATTAATTAACCTCTTTTAAGCCTTTATCACTATACAACATATTCTTAAAAAGGTCATCCTAATCAGCAAGTCACTCTGACTCTATATGGCATAGGACAGAAGCCGAAGATGATCTGGTCTGTTCTCAAACAACCAACCCACTTTACAAGAGAATGTTCACAGTTTCCTTTTTCTCCCTATCTTCTTTCTTCCTCTTGTATGAACTGTTTTAAAACTCAGTAAGCCTAGAGCCTCAGGCCAAGAAACCAAAGAGGTAAGTGTTTTAGGACGAGAGAAAGGACCCCCTTTCTTTTGGGCATAGTATCCTCTCTTCTTCCTTAGTTTATTCTCTGCCTGGTATGTAACTACACAATGAGCTCAAACTTCCTTATCTGTCCCGAGAATGGAAAAGAGAGAGGGGTAATGGTGTAGAGGTTGAAGGGAATTTATGTGACCCACAGAATTAGAATTAATTCATATCAAGATGCCCAAGGCACTAAATCAAAGGAAAGTAGATCCTTTGGGGGAAAAAGAGAACCTTTTAATCCCAGATGGAATAAGCTCTATGACCCTTCACCAGCCCCTTAATTGCTCTTTACTTTAGAGCTGCCATTGACTCTGTGAAAACAGTTAAATGTCTGATTCCTATTCTGAAGCCTCAGGAAGAACATATTATGGTCTACAGATACTAGGTTTGCTTTTCTTCTTAATTCAAATGAATTGGGAGGCTTCCCTGGTGGCGCAGTGGTTGAGAGTCCACCTGCCGATGCAGGGGACGCGGGTTCGTGCCCCGGTCCGGGAAGATCCCACATGTTGCGGAGCGGCTGGGCCCGTGAGCCATGGCTGCTGAGCCTGCGTGTCCGGAGCCTGTGCTCCGCAATGGGAGAGGCCACAGCAGCGAGAGGCCCACGTACCGCAAAAAAAAAAAAAATGAATTGGGTTTCAGATCATTATTTATTCTAGAGATTTGAAAATCCGTTATTCTAGTCTATTACTGGGATAATGCAGGTGACTATTTACCCAGAAGTACTACGTCCTGAACTGCTGTGCTGTCAACAGAAATAATAGTCGTCAGTATGAGGAGCAATAATACTAGTGACACTTTTGTGCTGTTGGATACACGGGGAAAAGAACAGCCACTGGATTTTAACCACTGGAAGGCAATGGAGTTGGGACATGGGGAGGAAAGGGTCATAATTGAAAAGCGAGCATCCCTCCATCAAGAATTCAGGGCAGGGCTTCCCTGGTGGCGCAGTGGTTGAGAGTCCGCCTGCCGATGCAGGGGACACGGGTTCGTGCCCCGGTCTGGGAAGATCCCACATGCCGCGGAGTGGCTGGGCCCATGAGCCATGGCCGCTGAGCCTGCGCGTCTGGAGCCTGTGCTCCGCAACGGGAGAGGCCACAACAGTGAGAGGCCCGCGTATCGCCAAAAAAAAAAAAAAAAAAGAATTCAAGGCACCTCAGGCAGAAAAGGCCAGGCAGAAAACTTCAGCTTCTTCCCCATCATGTCAGTTAGATTTGGCCAAAGCATGTAGCACAAGCACTGACGAGCAGCACTGCTAAACACCAGCCAAGCTCCCTCATGCTAAAGCCAATCAGTTAACCTTCATCCCAGTGCTTGTGGAGGAGCTCCGTCTGAAACCACATGAGAGGGAAGAAAATCTTCAAATAGGACCACCAAGGGGATGACCACCAGGCAGACAGGCTCATAACCGGGAAGCCACCTAGCAGTAGAGGTGAAGGGCGTGAACTCTGTCCGGCCACCAGCATTTCAGCATCATAACAGAGCACATCTGTGTGCCCCATAGCGGAGCTCCATTTATCAGTGGGATTGAGTAAAGCATAAGGAAGGGGAAACATTACTTTTAAATGGATAAAATCAACACTGGAGAGCAAGGCCTGATCTGGAACACAAACGGATACTCATGTTAACACCATGAGCCAGACCACTGATGATGAACTGCTGTGGCTAAGAAAGCTTGGAGAAATTAACAAATGAGTATTTAGTGAGTGCTAAATACTTACTGGTTATTGAGGGGGGTCATATATATATAAATATTTATATAAATATATTTATATATAAATATTTAGATACATGTTAAGATGGTAGCAATTGGAGAAAATTAGAAATCTGTGATGTGGGATGATACATGATTAAATGGATACCACCTGGATATGCCACAGAGATGTCTAGAATTCTGTAACCTCATCTGAAGAAATAATCTCTCTTCTGATGGGCATTCCTCCACCTGGAGTTTGGAGCTGCACCCTCCTGTCACACCCTGCATCCACGTGGGCTTTCAAAAAATCACTCCCAGGAGAGACTTGTTGCTCAGCCATGTTATTAAATGACCCATTAATGTGATTCTGATGTCTGAGCATCACTTTGGAATGTCTGTCGAGATTCCTCCCAACTTGGTAAGCAAGTAACAGAGGGGGATGAAGTTTGAGTTCCAACTGTGGTCTTCCCTGTGCTGTGCTGTCAAAAGCCCCAGTAGCTAATGTTAATCCCTAATCTTAATGATGTTCTTTTTCGTTGTTATTCTATACTCTTCAGAGTAATACATTACACTTGTTTTTCCATCTGGCCTTTTCTTCATACTTCATTTTTATAATTAAAAAGAGGGGACTTTGAAGCTAAAAATCCAGAGATAGAGATAAATAAAAAGATCAAAATCTTTATTCTTGCAACAGAATCCCCAACTTGATACACCAGAGATCAGACTGACAATTCTCTAGCCATGCTCAAATTCTCCTCAGGTTTATTTAAAGAGTAGAGTAAGAAAGTAAATGCCTAAGGGTCTTACCATTACTATTCAGCGTTTTCATGATAACTTCCATCTGTGCAAATTCATAGTTATAGTCTGGTTCCGAGGAAGCCTCACTGGCTGCATCCAGGTCATGCTCTGGGGGGCCCGTTTCTTTTTCAAAGTCTTTCAACCAATCTCGCCGTTTCCTCTTAGGTAAATTAATTCTGTGGGGTTTTTCACCATTAGAGAAAATCAACGTGTTTTACACTCAGATAAGAGAAAAGGTGTATGAGTGAACATACTAGTGAACACAAGCTGTTACCTGAAGAAGTGGTTATTTCCCCACAGGATTCTGTCCCCGTGCCACAGCTGGGTGGTGCTGCACACGAGGGTGCCGTTTACACAGGACCTGAAGGAACACCAGGGGGGCTACATCAGCTGGATGGTAAAGAGCAATAAACCTAGACCCAGGAGCCAAAGAGATAACTGGGGGAACTTTCTCTTAATAGGCATATTCGACTAATACCTAAAGAAGGAATAACAGAATTGTAAACACTATCAAAATACACGATCTAGGCAAAAATGATCAAGGGATGCTGATATCCCTCAAAGACAGACAAGTGGACATGATGTGCTCCTGATGGAGATGGGCAACAATGCCTATGGAACATTCTTGTCCATATTTGAGTTGAACCTGATCAAGCCTCTATATCTAAAACCAATTTAGGAAATAGAGAGGGCAGCGGAAGATGTTAAATGACGCCATGGGACGCAATGAGCAAAATGCTGACTATGGGAAGCAACTAGGTGCCTGCAGCAAATAAAATGCAAGGAAAAAAAAGTGGGGGAGCAAAGGAGGGGGACCCATGGGCTAAAAGAGTCCCAAGGGACATAACAATCAATGACAATGGTTAAATCTTATTTGGAGCCTGATTTCACGAAACAACTGAAAAAGAACCTTTATAAGACAACTAGGGAAATGTGAACACCGCCTCAATGTATGATGAGTAAGGAATTATTGTTTATTATTTTAGGTGTGATGGTATGGAAGCTGTGTTTAAGGATACTGGTCTTTTAGAGATACAAGTGGAGATATTTATGGATGCAAAGTTACAATATCTGGAATATGTTTAAAATAACCCAGAGGGGAGGGAGGAGGTGATGTGGAGAACATACAAATAAAAAATAAAACTGTCTGTGAGCTGTCATTTTTGAAGCTGGATGATGGCTGTACGGAGGCTTGTTATACCATTCTTTCTACTCTTATGTTTGAAATTTCCCATAATAAAAACTCAGGGAAAACATAAAAAGAATACCAGGTTTAAATCCTAAACAGCTCTACCAACCAAATGGTAAAATCAATCAAGGGGAGGGAGGTGAGGGGATGGGTGAAAAAGTTTAAGAGGGATTAAGAGGTACAAACTCCCAGTTATAGTGACATATAGTAACTACAGTGGTGACCATTATGTAATATCAATATGCTGTATACCTGAAACTAATATAATACTGTAAGTCAGTTACACTTCAATAAAAACAAACAATTAGAGGTGGGGAAGAAAATTCTGATAGTCTTTGTTATACTGTATATATTATACCATAATGATGTACATTGTGTCTGTGGGTTTATGTTGGTCTATGTATCCTGGACTTGCCTGAAACAAATCTTGAAGAAGCAACTGTCCAGCGGACGTTTGCAGGTGGTCTTTCAACAGTGCAGCTTTCCTCACATTGTAACTTTGCTACAGCTTACTGGCTATCAAGGGGCTGTGACATCAGTAGCCTAAATAAGTCACTATAAAAGATTTTGTAGGATTTGCTGCTTATTAGAAGATCTCAACAACCGATCCTTTGATACAGTTAAAGCACTGTCACTGTGAGTTTTTTTAGGGGGAAAGGAAAAGTCCTCCAGAAATTTTAGCATGGACAATTTTAGTCTTCTCATAAATGTTTCCTTTACCTAAAAAAGAGATTTTGCTGGCATTTAATAACAATACTCCCTAACATCATACAGAAAAATAAAGTCAAAATGGATTAAAAACCTAAATGTCAGGCCAGACACTATAAAACTCTTAGAGGAAAACACAGGCAGAACACTCTATGACACAAATCACAGCAAGATCCTTTCTGACCCACCTCCTAGAGAAATGGAAATAAAAACGAAAATCAACAAATGGGACCTAATGAAACTTAAAAGCTTTTGCACAGCAAAGGAAACCATAAACAAGACGAAAAGACAACCCTCAGAATGGGAGAAAATATTTGCAAATGAAGCAACTGACAAGGGATTAATGTCCAAAATTTACAAGCAGCTCAGGCAGCTCATAACAAAAAAACAAACAACCCAATCCAAAAATGGGCAGAAGACCTAAATAGACATTTCTCCAAAGAAGATATACAGATTGCCAACAAACACATGAAAGAATGCTCAACATCATTAATCATTAGCGAAATGGAAATCAAAACCACAATGAGATATCATCTCACATCGGTCAGAATGGCCATCATCAAAAAATCTACAAAGAATAAATGCTGGAGAGGGTGTGGAGAAACAGGAATCCTCTTGCACTGTTGGTGGGAATGTAAATTGATGCAGCCAGTATGGAGGTTCCTTAAAAAACTAAAAATAGAACTACCATAGGACCCAGCAATCCTACTACTGGGCATATACTCTGAGAAAACCAAAATTCAAAGAGTCATGTACCGCAATGTTCACTGCAGCTCTATTTACAATAGCCAGGACATGGAAGCAACCTAAGTGTCCACTGACAGATGAATGGATAAAGAAGATGTGGCACATATATACAATGGAATATTACTCGGAGATAAAAAGAAACGAAATTGAGTTATTTGTAGTGAGATGGATGGACCTAGAGACTGTCATACAGAGTGAAGTAAGTCAGAAAGAGAAAAACAAATACCATATGCTAACACATATATATGGAATCTAAAAAAAAATGGTTCTGAAGAACCTAGGGGCAGGACAGGAATAAAGATGCAGACGTAGAGAATGGACTTGAGGACACGTGGAGGGGGAAGGGTAAACTGGGAAGAAGTGAGAGAGTGGCATGGACATATATACACTACCAAACGTAAAATAGATAGCTAGTGGGAAGCAGCTGCATAGCACAGGGAGATCAGCTTTGTGCTTTGTATCGACCTACAGGGGTGGGATAGGGAGGGTGGGAGGGAGATGCAAGAGGGAGGAGATATGGGGATATATGTATACGTATAGCTGATTCACTTTTTGTACAGCAGAAACTAACACACCATTGTAAAGCAAATATATTCCAATAAAGATGTTAAAAAATTTTTTTAAATAAAAAGAAAACAATAAAAGCAAAACAAAACATTAGGGGGATAGTTAATCAATTAATTAAAGTTTAATTTGCTATAAGGGCTGTCAAGTGAAGTTTGATGGAGAAAAATAATGAGTATCATTTTGAGTTTTAATTTTTCCGTAAGTTACTTTTCTCATATACTCTCATTATCTGCCTCCTAATCTTTAGGGGGACTTTTAAGCTCAAAGTTATGGAATAAGGAAAATTCACAGATGAAAATAATCACTCTTCTGTAGTAATATTTCAAGTCTGGTGGCTAAGTTTTTATTGATAAAAAATACCCTGGAAATACCATCTTAAATGTTTTTAATCTGTCGTACACAAACACAGTAAAGCTTTGGTGTGTATGTTTTACACTAACATGCTCCCTTTATTCTTCAAAATGACTCTCAACATTGTGACTCAAGTTTCAAAAGTCTGTTTCCCATTTATTTGGAAATATGAACTGATTTATTCATCTGCAAAAATGGAAAATGAGATCAGAATATATATGTATATGTACATCTATTGTGAAAGTTAATAAAAGGAAACCTCAACTAAAGTTGGAGTCAAGAGGCCTGAAAAGGGAACTCTCATACCCCAACACTCATCCTCAATTATCCCAAAAAGGAAGATGTCAGTTACCCCAACAGGAAGAGACCTACCTTGCACCCCCAACAGGAAGTGCGACTACTTTACTACCCCAGCAGGAGGAAGGAAGACTTCCTCTGCGCCCAGCAACAAGCCCAGCCAATTAAAAAACACCACAGCTCAGTTAATGAGAAACTGTTGTCACCTAACTTTTACTTTCCTCCAATGAACTTTCATTTTTGTTCCTTGCTGATGACTTCCTTTCCTTGTCCCACCTTCCCTACTATAAAAGCCTTCCATGTTGTGTAACCCCTGATGAGATGCTGCCCAATTCACAAATCATTTAATACAATTACATCTTCAAATTTACTCAAAATTTGTTTGTTAACACTATACATATATAAATATGTACATACATACATACTTTTGCCAAAAAGATGAGTTTTTAAAAAAGTTTTATAGAATACTTATCTCTTCTACCTAAAACACAGACATTCCATAGTCAGTTTTTTTTTGTTTTTATTTTCATTTTGGATGATCTGTCCATTGGTGTAAGTGAGGTGTTAAAGTCCCCCACTATTATTGTGTTACTGTTGATTTCCTCTTTATAGCTGTTAGCAGTTGCCTTATGTATTGAGGTGCTCCTATGTTGGGTGCATATATATTTATAATTGTTATATCTTCTTGGATTGATCCCTTGATCATTATGTAGTTCCTTCCTTGTCTCTTGTAACATTCTTTATTTTAAAGTCTATTTTATCCGATATGAGTATTTCTACTCCAGCTTTCTTTTGATTTCCATTTGCATGGAGTATCTTTTTCCATCCCCTCACTTTCAGTGTGTATGTGTCCTCAGGTCTGAAGTGGGTCTCTTGTAGACAGCATATAGATGGGTCTTGTTTTTGTATCCATTCAGCAAGCCTCTGTCTTTTGGTTGGAGCATTTAATCCATTTAAGGTAATTATCAATATATATGTTCCCATGACCATTTTCTTAATTGTTTTGGGTTTGTTTTTGTAGGTCCTTTTCTTCTCTTGTGTTTCCCACTTAGAGAACTTCCTTTAGCATTTGCTGTAGAGCTGGTTTGGTGGTGCTGAATTCTCTTCGCTTTTGCTTGTCTGTAAAGCTTTTGATTTCTCCATTGAATCTGAATGAGATCCTTGCTGGGTAGAGTAATCTTGGTTGTAGGTTCTTCCCTTTCATCACTTAAGTATATCATGCCACTCCCTTCTGGCTTGTAGAGTTTCTGCTGAGAAATCAGCTGTTAACCTTATGGGAGTTCCCTTGTATGTTATTTGTCAGTTTTCCCTTGCTGCTTTCAATAATTTTTCTTTGTCTTTAATTTTTGCCAATTTGATTACTATGTGTCTCGGCATGTTTCTCCTTGGGTTTATCCTGTATGGGACTTGCTGCACCTCCTGGACTTGGGTGGCTATTTCCTTTCCCATGTTAGGGAAGTTTTCGACTATAATCTCTTCAAATATTTTCTCGGGTCCTTTCTCTCTCTCTCTTCTCCTTCTGGGACCCCTATAATGTGAATGTTGTTGCGTTTAATATCGTCCCACAGGTCTCTTAGGCTGTCTTCATTTCTTTTCATTCTCTTTTCTTTATTCTGTTCCACAGCAGTGAATTCCACCATTCTGTCTTCCAGGTCACTTATCCGTTCTTCTGCCTCAGTTATTCTGCTATTGATTCCTTCTAGTGTAGTTTTCATTTCAGTTATTGTATTGTTCATCTCTGTTTGTTTGTTCTTTAATTCTTCTAGGTCTTTGTTAAACATTTCTTGCATCTTCTCGATCTTTGCCTCCATTCTTTTTTCCGAGGTCCTGGATCATCTTCACTATCATTATTCTGAATTCTTTTTCTGGAAGGTTGCCTATCTCCACTTCATTTAGTTGTTTTTCTGGGGTTTTATCTTGTTCCTTGATCTGGTACATAGCCCTCTGCCTTTTCATCTTGTCTATCTTTCTGTGAATGTGGTTTTTGTTCCATAGGCTGCAGGATTGTAGTTCTTCTTGCTTCTGCTATCTGCCCTCTCAACAGTCAGTTTTTAAGAAATATATTTCCCCATTGTTTATTAAGGCATCTAAAAAGCCCTCCAGAAATTCTAGGAAAAGCAGTATGATCAAGAGTAGAAATGTGTCACTCAGTGTCCCTTATTATTTTAAACTCTGAATTATAATTTAAAAAATTCAGTTCCTCATTCTCACTGGCCATATGTTAATTCTGAAGAACACTATCTCAATAGTGGCTACCAAAATGGTCTTAGCAGATATAGAACTTTTCCACTATCTCAGAAAGTTCTATTGAGCAGCGTTATTCTAAAATAAAACTAAAAACAGTTCCAGAGCAAATCAGAGAGAAATGTAATAAGCTTCATCTCTCTTACTTACTGATTACTTTTGTGATCATCTGTATCTTTAGAGGACCCCTATCTAGGTGCTTACACACACACACACACACACACACACACACACATCTGAACATACATATGAACATATCACTTTGCCGTTTATAGTACACTCTTATTACAATAATATAAAAAAGAAAAACTTATGGAAACTGCCTGGTTTGGTAACATACCCAAGCCAAGAAATTAGCATTAAAAAGTCATTTCTACTTGAACACATGCCTGGGGTACTTGGAAGAAGCAAATATAAAATCTCTTTGCAGGAATTTATGTAGCCTCACCCAAGCCACAAGACTCCTACAGATAAACTGCTGAAGAGGAGCACATCTAAAAAATCATGAACTGCTTCAGGAAGCAAAGTTATCAGCAGATACAACAAATAGTTGGATTGAAGCCCCAGCAACTTCAGAGAACAGAATTTCCAAATAAAGGCAATAAAATAAGTAAAAATAAAATTATTAAAGCATACAATGGAGTAAAAACAAGCCTCTACCAATAGAGACCAGGCATGTCTAAAAAAGGACTTCCTAAACTTCTACAAATGAAAAACAGAGACACTGAAATTAAAACTCAGTAGAATGTGGTTAAGCAGCAGGTAAATCATGACAAGAGAGAACTGGTGGACTTGAGGACAGATCTGAGGAAATACTGACTATCCCTTCACGCCATGCCCCTCTTTTGCTGTGTCTCCAATCCCATTTCGATCTGCACAACCAAGATTCGGCCTGCTTCCTCACCTCCTATTCTTTTTTCTTTGCATTTTTTCCTTCCATACCCACAACTGCATGGTACTTAAACATTCCATGGTTGTCAATGTCTTCCTAACTGCTATGTCCGATAGAAGCTCTTTATCTTCTACTTTGACCTCTTTCTTAAATATTCTCTTCCCTTAGATTCCATCACTGTATCCTGCTGTTGCCTCTGTGCCTCTCTGACTCCCTTGTCTCACCCTACTTCATGGTTTATCTTCAGACCATCCCATAAACATTGGTTTAACCCTTCCACTATTCACTCTAGACCCACTTTCAAGACAGGCAACACTGATTATGCCCCGTCTGTATCTTTAGGGTAGTTCTCCTGCCCTAAATCCAATGTGCAACTGGAAATCTTCACATTGATATCCCAAGGACACCTCAAATTCAAAGTATTCCAAAGTGAACTCATTACCACTCATTGCCTATCATCCTCCAAACCTGTTCTTCCTCTTGTATTTCTTATTTTGATTTAGTAGTGCCACTGTTTATCTCGTCTCCTAAGACAGAAATCTAATATTGCTCACTTCTTTTCTTTTACTAAGTGAGTTCCCATCCTGTCCCCAAGCACATCGCTTAAACGTCGCTGACTCTCAAGTAATTCTGAAATACATTTTGTTCTTCACTTCTTTTGCTACTGCTGTGTTCCCACAACAATATCGCAATAATATCCTAACAGCTCTCCCTACCTCCAGTCCTTCAAACCCCACACACTTTTATAGTGATCAGATTTGCAGGTTATAAAGATCACTTTAGAAGGAGCACTTATTTTCCTCTATAATAACAATTTTTCTATATATTCTCCTCCACCAGGCTTTGAGTTACTATACTTGGGCATTCCCAGTACAGAGCTTAGAGGAAGTATACTGAATGAATGAACCACTGCCCTGAGGTTATAGGAAAGGAGGAGATTGGACAGGGTGGGGAAGGACGAAAAGTAGGATAAAAAGACATGGAAGTAAAATCAGGTATGAGGAAATCTACCAAATAAAATCATTTTCAGATGTAGTGTTAAAAGAGAATATGATCAAATTCTCATGCTGTGTATGTGTGTGTGTGTGTGTGTGTGGTGTGTGTGTGTGTGTATACACACATAATTCTGTCAATTTAAAAAAAAGTATGTAAAAAAAATCCAGAGCTTCTAATAGGGGGATACAGCATGAAGCTAAAATCTATTTGAACTTGGAATAAGTAAAAATTAAGGAATGGTATCATTTCACCATTAAATATCTTAACAATCTATACTATAACAGAAGGCCTACAAAATTCATGAACCATGTATGCTACTATTGCTAGTCTCCGTTTTTCATCACTTAGAAATGTATATGGGTGATATTAACAGAATAATTTGAAATGAATATAGTTTTCTTCATAAAAATGTGTGTTCTGAATATTGTGAGTTAAGGAATACTGTTTTAGGACTTCATTTTACACGTGATTATAAAATAATTCAAGACATCATTTAGTAGAAATTAAAAAGTAAATATATTATCCTGTCAATTCTCAAATTTTTACATATTATAGCCTAGTTTAGGAATTTTTCATATAACGGAGTTATCTGATTAACTGCTTTTCATACAAAGCATTACACTCAGTAATAACAAATAACTTTATTCAATAGTTATGTGTGTCAGGCACTGAGCCAAGTGATTTATATGTTTTGTCTACTATTAGCCTCATTTATCATATGAGGGAATTGCAGATTAGATAAAAGAAGTATCTTATCTGAGATCACCCAGCCCTCAAGGCAGAATCAGCCACCCTGAAGCTGGTGCTCGAAATCTTGCTTACACAGCTCTCTACAAGCAGAAAGCAAAAGCCAGTGTAGCCTTAACTCTGATATAACTAAGCAAACAGACAGAAAGGGTCAGTCTACTCCTAAAAACAAGGCACTTGAGCTACGTTAAGGAGCTGCTTCTTACCTTTAAGGGACATTTCTTACCTTGCATTTTCTTTTGGAGTGAGGGTGACCTCTCCGTCAGAAGCAATATCAATCTCACAGTGCTCAGGCTGAATTCCTATCCCAAAGAGCTGGATGTCCTGAGAGGTATCTGCACCTACCCTGGTATGGTCCTGGCAACAGATCATTAAAGAAAGAAAAACCTACCCTTACAAGTAACTCAGCAAAAGTTCATCACAATCAGTTCGAATAACCCAACAGCACATGCATGACAACATTAGATGAATCAGATGGAAAATGTGAGATCTGGCGCACTGTAGGTCAAAAGCTTACCTTAATACACTAAATGTAAAATATGATTAAACACTATAAAGAAAAAAAACGAAACCCTGACCAACAGTGATTAGCTATTATTTTAGAACGTAAAGAAGTCAGACTTGAGAGCAGAATACCTTGAGCTCCGGTTTTAACTTGACGACTTACTGTCTATGTAACCGTGGGCAAGGCATTTCACTCTCTGAGCCTCAGTTTCTTTTTTCTTTTTTTTTGCAGAACCAGAACAATATTATTAATATGATCTAATGAGCAGGATTCTTTCTCAAGGATCACCTGACTTAACGGTGAAAGTGCTTTGAAAACAGCTCTATAAATTCAAGAATCATTGAAAATAGTTTCATGGAAAGTCATATTTTCAAATATGTAACTTTTAAAGTGATTTAAAAAATAGCTGAGTTTCTAATACCAAATTACAGAGTACTGAAGCCTGTGGATTATACAATGTACAGATTAGCATGATTTTTAAGTCCCTCAAACCTCAGACATGTGAGGACTGTGACCCTTGGTGACTCTGCCCACTGCTCATCCTCTTTGTTTGTTCTATTGCTCTAAAAACCATGCAGTCACTGTGATAATAATACTTCCCTATTCAACAGAGAAACTGCAAGACTTGGTCTTTCAAAATTAAGATTTCAGAAACAATTCCTTACCCCTTCATCATTTCCTAAATGAATAGATCTTAAGTCCATTAGTGGACTCTCAGTAAGTCAGGGGCTATTTGTGCCATATTTGTTTCTGGAAAAAGTAGAATCAAAAGGATGACAGAAGCCTGAGGTTCCTTTCTTCACTTCTAGCTTATTCTCCACTGCCTTCTGTATATTCACGAGGCAGCTCAGAATCCTTAACGAAGCAGTCTGAGAACTGCTGCACTGAGCCCTGCAGCCTGGTCAGTGGCGGTACCCTGAGGCCGAAGCCCCGAACCCAAAAGGCCACGCCCATCTCCACACCTGAAGGTGATCACAGGACCAAGAGTTATGTCCTGAGCATACAGGCTTGGGAGGGATGGAGATGGAAGGACCCTAGCTGTCTAATCTTCCACAAGAGTCTGCTTTAGGCTAGTGATGATCTCGAGATCTCCTTAGAATTACTCAGAAGCATAATGGTGACTCTCCAGAGCCTCTCAGAATCCTGTCACCACAGCCAGGGATCACTGCGACACCTTCCATTGCTCACTTGTGCCCCTCTGATGGAAATCAGCCCAACTGCACAGCCCCAGTACAATGCAATAGAGCTGGTTTTCACTCCTAACGGTAACTTGACTGAACTACCAATCCTCTTACTTTTAATGAGAGCTAAGCTGGATACAAAAAGCAAAATCATGGGGACAGGCACCCAGACTCAAGTGGGAATCGTACGTGACGGAATTGGGATTGCAACTATCTATTAACATACTCTCTTACCTTTAAATAATAAACCAGAAGTTCGTTGAGAGCAGGGTCTGCATTCAGGTTGACTAGGTAGCACTTGTCATCCCCCACCTTGATACCAGACGTCTCCAGGGAAATCCCCATACTTTCAAGTTGTCGTTGCCTCTCCTGTGCACAGACACAGACAAAAGCAGGGAAGCTCTATTTGTTGCTCTAGTCGTGAGATGTATCCGTGGAAAGCTTAAGGCACTATTTCTGGGGACAAGGCCAGTGAAATTACACATTCTAATCAGCTCAACCAAGTTTAGTGAGATCCTAAAACGCATGACTTCTTGTGTCAGTGTTTTAGGGGCACCAAGGATGAACCAGGCACCATCCTGCCCTTAAGGGCTTCCTGTCCAGTGGAGGTGATAAGACCACACAACTAGAAGTAAAAGAGGAGAGCCCTGTGCCATTGGAGAGGAACAATGTGCTGCGGGGCTTCAAAGGAGGGAAATCATGATGGGTTAAGAGTCCAGTAAAGGCTTCAGGAAGAGAATGCATTTGAGATGGTTCTTGAAGCACAAGAAGAATTTCAGTAGGAAGAAATGGGAGAGCAGCAAGATAAGGGCAGAGTGTTCTAGGGGAAGGGCAGAGGAAAGCACAGTAAAGACTCTGGGCGCACTGGATGATTTCAGGTGGGAAAGTCAATGTGGGAAAGTAGTGGGAGATGGGGCTGGAAGAGCAGGCTGGGTCCCTTTTGCAGAGGGCCTCAAATTCATTCAAGTTATTCAAGAAATATTTATGTGTTAGGTACAGATGTAGGGCTGAGCATATAAAAGCAAACAAAACAAAGCTACTCCTTTCATGAAAACTTATATTCTAATAGAAGGAGAGAGACCATGACAAAACAGACAAGTAAAATACAGAATTTCCAAAGGTGATATGGGCTATGAAGAAAAATAAAGCAATGTAGGAGTTATAGAAAGTTAGGTATATGTTTGTGATATCTACAAGACATATAAGCAGCAGGCTGGACTAGGTTCCAGTTACTGATTTCAAGCTACCTGATTGGGATGGTCCAATACTTACAAGTGGTCAATGAGATTAAACTGTTCATGAAATGTACAGTGTAGAGGTTCATCTCTCTCTCATACACACACACTCACAGGATTAGTCCTTGCTTTTTATTTTCTCAAGTAAAGTTCATAACAGCATTTGCTAACAAGCTGAAGAATCAAGCACACTGAAAAAACTACTGATCTGCTGCATGTTGTAAATTCTCTGCCAATCAGGTAGCTGCATGCTTTGCCGGGTGATCTAAAACCACAGAACAGGTTTCTGGTTAAATGTGAAAAGCAGAACGTATTAAAGATGTTTCCTGAACCATGCCTGTACAAATTCAGTGCTCTGCAACACTTCTAGCAAATACAGGGACCAAACGGTAGTTAATGAAAAACAATGAAGCCAGTGTCTAAAGAGGATCTTTGCAGGCTCTAGTTCAGTAGAAAGAGGTCCTTAAAGGACTTTTTGAGGATGATAAGTGGCTATACAGAAAAGACAGCAAATGAAAAAGAATCACTGTAGCACAGGGAAATATATTCAATATCCTGTGATAAAACACAATGGAAAAGAAAATATATATATATAAAAAGAATGTCTACATGTGTATAACTGAGTCACTTTGCTGTACAGCAGAGATTGGCACAGAATTGTAAATCAACTCTACTTCAATTAAAAAATAAAATTAAAAAAAAATCACAATATTTTAGGCCCAAGTTATCAAGCTACCTGTGCAATTTCTTCTGTTTTCCTCAGCTTCTCTTCCCAAGTCACTGTGAGTTCTCTTATCAGCTTTTCAGACTCTTCGAGCTTCTCTTTCAGTTCAGGGGCCTTCATAGCCTTTAAAATGAAAGCAGAGAAATCTGATTTTCTAATTTTTTCCACCCTTGTGTACAAGACAATCCCTTATTGTCCTTCTTAAGCGGTTATCAACTGTCTGTTGGAAGCAATTAAGCCACACACTGTCAGGGGGTTTTAGACCTTTATTAATCAAATGAAGTGAAAGAGTAAATGGCTGCTACTCTTTGAGGGAGAAAGAGAAATTCCAGTGCCCTGAATTAAATTGATACAAATCATCCCAGAGTAATTTTACCCATCGTACTTAAATTTCACATTTAAAGACCTAAAAGATGCTAAAGTTCATCTTCAAAATAGAAAAGTATGAGAACAAATTACTTAAGTAGACTTCTTTTCCAATAAGACAGAGATCAACACACATCACTTATAAACACATTCCAGTTATATTAACCTACCAGGAAAGGTGGCAATTCTTCTCATTTATTTTAAGATTTGAGTCTGGGCCATTTGAACTACTTTTCTTATTGATGGTAATAAACTTAGCATATTTATTACTCACTTGGAAATAGGACTTCTGCTTAAAAGGCAGTCATTTCCCTCTGTGTTTGCTCAGTGAGAATAATTAAGGGGTCTAAATATAGCTATATGCAACTTAAGAAATTTGGGGGGCCTTTACTTGGCCACCACATATGCTTTTTTGACACCCTATAGTCACATGAGCTTCTGCAGAGTATAACCCTATGACCAAGAAAGATGGCAGAGCTCGGACAGGAAGCTGAAGTGGCGATGATGTGGAGGCCGGCTCAGGATGCTTGAGTCTCACTCTGTTAACAGAGCCTGGGAGTGATATTTAGTGCTGGGTCCAAGGGGACACACATGAAAATTCTACATGAACCTGCTGTGGTTCCTCTGCTCTACCCTTTGGCCAGGCATTGTTCTAGCTACCCGCCCTAGATTACATGGTCACAGTGGAAATGCAGATTCACAGAAAAGAGGGAGGATGGAGACCATCCACCTACAGACAAACTCCAGAGCTGTTATACTCTCCTCCTAGGATCATGACTCTCATCAAAGTTTATCAGCATTTTGATTTTTCAGGTGTTCTGCTACCCTTCTTGGCATCGATTTTTAAAAAAATCATGCTTGATGCACTCAATGATGATTATGACGATAATCACAAAAAGAGCAACATTTATCGAGCACTTACCATGGGCAAGTCATTGCGCTAAGTGCTTTCCAGTATCAATGTTGTACTAAGGGTTAGCAAAAAAAAATTAATAAAACACGCCTCTTGCACTTTAGGAGCCCATGGCCAAGAAGACAAGAAAGACATGTAAACAAATAGTTATAATGCAACTCCGTGATCACCAACAGATGGAATATTCAGATCCCTGGCTTTGACTCCCTTTTCTTTGTGGGGTCAGAAGACAGTGGTATGAAGGAATGTGAACTTACAAGCCTTAGGTACACATCTGAACACTGGCACGTGGAAGCATGTGACTGAAGTTAAGGCATTTGACCTTCATCTCAGTCCTGTTACTATTTCAGTGAGACAGTGCCTCTCTGGCAACAGCTATTTGGAAAGGGTTATGGTTATTAAAGTCTGGGTAAAGCCAAGGAAAGATGGTAACAATGCAAAATGATTTTGCTCCCTGTCAGGAGCTGATAAAAAAAGATAAAAGGAGATTTCTGAATTTTTCCTAATGCTAACTATTCTTGACCACCTTGTCCTCCACGACTTAATGAGGAGATGATACAGAACTAACTTCTCTGAAAATGGCAAGGCTGCATGGGAATGTAATCTACAATGTTAATCAAAGCAGCATATTTGGGTCTCAGGATTTCACATTGGAAGAGATCTGGGCTCAAGGGCCACCTGATTGACTGAAGCAAAGAGGCAATAGCAGCACCTCTCTTTCAATTGTCTGCTTCCTTGACTGTCAGTTCATGGGACGGAGCCTTGCATTATACACCTGTGTCTTCACAGTGCTTAGCACGGAGGAGATGCCCATCAACTCAGAACTACTGAACCACATGAGGCGACCCGGAAGTGCAAGTGAGCTCGATCTCGCCTCGCCACTCAGACACCACGAGCCGGGGAGCTTGGATCACAGGGAGAACCGGGCTGACCATACCTCAGCCTGCGAGAGTTGCTCTCGCAGTTTCTCCACTTCCTCCCGCAGTTCCCGGATGACTTTTGCGTTGGGATCCTCATTCACAACGGCATGGTTAACGATCCTTTTGGCTCGATCGGCATATCTTAGTGTGGAGAGGGTCTCTTCGTAGTTGTCTGCTGCTGGGCTAATGGTGGCGATCATAGAGGTCTGGCTGTTGCCCCCCAGATTGTCCTGCAAAATATTTCAAATAGCATCTTAGGAAACAAGGCCCATTCCACGCTCAACGCATGAGGGAAGCAGCACACGTGCACGGATGACCTTCGTGCTGAAGAAAACTCAGTGTGGAAATGGGTTTGTATTTCACAAGTAAGTTTATGACAGATGAAAGTGGTCTCTCTCTATTCACATCAATGCACAATGCCTGTCAAACAGCATTATTAATGGAAAGAAGGCAACAGGAATGAGTTTTCATCCTGCATGTTTAGGAATCAGGATAACAGTATTGTCAGGAGTACGTTGTGTAGTATTTTGCACACACTTCTCAGCTGTCACCACTGAAACAGCCAATTTCTAGTTGGAAAAGAACACGAGAACAATGAATTACCTTAAGAAGCCAAGTGAGGACTGAATCGCGATAAGGCACAAATTTGTTTTTACCCTTGCCAGCTGCCTGGTCAGCCAGCGATGAGATAACCAACCCCAAGGTTGTAAGTGATCTGCCAAGAGAAAAATTTAAAAATTAGTTTTATGGAGTATTTATTTAGTTTTCGTAAAATAATAATCCTTCTAGATAATAAGGATAAAATTATAAGTCCCGGGCTTCCCTGGTGGCGCAGTGGTTGAGAGTCCGCCTGCCGATGCAGGGGACGCAGGTTCGTGCCCCGGCCCGGGAAGATCCCACATGCCGCGGAGCGGCTGGGCCCGTGAGCCATGGCCGCTGAGCCTGCATGTCCGGAGCCTCTGCTCCGCAGCGGGAGAGGCCACAACGGTGAGAGGCCCGCGTACCGCAAAAAAATAAAAAATAAAAAAAAATAAAAGTCCCTAAAGCTGATATCATCAAGTCTACATTCATTTGTTAAGAAACTGAAAAAAAGGAAAACAAAAAGTAACCCCATTAATTTAAAAGAATGAATGTACAATCCCTGTAGAGTCTATTCCGATCAATCACAGAACCTGGAAACATACATTTCAGAACCTGGAAACATACATTTAAAAGATCGCACTAGAGGGCTTCCCTGGTGGCGCAGTGGTTGAGAGTCCGACTGCCGATGCAGGGGACACGGGTTCGTGTCCCGGTCCAGGAAGATCCCACATGCTGCGGAGCAGCTGGGCCCGTGAGCCGTGGCCGCTGGGCCTGCGCATCCAGAGCCTGTGCTCCACAACGGGAGAGTACACAGCAGTGAGAGGCCCACGTACCGCGAAAACAAAACAAAAAACAAAACAAAACAAAAAGATCGCACTAGAGAATTATAACTTACTTCAAATATTACGTTTAAAGTCTCAACCATTTACTCTTTGAGTCTAACTTGGACCACTCTGGCCTCCGATTTTCCCAGAGTAACAATGTAACTTGCAAAGCACCCTTCCACTACAGTTACAAGGTACATCCTGTTCATCTGCTTAAAGCTGGCAAGCTTATTTCAATGTGGAGTTGCTACAGTTTAACAAAGAACTACCCAAGCAGAATCTTGGAAGCCTTCCCGGGCCTGCTGAATCAGAACCAGTTAAAGGCATCTCCAGGTGATTCACATGCGCATTAAATTTTGAGAAGCCCTGGTTGAACAATACCCAAAGTGATACATACATTCAGGTGCCAGGCCTATGAGCCTCAAAAGTGGTCCTGGGACCAGCAGCACCAGCACAACTTGCAGCCTTGTTAGAAATGCACATTCTCAGGCCCCACCACAGACCTACTGAATCAAACATTCATGGTGGGACTCAGAAACCTGAGCTTTCACAAGTCTTCCAGGTGATTCTGATGCAGGTAGAGTTTGAGAACCACTAGTCTAGGCTAATGAGTGTCCTGTGGTGGTTAATACATGTTCTCTGCACTTGGAGAAAACATCACCATAGAAACAACAGATTTGTGGTATTGAGGGATGAAGGACATCCTTGTATCCTAGTTAAGTACCAATTGCTCTTTTAAAAGAAATCAACTGGATTCCAAGTTTAGCAGCCAGAAAAGAGCAGTCTCAGGACATCTCCCGGGACTGCAAGGAAGGTTACATGATATCATAAAGACAAAACCCTTTGTAAATGATTAAAAAATTGAAAGCTACTACGTATTTATAAAAGACAAGGAAGGACACAAATCAGCATGTGACTAGAGCTTAGCAACTGAAAGACTACATAGCTTTCTTTCTAATGTTAACAATAGATTTCCATTAAATAAGTTGAAAGGAGTAAAAGCGTATTTCCCACCACACAATATAATTCTCCAAAGGTGAGTCACTGGAAAAGTCATTGAAACACAAAGCAATTCCAAGAGGCAAAAATGAGTCAGAATTTTAATAACCAACAGCCATTACTGCCAAGTGACATAAATATGTGTATCATAATTGACAAATTTAAAAGTTAAACAAATCCACCCCAAGAGAAATGAAAACATATGTCCAAACAAAAACTTGTATAACAATTTTCATAGCAGCAATATTCACAACAGCCAAAATGTGGAACCAGCCCAAAGGTCCACCGAATGATGAAGGGAAGAATAAAATGTGGCATGTCCTTGCGAAGGAGTATTATTCAGCCATATGAGAGGAACGAAGTTCTGAAACATGCTACAACATGGATGAACCTTGAAAACTTATAAGAGAAAGAAGACGAACACAAAAAGCCACTGGCCTGGGTTGTATAGTGCCCACTCCCCACCCCCAAATTATGTCCACCGGAACCTTAGATGTGACCTCATTTGGAAATAAGGACCTTGCAGATGTAAATAGTTAAGATGAGATCATACTGGCTTAGGGAGGGCTCTGATCCAATGACTGGTGTACGTAAAATAAAGCCATGAGAAGACACAAAGACACACAGGGGAAAACAACTGGTGCAAATGGAGGCAGAGACTGGAGTGATGCATCCACAAGCCAAGGAGTGCCGGCAACCACTAGAAGGTAGGAGAGAGGCATGGAAGAGGTTTTCCCTCTGAGTCCCCAAGAAGGAACCAACCCTGCTAATCCCTTGATTTTGGACCTCTGGCTTTCAGAACTGTGAGAAAATATAGTACTGTTGTTTTAACCCTTCCAGTTTGTGGTAATCTGTTATAACACTAGGAAACTGATACAGCCATATACTGTTTGATTCCATTTATATATGAAACATCCAGAAGAGGCAAACCTATAGAGATGGCAGTCGTGGTTGCCCGGGGCCGGGGAGGTGGGGGGAAGGGGGAATGATCTGGACACCAGGTTTCTTTTGGGGATGATGAAAATATTTTAAAATTAGTTTGTGGTAATGGTTACACAGCTCTATGAATATCATAAAGCTACCGAATTGTACACTTTAAAAGAAATTTTAAGAAAAATGGCATGTGATATATATGAAAAAGAGGGAAAAAGGAGTTCAATATAAGGCAAAAACACATTTCTGCTTTAGATATAGAATACTGGGCATTTTTCATATTTTGCTACTATTGAAATGAAATTTTCATTTGGAAGCAACTCTTTGGACTATCCCCAATTTTTCATACCCAAATGCAGCAGATATTACTTTAATTCATACCAACTACAAAGAGCTCAGCGACTCAAGGGTCAGTATCGGCAATTCTGAGGTTAACAGTGGTCCTACAGCTCTATAACTGATTCAGTTAGAGAAGCTTAACACTTGTAGAAGCCATGCTCTTTACCTAACGGTGTGCATACAGTCAAAACAAGAACTTCATCCGAACCTAATATGGTCCTCTTGGAACAAAAAGAAATAAACTGCAGAATGAGTGGGACTCGGTGATGTCGGAGAGGTCACCAGGTTATCCAGTGACGAGGGGTCCATGCCACCCCCCCCCTTTCTGGGTTCCCCCCTGCAGTGATCCAAGGGCATCTAGGATGCTAAAAACCATTTGAAAGTTCAACGTCTGAAAGCTGAACACCAGGCTTACATATTTTAATAGGAATTTTATTTCCAGGGACCTTAAAAATATAACAAAATAACAAATTATGGACGCTGCTAGCCCTGCTGTTTCAGCCTGGAGGCAATCAGGCAGCTCATGGGTGTCAGAATGGGGTGGGAGTGTTTTGCCAATTTTAGGGGCTGAAAACATTACTCCAGGAATCATTCTCATTCTAGGAAAGCACCGCTCCTTTCCTGAACCTGCTGGAGGTGGAGACAGTGAGGAAGTTCCTAATGGTTAAATCTCTCACCACGAGTCCTGGCGGGGGGGGGGGGGGGGGGGGGGGTCGGGAGGAGAAAGGGGAGGGGCTGGCTGCGGAGGAAGGAAGACTTAGGCCAGGGGATAACATCTATAAACAGACAGCCAGGGGCTTCCCTGGTGGCGCAGTGGTTGAGAGTCCGCCTGCCGATGCAGGGGACACGGGTTCGTGCGCCGGTCCGCTGAACCTGCGCGTCCGGAGCCTGTGCTCCGCAACGGGAGAGGCTACAACAGTGAGAGGCCCGCGTACCGCAAAAAAACAAAAAAAGGACAAAAAAAACAGACAGCCAACTATAACAAGGGAGAATTCGGGATCAGAAAGAGAGTAAATAAAACTCAGGAGGATCAAAAATAAAACTCAGGAGGATCAAAATAAAAGTGGCTTGCTGAAAAAAAAATTGTCATTTATATGTATACATACAGCTGATTCACTTCACTGTACAGCAGAAACCAACACAACATTGTAAAGCAACTATACCCCAATTTAAAAAATTGTCATAATTCAACTTTTTTTTTTTTTGCTTTTCTATACCTTCCTTAAACCTACCTAGTTTCCCTTGAAACTCCAATCACCAGATTCCTTCTCTTAGGAGTAGATATGATGTGATGTGAGTTATCTATAATGTCTAGGATGGATTTCAAATCTATTTTACCTACGTTTCCAGTGATCTTTTTCTAAGATCATAACTGTAGGACTTATTAAACTTTATCAGAGTCAGCCGTGTATGCACTGCTCTTTCTACTTAGACTGTGACCACCGTGGCAGCAGAGACTGCTACGCCTGGCTTACAGAAAGCACGCAGTCAATATTTGCCAAGTTACTACGCTGAGTCTAGAATACAGTGAAGAACAGAAGACGAACCTCTTTCTACAAAGGACTAATTCAAGGCCGGTTTGGGTACACTCTGTGGGTGCTGGCCCAATATCCATTTTCCCCTTTCTTACTTGCTAACGGACACCTGATTTTGCTGGGAAGGATGAACTGAGCTAAAATCTCTACAGAGTCCTCTGCAGCTCGGAGAAGCCATGAAACACAGTTCTGGCCAATGAGATATAGGGAGATATTCCTGGGAGGGGCTTCCGAGCAGGCTATGGTTCTCCTGATAGAAAAGGTACATAGTCAGCTGACAGAAGCCGGTGGTCATTTCCCCATCTTGTTTGGAACACAGATATGGATACAATGCCTGGAATGGTAGAGCTGTCTTGAGGTCATGAGAACCGCATGAACACACACTAAGGTTAGTACATACAGCTGTGTGCCTCATAGCATTTCTGAGGTGCTGGGCCTGCCTCTGACTTCTTGTTAAGCGAGAAAGATGAACTCATCACTTGGTTGTCATTGCAGTGGTTTCTGTTGCTTACAGCATAATGCAATCCTTGGCTTTTACAGAATTAGTCAAAAGATGATGAAGTTAGTGGAACTGAGTTTAGCCCTCTTCCCCAGGAAGTCCCCACTCCTTACAGGAAAGGAGAAATGCAAAGTGGCAATTTATGTGGCAAATTATGGTGAAAGGACAGCACCATCACATGACAGGAGAGGAAAGAAAACAGTTATATCTACAGTATGGGCCTCATTTCCACTCACCACTGTTTTCCAGTGACTAATGCAAATCATTAAACTCAAATGTTCATCTAATGAGTATCATTCCCAATCTCATTTCCATTTCAATTGCTGTGGTATAATAAAAAAGCATATACGAACATTTCCCCCCCCCCCAAAGAAGTTCTTTTGCACATTTGTTCTGGAGACATTAATATATGGTATACCTAGAATTCTGTCATCAAGTAAGCTCAGGGAATCATGAAGTTATATGGGATTCATGACTACAGGATTTCTGAGCGCTTTTAGCACTGGGAATCTCCCAAGGAAGGCTTTATAAGTAACCTTTCTCAAAATTATTTATCCAGGGGTCTTTTTCTCCCCAGAGCCACTTGAGGAACTAGTATTTCACAAGAATGTTTTGGGAAACACTGAAGTAACAATGGCACATGTCCCAAAAGATGTGGCTACTGCATCCTCAGGAGCGAATTTTTGCTCTGTCCCCGTGGGTCTCTTGTGTTAAATACAGAGACATTTATTCAGATTTCTTTCTTCACATATGTGGACCCTGCAATGCACAAGTGGTAAATTAACAAGGACCCCCACCCGCCCCTGAATAATGGACAGAAGGCAGGCCACTTTTATTCTCCCCTGGTACAAGTTCACGTTTAGTTCTGCAGGCAAAACCCACTGAAATGAGGTTTCCGAGGGGAAACGAACAAGAGTCATGGAGGGTGCTCAAGAAGAAAAAAAGGATTGAGTCACATGAAACATTAGAAACATTGTGCTTATAAGTTATTAAAACAAATTATAGGGGCTTCCCTGGTGGCGCAGTGGTTGAGAGTCCGCCTGCCGATGCAGGGGACGCGGGTTCGTGCCCCGGTCCGGGAGGATCCCACGTGCCGCGGAGCGGCTGGGCCCGTGAGCCATGGCCGCTGAGCCTGCGCGTCCGGAGCCTGTGCTCCGCAACGGGAGAGGCCACAGCAGTGAGAGGCCCACGTACCGCAAAAACAAAAACAAAAACAAAAACAAATTATATGACAGAATCCTAGGAGTAACATATTAATATCCCTCAAACAAGTGTTCAGCAGAGCCCATTTTTGGATATGTTTAGTATATACTTTATTATTAACCACAGTGATTGAAATGGAAAGGAGACTGGGGAAGATACTCATTAGATGAATACTGTTGGCATTTAATGGTTGGCCATTGCTGAGAATAGAACAGAACCGTTTTCAATGACATTCCTAGGGGTATTAGAGAGTGTTCCATGATCTAAGTGAGTTCTCAGAGAAGTTGAACCAACCAGTCTCCAGGAGCAGAAAAAGGCTTCGTCCTTCCGCCCTCAGTAGACAGAGGAGCAGCAGACGGATTCCCAGATGCGTCCCCTCTGAAGATGGTCTACAGTTGACCTATCCCTCCCCAGTCCGGAACAGGCCTTGGCGGTACAGCCATACAGTGCCTTAGCTCTCCGCGTGAAGGAATAATGTGTGCTGTAAAGCTCTTAAGAGCTTAAGGAGAGATGAAGCCCCTAAATCCATAGCCCATTAAGCAGACACTAATGTCCGTGTGAAGTCCCTGGCAGGTCTGCTTAAGAGGATTATTAATGTTCCATATAAAGAAGCCCCAGTAGGAGGCTGAGAGAAAGCTTAGGAAACATGTCAGAGATTTCTTTAATTTTAGCCCTCCACTGGGCACTGATTTTAAGGCTTAAAAAAACCATTTGTGGAACTATCAGGCAGCAGTTTCAATACACTATTTATTTTACGAATACACACTTAACATAGAGCTTACTAGGGGTAGGCCTGTTCTAAGCATGCTACAAGTAGTCACTAATTTAATCCTCACAACAGCCTTACTCACAGTGTTTGCTCATCCACATTTTACAGGTGAGGAAACAGAGGCACGGAAAGGTCACACCCCTAGTTTCTGTAACTAAGAAGCTCCCGCGTCTCCTCTGGGAAGCCTCCCGCAAACCTGCCAGCTGTGTTGTCACCCATGTCCCCACCGCACCCTGTGTGTAAGTTTCTATGGCAGTTAACGTATTAATATCACTCCTCCAAAGGTCTCCTTCCCCACTGGACCTTGAATTTCCTGAGGCCAGGGTCTGATCTTACTCACCCCTTTCTTCTTATGCCCAGTCGGTGTTCAACACATATTTGCTAAACGGAACAAAAAAGTGCAGGTCCATTTATCTCTTATTGGATATCCTCGGGGCCACATGTGTTTTGAAATTCAGAATATTTTGGATTTGAGGAAGTTCAGTGCATACACTTACCCATGACCACTGGTGGGATCTGGGACAGCAGCCCATAGTAAAATTCATGAACGTTTCTGCAGCTAAACTTATGAATGGCCACACTAAATGAGTAAATAAAGACCATAAATGAAGATAAAGACCTCATCAGAGTTCAGGTGAGGGTTCACCAACAAGTGAGCTATGAAGAAAATCAGAAAAGCACTTGGTTTTCAGAGCACTTTGGATTTTGGAACTGCAGGTAAAGGACTATGGGCCTCTCCCTCTACAAAGGTCTCTAAGACAGCTGTGCAGACCACGGCATGGTCCTACTGTGAGAAGATGTCCCATCAGTTCAGTGACTAAGTACCAATGACCATGCTGAGAACTTGGAGGACACCTGGTGGAGACCTGGACCCACAGTGGGCTGCCGGCACTTATGCACCAACTCAGGGAGCTGAGAGAGATGTGTGGGGTAAAGAAAAAAGGCCTGGATTAAGGTTCAAGGGAAAGGGTTCAGAGACGGCTCCACTCCCTTCGAGCCAGTTATTTTGGGAAAAGCACAAGACCAACTTGGCAAACATCCACAGGCTGGTCAATGTGTCCTATAAAAACATGCTTCAATGCTGGGTGACGTAGCACTTCTCAACATCACCTGCTCGAGAAAATCCCCCCACCTCCTTTTGCTTTTTCGAATGAAGTAACTTACTGTATCCTAACCTATGTGCTCCTCGAGGGCAGCAATCATGCTGTAACAAGTAACCAGAGACACAGTGGCCTAAAACAACACAACTGTATCATCTTACAGTTCTGGAGGCCAGAAGTCCAGAATGTGCTTCCCTGAGCTAAAACCAAGGTGCCGACAGTGCTACGTGCCTTCGGGAGGCTCGAGGGGAGAACCGTTTCCTCGCCTTTTCCAGGTGCCCACGTCTCTCGGCCCATGGCCCCTTCCTCCATCCTCACGCGAGCAATGGACTGTGAGGTCTTTCTCACCCACGTCACCCTGACGCTGGCTCTGCCACTTCCTTCTTTCACTTATAAGGAGCTTTCTGATTACATCAGACCCACCCGAATCATCTTCTCATCTCAAAATCTTTAACTTAATCACATCTGCAAAATCCCTTTGTGAGGTAAAATGTGCACATGTTTTGGGAATTAGGACCCGGACATATTTGGAGGACAGGCAAGCAATATTCTGTCTACAACAATATCTAAGATCCTCTTGCATCCCCACATCCAAGGCAGTGCCAGACACATAGCAGAGGCTTAATAAACGTCTGCTCAGCTTTTATTCATACTACTTAAATATCTCCAACCTCATCTTTAAACAGAGAAAAAGATACATATAATGAACCTCACATGAAATAATGCATATGAAAGTGCTCCCAAAACTAAAAAGAACCATAAAAATGTAGATATCTCACAGACTAGTAGTAAGGAATACATACATCCATTTGTGAAAGAGCCAGTATATAACTAAGGAAAGATGATAGGAAGCTAAGAGAATGCCATTCAATCCATTAAGTCATAATGGAAAAGAGCCAGTAGCTGGAGTACCTAAATCATGTTATCATGTGGCCTTCAGGTAGTCCAGTTTGAGACACTACATAATTTAGTGTCCAAATTGAAGGGGGCACTATTAATATTTCCTCTGGGACAAAAGTATCAATCAGGACTCTTTCCGGCAAACAGAACACTTGGGCACCCCACTTACAGCAGTGGGGTGAGTCTGGGCTCTCGAGCCAAACTGCCTACAACCAAATCTAAGATCCACGCTTAGAGTTTTGTGACCCTGGATATATTATTCCAGTGCTCTCTGCCTTGCTTTCCTCATCTGTAAAATGGGTGTAATAGACCCATCTCACGATGCTGATGTGAGTTATTACATATAGAGCATTCAGAACAGTGCCTGGCATATAGTAAGAGGTTAAAAGAAACTAGTGATTGTTACACATGAAGGCCAGCCATACTCAAAATTTCCATAAATTCATAGCACAGAATTCCCAGTGGCTTCCCACAAGTGTAGATACAGGCAAAGGGCTGGCATGGCTTAGCACCAGTAAACAAATGTCTAGGAGGGGTGACACTCTTTTCTTTGGTACCTGCATCCTCACACCCTCATTTCTGCTTCCCCATCCTGGTTCTTGCACTCATTTTGGAATGCAGAGCTGTATGCCCGCCTGGGCTCCTATAATGCTTTGTCATGAAATAGAGCAAAATCCTTTGTTATTAGAGCAGGAGACAGAATGACTGGAAGTTAACCCCGTAAAGCAGCAGTTTGTGCAGTGAGCACAGCTCTGTCCATCTGATAGAGGGGGTGATATTTCCCTGCTAATTTTAAACTTTTGTAAACTTTTGTAAAATTACAATGTGCCGGTACCATTTTGAAATGCAAGCTGCACAAACATGTTCCTGACTATATTACCTCTTGTCACCTTCTGTCCTAAACAAAACCCCAAGTTATTATGTCTCAACAGAAAAGTTCAAGTACAAACTAAGCTACTTTCTACTCATGCTGTTTATACAGCTTATAAAAATAATAGCTACAACCGTTAATATTTATTCAGTGTATACTATGTGCCAGGCTTTGTTCTAAGCACATTATGGGCATTTACTGTGCCTTTGCTGTACCCTCTGAGTGAAATGCCTTCATCTCCTCGGCCACCGGGCCAACTCCTACACACCCTGCACCTCGGCTCTCCTCCAGCCTTCACCACATCCCTGGGCATGCTGCAGGCACTCAGGCAGAGTGAGATTTCAGGACGGCAGTTCGTCAATAAATGTTACTTTTTGGGGGGAGATATTGATGTTTAAACCGTATTAGCCTTACAAAGGGATTCGAAGCAGATTTTCTCTTCAGAATAAGCTCCTCGAGTTAAATTTAAGATATGATTTGATTTGCAAAATTGCAACTTGTGTTCACCTAAGACGATATTATACAGTGATACACTGGGTGTTCGTACAATGTTTGAGGCATTTTACTAAACCTCATGCATCTCAATAGAGGCAGGTGAATGTTCTTCTTCAACCCAGTTCATTAAAGCTACACAGACTCTGAACCATCTGTGATCAGAGCCATCTGACCCCTGGTAATGCGACAAGTCCCCCAGGCACACGAGAAGCTGGGTGGGGTGTTCCAGTTTAACGCGGGAGTTGCACCAGCCTCTTACTTGTTAATGTTGCTGCCTTCTTTCAGTCGCTCTCCCGCGGCTCCCGTTTTAGACACTCTCTCGCTACCCGCCAGGTCCACCAAGCTGACCTTGCTCACTTTCTCTCCCGAATTCTAGTCGTGAGAAATGAGAGAAACGACACACATGAGTGCAGAAACCACACAGGCATCTACATATATCTCAGCACCACAACGAAAGCCATCCCGCTGCAACAAGGCATACTCCTCAAGAAGATCTTAAATTGTAAGAAGAGTTCTTGGTCTAGCAGTTTCACGGGCAAAATTTAGGTTGGCGTAGCAGTGTGGCATTTTGTTTTGTAGTTGGGAAGCAAGTGCACTGGGCTTTCCAGAATACAGTCAGAAAGCTGGAGCTTTTATGCACCTATGAGAACATACCAGGACATGAGGATTCCTCCGTATTCAGGTCAAATCCTTCTTTTTTTGAAAAAGCTTTCTTTAGGCTAAATGTTGCGGTTTCCTCTTTAATATCCCTTAATGACCATGAAGTAAACCCAGTTGTTTTTAGGGGAATTTCAGTATGAAAGGATACATAGTAAAAGCTGTATGGTGACATCATCACGTTCTTTAGGGAGTTTATACAAGGAATCCGATTTTTTAAAAAATGTTATATATAAAGTAAGACCTAACAAATTTAATGATGTAAGCAAAGTAGCTCATCTAGTAAGTAGAAGAGCTGGCATAAAGTTCTCAGGAACTGAATCCAGTCACGAAACAGTTCACTCATGAAGGTAGAGCTCCTTCACTGCTACCGAAGGTTCCACCCGATCCCTCACCCCAGACTGTAGGTCATACAGCGTCTGTGTGATGATGATGTTGAACACAGCATGGGAGCGGCTACTTTCTTCATTCATGTTGGTCGCAGCTACCGTCCGAGACTTATTTCCCTCAGACATCAATGACTCGATATCCTAGAGAAAAAGCAGAGGGAAAATATTAGAAGCAAAAAACCCAAGAACAGCATCCTGCCCATCAAGCATATGTGTTAATTATGACGCATCTGTCACCACCCTTCCATATAAACCTCCTGCTTCTCCTCCACAGAGCCTGTTTCGAGCTTCCACTCCCTCAGTGCTTTCTAGTGGATGAAATGTTTCCCCCATTCTTTTTATTTATTTTTAAAAATTTCTATTGGAGTATAGTTGGATTTACAATGTTGTGTTAGCTTTTGCTGTACAGAAAAGTGATTTGGTTATACATATACATACATCCGCTCATTTTTTAGATTCTTTCCCCATAGAGGTCATTACAGAGTATTGAGTAGAATTCCCTGTGCTCAACAGAGGTTTTATTTTACTTTATTTTTTTTAATAGATCTTTATTGGAGTATAATGGCTTCACAATACTGTGTTAGTTTCTGTTGCACAACAAAGCGAATCATCCATATGCATACACATGTCCCCATATCCCCTCCCTCTTGAGCCTCCCTCCCATCCTCCCTATCCCACCCGCTAGGTCATCGCAGAGGACCGAGCAGATCTCCCTGTGCTATGCGGCTGCTTCCCACCAGCCAAATATTTTACATTCGGTAGTGTATTTACATCGATGCTACTCTCACTTCAACCCAGCTTTGCCCTCCAACCCTATGTACTCAAGTCCATTTTCTAGGTCTACTTCTTTATTCCTGCCCTGCAACTAGGTTCATCACTACCAGTTTTTTTCTTTTTTTAATTCCATATATATGCATTAGCATACAGTATTTGTTTTTCTCTTTCTGACTTACTTCACTCTGTAGGACAGATTCTAGGGCCATCTACCTCACTACAGATAACTACAGTTTTCGTTTCTTTTTATGGCTGAGTAATACTCCACTGTATATATATGCCACATCTTTATCCGTTCATCTGTTGATGGACACTTAGCTTGCTTCCATGTCCTGGCTACTGTAAATAGTGCTGCAATGAACATTGTAGTACATGTCTCTTTTTGAATTGTGGTTTTCTCAGGGTATATGCCCAGTAGTGGGATAGCTGGGTCATATGGTAATTCTATTTTTAGTTTTTTAAGGAACCTCCATACCGTTTTCCATAGTGGCTGTATCAATTTACATTCCCACCAACAGTGCAGGAGGGGTCCCTTTTCACCACACCCTTTCCAGCATTTACTGTTTCTGGATTTTTTGATAATGGCCATTCTGAGTGGTGTGAGGTGACAACTCATTGCAGTTTTGATTTGCATTTCTCTAATAATTAGTGATGCTGAGCATCTTTTCATGTGCCTCTTGGCCATATATGTATGTCTTCCTTGGTGAAATGTCTGTTTAGGTCTTCCGCCCATTTTTTAACTGGATTGTTTGTTTTTTTGATATTGAGCTCCATGAGCTGTTTGTATATTTTGTAGACTAATCTGTTGTCTATTGTTTCATTTGCAAATATATTCTCCCATTCTGAGGGCTGTCTTTTTGTCTTGTTTATGGTTTCCTTTGTTGTGCAAAAGCTTTTAAGTTTAATTAAGTCCCATTTGTTTTTGTTTTTATTTCCATTACTCTAGGAAGTGGGTCACAAAAGATCTTGCTGTGGTTTATGTCAAAGAGTGTTTTCTTCTAAGAGTTTTATAGTGTCTGATCTTACATTTAAGTCTTCAATCCATTTGGAGTTTATTTTTCTGTATGGTGTTAGGTAGTGTTCTAAATTCATTCTTTTACATGTAACGGTGGTTTTCCCAGCACCACTTATTGAAGAGGTTGTCTTTTCTCCATTGTATGTTCTTGCCTCCTTTGTCATAAATTAAGTGCCCATATGTGCACGGGTTTACCTCTGGGCATTCTATCCTGCACCATTGATCTATATTTCTGTTTCTGTGCCAGTACAATACTGTCTTGATTACTGTAGCTTTGTGGTATAATTTGAAGTCAGGGAGGCTGATTCCTCCAACTCCATTTTTCTTTCTCAAGTTTGCTTTGGCTATTCGGGGTCTTTTGTGTTTCCATACGAATTGTAAAATTTTTTGTTCTAATTCTGTGAAGAATGCTATTGGTAGTTTGATAGGGATTGCATTGAATCTGTAGATTGCTTTGGGTAGTACAGTCATTTCCACAATATTGATTCTTCTAACCCAAGAACATGGTATATTTCTCCATCTGTTTATGTCATCTTCGATTTCTTTCATCAGTGTTTTATAGTTTTCTGAGTACAAGCCTTTTGCCTCCTTAAGCAGGTTTATTCCTAAGTATTTTATTCTTTCTGTTGCAATGGTAAATGAGAGTGTTTCCTTAATTTCTCTGATTTTTTGTTGTTGGTGTATAGGAATGCCAGAGATTTCTGTGCATTAATTTTGTATCCTGCAACCTTACCAAATTCATTGATTAGTTCTAGTAGTTTTCTGGTAGCACCTTTAGGATTTTCTATGTATACTATCGTGTCATCGGCAGTGACAGTTTTACTTCTTCTTTTCCAATTTGTATTCCTTTTCTTTTTCTTTTTCTTTTCTGACTGCTGAGGCTAGGACTTCCAAACTATGTTGAATAAGAGTGGCGAGAGTGGACATCCTTGTCTTGTTCCTGAACTTAGTGGAAATGCTTTCAGTTTTTCACCATTGAGTATGATGTTTGCTGTGGGTTTGTCATATGTGGCCTTTACTATGTTGAGGGAGGTTCCCTCTATGCCCATTTTCTGGAGAGTTTTTATCATAAACGGGTGTTGAATTTTGTCAAAAGCTTTTTCTGCATCTATTGAGATGATCATATGGTTTTTATTCCTTAACTTGTTAATGTGTTGTATTGATTTGCGTATACTGAACAATCCTTGAATCCCTGGGATAAATCCCAGTTGATCATGGTTTATGATCCCTTTAATGTGCTGTTGGATTCTGTTTGCTAGTATTTTGTTCAGGATTTTTGCATCTATGTTCATCAGTGATACTGGTCTATAATTTTCTTTTTTTGTGACATCTTTTTCTGGTTTTAGTATCAGGGTGATAGTGGCTTTGTGGAATGAATTTGGAAGTGTTTCTCCCTCTGCAATTTTTTGGAAGAGTTTGAGAAGGACTGGTGTTAGCCCTTCTCTAAATGTTTGACAGAATTTGCCTGTGAAGCCATCTGGTCCTGGACTTTTGTTTGTTGGAAGATTTTTAATTACAGTTTCAATTTAATTACTTGTGATAGGTCTGTTTATATTTTCTAATTCTTACTGGTTCAGTCTTGGAAAATTGTACCTTTCCAAGACTTTGTCCATTTCTTCCTGGTTGTCCATTTTATTGGCATATAGTTGTTTGTAGTAGTCTCTTATCATCCTCTGTATTTCTGCAGTGTCAGTTGTGATTTCTCCCTTTTCATGTCTAATTTTATTGATTTGTGTCCTCTCCCTTTTTTTCTTAATGAGTCTGGCTAAGGGTTTATCAATTTTGTTTATCTTCTCAAAGAACCAGCTTTTAGTTTTATTGATCTTTGCTATTATTTTCTTTGTTTCTGTTTCATTTAATTCTGCTCTGATCTTCATTTCTTTCCTTCTACTGACTTTGGGTTTCTTTGTTCTTCTTTCTCTAGTTGTTTTAAGTGTAGGATTAGATTGCTTATTTGAGATTTTTCTTATTTCTTGAGGTGAAACTGTATTGCTCTAAACCTCCCTCTTAGAACTGCTTTTGCTGCGTCCCATAGGTTTTGGGTTGGCGTGTTTTCATTGTCATTTGTTTCTATGAATTTTTTACTTTCTTCTTTGATTTCTTCAGTAATCTCTTGGTTATTTAGTAGTGCACTGTTTAGCCTCCATGTATTTGTGTTTCTTACAGTTTTTTTCCTTTAATCGATTTCCAATCTCATAGCATTGTGGTCAGAAAAGATGCCTGATACAATTTCAATTTTCTTAAATTTTCTGAGGCTTGATTTGTGACCCAAGATGTGATCTATCCTGGAGAATGTTCCATGTGCACTTTAGAAGAAAGTGTATTCTACCACTTTTGGGTGGAATGTTCTATAAACATCAATTAGATCTATCTGGTCTATTGTGTTGTTTAAAGCTTGTGTTTCTTTATTTTCTGTTTGGATGATCTGTCCATTGGTGTAAGTGGAGTGTTAAAGTCCCCTTCTATTATTGTGTTACTGTCGATTTCTCCTTTCACGGTTGTTAGCATTTGCCTTATGTATTGAGGTGTTTTTGTGGGTCTTTTTCTTCTCTTGTCTTTCCTGCTTAGAGAAGTTTCTTTAACATTTGTTGTAAAGCTGGTGTGGTGGTGTTGAATTCTCTTAGCTTTTGCTTGTCTGAAAAGCTTTTGACTTCTCCATCAAATCTGAATGAGATCCTTGCTGGGCAGAGTAATCTTGGTTGTAGGTTCTTCCCTTTCATCCCTCTAAGTATATCCTGCCACTCCCTTCTGGCCTGGAGAGTTTCCACTGAAATATCAGCTGGAACCTTATGGGGAGTCCTTTGTACGTTATTTTTTGTTTTTCCCTTGCTGCTTTTAATATTTTTTCTTTGAATTTAATTTTTGTTAGTTTGATTAATATGTGTCTTGGTGTTTTTCCTAGGGTTTATCCTATATGGGACTCTCTGTGTTTCCTGGACTTGGGTGACTATTTCCTTTCCCATGCTAGGGAAGTTTTCAACTATAATCTCTTCAAATATTTTCTCAGTCCCTTTCTTTTTCTCTTCTTCTTCTGGGATCCCTGTAATTCAAATGTTGCTGCGTCTAGTGTTGTCCCAGAGGTCTCTGAGACTGTCCTCAATTCTTTTCATTCTTTTTTCTTTATTCTGCTCCTCGGCAGTTATTTCCACCGTTTTGTCTTCCAGGTCACTTATTCGTTTTTCTACCTCAGTTATTCTGTTATTGATTCCTTCTAGTGTATTTTTCGTTTCAGTTATTTTGTTGTTTATCTCTGTTTGTTTGGTCTTTAGTTCTTCTAGATCTTTGTTAAACATTTCTTGTATTTTCTCAATCTGTGCCTCCATTTTATTTCCAAGATTCTGGATCATCTTTACTATCGTTACTCTGAATTATTTTTCAGGTAGATTGCATATTTTCTCTTCATGTATTTGGTCTTGTAGGTTTTTACCTTGCTTCTTCATCTCTGACATATTTTTTTGCCGTCTCATTTTGGTTTTGGTTTTTTCTCTTTATGAGTGGGATTGTGTTCTTGTCTTACTGGTTGTTTGGCCTGAGGCTTCCAACACTGGAGTTTGTAGGCTATTGGGTAGAGCTGGGTCTTGGTGCTGAGATGAGGAACTCCGTGAGACCTCACTCCAATGAATATTCCCTGGGGTCTGGGGTTCTCTGTTAGTCCAGTGGTTTGGATTTGGAGCTCCCACCACAGGAGCTTTGGCCTGAACCCAGGCTTGTGAACCAAGATCCCGCAAGCCACCTAGGGCGGCAAAAAAAAAGAGGGGTGGCGGGGGGGGGAGGAAGGCCTTGGCTGTGGAGGGTGAGGCCTAAGCAAGGGCAAGGTTTGGGTGGTGGGTGGGGCCAATGCTCAGGACCCACAGGGCTGGAAAAGGCCCTGGGAGCTGGCGGGGGTGGGGGTGGGGCTTAGGCTCAAGGAACAGAAGGGTCCCAGGCGTGCCCCCACCCCTGGTCTCAGAGGGCAGGGGACCTCACCTGGGAGCCCAGCAGGCTCCCTGTGCCCGAGTGGGAGGAGCAATCGCCCTCCACTCCTCTCCCGCTCCTCCTGGATGGCTCCTCCTGCCTGCCTCTCCTGATCTCCCCAGCCTCAGGGGTGCCAATCCTGTCTGGCCTCTACTTCTCCTCCCCCCTCAGTCCCCCTACATCCTACTGGTTCACTTTGGGGTTCCTCTCATCTCCTTGTGCGTCAGAGTCCCCCACCAGTGGCACACAGGCACCCAAGTTGTGGGGAGACGCTAACTCCACGTCTTCCCACACCACCATCTTGACTCCGCCGCTCCCCCATTCTTTCCATCCTGCAATCGTCTTCTTCCTCTGTTAAGTACCTATTCTTCCCTTTGCAAGTTACTAAGGAGAAAAGAGCTAATATTTATCGAGCATTCCAGATACTCAATAACGGTAGTTACCTTGTTTTATTCTAACTCTCCTGCAAAGCTCTCTACTGCTTGATTATTTGCCTCCCTCCTCCAACACCGTGGCTCTCCCAGGACAGGAAACTTTCCTTCTTCGTCTCTGTACACCTGCTTTAGGACACCCAGAACCTAAGGCTCTTAAACAATTTTTGATGGATTAACTTTATAAAATAAGTATTTTCCTGATTTTACACACAAGGACACTGAAGTTCATGGAGGTCAAATAACTCTTCCCACACCTAATAAGAGGCAGAGCTGAATGCAAATCACAAATTCCTCAGCTCTTACTAACGAGTAACAGGAGGAGACAGACACTGATCCTTATAACACTGAGCTACGAGCCAGGCACCTTAGCAGAAGTGCTGACTTAGCATCTTCATGCCAGAGGGGTCTTCATTCATTTCAGGATCTCAGTGTTTTCAAAGTAATGACTGCACTTTATTTCTGATCTAAGCAATAATAGAACTGTCTATGTTTAAATGGCTGGAGAGAGTTATCTTGCAGATTAATTTTAGTCCTACTGAGCCTGAAATGATGCAAAGATAAACACAACACATAGATGGTACTTCTAAGTGGAAGGATATATTTGCTCATTCATTTATTTATCGGTATTCTTCAGCAACAGACAGCAGTTTCTTTTATGGGATTTCCAAAGTTATGACAATAAAAATAGGGACAAAACATAGAGCCAGGACATGAGAAAGCATAAAAGTCAAGGAGTAGGAAAAGGAAACGGGTCAATGGAGGAAGGATCGATTCAGAAAAATAGAAGAACCCGAAGAGTGAAAAGTAATGGAAACTAAGGCAGGAGACCCTGTCAAAGAGAAAGGGTTGAAATAACTACCAAATACTGTTTACATTTGTCCAGATTTGTCCAGAAGGACGTCACTGGAAACTTCAGGGAGAACTGTTTCAGCAGAGTGCTATGAGTGAAAATATTCAGCAATCGCAAAACACTGGGCCTCCCAACAATACTGCAAACCCCTCACAACCAAGCAGGCTGAAGAGTGTGATTAAAGCCCTTTCTTTCTGTTTGGGGTGGTTAATACTGGGTTTCTGAGACCATGAACGGCGTCAATATGCTATAAAGCGTTCACATAAAAATATATTCAACATTACCTATATACTTCAAGTTACTGTCAGTTTTTAAATGACTTTTTTTTTTAATGGCACTTACCTCAAAACTAGTGACAGCCAGTTGGGATAAACCATCTACATACGGTCCCAAAACTTTATGCTCTCGAACTTTAAGAGACTGTCTACTCCTTTGAGAGAAAGGAAAAAGGAATGAATGAGTCAGACCCAACTTGAGCTTTTCTTTCTAAAAAGAAAGTACTTTTAAAAGTACTCAGAAACTAAGATTGCAATTTCAAAGGAATTTTTTTTTTTAACAATCAAAAAGTATTCTAAAAGCTATTTTATTTGGATTAGCAAAACAGCATTCCTTATGAGGAATGTCTTTTATACTCTGATTTCTATTTAAAGTAACGTATTATTTAAAAAATTCTATCTCTACTCCCAAACTAAACAGCCAGTACACAGAATACTACGTTAGGCCAACTTGCTTTAGTAGATGAACTTGAATTTCATGTGGGAGGAGGGAAAAAAAGGAAATGAAGCAAAGAACATGCCAGAAGTGAACTTAACCTTCAGGCTATTCTATAAATAAGCATATTCTCAGTAAGTAATGTCTTAAGGTTTTGAGCAAGTAGTGAACAATATTAAAGTGTTTTAATTTACCTTTTCAGATCAGCAGCATTGATTTAAGCTGCTTCTGTGCTGACCATTTTATACAGAAAGTAATGTTATAGTACAGTAGCTGTTTGTAGTTACTGATATTTATCCTATATTTAGAACTGGCTCTGCTGGTGAAGATTTTAGGGCTCTTTTGAATTTTTAAATGGCAATCCCGGTTTGGGACCCATGTGAAGAGCTTATCAATAGATAATTGAGATGAAAAGCAAAGCTATAATATACATTATAGCCATATTGTATACGTCACCTTTTTCATCAGATACTAATCACTTTTCAAATCAAGAGTCAATGCTTGGCATCACTCAAGTGTGGAAAAAAGAAACTAAGATGAGCACTTCCCGAAGTCTCGACATTGTTCCCTAAGAACCTCTCAGTTATCTCACTGAATCTTAATCTCACAATTCCACAAAGTAGGTCTTACTAACGTTATTTTAAGGATGAAGAATGCAATGTGACAACAAGCAATTCTGCCGTACTCTAAACAAGGGCAGACCAAGTGCACAGTTTCAAGAGAGCTGATTTGATGCCCAAGGATCCAGAACTCGGCTCAGTCTGTTGGCACAACCAGAGATTCTTTAATGCTATTCATGAGCAAGAAAAAATAAATCTAGCACAATATCAAGTGCTTCTGATGGTGTCTAACATCTGGGATTCTTGTACACTGCTGGTGGGAGTGTAAACTGGTACAACTGTTGCGGAAAACAGGTTTGCAGTACCAAAGCTGAAGATGCTGTAGCTTCTGACCCACAATTCCACTTCTGGATGTATTCCCTAGAAACTCCTGCATTTGTACACCAGGAGGAATGTAGTACAAGAATGCTCAGAGCAGCACAGTAGTGGTAAAAAGTGGAAACCACACAAATGACAGGAGACAGAATAAATAAATTATGGTATAATTATACAGTGGAATACTAAAGAGCAGTAAAAATCAATAAGTTATTACTTCATATATCAGAACGAATGAATCATTGAGGGGAAAAGTAGCAAGTCACTGAAGGACACATGTATTATGACGCCACTTACACACAGTTAAAAATTGTGCAAAATTATGTGTAAACTCTTAAAGAGGAGGAAGATAATGAGAAATATAAAACTCGTAATAGTAAAAAAAAAAAAATTCGTAATAGTAGGAACGGTAGGAGTTGAAACAGTATCAAAGAGGAGTACACAGGTGGCTTCAAAAATATCAGTCATGTTCCATTTATTAAGCCAAACGGTGAGTAGGACAGTCATTGATTTTATTATTCTTTAAACCTTACATATATTGTAAACATTCTTTCATATGCATTAAACAGTTAATAACTAAAACTATTTCTGATGATTGGGTCACTTCCTTTCCATCTATAATTTTTATCTTATGCCTCTAATTATACCCTTGATTATACAGCTGCTAAAAACATTTAAAAATATTTTCATCATGTTATATAAAAAATTCAGGATATTGAATTGTATTTAGAGAAGAACCTAAACACGCATACCACACATCCACCCCATAGATTTGAAACACAGGATCAAAATGCACCAAAGCGTTAACAGCAGTTATTTCTGAGTGATGGAATTATAGGTCATTTTTATTTCTTCTTACATTTACCTACTTTCTAAATTTTTATATATATTATTTTTAAATCAATAAAAATTTTAATTAATAAAAAGGTAAGTGGCCCTCTCCTTCCTCTATGAAACAAACTCATCTGGTTTTTATCACCTAGCTTTTAAAAAATACAGATGCCTGGGTTTCTCCCTGGGTCTACTGAATCATAAGCGCTAGAGCGGGGGCTCAGGCCAGTGTATCCTTAAAAAGCCTCCCAAGTGATTCCAGTGTACATCCCTGGAAAAGAATGACTTGCTTAGGCTGGGTCATTTGAAACCTTCAACCACTTTGCCTCCAATTTAGAGGTGCTACTTTCCAACATAAATGGAAGGACCAATGTGTCATTTTAACTCAATTTTTATGAATAAACCATAGTGGCAAAAATAACAAAATAGTAAAAACATCCTTTTAAATGGCATATGTAAGCAACTTTATACACGAATATAGGATAAACTATGAATACTAGATATACCAACAGGCTTTGAGAAGCTGATGATTTCTCAGTAAATGAACTGAAACTCGAGTACCGACCAAGGGCGCAAATACATATACTCACCTGCAACTTTAACTTCAGGATCACTTAAAATTATTACCCCTACTACAAGGTTAATTTCAGCCACTAACTTACCCTTTGGGGTCTAAAAGATCCCGAACTTTCTCATTATAAATTTCCATATAGGATACTTCAACTTTAAAGGTCTGTGACTCATTTTGCTCCAGAGAGATCCTTTGAAATAAAGCACAGCAGAGCCTTGGAATGAGGCCCCGCTGCTCAGCATTGCCCATCATGGAGAAGGATTTTCCTGAGCCTGGAGAAGGGCAAGCAGAAAGAAAGGAGGATGGAAGAGGAAGCAAACTGTAAAGCTTCAGCTACACAAGTGTTTCATACACAGCAGCCAAGGTCACACAGCAGAAGCGGACAATTTGGCCCCCAAAGGCCAGTCCCTTGGACACCAAGGCTACTATTCTTTCTATTATACTCACGGCCTCCAGTTTGACTTTCACTGTGAGACCCAGAGGGCACCTCTCTTACAGATGGATACGTACAAATGTAAGCACTACAAATATGTAATCTTTAAAAGTACACATGGTAAATATCAAATATCACCATCAAGTAACATTAACAGTATCTTACCCACAAAATATCAATATTTCACATTTGTGAAAGTGCTTTGACATATATTCCCCTAATTGTCCTGTGATGTGACAATAGGCAGTATTGTTATGATTTATTGATTTATTCCAACTTTATAATTGAAATGATGGTGGCTCAGAGGGCTAATGGCTGAGCCACTAGCCTGTTTTTGTTTAACATCCTGGTGAAGTCCTCTAGATGATACTAAGAGGACGATACTAAGAGTTTTTCTACAGTTTTTCACTATAACATTTATACCGAGAAACTGGTAATTATTTTCTTAGTTCAGATACAGGTTAAAACTGTAATTTAGGAAAATGACACTTAATAGTTTAAAACTAGCTTTGCTCATTAACACTAAAATTACTCAGTTACCACAACTGTCAAACCTTCAAAATGAAGATTACTTTTGATCATCTAATTCAGCCAAACCCGTGAAGTCAGAAGCGTTTTTCTATGGTTTCCCAAAGTGTTTTCTATATCTATGTTTTAAGAAATGCACATTTAATATCACTGACTGTAAGTGGCTACTTACCTGTCTGTCCATATGCAAAAATGCAAGCATTATACCCCTGAAAGGCTTTCTCAAGAATTCCTTCCCCAAGGCACTTGAAAACCACTTCTTGACCTAAAAAACAAAACAAACAAAAAAACTAAAAAGACTGATTTTTCTTGACATATTTGTAGTAATAACCGAGCCCCAGTCATTAACACATTCTCTCAATCCAAAAAGACGTTAAGTGTATTGCATATCTACTCTGTGTAGGGCTGTGGATTAAAGAACTTATTGTGTACAATTTTGCTTATCTACTCTTCTACACTATAGCTCAGTACCTGGATCCGTTTATGATTCTACCCACTGTTTCCCTCTAAGACATTTCTCTAGGCCTTCAAGTTTCCTGTCCATTGTCTGTGGGCCGTATGGAAGCATCATTTGAATTTGGTTTAGTTTCTTTTCCTGAGTTAGTAGGAAAGTGTCATTCAACACAAACTGTCTTATCTCCCCATGTGGATTCTGAGCTTCTGATGAGCAGGAACCTCACCATCCCCATCTTGGTATGTGTGTGCACCTCTGCCCCTAGCACGGTGCTAAGTCCGTGCCAGATGCGGAGCAGCTGTTCACCGCTGGTGGAGGGGATGTGCTGAGCACAGGCACCTCTCACCTGTGTTCCCAGCGGGGATTTGGGGACAGGTTCCCGTCTGTGAGCCTGTCTACAGCTCACTGTGGCTCTTGGGGGAGTTCTGTCATGTACCATCTATACTACGGTAGTGCCCAGCTAAAGATCAAGGTGTGAAAATCTTTTTAAACGCTTAACGAGGCATTTACTACCCTTTGAAACTGTTGCCTTTCTAACATTCAGTCCCCACCATTAAGACAATTAAAGTGATTTTCTCCTTCCTCTGTGCAGAAACTACTGCTTTAAGTACCTCTTTCCTCTACTGGAATGAGAAGCCCCTGATGGATGTCAGACTATAATCTGTTTATCTTTGTAATCCTAGTGCCTAGTACAAAATGCTTAATAAATGTTTGTCCAAAAATGAGTCCGTTTAATCTTTTTATCCAAATGACAATTCCTTTTACGTTTGGAAATAAAGCAATAGAACATAAGCTTTTGGGTATATGTTTTTCTTTGATGCATCTGATTTTAGCAGTCTCTTGTTATATTATGACATATCATGGTTGCAGAATGGGACTCTTAAAAGTGTAAACATGAAACAAGTAATAATATTTCCGGGCTTCCCTGGTGGCGCAGTACTTAAGAATCCGCCTGCCGATGCAGGAGACAAGGGTTCGAGCCCTGGTCCGGGAAGATCCCACATGCCGCAGAGCAACTAAGCCCGTGCACCACAACTACTGAGCCCGCACTCTAGAGCCCACGAGCCACAACTACTGAGTCCATGTGCCACAACTACTGAAGCCCGTGCACCTAGAGCCTGTGCTCTGCAAGAGAAGCCACCGCAATGAGAGGCCTGTGTACCGCAACAAAGAGTAGCCCCTGCTCGCCGCAACTGAAAAGAAAGCCCAGGCTCAGCAATGAAGACCCGACACAGCCAAAAATAAATTAATTAATCAATTTAATTTAAAAGAAAAAGAAATAATATTTCCAATCATTAGGTTGGCCAAAAAAAAAAAAAAAAACCTTGACAGTATCAAATATAGCTGGATTGAAGAAATAGGTATTTTCATAAGCTGCTGGTGGGAGAATAAACAAATGCAGCTGTTCCAAGGAAAACCTCACAGCACCAAGAAAAAGGAATATGCCCAGGCTCTCTGACCCACTGTGAGGCATCTGCCCTAGAGACTCACTCCCACAAGAGACCCCTGTAAAAGGATGTTCATGGCAGCATTATTTATAATACTGAAAGCTGGAATCAAGTTAAATGCCCATTAGCAAGGGAGTAGATAAGTAAAATGTATTTTATATGATGGAATATTACACACCATGTTTAAATAAACAAGCAAAACAAATCTATGTGTGTAAACAATGTAGAATTCAGAAACATTGTTGAGTTTTAAAAAAAGTCATGTTCAGACTGTACATATAATGTAAAAATTTATGTCAAATAGTATGTGTAATATCTATGTGTGTTAAAGTAAAAAAAAGAAAAAACTGGATCAGAAGAAAATATACCAAATTTATATAACATTATTTCTCAACTATGGACTTCTACCGAAGAGGCATTTAAAACATGTTAGTGAAATATGTGGATATTTTTAAAAGGGTATAACTGTAAGAGGCTTCCTAAAAATATGGTTTGTTGTGAAGACTACCTAAAGATGTGTGTGTATGTGCACACACACATAAACTCGGAGGATAATAAAGTATTGTCAAAATTCTTATCCACTGAAGACACACCTTCAAAAATGCTTTTATGTGGTGGGAATGTAAATTGGTACAGCCACTACGGAGAACAGTATGGAGGTTCCTTAAAAAAACTAAAAACAGAACTTCCATATGACCCAGCAATCCCACTCCTGGGCATATACCCTGAGAAACCATAATTCAAAAAGATGCATCACAATGTTCACTACAGCACTATTTACAATAGCCAGGACATGGAAGCAACCTAAATGTCTATCAACAGAAGAATGGATAAAGAAGATGTGGTACATGTATACAATGGAATATTACTCAGCCATAAAAAAGAACAAAATAATGCCACTTGCAGCAACATGGATGGACCTAGAGATTGTCATACTGAGTGAAGTAAGTCAGATGCAGAAAGACAAATATCATGATTATCACTTATATGTGGAATCTAAAAAAGGGGGTATAAATGAACTTATTTACAAAACAGAAGTAGAGTCACAGATGTAGAAAACGAACTTATGGTTACCAGGGGATAAAGGGGGGTGAGGGATAAATAGGGAGATTGGAACTGACATATACACACTACAATATATAAAATAGATAACTAATAGAACCTGTTGTATAGCACAGGGAACTCTACTCAATACTCTGTAGTGACCTATATGGGAAAGGAACCTGAAAAAGAATAGATACATGTGTATGTATAACAGAATCACTTTGTTGTACACCTGAAACTAATACAACATTGTAAATCAACTATAGTCCAATAAAAAGATGCTTTTATGTTATAGTTAAGTATGAGAGTCTTGTGCTAAGAAAATATCTGACCCATCCTGTTGCTGATCTTTGATACACATCGATATTCTTTTCTCACGTGTTTTCTCAAAGGACCTTCCTTATTCCACATGTATTCCCAAGGCCTATGCCAAAACACAGGCTTAAATCTGGACCTAAGCCCTGTAGTGCAGAAGATGGGGAATTAAACACAGCCTGTGCTCAGGCTTGTGAGGATTGATGGTGGTCCTCAGCCAGCACCCAAATGCCATCAAAGGCACTGAAAAAACACCACTTTCTTGGCACAAACAGATGAATGGAGCAATCTCGTTTGATCTTCCACACTGGTTAACCAGCCCCCATAAAGGGAGTAGGGTGAGGATGGGGACAAGATGCTTTAAGACTCGGCTAGGTCCAACATCCTGACTGTAATTCATGATTTTGATTCATATTTAGTAACTTGGAAAAAAGCAAGAGCTTGAGTTGATGAAAGGACTCAACTGCAGAGAAGCACTGTGGTCAAAGAGCTTTTCACCCTGGCTTCACAGAGCCTGAAGTCATTAACCAATCAAGGATTTATATCTCTTCTTTTATCAGGTAATGAAATGGATTACTTTCTGGTTTCTGCTTCTGATGCTGAGTAGGCTGGAATTATGAGGAATTATTTTCTCAATGTTTTTGCAAGGGCAAATCACAAGTCTTCTTTTTCCTTGGTAGGAATCATCTTTTAAAACCAAAGATCATTAACTGAAAAAAACCAAGAATGAATGCTATAGAGCTACGTGAAATAGGTTTATGATGTGTCAGGTGAAAAAACCAACACCATCACCAGCCAGGGTGTGTATACTAAAATTGCACGAAAAACAAAAAATGATCAAAGAATGCTCCAGGATATAAAAAATACAAGAATGAATTTCAGCTTGGCCTGTTTCCAAATTATTGCAGATACTAAATAGGATACGAATTAACCTGTTTAACTTGTATACTTTTATTATGTATGCTGCTAAGAAGAAAAAAAGTATTTTTTTGTCAACTGCCCCGTTTGCAGTGCACTTTCCGTATTCTATACTGCTGAATCCTTGCAATGACTTGATATGGACTGTGATCAATAAGGAGATGGGGGGGGTGGTGAGGGCAGCACTCTGAAAGAGTAAGTCATTTGCCCAAGATGGGGCCACCAGCGAGTGGCAGGGCCTGTGGGTGTTGACTCCCAGATGGACTGAGGCCCAACCATAATCAATGATTCAGGCTTCATGACACTGGGAATCAGTTATTCCCACCTCTGGTCTCCGTGGTATGTTTGTTTTTTTTAAAAAAACAAACTCCCAGAACTCAACACACTGCAGTATTTTTTTTTTCCCCATGTCTGTCTCTACCACTGAATTGTGAACTCCTTTGAAAACAGGAGCTGTTGCATCTTAGCAGAGTACCTGGCACACAGTACACACTCTTATTTACTGAATTGCTCTGGTGACACTACTGTTTTTAGACTAATGTGTATTTAATTGGGCGTCCCTTTCCTCATTAGTGATGACGGAGGCGTCAAAATATTGTTGGTTGAACTTAAAAAGTTAATTGTAGGGTTTACACTTTGGATAAAGTATGGCTGTTTTTGAAATTCTAATGAGCCCCTCAAGATTACAATAGTCTTTGTTAAATAAGGCCCTGGGGTGTGAACAGACGTGTCAACATAATATGTAACAACTAATCGAATAACTTTGATAAAAATTACAGATTACACTTTTACTGACATCCATAGTTACCTCCTAGACATTGAAACAAAATATATGTGACTGAAAAAAATAAACCAGTCTCTTTGATTTCCACTAAATGTACAAATATGCTTTCCAAAAAGTCAAGTTCTTTTACTTAGATATTTACGGTTACATTTGACAGACAGAATATAATTGAGATTTACTGTATTTAATAAAGTTTTAGTTGTAACTAGTAAAGGAAAACATTCTGGGAAACACAAAATGGAATATGAAAAAGTAGAGGACAATTATACTGTGTTTCTGGAAAGAATTTTTCTCCTTTCCATCCTTAAATAGCTATCCCAAAACACAATTTATAAAAGGGAAAATACAAAGAATTATATTGTAAAGTTCATGTATTTTTACAAATCTAAGCAAGACTGGATTCTAGAGAGAATGGAATCCATTTTGTCTACGACTTCATGTCTCAAGGGAAATTTATTATCTTTTAAGAAATAATGAATACTTTCCCACCTCTACAAAGATTCATCAACATTAACATTTTTAATAGCTCTGCTTAATTTCCACTGCATACTTAACATGCAATTTATTAACTGATACAACCTATTACAGATACTTAGATTATTTCCTTTTTCTTTTTTTCTGCAATATTTATTCTTACACATTTATCTTTGTACACTTTTCTAATGACTTTACTAGGCAAAACTCCAAAAAAAATCAAATCACTAACTCTCCTAGCAATGCATGAATCTTTTTTCTACACCTTCAACAACACTGGCTATTATCATTCTTCCTGGCTTTGACGAACAGAAAAAAAAAAAAAGGCCTTTTGTTTTGTTAAATTTAAATTTTCCTTTCCTTAGGTTATTGTCCATTTGTATTTACTCTTCAGTAAACTGACTATTTGGGTGCTATGTTTATTTTTATAAATCAATTGGTTTAGTAATTGATTAAGTATTAATTTTAAAATATCCATCATATATTAAGGATATTAACCTTTGGTCTATTATATATTGTACATATTTTTCCCCAATCTGTCATTTACCTTTCAGTCTTATGTTGTTCTTTGTTATACAAAAGCTTTTGGTCTTTCATATTCAAATCTCTCATCTTTTCCTTTATGATTTTCATCTATATGGTGTATGTTATGCTTCCAAAATCATTCTGGATTATTATTACCCCAAATTACATAGTTATTCACCCATACTTTCTTCTAGTTTTGTTTTTGGTTTTTCCAGTTTTATATCCAGATCTGAATTCTACTTCTTATCAGCTATGTAATCTTGGGCAAGATATCCTTCACTAGTAAAACAGGAATAATAGTTGCTCTCTTACTGGGTTGCTGGTATGATTAGATAAGGCAGTACAGTAAAGCACTTGCCATAGTGCGTGGCCATTAAAAGTCTAGAATATATTTTAGCTAATATCCATAATTAATACCATCTCTTAAATCTTTAATCAACTATAATTAATTTTGGTGCAGAAAAGGAGGTAATCATCTAATTATTTTTCCTTCAATAGTTCCTCTAACTTTGCAACAGTTCTGTGAGGCAATCCAATTTTAAAGATAAAAGACACTTACTCTTAGAAAAAAAAATTAAAGGAATCATTTATTGCTATTTCTCTAGCACCTCTAGTGGTCCCACCTTTAAAATTCCACTGACCAAATGTAATGGTGGTATACTCACACGTGACAGAAAGAAGGGTGTGTGTGAATGTGTGTGTATGTGTAGGGGGGGTCATGATGAGAGGAAGAAGGAACAGTATCATTAATTATTATCTGGGCCAGAATACGCCAACCCATGTTGTCCAGTGGAGGAAAAATATTTACCATTTTTTTATAACATTAAGATATCTCAGAAAGGTAGAGGGAAACAAACAACTAAATAAATCATATCAATAAAACTGAATGCAAACAGACTCTATAGAGCTCCCCTTATTTTTTTATTCTGGTGCCTTTGTAGCTCTATGAATCCCTGGCTGGGGTTATACTTAATCAACTCTTTGGTTTGCTGACTTTCAGCCACCACTGGTAAAACAAATGATTATTTGAAAAAAGTGAAGACTGTCAACCAAAGCCTAAAAATGCCCTGTAGACGCTATACGGTCTTCTGCCCTCCTCAGCATAACCAGTTTTCCATGAAACATGAACAGTGGCTACACTTCACTCTGTGATGGACAGAAAATATGAACCATCAAAGACCCTTATACAGTCTATTAAGGAGAGTCTGGTTTATCCAAAAGACTGAAGGTGTTTTTGTTTGTTTATTTGTTTCTTTTTACTTTGTTCCTTTTTATTTTTTAAACACAGCAGTCCCTTTTTTCGGCATAGAAAAAAAGCAATTTGTCAACTGCTTTTAGAAGCTTAGTTCACACACACACACACACACACACACACACACACACACAGAGCTATTTATGCTGGAGAGTGGGAATCAGGGAATCCATAAAAGATGCACTATCCCTACCCTAAATGTTTCCTGACTCCAGTTCACACTCAAATGGGACGAAGTGCCACTCGTCTAGGGAAATACGTACCAGCCCAGAAGGGAAACAGAAGGGCAAGTTCAGAAGTCCTGAGGGGAGCAAGAGGACCTATGAGGATCTGTTTCTATCCCAGACAAACCGCACAAAGGCACAACACAGTCCAACCCAAGAGCCTGTGACTTTTCCGCAGGACCCCTGCCAGAGGGGAGATGGCCACTCTACAGAAGTCAGCTCCACGTGCCTGGCACGGGGAATCCACAGGGTCTCACTTGTTCATAACCATGACCAAGATGCCAATTTCCTCTGTGGGGTTTATGATTAGACTCCTATAGCTGTGTGGACAAATCTTAAAACCCAGGCATGCCCAAAGCAACCACAACACAATGTCAGAACAGTAGAGAAGGTTCCTGTATGGAATTTCTGCAAGCAAAGTCACAGACCTGACCCGCCCAGCCCTGAGTCACACATGATAGAGCTCTCTGAAAAGCTAACACCCTGAGTCTCCACACTTGTGTGTAACCTGTCCCTCCTGGGAATAGCAGCAATGGCCTCAAAGCTACCAGGTGTGTGCATTGGGAGCTCAGTAACCAAGGTGATTCTCTCACTGCAGCAGGGCTCTGATAGCAAAGCACAGAAGAGAAACTAGGGATGGGAGGGAAAGTGCATATCATGCATATGCTGACACCTGACTGCTTACGAGGAACAGGGTGAAACATCACAGTGGGCTATGCTCTAGGAAATGGGAGAACAAAATAAGAGGGCATAACCTTGTTTTATTCACAATCTGCATGAACCAAGGCAGTCTCACATAGATCATGGCTGATCAAAGCACTAAATATGGAGATACGAGACTGGACGTGACATGTGCACAGAATATTTCTAAGGTAGCGGCGTGGAAGAGCAGCCGGGATTTTAACACGATTCTATCATTTTAAACAGAATCCCCAGTTTTCCTTCTTTTCCCCATCTCTTTTTTCACTGGAGTTAAGAGTGAAAAAAAAAAAGGTTAAGCTCAATATTTATGATCTGGAGTTCCTGGGCATGCGCGTCTGGGAGGGTGTTTTTCCACTCCTAACCGGGCTGACAGCACTAGCGACTGTGATGAGTCTGGACTTGGCAGGTGGCCCAGCTCTAAATCCGAGCACCTGGACGGTGCAAGGCCAGTCAGGCACCTCACACATACCTGAAGGGGCGAGGAACGCCGAACCTGGACGAGGTTTCAGGCAATCTCTCCCTCAAACAGTGCAACTCTCAGAAACTGTCACATGTGGTGACTTTAAACCTGGTTTAAGTTAAATGACCCAAAACTACAGAGCTTAGATAAAGGAACTAGGGCTTTAAAGGCTTGACTTGATGATAGGAGATTTAAGTTTTAATAAACTATAGAAGATTGCCATTAAGGGGCTTGGTAAAACGACCCTGAGAACCTGGGCCTGGAGGGTAAAGGTAGACACGGGGCCATTTTCCACAGTGGCATCTGGGAGCTATCAGCACTGCAGTCCTCAGGAGTTTTTCTTGCAGCACGGCCTGGGTGACTCGCCCAGATGGATGTTTCCACCCCCTGACAGCGCTGGGGCCAGTCATGAGCTGGCAGTGAACCTCAGCTCCTTTCTTTGTTGCCGTGTAAAGTGGCTGAGTCACAGAGGAGGGGTCAGGCGTCGGGGCCCCGGATGAAAGAGCTGTGAGGACTGTCTCACAGAGAATGCATTTTGGAGTGATTCAGGAAGGTACTTTCACATATAACAACTGCTGAAAAAGGAGCCGTTCTTCACCTCTACCTGCTCGACAGTGTTTGCCACTGTGTTTCTCTGACACAGAGGCAGACCTGACTCAATATCTCTTCTGGACTGTGGGGTGCACAAGATTGACAGCACTTGAGGGAAGGTGAGAACAAAGCCCAAACCAAACACAGGCATTCAGGACTCTGGAGAACTTCTGACAGGAGGGAGAATGTTAATAGTATTATTCCTGGCTAGCTTCCAAGCCAGAGTACTCCAATAACATGATTCCCTAGGCACAGCCTCTTGTTGGGATGAGAGAGAAGAGAGGAGGGCCTGGGATTGCAGTAGAATCTATAAAATCTTCACACATAACTGTCATTGACCCAAATCCACATTTACCACCGCTTTCAGCTCTCTTACCAGTAGCAGGGCCTCTCTGAACCTCAGTTTCCTCATCTGTAAAATGGGGGCAATATCAGTTTCTACTAATTTGGTGTTTTGACAATTAAATGACCTGCTGCAGATAAAGGGATGAGCACAGTGCTGGGAAACTAGTGCTCAGAACTCCATTGTCTATAGTTGTTATTATTATCCACCCCTCTAAACACACTTAACTAAGTTAAGTGATGTCTCTGGGCGCCAAGAAATACTCTAAGGAATAGATGTCGACAAAGAAAGGAAAGTGGAAGAAGGCAGCGCTGGGTGGGATTAAAAAATCTGGGAGTAGAGGTGAGAAGAAAGAGAAGCATACCCACACACTCTTGTGAAAAATTTAACAGTGTCAGCCTAGCTTACTTTATCTCAGAGAAATTTTTCTTAACTGACCTTCACTTACCCGATTCTCTCAACTAACATTCTCTCTTCCATCTGTAAAATACACTGATGGCTTACTGCACACTAAATCACCCAACTGGTAGACAACTCTCTGGACTCCCACCAGCTGAGTCAGGTTCTCACAAAGGGTCAGTTGTGTTTGCTCCTGAACTGGTTTGTGTCAGTTACACTTCTCTGTAATTACATAACTAACAAATGCAAAAAGAGAGTTGCTGGTTCTACGAAAACTAGTCTGGATGCTGAGGAACAACTGGATAAAGGTGAGCCCCTAAAGGACTGTCAGGTTAGGTATGGGTAAGAATTTGTAAGACTGTAAAAGAGAAAGAAAAATCTAGAAGGATTCTGCAGTCAGTGTTTCATAAATGTCTTTTAAGATGGCATGCACCATTTATAGTGAATCTCTAACAAACTTTTCACATAGTCAACTACTACTGCTTCTCATAACCACAGGGAAAACTTCCACAGTTTTGATAAACTTAACAGCTAACAATTACTGAGTATTTATTCTACACAAGACACTTGCTGAGGTCTTCATATACACTTGAATAGTAAAATAATGAATCAATACAATATGCTCTAACAAATATTTTGGAAGTCTGCTTAAAAAACTGGTTCTATTTTGGCTACTGTCAACTTTTAGAATGTAAATTTTGATGCACAGTTAAACAATATGAAACAGAAACCATTTCTACCTCTGAGCCCATAAACGCTCCCATCATAGGAACAGAAACAAACATGGCTATTCTCCCCACGGCAATAGCCATAGCTAGGAAGCACTCAGCTGTCCCTTCACGGTACAAAGCAACGTTAGCAGAACAAGAATCAGACGTAGAACGTTTCTCCTGAATTGCAGGGTATTACAATGCCTGAAAACACAGGTTTCAGCAAATCTGAGCGACATACCATATGGTGAGAACTGTCATATAATTTGTAAGTCAACAGTTTAGAATCTCTCAGGTCAGGAAATGTTCTTGTCCATATAGATACCCAGATATGCCACCACTAGACTGATTTTTATTTTTGGTATGAAGATTTATAGAAAAACAGGTTTATGAAAAATATTCTCCTGCTAGGAAGAAAAGCAAAACCAAGGTAACTGGAAGTCATTGTTATTTAACCAACATGACACATTTTAGACAGTGATAAAAAATGTATTGATTTATTATCGAGAAGGCCTTAAATGAAATTAGTAGTGATTTAAACATTTTAAAAGGCCTATTATCTGTTATGATGCTCTCAAGTTTATCAGTATTCACTATAATAACATTATAATCCTAAATGTTGATCTACGGGTTTTTTTGTTTGTCTGTTTTTTAGTGGGCCTCTCACTGTTGTGGCCTCTCCCGTTGCGGAGCACAGGCTCCGGACGCGCAGGCTCAGCGGCCATGGCTCACGGGCCCAGCTGCTCCGCGGCATGTGGCATCCTCCCGGACCAGGACACGAACCCGAGTCCCCCGCATCGGCAGGCAGACTCTCAACCACTGCGCCACCAGGGAAGCCCCTGATTTATGTTTATGTGTATGTATATATGGGCTTGGGGAGAGGAAACGGATTTATGTAGAAATCCCATGCTGTGGGTGCCTAATTTTGCAGGTTACTTCTGCTTTTTCTTAGCCCTGGCACAAGGGTTTTTGCTTAAAGATTCAGAATTATGCGCAGACTTGCTAACCGAAAGGTGGTAATAAGAGATAATATATTTAAATTGTGAAATGTCTCAAAGCATGATTCAATGCAATTCAAATGGCTTAACAAACAAGCCTTTGATCTGACTCTGAAAAGTCCACTGCAACAGCTGTGTGGCCAGCATAAAATGTCTGATTCATGTTTAATCTGAGAGCTGGAAGAGATCTGAGATCATTCTAGGCAATATATTCTCCTTCCACAGATGAAGAAACAGACATCCCCAAAGTTTAGCAGTTTGTGACAAAACCAGGTCTCATAAATACCAGCACACACAATGCATTTTCTCTCCAAAGGACTGATGCTACTATCCTTACTACTGCTACAACGTGACAGTGATAAAGATGATGATAAATATTTCTTAAATTTAGTTATTTATTTATTTTTGGCTGCATTGGGTCTTCGTTGCTGCACGCAGGCTTTCTCTAGTTGCGGCGAGCAGGGGCTACTCTTCGCTGCGGGGCGTGGGCTTCTCATTGCAGTGGCTTCTCTTGCTGCGGAGCACAGGCTCTAGAGTGCAGGCTCAGTAGCTGTGGCACACGGGCGTGGCTCCCGGGCTCTAGAGCGTAGGCTCAGTAGTTGTGGCGGAGGGGCTTAGTTGCTCCGCGGCATGTGGGATCTTCCCGGACCAGGGCTTGAACCCATGTCCCCTGCCTTGGCAGGCGGATTCTTAACCACTGCACCACCAGGGAAGCCCCATGATAAATATTAAGTGAGCATTTCCTGTGGTTTAAGTACTTTACATGAACAGGTCATTTAGTCCTCAAATCAACCCTATGAGATCAGAACTATTATCAGCCTTATTTAACCTAAGAGGAAACAAAACTCACCAGACCTTACATAGATAAAAGGTGGGGGAGGCAGGACTGGAACCCAGGCAGTTCAATTAAAAAGCCCACATGCTTCCACCACTCCACCCAACCCAATGCAGTGCCATTACACCTACTATAGAATTATGGGTTTCTAAATCAGTCTGAGAGTGGAAGCTCTTGCTTGCTATAGCTTTTAATGAGTAGAGTAACATAAAACATAATTGAGAATTTAACATTTGACACACCCCATGAAACTGAGAGCCTCTCTTTGCTCTTTCAATCCATGCACTCATCTGTTTCTCTCCCCTCTCCCTCCTCCTCTCTGCTCCCCAAGTTTTGAGAGCTGCCTCAAGAGCTCTGATTCAGTATCAATGATGCCATTATTCATGGAGTCTGACAAATAGGTCAGTTTCAGGAACTATGTGCTTCCCCTTCTCTGTTTCTTCTATGTCCCATCAGAGAATGAATACTTCTATCTTAATGTTTCTATTCACAATTAAGAAGGAATTGCTTTTTTCTTTAATTAAAGAGAAGTTTAATTAAATCAAACTACACTCCAATATAAAATAAAAATTAAATTTAAAAAAAGAGAAAGGAAATCATATTAGTATAGAAACCAATCAACTAATCTACTAGTGATATATTCACTAGGCAAATTATTTACAATGAGTGCAAAAAACTCTGAAAGAATAATAAGCAAGAATTTTACTTTTTGCTGAGGTGGTCACAGAATTTGTACAATAATGGCGATACCTAAAGAGTAAGAAACTGTCTCCTCACCTTTTGTAAACAGACTCTGCTCCATCGACCAAGAGAACCCTATTTCAGGGTTAATACCAGAAACATGGTATTAGATGTGATCACGCAAGCTAAAATTTAGTAAAGTTTAAGCTATCAAAATGTTTAAAAATCATTTTTATCTTTTAAAATACTTCGGCACATACTATTTGTAATGAAGAGCTACAGAAATCGAGTTTCACATTTTAGTTTTATCATCTGTGCTTAATAAAATTATCTCTAGTTAAAAAAAAAAAAGTTTGTCCTACATTCAGAGGTATGAGTGATACACTGCAGAAAGCTAGAATGGTCTCTATGGGCAGTAATGGAGGATGTGATTGTAGAGATATGGAAAAGAAAGAGAAAAACAATCTTCCTAAAGCATTATTTTAACCCCATTACTCCAATAGCCCCTCCCCTATTTTTCACCATATCATCTACATTTCTTAGTCTAGCTTTTAAACTTTCTTATTATTTGGCCTCACTTAACACGTAAAAGTAGGTCTCCCACTGATTCCCCCCCAAAATGCATCTTTTGCTCAGACCAGTGTTATACACCATGCTCACTCCTAATTCTGCATCCTCACTTACAGAAAAGCCAAACGAAGTATCATTTATGGGCACCTTCCACTGGTCAGCTCATTAAGTTACCTACTGAACCCTTATAACAACATGTAAGATAGGTATTATCACTGCCATGTTTCCCATTTTACAGGAAAGAAATTGTAACTCAGAGAGATTAAATTGTCTAAGAGAACCAAAGCAAGCTTCCTGAGACTTAAACCCAGGGTGGAGTTCAGAGTCCGTGTGCTTTCCTTGACACTGTATTGCTTCCTCTCGTCTGGATGCCCTCCATACTGCCCCGTGGCTAAATCTATGCTAAACTTTTATGTCCAGTTTCAGTCCCATCTCCTCTATGATGCCTTCCCAGGCAACTTCAGTCTTTCCACATTTTGCCTCTCCTTGGGTTTTCTGTAGTACTTAAAACCTGTAAAATTTAGAGTTTAAATATCTCAAAATGTTTACTGTTGTTTGTCATGCATTCTTCTGCTTTCCAACTTAGGTTATAATTTCTCAAGGGCTTCCGAGGCTGCACACACAGTAGAAGTTTCATGAATACTTAAGGAACTATTCTGAGACTTTCTGGCTTCCTAGGTTGAATAAAAAGAAACACTGGGCTGGAGCATAGAAGGGGTGGTGGGGAGTCAGGGAGCAGAGGGTGGGGAAGGTAGATGGGGTTATAAAATAAAGGATCTTAAATGTCATCCAAAGAGTACAGATTTTTATCTATAAGGGATGAGGAGTCCTCTGAAGTATCTGACAATTGCCTAAGAGTTCTAATACAGGGAGCTATATCTGACTATATCCTGAATAATATCAACTGAACAGAGTGAGAGATTGGACTTTGTATAGCCATAGCATTTGTCCTCATCTGGTTCTGTCACAGTATGAAGTGTTTTACTTTTGTTTATTTAAATCCAAAAGCACACACCCAGCACAAAATTATACTGTGCTAACAGTCAAGGCCGACTCTCCTAGACTCTGTAGAATTTATTATATAGACTCCCAAAGGACGGATAAAAAGACAAATTAATTACAACCAATATGAAGAACTATTTACTCACATTAATAAAATACATCGCTGAAGTTGCAGGAATGATGTTTGGAAAGAAAGGCTAATTTACCCAATGTGAGCAATGGAAGGAATCTTCCTAGCTCCAGCCATTAACTTTTGAAAAAATTATACATCAAATAATTTCTCAACGGATTTGCTTTATGCCGCAAGGAAAAGGCTATCAATAAACAAAATTTCCTGTAAGCAAGTAACTTCTTTTACCCTCTAATCTTTTAAGATCTACATCCTCTCCATCACCCCCTCACTGTTTTTCTTTCTTCCTTCCTTCCTTCCTTTCTCTTTCTTTCAATATTTCTTTCTCTCTTTCGTAAATGGTAAAGTCATTCAGCTGACATTCTTATAAGTAGAAATAAGGAGAAAATGCTCATTAAGACTATATATCTAAGAAAAAGGGGTCACAGTCAGAAGGGAAGGAACGAAGACTTCCTCCACTAAAACAAATGCTTCCCTCTTGAGCTAAAGTAATTTTAACTCCTAGGAAAGGTGAAGATTCACCTGTGATCACAAATAAAATTCAGTCTTCTGTATCTAATGGAGTAGGGATAAAATGCCTCAAGGAAGGAACAATACCAAAATGTGGGGCCTTGCGGCAACGTTTCCCCGAGGAACGTACGGTTTTAGTTCACATCACCACTGACTACTTCAGAACACTCAGGACGCGAGGGGGCCCTGGAAACCAACAGCATCTGCGCTTTGCTTGCTTAAGCGGAGCAGTGCCTTCCCTGAAAGTTAGAGGCAAGGGAAGGCACAGCACATTAAACCTCCTCTTCGTGTAAGAACCACAACAGCTTCCGCTGACGGCCTGAGGTGGTTCCTCGTTATCTCTAATCCTTGGAACACCTCTGAGGACACTTCATACCCCCTTTACAGGTAAAGAACCTGAAGCTTAATGAGTTTGGGAAAAAACCTGTCCGAGGCTTCTCAGCAAGTAAATGGCTGAACCAGATCCTAAAACCAAACCTTACTGACTTCAAAGCCCACGTGCCAGAATTGGAAAGAATGAGTGCGAATTTTATGGGAAAAACAGAGCTCCAGAATAATTAAAGAAAACAGACATAACGGAAGAAGAGGCCAGAGGCCCAACCGTCAAGTGCAGAGAGAGCGCCAACTTACCAGCATATTTTGTAGTGTTAGATTCATCCATGGACCAAAAGCAATAATCAAACGCAAATACCTGAATGAAAGAACAAAACGTTAAACTTAAAAATTAATTAACTTCCATGAGTAAATCAGACTGAAAAAAAATTCACTGATGAAGATGAGGGTGCCTGATACCGTCTTATTAAAAAAAAACCAAAAAAGCGAAAAAACATCATAGGTTTGATGCTTTATTAACCCTGAAGTTTCTTTCAAACTAAATTGATGGTTATTTTCTTGTATTAGACTCAGTTGCATATAGAAATTGCTACTTATCCATAATTCAAACAAGGAGATATCTTAGCCAAAATTTTTTAATGATACATTTAGTGAGAAAGAATAATGGCTTCTCTCCCAAGTCTATGGTTCCAGCGTCTACTGAAACTCTCCAGCCAGACCTTCCGTGGCTTCACAAGAAACACTAAAGTGATCAACTTTCATTTAAACCAGTTCCTTCTAACTTTCCATGATGCTACCATTTCTAGCATAGCCAAAACTTTGTCAAAACTCCCCACGTTCCCGGAAATCTTGGACTCCCAGTCTTGGGCCAAGTATTGTTAATAAATCAATAATTCTGGGGCTTCCCTAGTGGCGCAGTGGTTGAGAATCCGCCTGCCAATGCAGGGAACACGGGTTCGTGCCCCGGTTCAGGAAGATCCCACATGCCGTGGAGCAGCTGGGCCCGTGAGCCATGGCCGCTGAGCCTGCGCGTCCGGAGCCTGTGCTCCGCAGCAGGAGAGGCCACAACAGTGAGAGGCCCGCGTACCGCAAGAAAAAAAAAATTGAGTAAGATTTTTTTAAAAAAATCAGTAATTCACTCTCGCATGCTTTAGTTTTCTGCAGTAGTTACTGAATGCCTGCTATGCACTAGGAATGGCTGATGCTGCCTCCATAAGGACACACATCTAATGTTTTCCATGCATATGACCACCACTCATGTTCCAGCCATCATTAGCAAATGCGTCGGGCAACGTTCCCCAAAGTGCACACCAAGGAACAGCAGTTTCATGAGACAGTCCATGAAATAAAGATTACATCATCCAGAAATGGTACATATTTTACCCTGCTTAAGATTTTCTATGCGATTCTCAATATTAAAGTCTCTGAAAAGTCCTCCAGCAAATAAACCCATTTAGTTGTGTAACTTTTTTTTTTTTTTTGCGGTACGCAGGCCTCTCACTGTTGTGGCCTCTCCCGTTGCGGAGCACTGGCTCCGGACGCGCAGGCTCAGCGGCCACAGCTCACAGGCCCAGCCGCTCCACAGCATGTGGGATCTTCCCAGACCGGGGCACGAACCTGTGTCCCCTGCATCGGCAGGCGGACTCTCAACCACTGCGCCACCAGGGAAGCCCTATGTAACTTTTTTATTTCTCAATTACTTTTGGTGAGGAGAGTAACACCTATTAACATGCCTTGAAACTAGTGTTTCTCAGCATACTCCTCAAGCAAACTGGCTCAGGTGACTCAGAGGTGACTTTCACAGGCTCCTTGTTACAGCCTTCCCCGCTTGCAACTCTAATGGTAAATTACAATCCTAAAGGGACAGAGACCCTTTAATGCTTAATCATTGCCAAGGGATCGTAAGCACTGAGCAATCAGAATCCAAGCACTTTGACCTGGCACTTGAGACTGGCCATATGAGACCCTTCCAGCCTATGTCCCTGTCCCCCAACTTCCTTAAGCTTCAGCTGAACTTTCCGTACCTTGGAGTTGCTAAGGACAATTCCACCTCTGTCATTTTCTTTATTTCCACCCTTCAGAATGCTTCATACTCCTTAAGGCCCAGTTCAATATATTTTTCTTCCAGGAAGTATTCCTTGGTTAAACCCAAAGGAATTTGCTTTCTCTTCTCTGAACTCTCACAACACTGTTTAATCCTTTTTTGGTGTGACTCCTATCCCGATTATTTTATTTTTCACTTATCATGTATATGATGTGTGCATATGTTTTATCTCCCCTGGTAGACAAAGATCCTTAAAAGCAGGAACAATACCTAATTCATATTTGTATCCTGCAATGTCCATAGTAGTTGCTTTGTAATTATTTATTAAATGATTACTGTCATTGAGAACTTGCAAGAAAGAAGGGACTTTTCACATCATCAAAAGACTAAATTATGCTCTGAATAGTTTCAGCACTACATGTACTTTGATGTTTTTAAAACTGATTCAGGTACACACACAACTTACATCGTCAACGTCAAATCCAAATTCAGTTTTGTTATTTATACAAACATTCACTCTGGTCTTATGACAACCAAGGTTAAAACGAACAGCTATGAAACAATAGTTTCAGCCAACAGAGTGTGAAATATTTACTGCATTCAAGGGCTCTTCCAAAGACTTGAGAGACCACACAGGCGTAATCCAGTTAATCTTCCTGCCTCAAGGCAGGACTGAACTTCAACACTTCTGAGAGATGAAGATCTGTCGTGTTTTTAAACATTTCCAGAAAAGGAGATTCTACAACCTCCCTTTAATGGCATCTTATAACACTTAACTTTCAACCCCAGGACATTTTCCTTTCCTTTTGACCTAAATCAACTTTCCTTACTTTAAATGGCCAACAGAGGCTACTTTCCAATTTCGAGGTATGTTCATTGTTTCCCTCTAAAGTCTTAATGAATTCCTCTTAGTAGTTGCTACATACAGTGAAATAATAATTTATTTCCTGTAGGTTAATTTTTCCTACCTACCTAAAACCTGTATTTACCAGCTTGCTATTTTGCATACAAGCTTAGAAAGCTAGAGGTTTACATTCACAGTAATGTTACTTGAAATAAAATGAAATCCACCCCAAAACTGGGGGGTCTACCCTTAGTAATAATCATTCCAAATTCTGTGCCAACTTTCATTTCTAACAGACGGTTAATAGTCTAAAGTTGTTTTTGCTCGTAAAAAGGAAGATAACAATTTTTCATTTTAGGCATTCACCCTCCCAAATTCAGACAAATGTTAAAACTCTGCAGAGGAGAAAGGGCCCTGATAGTACTGGCAGACATAATTGTTCTTTTCTTGCCAAAAACTGGCCTCTCCCTGAACTGAATTATGTCTCTAATTTCAAAACCTTTGATCACAAGCATTTCAGAATGGTCATCTCCCTCAAACCAGTCATGGAGTACAGGTTATGCTTTTACTCAACATTTATCAGTAAGAAAGTTGAAGACCAGATATCTGAAGGATTTCCCTAAAAACTCAAAGCAACTGAAAAGATTCTTGTTATCATTTTTTTATTTAATGCAGGTTACCAGTGATCCCCCTCCTCCTATGAAATTCCACTGCATTCTATAGCTCCCGTGGCACTAGTTCACATGTGCTCCTGTTTTATGGCTTAGTTCAACTGGTGTGGGTCTCACCTCCACTCAAAGGTGAACCCGTTGGGGGCAGGAGCTTTGTCTCATGCTAGTGCCTGGGTCAGTACCTCATACAGAGCAGCCACTGTATGTAACATTTTTTCAATAAATAAACATAATACCAGGAGAAGAAGTTGGAATGCAGATAAGAACACGGAATGAACATGATAAACTGTTATGAAAACGTAGAAGTTCAAACTGCAAGATAGATTTTTAGTGTTGCATTACTTTCAGATGCACATTTTCGGGAAACTTGATTCCTTCAAGGGTCAAATACAGTTTTGGTCACTAGATGAGTCCTCTTCAGCACCATCATTCCAGGGTTCATGTGGATAAACAAGAATGGCCACATCAAGTATAATTTGTAGTTTGCACAGAATTAGAACAATTATCTGTTGCTAGAATAATTATTTGGTATGACTGTTATGAAAACAGTGTTAAAGATGTTTAAAATAATTTCTTTGTCTTAGGTAGCCCAATCATTTCCCTTGCAATCTTCTTAGTACTATAAACTAGTATTCACAAACTATTATCTTTCTTTTCATGGCTAAAAATTTAATTATAATTTAATCACAAAGATTTGTAACAAAAGAGGACATGATTTTCTTATTTTCTAATACAAAATCATTGACATTTCAAAAGAGATAACAAAACCATTTTCTTGAATTATTCTTTAGAAACTAAACACTTCAAATAAAATAATTTTCTTCAAAGCCAGCACATTATACTAGAGAAATATATTTACTCAAGACTTCTAACTAATTTCATTAGAATTCCTAAATGTTTATTTCACCTATTCATTATGAAGTCACTAGTATCTTAGACTATGGCAGACGAAGGACTTCTTTTTTTTTTTTTTACACATCTTTATTGGAGTATCACTGCTTTACAATGGTGTGTTAGTTTCTGCTGTATAACAAAGTGAATCAGCTATACATATCCTCTTGCGTCACTCTCCCCCCCTCCCTATCCCACCCCTCTGGGGGTCACAAAGCACTGAGCTGATCTCCCTGTGCTATGTGACTGCTTCCCACTAGCTATCTATTTTACATTTGGTAGTATATATAAGTCCCTGCCACTCTCTCACTTCATCCCAGCTTACACTTGCCCCTCCCCGTGTCCTCAAATCCATTCTCTACGTCTGCATCTTTATTCCTGTCCTGCCCCTAGGTTCATCAGAACCATTTATTTTTTTTAGATTCCAATTATATGTGTTAGGATACGGTATTTGTTTTTCTCTTTCTGACTTACTTCACCCTGTAGGACAGACTGTAGGTCCATCCACCTCACTACAAAGAACTCAATTTCGTTTCTTTCTATGGCTGAGTAATATTCCATTGTATATATGTGCCACATCTTCTTTATCCATTTATCTGTGGATGGACACTTAGGTTGCTTCCATGTCCTGGCTATCGTAAATAGAGCTGCAATGAACATTGTGGTACATGACTCTTCTTGAATTATGGTTTTCTCAGGGTATATGCCCAGTAGTGGGATTGCTGGGTCGTATGGTAGTTCTGTTTTTACTAAGGGACCTCCATACTGTTCTCCATAGTGGCTGTATCAATTTACATTCCCACCAAGAGTGCAAGAGGGTTCCCTTTTCTCCACACCCTCTCCAATATTTATTGTTCGTAGATTCTTTGATGATGGACATTCTGACTGGTGTGAGACTGTAGTTTTGATTTGCACTTCTCTAATGATTAGCGATGTTGAGCATTCTTTCATGTGTGTTTGTTGGCAATCTGTATGTCTTCTTGGGAGAAATGTCTATTTAGGTGTGCTGCCCATTTTTGGATTGAGTTGTTTGTTTTTTTGATATTGAGCTACATGAGCTGCTTGTAAATTTTGGACATTAATCCTTTGTCAGTTGCTTCATTTGCAAATATTTTCTCCCATTCTGAGGGCTGTCTTTTCGACTTATGTTTTCCTTTGTTGTGCAAAAGCTTTTAAGTTTCATTAGGTCTCATTTGTTGATATTTGTTTTTATTTCCATTTCTCTAGGAGGTGTGTCAGAAAGGATCTTCCTGTGATTTATGTCACAGAATGTTCTGCCTATGTTTTCCTCTAAGAGTTTTATAGTGTCTGGCCTTACATTTAGGTCTTTAATCCATTTTGAGCTTATTTTTGTGTATGGTGTTACGGAGTGTTCTAATTTCATTCTTTTAAACGTAGCTATCCAGTTTTCCCAGCACCACTTATTGAAGAGGCTGTCTTTTCTCCATTGTATATTCTTGCCTCCTTTACCAAAAATAAGGTGACCATATGTCCGTGGGTTTATCTCTGTGCCTTCTATCCTGTTCCACTGATCTATATTTCTGTTTTGTCCCAGTACCAGACTGTCTTGATTATTGTAGCTTTGTAGTATAGTCTGAAGTCAGGGAGCCTGAATCCTTCAGCTCCGTTCTTCTTTCTCAAGATTGCTTTGGCTATTCGGGGTCTTTTGTGGCTCCAAACAAATTGTGAAATTTTTTGTTCTAGTTCTGTGAAAAATGTCATTCAAAGTTTGATAGGGATTGCATTGAATCTGTATATTGCTTTAGGTAGTATAGTCATTTTCATAATGTTGATTCTTCCAATCCAAGAACATGGTATATCTCTCCATCTGTTTGTATCATCTTTAATTGCTTTCATTAGTGTCTTATAGTTTTCTGCATACAAGTCTTTTGTCTCCTTAGGTAGGTTTATTCCTAGGCATTTTATTCTTTTTGTTGAAGTGGTAAATAGCAGTGTTTCCTTAATTTCTCTTTGAGATGTTTCATCATTAGTGTACAGGAATGCAGGAGATTTCTGTGCATTAATTTTGTATCCTGCTACTTTACCAAATTCACTGATTAGCTCTAGTAGTTTCCTGGTAGAGCCTTTAGGATTCTCTACATATAGCATTATGTCATCTGCAAACAGTGAGAGCTTTACTGCTTCTTTTCTGACTTGGATTCCTTTTATTTCTTTTCCTTCTCTGATTGCTGTGGCTAAAACCTCCAAAACTATGTTGAATAATAGTGGTGAGAGTGGGCAACCTTGTCTAGCTCCTGATCTTAATGGAAATGGTTTCAGGTTTTCACCATTGAGAACGATGTTGGCTGTGGGTTTGTCATATATGGCCTTTATTATGTTGAGGTAGGTTCCCTCTATGCCTACTTTCTGGAGGGTTTTTACCATAAATGGGTGTTGAATTTTGTTGAAAGCTTTTTCTGCATCCATTGAGATAACCATGTGGTTTTTATCCTTCAATCTGGTAATATGGTGTATCACATTGATTGATTTGCATATATTGAAGAATCCTTGCATTCCTGGGATAAACCCCACTTGATCATAGTGTATGATCCTTTTAATATGCTGTTGGATTCTGTTTGCTAGTCCTTTGTTGAGGATTTTTGCATCTATGTTCATCAGTGATATTGGCCTGTAGTTTTCTTTCTTTGTGACATTTTTGTCTGGTTTTGGTGTCAGGGGGATGCTGGTCTCGTATAATGAGTTGGGGAGTGTTCCTCCCTCTGCTATACTTTGGAAGAGTTTGAGAAGGATAGGTGTTAGCTCTTCTCTAAATTTTTGATAGAATTTGCCTGTGAAGCCATCTGGTCCTGGGCTTTTGTTTGTTGGAAGATTTTTAATCACAGTTTCAATTTCAGTGCGTGTGATTGGTCTGTTCATATTTTCTATTTCTTCCTGGTTCAGTCTCGGAAGGTTGTGCTTTTCTAAGAATTTGTCCATTTCTTCCAGGTTGTCCATTTTATTGGCACAGAGTTGCTTGTAGTAATCTCTCATGATCCTTTGTATTTCTGCAGTGTCAGTTGTTACTTCTCCTTTTTCATTTCTAATTCTATTGATTTGAGTCTTCCCTCTTTTTTTCTTGATAAATCTGGCTAATGGTTTATCAATGTTGGTTATTTACTCAAAGAACCAGCTTTTAGCTTTATTGATCTTTGCTATCATTTCCTTCATTTCTTTTTCATTTATTTCTGATCTGATCTTTATGATTTCTTTCCTTCTGCTAACTTTGGGGGTTTTTTGTTCTTCTTTCTCTAATTCCTTTAGGTGTATGGTTAGGTTGTTTATTTGAGCTTTTTCTTGTTTCTTGAGGTAGGATTGTATTGCTATAAACTTCCCTCTTAGAACTGCTTTGGCTGCATCCCATAGGTTTTGGGTCATCATGTTTTCCTTGTCATTTGTTTCTAGATATTTTTTGATTTCCTGTTTGATTTCCTCAGTGATCTCTTGGTTACTTAGTAGTGTACTGTTTAGCCTCCATGTGTTTGTATTTTTTACAGTTTTTTTCCTGTAATTGATATCTAGTCTCATTGCATTGTGGTTGGAAAAGATACTTGATACAATTTCAGTTTTCTTAAATTTACCAAGGCTTGGCTTGTGACCCAAGATATGATCTATCCTGGAGAATGTTCCATGAGCACTTGAGAAGAATATTTATTCTGTTGTTTTTGGATGGAATGTCCTATAAATAACAATTAAGTCCATCTTGTTTAATGTATCATTTAAAGCTTGTGTTTCCTTATTGATTTTTATTGTGGATGATTTGTCCATTGGTGAAAGTGGGGTGTTAAAGTTCCCTACTATGATTGTGTTACTGTCAATTTCCCCTTTTATGGCTGTTAGCATTTGCCTTAAGTATTGAGGTGCTCCTATGTTGGGTGCATAAACATTTACAATTGTTATTATCTTCTTCTTGGATGGATCCCTTGACCATCATGTAGAGTCCTTCTTTGTCTCTTGTAGTAGTCTTTATTTTAAAGTCTATTTTGTCTGATATGAGAATTGCTACTCCAGCTTTCTTTTGATTTCCATTTGCATGGAATATCTTTTTCCATCCCCTTACTTTCAGTCTGTATGTGTCCCTCGGTCTGAAGTGGGTCTCTAGTAGACAGCATATATATGAGTCTTGTTTTTGTATCCATTCAGCCAGTCTATGTCTTTTGGTGGGAGCATTTAATCCATTTACATTTAAGGTAGTTATCAATATGTATGTTCCTATTACCATTTTCTTAATTGTTTTGGGTTTGTTATTGTACGCCTTTTTCTTCTCTTGTGTTTTCTGCCTAGAGAAGTTCCTTTAGCATTTATTGTAAAGCTGGTTTGGTGGTGCTGAATTCTCTTAGCTTTTGCTTGTATGCAAAGGTTTTAAGTTCTCCGTCGAATCTGAATGAGATCCTTGCTGGGTAGAGTAATCTTGGTTGTAGGTTTTTCCCTTTCATCACTTTAAATATGTCCTGCCACTCCCTTCTGGCTTGCAGAGTTTCTGCTGAAAGATCAGCTGTTAACCTTATGGGGATTTCCCTGTATACTTGTTGTTTTTCTCTTGCTGCTTTTATATTTTTTCTTTGTATTTAATTTTTGATAGTTTGATTAATGTGTCTTGGTGTGTTTCTCCTTGGACTTATCCTGCATGGGACTCTCTGTGCTTCCTGGACTTGATTAACTATTTCCTTTCCCATATTAGGGAAGTTTTCAACTATAATCTCTTCAAATATTTTCTCAGTCCCTTTCTTTTTCTCTTCTTCTTTTAGGACCCGTATAATTCGAACGTTGGTCCGTCTAATGTTGTCCCAGAGGTCTCTCAGACTGTCCTCAATTCTTTTCATTCTTTTTTCTTTATTCTGCTCTGCAGTAGTTATTTCACTATTTTATCTTCCAGGTCACTTATCCGTTCTTCTGTCTCAGTTATTCTGCTATTGATCCCTTCTAGAGAATTTTAAATTTCATTTATTGTGTTGTTCATCACTGTTTGTTTGCTCTTTAGCTCTTCTAGGTCCTTGTTAAACATTTCTTGTATTTTCTCCATTCCATCTCCAAGATTTTGGATCATTGTTACTATAATATTCTGAATTCTTTTTCAGGTAGACTGCCTATTTCCTCTTCATTCGTTAGGTCTGATGGGTTTTTGCCTTGCTCCTTCATCTGCTGTGTGTTTCTCTGTCTTCTCATTTTGCTTAACTTACTGTGTTTGGGGTCTCCTTTTCACAGGCTGCAGGTTCGTAGTTCCCGCTGTTTTTGGTGTCTGCCCCCAGTGGGTAAGTTTGGTTCAGTGGGTTGTGTGGGCTTCCTGGTGGAGGGGACTGGTGCCTGTGTTCTGGTGGATGAAGCTGGATCTTTCTGGTGGGCAGGACCGCATCCGATGGTGTGTTTTGGGGTGTCTGTGACCTTATTATGATTTTAAGCAGCCTCTGTGCTAATGGGTGGAGTTGTGTTCCTGTCTTGCTAGTTGTTTGGCACAGGGTGTCCAGCACTGTAGCTTGCTGGTCGTTGAGTGGAGCTGGGTCTTAGTGTTGAGATGGGGATCTCTGGGAAAGATTTCACTGTTTGATACTACGTGGAGCCGGGAGGTCTCTGGTGGACCAATGTCCTGAACTCAGCTCTCCCACCTCAGAGGCACAGGCCTGACCCCCGACCCAGGGAGATCTCCTGGCTGGTACTGTAGGGTCAGACATGAATAGGGAGGTCTCCTGTCTCTCTTGATCCAGTGTTCAGTGTCCTTTCTGGCAGACAGGTGGCTTTGATCTCACCCATCAGGATCTCAAAGGAATCACTCTTCTCAATCTCAACAGGCCCAAAATTTGTTCCACCATTAATCAAGATTAACCCTGTTTCTCTCTCCCAGGCTTCCAGCTCAGTGATGTTCAAGCTGCAATGTTGGCTCTGGTCACAAAGGTGACCCTTTCCTCTACTTTTTAAGTTTCTTCAATAGACATCCATGTTTTGCTAAGCTAGTACAATTCTAAGTCAGCGGAGGATCTTTATGCACATCTCTATAGGAGACAATCTGGGACTCTGAGGTGTCTAGAGAAATCTGTAATGATGGAGAGTGGAGGTGGCTCACCACAGCCAAGGAATGGAGTGGCTTTTGACACTCAGTTTGGATGCTACTTCCAACAACTGAGGGGAACCTGAGGGACTTGGGTCCTGAGCCTATCCTCCCTGTCTCCTGCTTCTCCGATGCTTGCCATGAGTGTGCCGCCACAACGCTTAGTTCCGCAGACCTGCAAAGGGCAAGGGTGGGGGCGGGGAACTTCTTAATGCATACAACTGAGCAAAAAAATAAATCAAATTTGGAAACCAAGTATTTTTCATATTTCATCAATGCCAATCAACATCGTGAGAACTTTTTTTGTAAAGAGACCCACAGCTTCTAAGATCCTTCAACTAGAAAAAGAGCCAAAGGTACAGATGCTCCCCAGTTGTTTTTAAAATCTGAAAGTCATTGTCTTCACTGTTTTCAATAAAATGTAACTCCACCTTCTCAGAATCCCATTCCTTTCTCTCGGTTTCCAACTTGTAAAATTCAGACCAGCACTTAATTCCTTGCAGCTTGCTGTACATATCTGTCCCACCTTCCACACGCTCTTAAAAATGTTAGCTTTGCATCTCTGAACTGCTGAACATCCTGTAAAGTTATCACAAGCTGTTTTTAATAAGGCAAATGTGCTGGGTGATATACACTCTGAGGCAAACGAGCCTCAGGACTTAGGAGCAGGATGCAGCACAGAGAAAGTCCACTCTTATCAGGAAGTCCCATCTCATTGGCATTTCAGCAAAATTCACCTTGCCATTTTTAAAAAGGAAAGAAAGAAAGCATATTCTATATTCCTTGAAGAATAAGAGGGCATTGGTGTTCTAAGAAATGTGATCTGTAATCATTTTCCTGATCCATAAAAACCAAATGTAAAGGTACTTTCAATTGCCTTACCTCTGTATCCTTTCATTCGTCCTTTCTACTTGCACACTTTCACTAACATGTTCTCCAGTTATAAAACATTTCATCCAGAAAGCATTCAACCAATACGTAGTTGCCACCCCCTCTCAGTTTTAGGTACTACAGGGAACTCAAATATGCATTAGGCATGCATTTTTGTCCTCTAGTCACTTTTGGTCTAGTCACAAAGAGAAAACATAAAAGAATTATTCTTGAAAATTAAAAAGCACATTTTTTTCCAAAATCATTTTCATACCCTTCAACTCCTCTCCAGGCAGAAAGTCATTAACCCAATACTTTTCTCAAGATAATTTAATTTTAGGCAAAGAAATATCTACAAACATACACATCAGAGATTTTGCCAAGTGAGTCAAAGACTACTCCCTTTCAAATTTCTCCTTATTAAACTATTTCAGCATCATCTCACATGTCACTCCCTTATGAAACCTTTCTTAAGGACACTACTTCTTACTCTGAATTTCATATCTATCTGACCAGATTGTGTGTGTATGTGCATGAGAAAGAGATAGAGAGACTCCCTTTGCTCTATATAATTAATTCTGAGAGGTCAAGACCTTGGTTTTCCTAATGATTTTATTGCCCATAATTCCACCAAACAAAAATACTCTGAGAATTTACTTTTTAAAGCAACATCATGGTGAATGACCATTCACTGAAACAACCTTGTAAATCTGTGTTATCCCACATGATGGCTGCTTAAAATAGCCCACACGGGTGAGTGTGAATCCTCCCACAGTGCTGCAGGGTAGCAGATAACACAACAGTCCTTGGTCAAAGCCCGTTTCCACTCAACTGTGGAAGTGACAAGACAGGTGTCACCATACAGACAATATTTGTGTGTTTACTGGATTCCCACCCCTTTCCCAAAAGACAGGAGCAAACTCCCCTATTCACCTACATATTATGTCAAGAGTCAACCATCTCTTCAGCTCTGAGAGCTTCCACAAATGACCAAGAAATCCTCTGGTGGGAAGTCCGGGGGAAAAAAGAAAAGAAAATGTAGAAGTCTAAGAAAGTCTCCCCTTCCTGCAGTCCCTGCTTCTCTTCACCTCATTGGCCATTCTTCAAGACCTGCCTAAATGTCACCTCCTCCAACGCTTCCCTGACTTCCCTCCTCTGTGCTGCCTCAGTCAATAGCTTCTCCTCTCGAATACACACTCTACATATGTAATCACATATTTTATATTAAATTAGAACTGTGGGCATTTTAGCAAAGTGTCTACTGATACGATGCTTGGTGCACAGTAAAACTCAGTATGCGGCAGCTACTGTTATCAGTTTTGATGGTATCTACTGAGGGGGTCCTCTCCCCAGTTAACAGTACAGCTGCCATTTATAGAGTGTTTATTATGTACCAGGCACCATCCTAAGTGTGTTAACAGTCTGCTCAAGCTGGGAGGTTTCCCGAGCCAGGGCCTGTGCTAATTCATTTCTTTAATCATTACAGGCATAGACACTGTAGATACGTGCTCAGTATTTGCTGAATCAAATGAAGAAAGAAAAATGAAAAGGCGAAAAGGTTCATATGGCCATGACAAGAGAGTTGCTATAGTTCATTGAGTTCTGTGTCAAAAGGATCAAAACAAAACACACTGTGTACTTCCTAGCCCCCAAATCCAGAATCAAACGGGCTTCCCGTGGGGGAGAAAAGTCCACTCTATGTGGGCTGGCTTTGCTTTGCACGAAGGAGTGTGTCTCTCTGCACTCATGCTATCCTGTCATCCTCTTCTCTGGATACAATTCATCCACTGTTCACATCTGCAGACTCAGCTGCAACTTAACTGCCTGTTCAGGCCACTACTGATTTTGGAAACTGCTCCTGAGATCCCTCTACAAACACTATTTCTCTGGTTTTATAAATGTCGGCGAGCCAATGTCCTGTTGGTGGTTACTTTTCAATTTTGTCCATTTGAAAGAGTACAATTAACATGAAAGACATATGCCAAATGTGGTCATGTGTCCCCACACTGTATTATGAGAACTGAACCAGACCAAAAGGAATTAAAGTCCTACATTTCATGTCACGTCAAAATTTTCCCTTTAACGCCAAGTTTCAACATTTTTTGCTTTTTCATCTCTTTCTCCTAATATCAGAGATGTGAAGCGTCACAAAAAAAGAAGAGTTACGCTTCATTCAACTTGGAGAAGCGGGACTGAAATTGAAAGGAGAGCCTCTGTGATCAGAACTGTCTTCATCACTGCTATTTGCAAAAGCATCTCTGCCAGCGCTAACTCCAGCCTGTATTTGAGCATATCTGCTCCTGGGCATCAAAGAAGGGACACCAGCCAGAATGATCATTCTTATTACTGGTGAGTTCTATTGATGGACACCAACTTCACATTTAAAAAGCTGTCAAGTAACTGCTATCCTTTTGCAAGGTGATCAATCATTTCCTTTACAATTGCCTATATATGCACACCAAACAATGTCAATATTGCCCAACTGTAAAGATGTCAAGCATCTTAAAGACTCAAAGCAAACTGACAGCATCTGTTGCACATCTACCAGCAATGAGGCATGGGTCCTGATCCCAGGGACCTCACAGCTGTAGGAAACAACTATGTCATGGAAAGTACTATTCTATATGGCAGCTCAAATTTCTAAGAGCTCATGAAGCAGTGTGTCTTCAAAGAATTAATTTACCTTTGCGTGCATTTAATAGGCATTTACTGAGTATGTATTATGAGCTAATTGGGACAGAAATAAGAGCCAACTAGTTATCAGGCTCTCAGATTCTTTTAGAGGAAAGTAACCAGGAAAAGGAAAGAGTACAATACGCAGAATAGTTGTCCCTCGATACCCCTGGGCGATTGGTTCTAGGACGGCCATGGATACCAAAATCCAAGGATGCTCAAGTCCCTTACATAAAATGTTGTAGTGTTTGCATACAAGCCATACACATCTTCCCATATACTGTAAATCATCTCTGGATTACTTACAAAACCTAATGCAATATAAATGCTACGTAAACAGTTGCTGGAGTGTGACAAATTCAAGTTTTGCTTTTTGGAACTCCTTGGAATTTTTTTTTTGGCCCTGAAAATTTCAGTCTGCAGTTGGCTGTGGGACCCGTGGACACAGACAGTTGACTGTACAGGGTTTGGCAGGAATACAAAGATGGAATAATTACACTGCGGAGGGGGGGGGGGCGAGGATCAGGAAAGGTTTCCAGAGAAGGCAAAGCCTGAGCTGAATTCTGAAAGACAATTACTGAGAAGACAAGTAGGAAAAGCAGTCCAGGGAAAAGCGGAGCTAGCCAAGCAACAGAGGTAAGGAGCTGGGCGTGATGGGAGTAGTGTGCAAAGAGCAGTTGGGAGGGGAAGAAAGAGAGAAAAACGGGGGCACAGGCTGAGGTCAGTGCATGTACGACTTATGTGCTTTATTATTAAGAAGGCTGGACTTTAGCTTGTTGGCAACTGACAGGATCACATTCTCACTTTGCAATGATCACAGTGGCAGCGACATGGAAGATGGACTGAACTGGTGTAAAACAGGAGAAAAAGAGTCCAGTAAGCAAATCATTGTGATGAAGGTGAAAGCTTCTAATACCCAGGCTCAGTGGGGGCAGAGAGGAGCTGTAGTGAATATAGGCACTCTTTTCTTTAGTCCAGAACCCCACTCCTCATTTATTCTAGAAACAGCACCTTTTCTTTGGAGAATTATACTAACCTGCACTCCAGCCATTTGGTTCCCATGGGTCGTTGCTATATTTTTATATGGCATATAAATTCACACGTTATATATATGATTTCTTGGGGTGGGGGAGGGGAAGGCAGGGAAGACACACGTAGGGGCTCAGGCTGGACCACTCACAGTCCCACGATCCCTTGACCACAGTTAACTGGTCTCAAGTGGGTGCCTGATGGGATTTCTGGATTTGCGACTAAGAAAGTCAAACCAGTCTTTCTTTAATGACTGTAAAATCTTAATGCTGTAAAATCTGGGACATGTCGAGGCCATGTTTCTAACCATGTGGACCAGAAAAGCAGACAGAGCTGGTCTGCAGTGAGAGAGAAAGAAACGAAAGGGACACACATGGGGACAGAGAAGGAGATGGGGAGACAGGAAGAAGTACTTGTATTTGAACGCCAGCCACTTCCTGCCCTTGAGTTCTTTGATGCTTCCGAGAGTCCTTCTAACACATTTATCTTACGGCTCATTTAGTTTGAGTTCCTGTCACTTTCAGCTGAAAGACCCCCAGCTACTGCAGGAAGAAATATATAAATATGAGAGCTGCTAAAGGAAGAAATAACGAGGCTTGATCATCCATTGAATGGATTGAAAGTTATGAATATAAACAGTCCCCTGCACAAAGGCACCCCCGAAAAAGTGCTCTGAAAACCATCCAGAGTTTCAAAAACTTGAAAATAGGAACTAGTTCTCCCAAATCCCATACCAATATTTCGACAGAGCATAGAGCTTCCATTTAGCACTAACTCAACTCCAACTCTTTCAAATACTCCATTCCTTCCACGTTTAATCCTTCATCATTCAGCTTTAAAATCTGCTTCACTGGTTGCTGAGGGGCAAGGGTGGTGGTGTCACAAATACACAATCTGTGGCATTACTTTCATGGTTCTTTCATGCCCTGGTTACTTCTCCTCAGAAAAACTAGCCACCCAAATAACTTCCAACAGCTTATGCAAAAGGTAATTGGGATGTTTTCACACACAGACTATTTCTTCTTCGACAAAAACAAACCAAACAATCAGATGCAGATGTCTAAGCATATACTGTATGATCCTAGATTGTTTCCAATAAATGATTAATGTTGCTCATTAAGAAGGAAAAAAAATTAAACCCAGATCGAATTTGAGTCACCCTGATATCACCTACTACGAGCAATCTCTGGGTCTGGTTCAGAACTTCCAGACCAAGGCCTCACCTCAGCTGCCTACCACCCTCTGCTGGACCAGGCCTGGTGGTCCAGCATGTAGAGGAGGCTGTGCTGACTCCAAGGCCCCAGGTCACAGAAGCACCTGAGGTGGTCCAGGGGTTGCAAACATTTATTGTGCAGTCAGATCAAACTGTAAAGGGTGACAGGGTTCACTGCTGGAGATGATCTGTACTCTACCAAAATTTGCACTTCCCAAGACATCTGTGATGTTATGAGAAATATATGTTTGGTTCCTGACACAGAGCACCTAAAGCTCTTGGACTTTTGTGAGTGATAGGAAGTCTTTTATTCCTGACACTGAGCTCCATTTAGGAGCTCTATCACCTTGGAAGCTCCCAGGTGATAGAAGCCTCTTTTGTTCTAAATAAGGCGACTTATTGCGGAACTGTAGATAACCTCAGGATGGGGGCCAGCTGCCAGAAAGACAAGTCTTGACTAGAAACCTAGAACTGTCAGCCTCACTCCCACCATCTCTAGGAATGGGAGAGGGCTTGGAGACTGAGTTAATAATCGATCGTGCCTCCCTAAAATTCCCTCAGTGAATTTACAATAGCCAGGACATGGAAGCAACCTAAGTGTCCATCCACAGATGAATGGATAAAGAAGATGTGGCACACATATACAATGGAATATTACTCAGCCATAAAAAGAAATGAAATTGAGTTATTTGGAGTGAGGTGGATGGACCTAGAGTCTGTCATACAGAGTGAAGTAAGTCAGAAAGAGAAAAACAAATACCATATGCTAACACATATACATGGAATCTAAAAAAAATGGTTCTGATGAACATAAGGGCAGGACAGGAATAAAGACAGAGATGTAGAGAATGGACCTGAGGACACAGGGCAGGGGAAGGGTAAGCTGGGATGAAGTGAGAGAGTAACATTGACATATATACACTACCAAATGTAAAATACATAGCTAGTGGGAAGCAGCTGCATAGCACAGGGAGATCAGCTCGGTGCTTTGCGACCACCTAGAGGGGTGGGATAGGGAGGGTGGGAGGGAGACAAGAGGGAGGGGATATGGGGATATACATATGCATATAGGTGATTCACTTTGTTATAGAGCAGAAACTTAGATAACATTGTAAAGCAATTACACTCTAATAAAGATGTTAAAAAAAAAAAAATCCACTCAGTGACAAGGTTCAGAGAGCTTCCGGGTTGGTGAACACATCCATGTGCCAGGAAGGTGACGTGACTCCACAAGGACAGGAGCTCCTGTGTTCGGGACACTTCCGGACTTCACCATACATACCTCTTCCTCTGACTGCTCACCTGTACCCTTTCATAAACGAGTAAACCTAAGTAAGTGTTTCCTGAGATTTGTAAGCCATTCTAGCAAATTATCAAACCTGAGGAGGGGGTCTTGGAAAGCCCTGATTTGTAGCAAAATCAGAAGCGTTTAACCTGGAGACCCACTGCTTGCGATCAGTGTCTGAGGGAGCGCAGTCTTGTGGGACTGAGCCCTTTATCTATGGGGTCTGTGCCAGCTCTGGGGAGTTACTGTTAGAACTGAAGTGACTTGTAGGCTACCCAGTTGGTATCCAAAGAGAATTGTTTGGTGTGGAAAACCCATACCTATGGGGTCAGATGTGTTATGAACAGAGAAAGTTTTCCTTTACCATCAATTACTTTGTTTCTGTTCCTGGCACACATCTTGATTCCTATACCACATTTCTGCCTTTTGAAACCTTCCCCATACTTGAAGGCCCTCCTCAAGATCCACTTTTAGCTAGGAAGCTTTTCTTCCTCCGGAGTCACAAAATATTGCAACAATGAATGTTGATGTTTATCATAATCTATTTTCCACTACTTACAGTGCTGTATATGTTTAATCTTCCTCACCACACTGTGAATTCCAGAGAGCAGGAACCACTAGTTGAATCACCTCGAGCCCCACAATACTTCCTGCAAACGTTCTCAATTAATAATTGTCTAATTAATGACCTTTGAATGAATAAAGTAAAAATGCTTCCTAGGGAAAACGCATAGCAGGAAGGCTATGTTGCCATTCACTTCATGCAGCTGCAACACTCACGGACTCAGATATAAAGGCAGAAATGTAAGGGGTGACAGCAGAGCGGCTGTATTTAACAGGGTAAAAGAAATAAACAAAAGCCTCAGGACGGATGCCGAAAAGACATTCCGTACTCAGCCATGTGTTTGGCCTGAAACAGTGCTGCCTGACAGAAATATGATCCAAACTACATATGTCATTTAAATTGTGTCTACAGGCACATGAAAAAGTAAAGAGATAAAACAATTTTAATAATATTTTAATGTACCCTAATACATCTAAAATATTTATCTTTTTTTTTTCTCATACTAATTCTTTGATGTCTGATGTGTATTTTAAACTTACAAAAATCTCAATTTTGACCAGCCACCTAGCACATGCTCAAAAGCCACATGTGGCTAAGAGGCTGCTGTATTGGACAGCGCAGGTCTAGAACTCATCTCGTTTGAGGTCAACACTTAGTTTTCAGAAATGCACAAAGTGAGCGATGAAAATGATGGTGGTCACACACTGTAAAACAAGTCTGAATGAAACTGCCCTTCAGATGGCCCAGGCTGTACAGAGTAAGACTTCCCGCTACTTTTTTCTGAGTAATTTTTGTAAAGGCAGGTTTTTGGTATGGCAGCATGACTCTTTAAAGGAAACTGCCTTCAAAAAGTAACAATTTTATTTTGTTATGATGTCATTTTCTCCTGCTCACAATTTTGCCAACAAATTTATGTAACTAGAAGAGGGATTAAACACCTTGAAGTTCAGCAGTTCCTAACAATGCTTGTAAATAAAATAAAAAACATTTAAAGTGAGTTTAATTAACAAGATCAAATTGTTCAGATGGCTCTTACCCTAGCTTATGGAGATATGAGAACGATGATCATGACTTTAAAAATGAGCAAACTGAGTAAAAAGGGATATGATCCTTAACAAAGTGATCTTGCAGATATTTGCATTTTCCCCAAACTCTCCCTTCTTACTCTTTCCCATTTTCTTTACTGCATAAAACCCAGCAAATAGAAAAAACACTTTACAACCATGTACAGATAGTAGCGGCAATCAGAAGGCCTAGAACTGGGGCCAAAAAGCTCTCTCACTGGATGGTCCTGGCTGATTCATTCCTTAAGCCTCATTCTCCTTGGTCTTAAAGAAGAGGGTCTGAACAGTCTGAGTTCAGAAATTTCTTCCAGCTCCAAACTGCTCACGTGGCACATGGAAGGTGCTCAGTAAACACTGAGGGGTGAAGAAGAAAACAGAAAAAGGAGGAAGAATTCATTTGTTTTTCTCTGCATGTATTTCAGTGTCGCTCTGGGGGAAAGTAAGACACTTGTGCCAGAAATGACAAAAGCAGGAAAAGTGAAGGGTCCTAGAACATGCCTGATATTCTGAGGGCCATCGGGGAAATCCAGAACTGGGCTTCTGAAGGCAAAGCTACGGTGACTGGGACATTTTCCTGTTTTCCATCAATAAAGCATGCGTAACACATAATTAGATAGAGATCTTACACATGTGTCTTCTCCCTCTGTACCACCTCTCTGCCAAAATCCAATGTTTGTGAGAAGAAGGTGGCTAACCAAACAAGCAATGTCCCCTTTTTACCTCCATCTGCAATACCTCTCAGACAAAAACCTTAGACTCAAAACTACAGTCAGACCAATAAGGAAAAACACACCTATTTCAACTCTGAAAATTATGAGAAAAAGGCTCTGCTTTATTTATTTATTTATTTTTGGCTGCATTGGGTCTTCGTTGCTGTGTGCAGGCTTTCTCTAGTTGCAGTGAGTGGGGCCTACTCTTCGTTGCGGTGCACGGGTTTCTTACTGCGGTGGCTTCTCTTGTTGCAGAGCACAGGCTCTAGGCGTGCAGGCTTCAGTAGTTGCAGCACATGGACTCAGTAGTTGTGGCTCATGGGCTCTAGACTGCAGGCTCAGTAGTTGTGGCGCATGGGCTTAGTTGCTCCGTGGCATGTGGGTTCTTCCCGGACCAGGCTCGAACCAGTGTCCCCTGCACTGGCAGGTGGATTCTTAACCACTGCACCATGAGGGAAGTCCCAAGGCTCTTTGTTTTAAACTAACGAGGAGGCATAAAGCAGGTGTCTCCATGTTTGTCTAAAGCTTATTTTTCTTTTTAAGGGAAGTAGAACACACTCCAATAAACACTGCATAATATGCTACTGGTAAAAGGATTAATAGGTATGCACTCAGCCCATGTTAAAATAAATGTTTCTCCGCTCTGGAGTACAAATTTACAAAATGTAACACCAAAGAGAAAAATCCAAATGTATAGTACAAAACAATTTATACAAGGATAAATTTGTGTAAATTTTCCTTTCTATTCTAATATGCTACATATCCATGCAATATAAAAAAATGTTTAATCTCACTTTTAAATGTCAACCAGAAGAATTTTTTTTTCCCTGTCCTAATACAACACTAGAAAAAATAACTTTTAAGAACAAAAGAAACACAATTTGGCGAGTGTACGTATGTGTCCTCAATGCCATCACGGGCAGCAGTACCACATGAGTACCTGCTTTCTCTTCTGAGTTTTCATTGGTTCTTCCCCATCTTTCCATTCCCTAGAGCAGGATGGGTCCCAGGGTGTTAGCCTCTACTCTCAGGTCTTCTATTCCATTTAATCCTTTCTTCCTTGACAACATAATCAATACCTCTTCCTTTACCTCCTATCTCCTTCCCACAAGAATTTACCTGACCTTTCTAGGGCAGACTACAAACCCTGTACAACCTGCTAGGTATCTCTATCAGATGCTTTGCCATCATTTCCAATTCAACCCACTCTAAACCTGAATTCTGACTCCTCTTGCTGTATTGTCTTCTCCCACATGCTATAAGCACCCAAGTCCTGGATACTTTAGTTCTGCAATGTTTTGATCATTCTTCCCTTCCTCTTCTCCAGTCTCATGGCACCGTGCCAGCGCAGGCCCTCATTACCTCCTTCCTGACACATTTTATTGAATACCATCCCAAGCCCACCCACTGACCAAACCCAATTTATTTTATGCTCTGCTTTCAGATTAACCTTCTGAAAGGGAACCTGAACTATGCCATTGCCTTGTTCAAAATAGGCAACAGAGACAGTGAATGTATCAAGGTCCAACCCTGGCGTCAAGGTCTTCCACAGCTGGATTTGGTTTCAACCTCCTTCTTTTTTTCTTTTTTTTTTGGCCACACCACATAGCTTGTTGGATCTTAGTTCGCCGACCAGGGATTGAACCTGGGCCCTTGGCAGTGAAGTGCAGAGTCCTAACAACTGGACTGCCAGGGAATTTCCTCAACCTCCTTCTGGATGTGTCACCCAGGACTCCCCTTCATGTACCAGTAGTCCATCTCTATGCTATGTCATTCTCTGAATACAGTTGATATTTTCTCCATCTCTCGGCACATCTGTCTACAATCCAATGACCAAATGTATGTGGGATGTTAATAAGAAGGTCTTGTGCATTTTTCACTAAGTATATCCATAAGTATTTAATGTTCTCGAAGCTACTGTAATTTATTGGGTTGTTTTAAATTTTTATTTTCTAATTATTCATGCTAGTGTAAAGAAGTACAATTTGTATTTTCACCTTTTTCTTGCCTCGTTGACATTTGTTAAGGTCTAGAAGTTTACTTAGAGATTTCTTAATTTTTTTCAAATATATGACCTTATTATCTACAAATAAAGATGCTTTTGCTTCCTCCTTCCCAATCTGAATTTCTTTTTTTTTTTTACATCTTTATTGGTGAATTTCTTTTTTTTTTCTTGCCTAATTACACTGGCTAAGAACTCCAGTCAGTGTTGCATAGAGGTAGCTAGAGCAATATCCTCGCCTTATTCCCCATCTTGGATAGAAAGTTAAATACGATGACAGCTGAAGATGTGTAATGGATGCCCTTTACCACTTTAATTAAGATTTCTGTCTACTACTAGCTTGCTGCAAGTTTATATCATAAATAAGTGTTGAACTTTGTCAAATGCTTTTTTCTGCATCTACTGAGATGATCACATGGCTTTTCTTTTTTCTTCTATATGAATTACGTTTATTTTTTCATAATAACTTTTTTTTTTCTTCATAATAACTTTTTAAAGGAGTTTAGGTTTACAGAAAAATTGAGCAGCTAGTGCAAAGAGCTTCCATATACTCCCTCTTCTTGAACACCCCCTCGGCAGTTTCCCATTACTAATAACTTGCATTAGTGTGTTGTATTTGTTATAAATAGATAAACCAATATTGATACATTATTAATAACTAAACTCCATACATTAAGGTTCACTCTTTTGAGCTGTACAGTCCTATGAGTTTTGATAAATGCATAATGTCATAATCCACCCTTAAAGTATCATACAGAATAGTTTCACTGCCCTAAAAATCCTGTAATGCACCTATTTATTCATCTCTCCTCTCCTCTCGCTCCTCCTGGCAACTACTGATTTCCTCTCTGAAGGCATCCAAGTATGCACTGAATTTTAATTTGGATTTAAAGTGGATTTGGCAGGGACTCCTCAGGTGGTCCAGTGGTAAAGAGTCTGCCTTCCAATGCACAGGACGCAGGTTTGAGCCCTGGTCGGGGAACTAAGATCCCACATGCCGCAGGGCAACTAAGCCCGTGTGCTGCAAACTACAGAGCCCACGTGCCCTGGAGCCCACACGCCACAACTAGAGAGAGAAAACCCGCACACCACAACTAGAGAGAAACCCAAGCAGACCACGCGCCATAACGAGAAAGTTCCTGCATGCCTCAACAAAGATCCCGTGTGCCAAAACTAAGACTCGACACAGCCAAAAAAGATAAAATAAAATAAAAAATAAAGTGGACCTGGCATATTGTAAGTGCTGAATTAAAGATAGCTATTATTAATTGTAACAATGAAAACAGCATTCTAAGAGTACAGTTCCAGGGATGGATATAAAGAATGTGAGATTTTTTTCCTTCATAACAGTTGGGTAGGAATAGTGATAACTCAACCAAATTTTCAAAATGACAGCCCCTCCTTTCTCCTAATCAGCACTTCTACCTTAGAATATTTTTTAGTAAAATGTACAAAATCCTTACACATAATAGAAACAGTAAATATTGCAGTTAGGTGATGATTATTTACCATCATCATATAATTAGACATAATTTCAACAACTGCCCACACAGAGAATAATGAAAAGATATTCCTTAGGTAAACACATATTAATGACAAGAGAATCCAAGTTGGTGGAGAGATTTGTAAGGTCCAGTGGGCACTTTCCCTTTGGGGTCAGGCCTGAGAAAAGCATCAGGATCATGACCACAGTTTGCTTATCCATTCCCTTACTGAAGGGAATCTTGGATGCTTCCAGTTTTTGGCAATTTTGAATGAAGCTGCTGTAAACACTCATGTGCAGGTTTCTGTATAGACAGAAATTTTCAACTCATTTGAGTAAATACCTAGAAGTATGATTGCTTGGCTGTATGATAAGAATATGTTCAGCATTACAGGAAACTTCCATGTTGTCTTTCTACACTTTCTACACCACTTTCCATTCTCACCAGCAACAGAGAGTGCCACATCCTCACAAGCTTTGGTCTTGACAGATTTTTGGATTTTAGCCATTCTAATAGGTGTGTAGTGGTATCTCAGCGTTGTTTTAATGTGTAATTTCCTTATGACATATGACGTTGAGCATTTTTTCATGTGTGTATTTGCCATCTGTGTATCTTCTTTGATGAAGGGTCTTTTCTGGTCTTTTGCCCATTTTCTTCCGTTGGGTAGTTCACTTTCTTACTGTTGAGTTTTAAGAGTTCTTTGTATATTTTGGATAATTGTCCTTTATCAGATTAGTTTTACAAATATTTTCTCCTAGTCTGTAGCTTTCTTTTTATTCTCTAAACAGTGTCTTTGCAGAGCCGAAGTTTTTACTTTTAATGAAGTCCCATTAATCAATTTTATTTTTATGGATAGGCTTTCGATGTTGTATCTAAAAACTGATCACCAACCCCACGTTTTCCAAGATTTCCCTTATGTTATTTTCTAGAAGTTCTATGGTTTTGCATTTTATATTTAGATCTATGATCCATTTTGAGTTAATTTTTGTGAAGGGTATAAGGTCTAAGTTCATTTCTGTGCATGTGGATGTCCAGTTGTTCCAGCACCATTTGTCTCCTCTGTACTTCATTTTGATATTTTCTGCTAACCTATCTTCTAATTATTTAACTCTCTCTTCAGCTGGACCTATTCTGCTGCTAAACCCTAAGTTCTTAATTTTGGTTTGGGGTTTGTCAGGGTAAGAATTTCTGTTGGGTAATTTTCCAAATTTGTTTTGTCACTTTATATAATTTCCAGTCCTCTAACATTTTAAAATCTTGTCTTTTATCTCTTTGAATATAATAAGCATAGTTATTTTAAAGTTCATGCCTAACAATTTGAATATCTGAAGTATCTGTGATTCTACTTCTTTATTATTTCTGTTAGTTCTTTTTTTCTTTTTTACATCTTTATTGGAGTATAATTGCTTTACAATGTTGTGTTAGTTTCTGCTGTACAACAAAGTGAATCAGCTGTATGCACACATATATCCCCATATTCCCTCCCTCTTAAGCCTCCCTCCCACCCTCCCTATCCCACCTCTCTAGGTCATCACAAAGCACCGAGCTGATCTCCCTGTGCTATGCAGCAGCTTCCCACTAGCTATCTATTTTACATTTGGTAGTGTATATACGTCAATGCTACTCTCTCACTGAGTCCCAGCTTCCCTTTCCCCTCCATGTCCTCAAGTCCATTCTCTATGTCTGCGTCTTTATTTCTGCCCTGGCACTAGGTCCATCAGTACCATTTTTGTAGATTCCATATATATACATTAGCATAGTTCTTGTTCACATTGCCTTACCTTGCAATGCACCTCTATCTTTGATAGGATGCTGCACATTATATTATTTAAATGCCTTGTAGAATCATTAGAGACAGGATTACATTTGCTTTCCTGCCAGGTGAGATGGGGACCTGCATTCTAGGATCACTTTGGTCCATTTTTAGTGCTCAAGACTTCCTGGATCACACAAAGAAACTTGCAATCACACAGCAATCCATGTGAGGACTGGTTTACTTCTGTTTCACCCTTACACCCCACCCAAGGCTGGGTTGCAAACCATGTTGCCAACCAAAACCATAAGAAGTTTGCCAAGGATTCCACCTCTGGAAGACCCTGAATTCCAACACTTTTTCCCCCTAGGTCCCCTAGACCCTACAAGACTGTCAGAAACACAGCTCTGCCTTTAAGCTACTTTTGTCTGAATGGCAAACACCCAAATACCAGATTCACCTCTCTACATTTCCACCTCCTCTTAGATCTTGGTCTGGTAATTGTCCATTAACTTGGTATTTTTCCAGTGTCTACAAGTAGAGGTTTTTAATATTTTGTCCAGTCTTAGCTGCCAGTTCTGCAGAAGTCAGAACAGGACTCTTCATCCTATGAGTTCCACAAATATTTTCCTCTTGTGGCGTTTAACACAACTGATTTTATATTGTGCATATGTTCCTTACCCCAACCGTTTTAGAATGCTAGGATCAGGTCTGATTCATGCAGCACTTGGTCCCTACCCAGAATATTTGTTAAATCGAAACAACCTGTCTTCTTTGATGCTTTTGCTAATTATTCATGTTCAAAATCTCATTGTTTTAAATCAATAAAATTTCATGCTTATATAATCATCATTAAAAATATCTTTCCATTTCCCATTTGCTTTCAATATTTACAGTTTCTGCAAGAAAAGGCCTTATCTATTTTAGTGTCTTTTTTAAAAATCTGACTCTATTATGTCATTTATTTTATTTCAAGATGATCTTTACACTTTCCAGATGTGTCTTATGGCATGCACATACATATTTAAATGTGGTGATTTAACATTCATTTTATTTGGATAATTTCATGACACTTCTTAGGAACTATCAGTAGGATACCTAGTGAAACCACCATACTATAGATACTGGATAGAAAATAACCAGAACATTTTCTGTGTATAAAGCAATTAGCGATTTTTTAGAAAATGTGTTTTTGTGCCTCTTTTTCATTTCACTGTTTCTCCTTCACTAAGTAACCATATGTGGAATTGCTCAGGATTTCATTGCCTTTTTCTGTAGGGAAAGAATGAAATATATCAAAAGGTTGACTGTCTGTTCTGAAACCTCTAGGAACCAACAGCAAGGGAAGGAAGAGCTACTTAAGGGGAGCTCCCATCTTTCTGAGTAGCAGAGACATTTTTGGTTGCAAATTTTAGGGATATATCCACATCAATAATTGCTCAGGGAGAACCTTCCAATCCCCCAGATTTGGCCAGGATGCCAGTGCTGATACTTCTAAACATCATATATTTCCTCTTTCTTAAAAAATTTCGTATTATTTGTTCAATGTATGCCTTCCTTCTTGGAGCTGGAACTCTTAGCGCCAAGGACCATTCCTATACTGCCTTCAATAAACATAAAGGCTAACATTTAGCAATTTCGTGGCTTTCAATACTTCAAAAGCTAAGTTAGATTTTCCTTCATAATCCCAGAGGTAAGTAAACCTAATCTATTCTGGATTTCTTCCCCTCACCCAACATGCCTTAGATTCTGACCAGATAATGTGTGTGGGTGTAGCCTGACTTGATCCCATCTCAAAAAACAAATCTATAACCAGCATCATTGGTCAGGGGCTTGTTGCATTTTTCCTTCCTTTTGGCACCAAGTGTCCCTTGGATACCCAATAAAATACTCACCAGTAATAAAATCAGCCTTCAGTTATTTAGGAGTTGGTCATTCAGATGCCCTGCTTCTCATTTTCTTCTTTTCCTACCTACTCTCTAACTTTTGGGCTTCTCACTGGCACACATGCCATCAAAGGCTGGCCACAACAAGGGGGCTAGCTCTAATGAGTGGACTTTGTGATTGGCTAGAAATTCCAAAAAAAGCACATAAAGTTGGTAGATGGTTGAAACCCTAAAAGTTTGGAGAATTTTTCTGATGATATCAATTATTCTTAGTAGGACCCAGAAAAGATAGTTTGTGCAGTCAATAACCATAGTTACTAACCTATCATTATGTTACCGTTTTTGTTTCTCCATTTTCTAGGTGGTGATATTATCTAGTTCTCTGCTTACCCAATCTGTGAATTGGGACATTTTATTTCATCTCTCTGAGCCTCATTTCATCATCAATAAAATAGAAACAGTAACCAAACAGGTTTGTTCTGACCCAAGCATTAATTCCCAGAATGAAATAATGTATGAAAGTGCTTTGTAAATGTAGAGGACCACTCGCATTTTATATCATTACCAACATTAATTGTTTGCTCACGGTTTAAGTTTTACACTAGAATGCCAATTTGTCTTCTCAAAAGCAGAGGTGTTTCACACAGGTTATTGTGATGGATACAATTCAGGATTTTGGTGCACCTGGCCAGCATGCATGCCAAATTCCGTATCAGTGCTTACCTTGGGAGGTTTCCTGAATGATGGAAACAAAACATTCAGCAGCAGAAGTAGAGCGGGTTGTCAACACAGCAGCCACACGTCAGAAGGAAGCAATGAAAGAGAAAAAAAACAAGGGAAACTCAGCATCTTGATTACGTGATCTGAAAGATATTCTACTTCACAAAGATCTGGAGCCATATTCACTTCACTGCCTGAGGTGATAAACTTTTATATTTGTTCAAAAATATAGTGTGGGCCTCAGTTTCTTTCCTGGTTTAATAGAATGTATCCAGTCATTAAGAGGTATTTTTAATGATTCTTAAAAAGCCAACAAAAAGAGCATCAGAATAAAGAAAGATGCTGCAATCATACTGCATGCGGTCAAATACTTTAAAATCAATTTTCACATTTAAATTTTTGCTAAATTCGCCTTAATATATATGTATATTTCCTTTGAAAAATAATAAATATGGGATTTTTTCCCAATTAAAAACCATGGTTTAGATGACAATTTTCACATATTTCAACCCTGAATAAAAATTTAAAAGCAAGTTACATCCTTCCTTATCATCAACAACACACGCATCCTTTATCATTCTTTTTTTTTTTTTTTTTTTTTGTGGTACGCGGGCCTCTCACTGCTGTGGTCTCTCCTGTTGCGGAGCACAGGCTCCGGACGCGCAGGCCCAGCGGCCATGGCTCACGGGCCCAGACACTCCGCGGCATGTGGGATCCTCCCGGACCGGGGCACAAACCCGTGTCCCCTGCAGTGGCAGGCGGACTCTCAACCACTGCGCCACCAGGGAAGCCCTATCATTCATTTTTTGCATTCAAAAATGACTGAAACTGCATCCAGAAAAAACTCAGAAAAGGAAATAGTTTTCAAAGTAACAAACTGTTAGGCTTACTTGCTTTGTAAATGTTTTGATCATATACAAAATTGAGCTGAACTATGATTTTTATGGTGTGTAATCCTATCACAGGGTCTTGGCCTTCTTGATGTGGTTTATTCTTAATCAACCTCCAGTATCATCAATTCAGAAACTGCAAAATTATTGTTGAATAGAAATGGGGGAATTTTTCCAGTGGCTTTAATCCTTCTTCACAGGGAACAGAATCATGAGAATAAGAAATGGATTTTCCAGGGCAGAGGGCATGGAAACCAAAAGGTACAGGCAAAAACAGCATGGTGCTCTTTCTCCATCATTGTGTCTAACACTCCCCACAGAACTTTGAGGGCCCCCCACAAAACCCAGAGCTCAGAATCAAGGAAAGAAACTCCATGGATTCCACAATCAGGTAGGTAACTCTAACCTTTAAATCTAGGGAAAGAAAATCATGACATTTCTTATAATGATGAAGATAAAAAATTATCTTCTTGAAATTCCATAAATTAGCTAAAAAGTAAATGAGTCCTTATGTTGTGACCCCAGGAAGGCACAACAGGAATGTGATTTTTGTCTTCAGGTTTTAGAGAGAAACTTCCTAGAAAAACTGGTATCTCTGGCTGCTATTAAGCAAGTCTCAACATTCTGTGCATCTGTCCTTTAAAACAAGATAAACATTTATAGATGTTGTTATAAAATTGTACGAGTGTTTTTAATTCTAAGAAAGCCATGGGTCTTTGCTCTGTGCATAAAACTTGAGGTTTCTGCCAAGAAAATGTCCTTAAGCGGAACAACTGCTCTAGAAGGCATCTGTGCTGAGCAGGTAGAACAATGATGAAAACCTCACGCCTTCTCTTATTTTGCTTGCTTGATTTTTTAAAAGCCATTTAAATCATGGCTTTATTTAACAGGGTAAAGAAAAGCCACTTGGCTTGGCTTGCGATAAGGCAACCACATGACACAGCATGGGCCAAATTAATAAAATATATGCTTCGCATTTAGGCTGCAATGAACCAAGTAACCTAATGGGGGTACACGCTAACAGAAATCCCAGGGGTTTCTCCAGGGTTCTCATGTGCTTCAGGACCGTACAATAACCGTCACCGGCGGCACAGAACAAGTGCTGGTTTGTAGCCAGTAGTACACGGACCTCCTTCACTGTCCAATAATAGAGCTATCCTTTCCTTATTGACATTTCAATACAGTTTTCTTTATTCCTATCAGGAAACCAGTCCTATTTCAACATTTTAAGTACTTTGTAAGTGTACGCCTCTTTCTTAGAAAGATAGCACATAATATGGGAATGCCAATGTAATTCTGCTACCTTCTTTTGTGTTTCTAAGGATGGTTTGTTAAGAATAAAGGGAGACTGGGATGTACGGGAAAAAGGCGAGCCACTAAGTGAAACCGCCACTACCCAAATTACTCATCGTTTAGTTGAGAACAAGGATCCTGGCTACAGAAGGAAAAGTAGGTCATTTAGTTGATCACAACTGTACTTCATTAATTGGTAAACAAACATTTCTTGAGGTTTGAATTAGGTGATAAGCAACTAAGTTATCCTAATTCAGAACCATAGTTTACTGCCCCAATCCCCAGAGGCTATAGATCATTTTGGGGGGCCTGTAAAGAAAAATTTTTCCAACATGAGTAATACTGATACTACAACCAAATATGGCATGCTATCCTTTGGGAAAAAACAACTAATGTGGTATTGCAATGTAAAGATAAAAATTCTCACACGTGTATCTATGAAAGAAAATAAATAATATAAAAATCCATCAGAAACATAATCAATATTAAATACATTTTTTTTAAGTTACAGCCTTTGTTGATTATATCAATAAAGTCTTATCAACAAAGAGTTCCATCTGACTCTGTTAGGTCCAGCCTATTGCTGATACCTGCGTGGCTCACTTAGAGAAGGAGGCGATATTCCTGGCTAACAAACATCCAATGAACTACAAAGAACATCCCTTTGCAAAACACCAAAGGTTCCTTCCTCTCCCAGGACACGCAAGTTGATGGACCTCTTCAAGGTCACCCACACTGTGTGCATTTCTCACACAACTCATGTAATTTCCATGCCTTTCACCCCCTTCTGCCTGCTAGAATTTTCTCCTCTCCAACATCCAGCTCAAGGCTCCACTCTCTCAATTCCCATCAATTGTTTGAGAGCTCCTTGGCCTTCACTACCTCTGATACCCCAGGATTCCTATGGTCAACAAAACAGCTTAACACTCACGAGCACACATAAAGTCCTGCAGCCTTCAGTGATTCTGTCTGAATTGGAATCTAGTGTATCCTTAAGGCCTAAACCCCTTGAAAGCAGAGGCTATGCCACATGCTACTTGCATGTTCTCAGTCCCCAATGCCACATATTTATGTAGAACTGAAATCATTATAAAAACTCAGAAGTAATTTTTTACATTAATGGGTTAAACATAATCTAGATTTGAGGATTTTCTTCCACCACCACCTCAATCCCACAATTCCAAAATTTGGGGGCAAGATTTTTTTTTTTTTGGCCATGCCATGTGGCTTGTAGGATCTTAGTTCCCCAACCAGGGATCAAACCTGGGAATTCCCACGGGGGCAAGATTGCTTGCATTTAATAGCAGAGAAGATGTCAAGGATTGTCAGAAAATGTAGACTGTTTCCAAGGTCTTGTTTTAAAATAATTATTTCTCTAGATCAGCATTCATACAGAGAAGTTCAAAGGGATGCCAACGAGGGTCAAGCCCTCAAAACCTTCGTAGGTCAACTAGGTTCAGAAATGCAGGTTCAGTCTGATGACAGGAGAGGAGACACACACACACGGAAATGGGGCTGTGAAGATAAGCTGGATCTATATTGGGCCAGGTCTTGAAATGAACCGTCAGTACTTAATTTAGTAGACAGTACAAACCTGAAAAGCTTAACAAGAGAGTGAAATAAATAAGGCAGTATAAATAGCATATTACAATGACAGCAATCCTATATAGCTGTCGTTCTTTCCTCACACCTCACACTGAAAGATTTCTGGGACAAGGAGCCTTTTGGCCATTATTTACAGCCTACTGGCTACAGTGAGCTACTTACAAGTTAGATGGCCAAAGACCCTGATGTCCGCAAGCCCTAACTCCAGTCAGTGCTTCAAGAGACATGAATGATCAGTGACTTCTTCTGAAACAGAAAGTTCTCTTCCATGTGCTAATGATGTCATTGATTGATGGTTGGAAACTGCCACAACCTATATCAGAAAGATATAGAGCTAAATGACATTTGACTCCTGGAGATTACTCTAAGGACATATACTTTATAAAGCCCTTGATTTTCACTTCCCACTTGGAGAGCTAAACATTGGGGCACAACAGAGTCCAAGTAATCCTGTTAACCAGCAAGCGTTTAATAAGTACCAGTTCCTACACTGCACATCATAGGTGCTCTGAGGGATATTAGAGGAATGAGGCATGATCTCTGACCTCAAGAAGCTTAACACCTTGTAACAGAGACAGATACATACGTGAATAACTAACATTAAGGGGACTGTGATGAGTGTCAAAGTACAGGTAGAAACAAAGAGCTATATTCAGTCAATAAATATTTAAACACATACTGTGTGCTACTTTGTTGAGGTACAAAAATAAATTAGACATGCTGCCTTTCAGACAACAATAAATAGAACTTATACACGTTCTGTGATGTGCAGAGACGCCCCAAAGAGGGAAATATGAACTGGGAAAGAAGAGAAGTTTCTCAGAGAGGGAAATCTAGAAGGCTGAATAGAGGCACCCAGCTGACAGGGTGAAGAAATGGCAACCCAATAGGGAGAACCGTGTGTGCAAAAAGCATCGGAGTACACAGCTCGCTTGAGGACCAGAGCATCATAGGACTGTTCTGTCACCCAGCTCAGTAGTTTGTCCACAGAAAGAGACAGTGGGACACAGGATGATACAGGGTTGGGATTTGGTTGGATAGGTGGGTATAAAGGTTCATCTTCAATGACAGTTGATTAACTTTAGTTTGAAGATACGTTTATATACTTGTATACCAACAAATGAACATATTCATATATTTAAAACATATAACAAGCACTTCTATGAGTTATAAAAAGCAGATGGGATTACATATTTTGAAGAGCCTCTGAAACCAACCACAAGAAGAATGCAAATGCCAAAAGCATTAAATTCCATGACAAAGCCTGGTTTTAAAACCTTTAAAAAGAGGTATTAGAGTCAGCAGGTTATAAAGCTTATATGAAGCTACAGCAAAATTTTCTGAACACTGATGAAGCCGATTCATTTTTTTTAACTTTTTACTTTATATTGGAGTATAGCCGATTAACAATGTTATGATTTTTCAGGTGCACAGCAAAGCGATCCAGCCATACATATACATGTATCCATTCTCCCCCGACTCCCCTCCCATCCAGGCTGCCCCATGACACTTAGCAGAGTTCCCTGGGCTATACAGTAGGTCTTCGTTGGTTATCCTTTTTAAATAGGAAGCTGATTCATTTAAGGGGAAATGTTACCAACCAGAGCAGACTTTTAACACCAATATATCTGGTTTGCTTGGAAGAGTATGTCCTCTGGAATCTACTGGGTTTAAGGTATGTTTAATATTGTTTTCCTCCTAACCTCCTATTTTCTAGAAGACTTTGATTTTTCTACCTATGAATTTTTCTGACGGTGGTGCTTTCCAAGAACTCAAATCCCTGTGGTTGGACGGAGGCTGAGATGGTCCAAGGGGAAGATCCAATAGAGCACAGGCTGGATCGAGAAGGAAGTCAAGTCAGGAGGAGGATGACAGACTGGGGGAAAGCAAGAAACTCGTGGTCTGGATAAAGTGAAAGAGCAAAGATGGTGTAGTGGCAGCAAGAGAAGATGTTGCAGTCAATGATTGAGGTGTAATATTTCAAACCGCAGCCTGTGTGGTATGTAAGTTGGCACAGAGGCAAAGGCAAGAGAAAAAGTAGGATGGAAAGGAGAGAGCAAACAAGATGATTTGAAGGAAGATTCTGTAAAATGTGTTGACTGACGTGCCCCACCACCTGACCTCCCCTCTACATCTGCAAGGATGGAACCACCGCTGTGTGGTGTGGAATGACTTCTTATGGTCCTTCCGTTGCAGACCTTGGAGCCGCCCTGATGAGATGAATGAAGGAACAAATGGTTTCAATTATCTTCATATTTTATATGTTGTTGAGTTTAAAAATTCCAAATGCATCTGCAATTAAAAAACCCAATCATCCCAATATTCCTTCAGTGTGAACTGCTTCTTTTAAAAATTTACCACTCCATTTAACTTGCTCTCATTTTCAATAAAACTCAAAAAGAAAAACTGAACTAAATTGATACCGGAGTGGAAAGACTTGTGGCTTAATTTTGGCAGGGCGGGGTGTATATTTTGGACTACATCTTTCTACCATAACTACATTTGGCTGGAATTTCTGCAAGAAGTAAGACAGGATAGTGGTGATGATTTAAGGATTTGGAGCCAAACAACTCTGGCTCTGCCATCAGCTAGCCATGTTGACTTGGGGCACATTTATGTAACCCCTCTGAGCCTCAGTCTCTGTGTTTATAAAATGGGGAAAGAAGGGGAGTTCCCTGGTTGCCTAGTGGTTAGGGTTTGGTGCTTTCACTGTGGAGGTCCGGGTTCGATTCCTGGTTGGGGAACCATCCTGCATGCCATGCAGCGTGGCCAAAATACAAAAAATAAATAAAAATAAATTTAAAAAAATAAAATGAGGCTAGAAAAGCACCCCTTCAGGACCACACTCAGTGGCCAGGATAATGCTACACACCACTGGCGCATAGTTATTGTTCAATAAATGTTACATGCTATTGTTGGTGCTACAACAAACAGCCCTCCTGGATAACGAATGCAAAATGTTAACATAGCTCCAACTAATTTTATCTAGGAAAAAGTTACTGGGAGCTGAAGAACAAGAGCACTTTCTTTTGGCAACAGAGAAAACTTATGTTCATAAAAATGAAGAGAAACATGATGTTTAAAATACGCTCTTCAAACAAGGACAGCTGAATGTCGACCATTGTTGGAACGTCGCCAACGGATATATGGATGGTGTTATATTCTTTAAAAAAAGTTCAAGGGGCTTCCCTGGTGGCGCAGTGGTTGAGAATCTGCCTGCCAATGCAGGGGACATGGGTTCAAGCCCTGGTCTGGGAAGATCCCACATGCCGCGGAGCAACTGGGCCCATGAGCCACAACTACTGTGCCTGCGCGTCTGGAGCCTGTGCTTGGCAACAAGAGAGGCCGCGACAGTGAGAGGCCCGCGCACCGCGATGAAGAGTGGCCCCCACTCGCCGCCAACTAGAGAAAGCCCTCCCACAGAAACGAAGACCCAACACAGCCAATAATAAATAAATAAATTTATTTTAAAAAAAAGTTCAAGATGTTCAAAATGTTTCGATGTTCAGAAATGAGTTTTAGAGGAAAAAAAGAATACACCAGCATAAAAGTGAATACAAAATATTCTGAGTCTCGAGTGTCCTTGCTGGGAAGACAGGAATGACTGAAGGGGTCGGCAGCAATGAGGACCACCTGGGAGCAACAGAGCGGCAGCCCAGGACTGGGAGGAGACCCCAGTCCCAGAAAGGTGCCTTGCATTCTATTTCCTTCAGGGATGGCATACCTTAAGGGGATGTATAATAGTAAACTCGTGAGGGAAAAAACGCTCACTATGTTGTCAATGACACAGTGAGTTCTGGCTATGACAGCACTTCTAAAACAGGGGCTTTTTTCCCTTAAGGAAAAAAAAAAAGGTTTTTAAGAAAACACGTATGATAAAGGAAGGAAAAGAATAGAGAGAAAAAACAAACCTTGGAAATAATTAGATAAACATATATGAAGTTGAACACCTTTATAAGAACTAAACTAGGATATTAATTTTTGTTTTAGCAAAGAGCCAAGAGCAGGTGCATAATGGCCAACACTTCAGCATACATCATCGGGCTGATCTCACTTGACATCTGGCCCCATGCACTGCTACACCCACAACAGCTGACAAAGTGACCACAGGGATAATGATTTAATTTTAAAGGTAGCCTTTATTTTAAAATGACCTAGTATTTTTAAATTTGTCATTTATTTTCCCAGTCTGAAGCTGAAGAATCTAGAAGTACTATTTCAGGACTTGGAAAGCTGGCATTAAAAAAGTCAGGGCAGGAATAAAGACACAGATGTAGAGAATGGACTTGAGGACACGGGGAGGGGGAAGGGGAAGCTGGGACGAAGTGAGAGAGTAGCACTGATATATATACACTACTAAATGTAAGACAGACAGCTAGTGAGAAGCAGCCGCATAGCACAGGGAGATAAGCTTGGTGCTCTGTGACCTCCTAGAGGGGTGGGATAGCGAGAGTGGGAGGGAGACGCAAGAAGGAGGGTATATGGGGATATATATATATATGCATACAGCTGATTCACTTTGTTATACAGCAGAAACTTACACAACATTGTAAAGCGATTATACTCCAATAAAGATGTTAAAAAGAAAAAAAAGGTCAGGGGTCAGCATTAGAAACAGAACCCAAAGGAGCAAACAGTTTTGGGCCCTTTCCCAAAATAACACCTTGAATTTTCAGCTGAGTACCAAAGCACAGAACTGCATTACCCAAGTAAGATATGCCCTATAGGCCACGAAGAACATTTACAGTTTGAAAGCTTCACTACTGTAGTCCACTGAAATGAACAGCGAGACAAGGTGATTTAAAAAAAAAAAAAAAAGTGTCGTTTTGTTAGTCTTTGTCAAAAACATTTTCTGCTATCATCAAAAAGAACACAATTAAAAAATGCTGGCAAAGGTGTGGAGAAAAGGGAATCCTCCAACACTGTTGGTGGGAATTAAACTGGTGCAGTCACTGTGGAAAACAGTATGGAGGTTTCTCAAAAAACTAAAAATAGTACTACCTTATAACCCAGCAATGCCACTCCTGGGTATATGTCTGAAAAAGAACAAAAACACTAATTCGGAAAGATTCATGCACCCCAATGCTTATGGCATTATTTACAATTGCCAAGATAAGGAAGCAACCTAAGTGACCATCAACAGACAAATCGATAAAGAAGATGTGGTGCTATATATACAATGAACTGCTACTCAGCCATGAAAAAGAATGAAATGTTGCCATTTGCAACAACATGGATGGACTTGGAGGGTATTATGCTGAGTGAAGTTAAGTCAGACAGAGAAAGACAAATACTGTATGATATCACTTATATGTGGAATCTAAAAAATAAACATACTAGTGAATATAACTAAAAATAAACAGTCACAGATATAGAGAACAAACGAGTGGTTACCAGTGGGGAGAGGGAAAGCGGGGAAGGGCAAGAGAGGGGTAGGGATTAAGAGGTACAAACTACTATGTATAAAATAAATAAGCTACAAGGATATATTTTACAACACAGGGAATATAGCCAATATTTTATAACAACTATAAATGAAATACAACCTCTAAAAATTGTGAATCACTATGTTGTACACCTGAAATTTATATATTATACATCAACTAAACCTCAATTTAAAACACCTGCGTTTTAAAAGTATATGAATAGCAGTAATAAAAATTTTTTAATTACAAAAATATTTTTCTGAAATAAAGATGTATCAACTTTATTATAGAAGCAAAAAACTTCTGAAATAAAGTGAGTAAGAGCAAAGTCTTAGAATTCCCACTGGAGGTTTTCTAATCACTTCAAGTTTTATAAATTAATTTTATTATTTTACAACTCTGATGATCCCCCAAACATGTTCTAGGGTTGTAAGAATGTATAAATATAATAAAATTGCATTTTTAAAAATCATCATTTTTTTCCTGCACAGATATACAATCTCTCTGCCACCCAGCAAGACTCAAGTTTTAAAGACATAGGCCAGGGCTTCCCTGGTGGCACAGTGGTTGAGAGTCCGCCTGCCGATGCAGGGGACACGGGTTCGTGCCCCGGTCCGGGAAGATCCCACATGCCGCGGAGCGGCTGGGCCCGTGAGCCGTGGCCGCTGAGCCTGCGCGTCCAGAGCCTGTGCTCCGCAACGGGAGAGGCCACAACAGTGAGGCCCGCATACCGCAAAAAAAAAAAAGACATAGGCCATACCATCTCCACTGACTAGGCAGGGACACACAGTGATGACAGTCTACTTGAAACTGACTGAAGCCCTCTTGGTGTGCATCAAATGGCTTGCAAATAATTTGTATTCAGTGAGCTCTGGTTAAAGGACCCAATCAGCCAATCAGTGAGTTACCAATCTCTCCTAATATCAGGTTTATTCTATTACGACACTAATAACTACAAATACACTTCTAACGAAAATTTTGTATGCTAAAATTATTTTTCTTAATAAAAAATTTAATGTCATTCAGGTTGAGCCTGAACTCTAAGTACCCCAACCTCAGAGGCGGGGAGAGGGATTGGAGGCTGAACCAATAACCAAAGGCCAATGATTTAATCACTCATGCCTACATAATGAAAACTTCATAAAAATGCTAACAGATGAGTTTCAGAGAGCTTCCGGGCTGCTGAACACCTGGAGGTGCTGGGAGGGTGTGGTACCCAGAGAGGGCACAGAAGCTCTGCACCACTTCCCACACACCTCATCCCACGCATCTTCTCCATCTGGCTGTTCCTGAATTGTACCCTTTTACAATAAACCAATAATCTAATAAGTAAACTGTTTTCCTGAGTTCTGTGAGCCACTGTAGCCAATTATCAAACCCAAGGAGGGGGCTTTGGGAACCTCATATTTATAGCCCAGCAGTCAAAAGCAAAACTAACAACCTGGGAACTGTAAATGGCATCCAAGGGCGGTGGGGGCGGCGGGGGCAGCCTTGGGGGGCTGAGCCCTTAACTTGTGGGATGTGATGCTAACTCCAGGCAGACAGTGTCAGAATTGGACTGAACTGCAGGACATCCCGCTGGTGTCTGCAGAGAATTGGAGAAGTGGTTGGTGTGGGAAAACCCCTGCACATTTGGTGGCCAGAAGTATTGAAAGTACTGAAACAGATTTTCCCCTTTACAGCGGTTACTATCTGGACGAAATCTGGAAATATCACCCAGTCCCTCACTCCTTACATTGTAGTTTGAGGGTTGGTGACAGGCAGTCCATGTTACAAATGGTGGCAGACCAGTTTGTTACTGGTCCTGGAGGAGGTAAGAATCTGTTCCAAGGTCCTGGCCAGTCTCACCTTCCTTTAGAGGTAAAATGCCACAATGCCTCCCTCCTCCGACATTTACAAAAGTATACATCCGTGATGGACTGGAATTAAAAAGGAAAATGAAACGATCCTTCTGAAAGTTTTTTTTTTTAGCATTGCTGCCCAGAAGCCAAGTAGAAGTTTTGTAAGAAACTTTCATTTCTACATAATGAACTGGTTAATAAAAAAAAGATTGCTACAGTAAAATGCAAAACTTGAGTGGAATACATGAGCATATCCTCAATAACTATTAACCCAACTTAATAATGTTCATTCAGTATATATATACTTCCAAAATTAAAATGGGTACACAAAGCAAACAGAATGTTTAGCAAGCTATGGCATTATTTTACATAATTACTATCCACTGATAATAGCTTCCCTGCCTTTTCTTTCCCTCATATTGTCAAGGAAAATACCTGAATTGCTCCCCCTAAGGAAAACACAGCCAACTACAGCTGTGGGTGTCAGGCCTCTGAGAAGGCCCTGGTGGTCCCTGTGGAGCGTCCTCCAGGCCACTGCACGGAGCTCCAGTCTCTCAACGCCACGGCTGCATTTCCCAGTGGCACGGGGGAGCCTGGCAATAACTCACACTAGATGAACCAAAACAAAGTTGAGCAGAGAAAACATGGTTCTTGTGCAATTTTCTTGCTGTGTCTTCAAAAGTACCATGCAGTGAAGCTCTCAAAAAAAAAAAAAAAAAAAGAAGCAAAGCAGCAGTAAGCACCAATGCCTGATTTTAAATCTAGAATTAAGCACCTCTGTGAGGCCATTCTCAGAGCAGTTCTCGGCTGCCACTACTAGACAAGACCCCAATTAATATGCTGTTTGGAAGAACGATACATTTAACTATCTGGTTTTACTCATATTTCCAGGATTAATTTTCCACTTATGTGACAGTCTGTACCTTGACAGCATATACTTATGATACCATGCTTTTAATTACATAAACAATATTTACATTTTCTACATGAGGGAGTCAAAACCAAACATCACGCTACACGCAACAGCTTCACGAAAGCAGCAGTATCAGCTGAACAGTAGAGACAGATAACAGCCTTTTATGAGAGTCAGTCCAGGGAGGAGCTTCAAGATGGCGGAAGAGTAAGACGTGGAGATCACCTTCCTCCCCATAGATACATCAGAAATACATCTACACGTGGGACAACTCCTACAGAACACCTACTGAATGCTGGCAGAAGACCTCAGGCCTCCCAAAAGGCAAGAAACCCCCCCACGTACCTGGGTAGGGCAAAAGAAAAAAGAATAAACAAAGACAAAAGAATACGGACGGGACCTGCAACAGTGGGAGGGAGCTGTGAAGGAGAAAAGGTTTCCACACACTAGGAAGCCCCTTCGCGGGCGGAGACTGCGGGTGGCGGATTGGGGAAGCTTCGGAGCGGCGGAGGAGAGCGCAGCCACAGGGGTGCGGAGGGCAAAGCAGAGAGATTCCCGCACAGAGGATCGGTGCCGACCGGCACTCACCAGCCCGAGAGGCTTGTCTGCTCACCGGCCGGGGCGGGCGGGGCTGGGAGCTGAGGCTCGGGCTTCGGTCAGGGCGCCAGGAGAAGACTCGGGTTGGCGGCGTGAACACAGCCTGCAAGGGGTTGGTGCACCACGGCTAGCCGGGAGGGAGTCCGGGAAAACGTATGGAGCTGCCGACAAGGCAAGAGACTTTTTCTTCCCTCTTTGTTTCCTGATGCGCGAGGAGAGGGGATTAAAAGTGCTGCTTAAAGGAGCTCCAGAGACGGGCTCGAGTCGCGACTATCAGCGCGGACCCCAGAGACGGGCATGAGACGCTAAGGCTGCTGCTGCCGCCACCAAGAAGCCTGTGTGCGAGCACAGGTCACTCTCCACACCCCCCATCTGGGGAGCCTGTGCAGCCCGCCACTGCCAGGGTCCCGTGATCCAGGGACAACTTCCCCAGGAGAACGCACGGAGCGCCTTAGGCTGGTGCAATGTCATGGCAGCCTCTGCTGCCGCAGGCTCGCCCCACATACATACCCCTCCCTCCCCCCGGCCTGAGTGAGCCAGAGCCCCCGGATCAGCTGCTCCTTTAACCCTGTCCTGTCTGAGCGAAGAACAAACGCCCTCAGGCGACCTCCACGCAGAGGGGGGTCCGAATCCAAAGGTGAAACCCGGGAGCTGTGCAAACAAAGAAGAGAAAGGGAAATCTCTCCCAGCAGCCTCAGGAGAAGCGGATTAAATCTCCACAATAAACGTGATGTACCCTGCATCCTTGGAATACCTGAATAGACAACGAATCATCCCAAATAGAGGGGGTGGGCTTCGGGAGCAATGATATATATATATATATATTTTTTTTCCCTTTTTCTCTTTTTGTGAGTGTGCATGTGTATGCTTCTGTGTGTGATTTTGTCTGTATAGCTTTGCTTTTACCATTTGTCCTAGGGTTCTGTCTGATTTTTTTGTTTTTTTTTTTTTACTTAAAATTTTTTCCTTAATTATTATTTTTATTTAAATAATTTTATTTTACTTTATTTTATATTCTTCTTTCTTTCTTTTCTCCCTTTTATTCTGAGCCATGTGGATGACAGGCTCTTGGTGCTCCAGGCAGGTGTCAGGGCTGTGCCACTGAGGTGGGAGAGCCAAGTTCAGGACACTGGTCCACAAGAGACCTCCCAGCTCCACGTAATATCAAATGGCAAAAATCTGCCAGAGATCTCCATCTCAATGCCAAGACCCAGCTCCACTCAAGGACCAGCAAGCTACAGTGCAGGACACCCTATGCCAAACAACTAGCAAGACAGGAACACAACCCCACCCATTAGCACAGAGGATACCTAAAATCATAAGGCCACAGACACCCCAAAACACACCACCAGACGTGGACCTGCCCACCAGAAAGACAAGATCCAGCCTCATCAACCAGAACACAGGCACCAGTCCCTTCCACCAGGAAGCCCACACAACCCATTGAACTAACCTTACCCACTGGGGGAAGACACCAAAAACAGTGGGAACTACGAACCTGCAGCCTGTGAAAAGGAGACCCCAAACACAGTAAGTTAAGCAAAATGAGAAGACAGAGAAACACACAGCACATGAAGGAGCAAGGCAAAAACCCACCAGACCTAACAAATTAAGAGGAAATAGGCAGTCTACCTGAAGAAGAATTCAGAATAATGATAGTAAAGATGATCAAAAATCTTGGAGATAGAATGGAGAAAATACAAGAAATGTTTAACAAGAAACTAGAAGAAGTAAAGAGCAAACAAACAGTGATGAACAACACAATAAATGAAATTTAAAATTCTCTAGAAGGGATCAATAGCAGAATAACTGACACAGAGAAACGGATAAGTGACCTGGAAGATAAAATATTGGAAATAACTACTACAGAGCAGAATAAAGAAAAAAGAATGAAAAGAATTGAGGACAGTCTCAGAGACCTCTGGGAAAACATTAAACGCACCAACATTCGAACTATACGGGTCCCAAAAGAAGAAGAGAAAAAGAAAGGGACTGAGAAAATATTTGAAGAGATTATCGTTGAAAACTTCCCTAACATGGGAAAGGAAATAGTTAATTAAGTCCAGGAATCACAGAGGGTCCCATACAGGATAAATCCAAAGAGAAACACACCAAAAAACATATTAAACTATCAAAAATTAAATACAAAGAACAAATACAAATATTAAATTTGTATTAAATTAAATATTAAATTTGTATTTGTATTAAATTTTAATACAAATATTAAAATCAGCAAGGGAAAAAACAACAAATAACACATAAGGGAATCCCCATAAGGTTAACAGCTGATCTTTCAGCAGAAACTCTGCAAGCCAGAAGGAGTGGCAGGACATATTTAAAGTGATGAAGGAGAAAAACCTACAACCAAGATTACTCTACCCAGCAAGGATCTCATTCAGATTTGATGAAGAACTTAAAACCTTTACAGACAAGCAAAAGCTAAGAGAATTCAGCACCACCAGACCAGCTTGACAACAAATGCTAAAGGAACTTCCCTAGGCAGGAAACACAAGAGAAGGAAAAGACCTACAATAATAAACCCAAAACAATTAAGAAAATGGTAATAGGAACATACATATCAATAATTACCTTAAATGTAAATGGATTAAATGCTCCCACCAAAAGACAAAGACTGGCTGAATGGATACAAAAACAAGACCTGTATATACGCTGTCTACAAGAGACCAACTTCAGACCTAGGGACACTTACAGACTGAAAGTGAGGGGATGGGAAAAGATATTCCATGCAAATGGAAATGAAAACAAAGCTGGAGTAGCAACACTCATATCAGACAAAATAGACTTTAAAACAAAGACTATTACAAGAGACAGAGAAGGACACTACATAATGATCAAGGGATCAATCTAAGAAGAAGATATAACAACTGTAAATATTTATGCACCCAACACTGGAGCACCTCACTACGTAAGGCAAATACTAACAGCCATGAAAGGGGAAATCGACAGTAACTCAATCAGAGTAGGGGACTTTAACACCCCACTTTCACCAATGGGCAGATCATCCAAAATGAAAATAAATAAGGAGACACAAGCTTTAAATGATACATTAAACAAGATGGACTTAATTGATATTTATAGGACATTCCATCCAAAAACAACAGAATACACATTCTTCTCAAGTGCTCATGGAACATTCTCCAGGATTGATCATATCTTAGATCACAAATCAAGCCTTGGTAAATTTAAGAAAAACTGAAATCGTATCAAGTATCTTTTCCGACCACAACGCTATGAGACTAGGTATCAATTACAGGAAAAAAAATCTGTAAAAAATACAAATACGTGGAGGGTAAACAATACAGTACTTAATAACCAAGAGATCACTGAAGAAATCAAAGAGGTAATCAAAAAATACCTAGAAACAAATGACAATGAAAACACAGTGACCCAAAACCCATGGGATGGAGCAAAAGCAGTTCTAAGAGGGAAGTTTATGGCAATACAATCCTACCTTGAGAAACAAGAAACATCTCAAACAACCTATCCTTACACCTAAAGCAATTAGAGAAAGAAGAACAAAAAACCCCCAAAGTTAGCAGAAGGAAAGAAATCATAAAGATCAGATCAGAAATAAATGAAAAATGAAGGAAATGATAGCAAAGATCAATAAAACTAAAAGCTGGTTCTTTGAGAAAATAACCAAAATTGATAAACCATTAGCCAGATTTATCAAGAAAAAAAGAGAGACGACTCAAATCAATAGAATTAGAAATGAAAAAGGAGAAGTAACAACTGACACTGCAGAAATACAAAGGATCATGAGAGATTACTACAAGCAACTATATGCCAATAAAATGGACAACCTGGAAGAAATGGACAAATTCTTAGAAATGCACAGCCTTCCGAGACTGAACCAAGAAGAAATAGAAAATATGAACAGACCAATCACAAGCACTGAAATTGAAACTGTAATTAAAAATCTTCCAACAAACAAAAGCCCAGGACCAGACGGCTTCACAGGCAAATTCTATCAAACATGTAGAGAAGAGCTAACACCTACCCTTCTCAAACTCTTCCAAAATACAGCAGAGGGAGGAACACTCCCAAACTCATTCTACAAGGCCACCATCACTCTGATACCAAAACCAGACAAAGATGTCACAAAGAAAGAAAACTACAGGCCAATATCACTGATGAACATAGATGCAAAAAATCCTCAACAAAATACTAGCAAACAGAATCCAACAGCACATTAAAAGGATCATACACTATGATCAAGTGGGGTTTATCCCAGGAATGCAAGGATTCTTCAGTATACACTAATCAATCAACGTGATACACCATATAAACAAATTGAAGGAGAAAAAACATATGATCATCTCAACAGAAGCAGAGAAAGCTTTCGACAAACTTCAGCACCCATTTATGATAAAAACCCTCCAGAAAGTAGGCGTAGAGGGAACTTACCTCAACATAATAAAGGCCATATATGACAAATCCACAGCCAACATCATCCTCAATGGTGAAAAACTGAAAGCATTTCCACTAAGATCAAGACAAGGTCACCAAGTCTCACCACTATTATTCAACATAGTTTTGGAGGTTTTAGCCACAGCAATCAGAGAAGAAAAAGAAATAAAAGGAATACAAATTGCAGATGACATGATACTACACATAGAGAATCCTAAATATGCTACCAGAAAACTACTAGAGCTAATCAATGAATTTGGTAAAAACCATAATTCAAAAAGAGTCATGTACCAAAATGTTCATTGCAGCTCTATTTACAATAGCCAGGACATGGAAGCAACCTAAGTGTCCATCAACAGATGAATGGATAAAGAAGACGTGGCACATATGTACAATGGAATATTACTCAGCCATTAGAAAGGAACGAAACTGAGTTATTTGTAGTGAGGTGGATGGACCCAGAGCCTGTCATACAGAGTGAAGTAAGTCAGAAAGAGGAAAACAAATACTGTATGCTAACACATATATAAGGAATCTAAAAAAAGAGAAAAAAGAAAAAAGAAATGGTCAGAAGAACCTAGGGGCAAGAAGGGAATAAAGATGCAGACCTACTAGAGAATGGACTTGAGGATATGGGGAGGGGGAAGTCTAAGCTGGGACGAAGTGAGAGAGTGGCATGGACATATATACACTACCAAACATAAAATAGATAGCTAGTGGGCATAAGCCGCATAGCAGAGGGAGATCAGCTCGGTGCTTTGTGTCCACCTAGAGGTGTGGGATAGGGAGGGAGGGAGGGAGGGAGATGCAAGAGGGAAAAGATATGGGAACATATGTATATGTATAACTGATTCACTTCGTTATAAAGCAGAAACTAACACACCATTGTAAAGCAATTATACTCTAATAAAGATGTTTAAAAAAATAAAATAAAAAGAGAGCCAGTCCAGCATCGTGGCTAAGAGCAGGGATGCAGAAACCAGACTGCGGGGGTTCTGTTCTTGCCTCCACCACTTTCTAGTAATGGAATGCTCCCCCTTTCAGCTGTTTATTTTACCCATAATCTCCTTCTTTCCATCTGCCATAGAAACAGCTGTGATGCTGACACCAGATGCCTGTGGACTTTGAGAGCCTGCAGGACCCACCTCCCTGAGGGCTGTGAGGTCAAGACACGCTGACTCAGCAGCCCACACGGGCTGTAAGACGTCTGTGCAGAGCCATTGAACTTCAAAGTCACACTGAGTTGAATCATGAAGGCAGGAAAATTAGAATTCAACCTTCATTGTGGACAGCAAACTAGGAACAGTTTGATTCTAGAGCCCAGGTATATCTAAAAACATTCAAGGCAGGAACCATGGATCGATATTAAATTATATCCAACCACAGCACTAAAAAGAAATGACCTATCAAGCCAGGAAAAGACATGGAGGAAACTTAACTGCATATTACTAAGTGAAAGAAGCCAACCTGAAAAGGCTCCATACTGTATAATTTCAACTATATGACATTCTGGAAAAGGCAAAACTATGGACACAGTAAAAAGATGGGTAGGTGCCTGAGTTTGGGAGGATGGGAAGGGATGAATAGGCAGAGCACAGAGGATTTTTAGGGCAATGAAAATATCCTGTATGGTACAATAATGGATATATGTCATTATACATTTGTCCAAATACATACAATGTACAACACCAAGAGTGAACCCTACCTAATGTAAACTACGGACTTTGGGTAATTATGATGTGTCAGTGTAGGTTGATCAACTGTAAGAAATGTACTGTTCTAGTGCAGGATGCTGATCATGGGGGAGGCTCTGTATGAGTAAAGGCAGTGGGTATATAGGAAATCTCTACCTTCCTCTCAGTTTTGCTGGGAACCTCAAATGGCTCTAATAAAAGTTTTTATTAAAAAAGATTTTTTTAAGCTAAGCAAAAAATAAACAAATAAACCCTCTCAAAAACAAAACAAAAGACAAAGTAATACCACTTAACCACACTCCACATGTAATCTCCCTACAATGCCGGTCACCATCCCAGAGCAGAATCGACTACAGACAAGTCTGAGACCAATTCATGAAAGTTTAGGATTATTAACACACGGCTGTAATCATACTACCGACTCTCTGAGGACAGCTGCTGCTTTCCTGTATTATACGTATTATGCCCACACCACTGAACAGCATTTTCTTTGCATGTACTATTGACGTGGTTAAAAAAACAAATCTTTTACCTACTAGGCAAACTCACATAGGAACCCAGTGAAGACCATTATGATGGAATTCTTGAGAATTAAATGTTCTCCACACTGTAAAAAAAACTCATTTGTGGATGATGTTCAGAGATGCCAGACAACAAGAAAGTCCACGAAAATTAAGTGAAGAACGTATCTTTAGTCTACATGAGCATGCGAGATACAAACAAGAAGCATTAAGGTTCGCAGATCCTCCTGATAGAACTCTGAGAATTATCAGTAAAGAAGCGATAGTAGTACTGCGTTCACAACTTACTTCTCTCCTTCAGAAGGCATCGAGAAAAAAGGGGGAAATCTGTTAGACTAAACTCATCATCTCAATTGGAACAAGCCATTAATAAAGCCATTATTACTAATCCAGTTCTTGAATGGGTCAGATCAACCTCAAACAGAAAGACAAAATGCTCCACAGCTGGACACGGGACCCATCCCCTCACAGCACTGCCACCGGGCCCCGTGATGCTGTCCCCAAGGCCACCAGAGACTGATTCCAGAGCACTTTCCTCCTGTATTTTACTCTATGAGAAGGAGGGAGCACAAGGAGGGTAATGATGTTATTGAGCATATTCTGGCCATTACACGATTCTTGACACCTTATCTTATTCACTCAATCCTCCCCACAACAAGAGGTGGAATTTATTAGCCCCATTTCTCAGATGAGTAAACAGCCTACAAGACTAAGTAAATGGCAAAGCTAGGATTAAGACCAGGCAAAACTAGGATTAGGATCTTTTTGGTGTATTCCATTAACACCACATCTAACCTTGCAACCAGAATGATCTTTTGAAAATAAATTTCCTACCATTCTCCTGGTTTAATACCCTGCAATAACTCCCTGTCGCACTTGGAATGTCAACAAATTCCTTAATGTCATCTATAGGATTTGGCCTCTGTTCACCTTTCCCACCTTCCATCTCCTCCTTTCTAACCACCATGAACTCATAAAACTCTTCTCTGACTCAGAGCCACCACCCATGCTGCTCTGCCAGGAATGTCCTCTCTCCTGGTTCTTTTTCATACTAGACTTGACTGCCACCTCCCCAGGGAGGCCTTCCCTGACTGCCCCATCTTGAACTCCCTTGCTATTCACTATCGCTTTTCCTCATGGCACCCATCATACTTTGTCAGTGTTGGGATTTATTGTCTGTCTTGTCCACTTAAAGCTGAGCTACACCAGGACTGCGCCCGGGTCTGCTTTGCTCATGACCACCTACCCCATACCTGGCACTTGATAAGCATTTGGCCTGGTCACAGACACCTGTCTCTTCCCACTCTGAGTGCCCCCCAGGCAGAGGCTGGGTCACAATAGTCCTGGTTCTGTCCTGTCCAGTTTGCACAGTGCTTGCTACACAGGACAGAACACATGTTTACTGAAGAAACAAACACACGCATAAAAAATAACCTCAGAACTACATCCCAAAAGAACGCAGATATCCCATAAGGCCATTTATGATGGTCATACCCGAAAGGCAGTCTATTTTTATACAAGTAACTGGGTACATTTATTTTACTACTGCAGAAAAGTGACTGCTTTGTTTTGGTTAATGACTAATTTGAAAGTCCTCTTAATAAGGATATGTTTACTGGCTTATTTACTGGATTACTCGACAGCTCTTAGAGTTGCAGGTATTGATTCTGGGTGTCAGTGGGCATGTGTGTCAGATAAACTGGCTGGACTGCATGTTCTCTGGGGCCGCTTTCCTAAAGGTGAGAGGCGCCCCCCAAAGAAAGCGTTCGTATCCCAGGGCACCTGCACAGAAGCTCCCTCCGCCTGGGGTGCCCTCCCCCCGCACGGCCTGCTCCCCTCGGGGAAGCCTCCTTTCACTCTCGTGTTAGCGCTGCTGCTGCCTGCACCGCCTCACCTAGGCTGCCTCGCGTTACTCAGCTCTTTTCCTCACGGTACCTTTCACCATTTTAAACCATCTCCTTTACCTGGTTACTTATCTACAGACCTTCTCCGCTGGATCTAACAGTTATAAGATCCATGGAAATAAGGGCTTCCCTCTATCTTGTTCTTAGTGCCTAGAACATTGTCAGGCACCAGATTAATAAATATCTGTTAAGTGAATGAATGGATATATGAAGTCCGTGGCTCTCATCACTAGGTTACTAGTACCATTTGAGACAACGTGATGTTTCCCTGAGTAACTCCACTCTTTGAGGTTTGTCTGAAAACCAGTCAAATGTATATGCAGTGTTATGTTTTTACAAATCTTTATTAGGGGAAATTTCAAACACATACAAATGCAGAGGGAATAGTATAATACAGCATCACACAACATCACACACCACATCCATCGTATAACAAGAGAATACAACGAACCCATCCTCAACAAGTATACATACATGGCCAGCCTTGTGCAGATAAGGAATAGCTAATGCTCCTGAGATAAGGCCATTGGAGAATTTCAAAAGTTATATTAATGTCCGAGCCAAGGTGGATTCATATTCAGTTCTGGAAACAAACAAGTAGATTACAAACTTCCAAAGGGCTCATCTAGGTTTTACACGGTACTAAGGATAGGAAGCACTCCTTTCCCCAAGGACCTCAGTCCTCCTGTATCCAGACGAAAGCCTACGAGCACCAGAAAGAGATGATCGACAGCCCCAAGGGGTCAGCCACACCTCTACTCCTGACTAGGTGTTCATTCTGGGGCTGCTGTACTCACTCCCATTCGACCTGCTCTGTTATCTAGTCTTCCAGCACACAGCAGGCAGGACAGCCACCATCCAAGGCTAAGAAGGGAGGCGACAGCGGGACTGGTCTCCTGACAACCCAACACTGTGACAGGAGATGGGAAGCTCAGAGCAACCCAAGCTCCTTTCATCACACGGACAATAATAGCCGCTCATGATCACGTCCAGTCACCTCTGCCTCTGCTTAAGACAGAGTGGAAAGCAGAGCAAAATGGTTAAGGTCTGGCGTTTGAAGGAGTAAGCGTCAGTTATCTGGAAATTTTACTTATATTAAAATACTTATGGGTGGGAAAATCTAAGCAGCAGGGAGAGCTGAAAATTTTTTTTATCAGAATAAGAAATATTTTAGATAAGGATTATACCCAATTTTCAGTTATTCAGAATTGAGCTTCTCTGGGCTTCCCTGGTGGCACAGTGCTTAAGAATCCACCTGCCGATGCAGGGGACACGGGTTCTATCCCTGGTCCGGGGAGATCCCACATGCCACAGAGCAACTAAGCCCGTGTACCACAACCACTGAGCCTGCGCTCTAGAGCCCGTGAGCCACAACTACTGAAGCCCGTGAGCCACAACTACTGAAGCCCGCGAGCCACAACTACTGAAGCCCGTGAGCCACAACTACTGAAGCCCATGAGCCACAACTACTGAAGCCTACATGCCTAGAGCTCGTGCTCCACATCAAGAGAAGCCACCACGATGAGGAGCCCGCACACCACAACGAAGAGCAGCCCCCGCTCACCGCGACTAGAGAAAGCCTGCATGCAGCAATAAAGACCCAACGCAGCCATAAATAAACAAACAAAAGAAACAAATAAATAAATAAAATGTATAAGAATTGAGCTAGCTTCTCTGCTTTTGGTTTTAGTATTTTGGTAGAAGACGTGTCATTAGATGCAGTTTTCATTTCAGTCTCCATCTCTTTTATATGTTCAAGGCCAAGAGAATATAGAACAGTAACCAACAGAAGAAAACATACTCCTGACAAGGCCCAAAATAAAATCTATCTAATGTGCCCAAATCAGCAGACCTTGTACCTGTCATAAAACAAGTCTTTTAAAAAAAGATAACTCAGTGTCCTTCGCATCATCATCTTCACTTCTCCCCACTCACCAAACAGGAAGGGAGGGAGGGACAGAGGAAGGAAGGTAGGAAACTTTTTTTGTTTACAATCATTGGGAAGATAATCGTTTTCATCAGTGTTTTCATACACAAAATCTTTCTTTGCCTGGAGACATTTACAAAAAGATAATTTTGGTTTGGGCCCTTTTTGTCACTCTGCTACTTTCGTAGAATATAATTCCAAGGGCAATGAATATCCTTTAAAAGCTGAGACCTTATTCTTCTCGTCAATTTACAAAACTCCCTCTTTGCCCTACTCTTATTCACTCACACACACACACACACACATTTGATCATTTGGCCTATAAACACTGTATACATAACACTTTCTAAATCAAAAGTGAACTGAAAATAAGTTTGCCCTTAAAGGTTCACATCCTCCCTCAAGACAAATGGACATATCTTAAGGTACTAGAAGATTCTACCGCAATCCTGAGATCTAGGTAAAAGGAGCCAATGTAAACGATGGAAAATATATTAATGATGCCTTTCCCAAGGAGTATTCAGGGGAGGATTATTACTGCGAGATACACTAAGAGGGAGGATTCTATAATCAAACATGTTTTTGAACTCCTGTCTCTACTAGCTCCCCATTTAAATATTCACAAAGCACAAAAGTGTATTGAAGGCTCTGAGAACTCCTGTAGCAAAGAAACTGATTTAACTTTATTTTACTGCAGAATTACTTTTCCCTATGTGGCAACCGTTTATATCAGTTCAGGAGAACACAGTTCAAGGAAAGTTGAAAAAAATCTCAAGTAACAAAACCCAGTTAATATAGAAAAAAACACTCACAGGCTCCACTTTATGAAAGAGGAAAAACCTACTCACTCTGAGACCTACCTTCAAAAGTGTCATAGGACCGTAACGATGACACCTGTAACTCCTTAGAACAATCTTTCCAGAAAATGTTTCTAAATTTTAAAACAAATATAACCTGCTGAGCTTTTTATTAGAGCTTTGGTCATTTCCACAGAGGTATCTGAAACTAAACAATGGGAGTGCCCCTAAAGTGGCTCCCCCGGTAGGGGGCACAACGGAAGAGAACACCTGCCAATTCCTGAGGAGACACAAGGTGGGGAAGGGAGCGGAAGGGAGGAGAATGCCTTTGGAAAGCCGAGCACAGGAAGAAGAACACGTCTCAGTATCTTCCTGTGCTCTGAAGATTAGCCTGCTTCTAGCTAGAGCATCTGGGTTTCAGCTGTCCCTCCACCTCCACAAAAGATCAGCCCTTAAAGGGAGTGTGGTTTTCACAGGGAAGGACACATACACAAGATCCTGCAGAAACAGGGCTGTGATTCCAGACCTAGGAGAGTCAGGTTAAGAACTAACAACCCCTGGAGAAGGCACAGCAAGTCCATTCTCTAGAAGGTCTCCCGAAATGAGGACAGTCAGTATTCCCACAAATGAAAGCAAACCACTTGGAAATTCCCCACGCAGACTCAGGGAATTTGACCAGAAAGGGGTCAAACTCTGAAGCTTTAAATGGCAAGTTGACTTGCCGAATTTGGGGTCCATATTGCTTTCCAAATAACCAATAAAGAAACAGACCTGAAGAATGGAAAAAGACATGGTGGCGATCCACACAATGCAATCCTTTATAGCTGTGCAAGAACGTGAACTACAGTTATTAATGCTACACATCAATGTGGAGGAATCTCCAAAACATAAATGCTGAGAGAAAGAAGCAAGTCCCCAAATAATATATTGTGTATGGTTCCATTTCTATAAAGTTCCCCAATAAGGGCAAAACTAAACAAAATATTGTTTGGGGATGCACAGTTAAATGTAAAACTGTTTTTAAAAATAAGAAAGAAAGAAAGAAAAAAGCTAAGGGACACAATGAACACAAAAATCAGGAAAGTGAGGTTATTTTGAAAGCAATACTGCCTTCCGTCCACTCTCCTTTTCTTAAGCACAGGTAATCTGTTTCTTCAGCTGAATGGAGAGTATGTGGGTGTTCATTTTTATTATTATTAGTCTTTATGTATGTTTTACACACTTTTGTATATATGGTATATTTCAAAATTTAAAAAAAAAAAACAGTGACTCTCCTTAAGTCTTAAAAAAAAAATTTTTTTTAAATGAAGTGGATGAATCAGGAGACTTCTATTAGGAGAGACTCATCAACCATGGTAAGGTCAAGAATGCCCCTGGAACTCAACTGGTCTTTGCAATTAAAACAGGAAATTCCATGACATCTTCCTCGTTCCAGAGACGTGGAGGCTGCCAGACGCAAGCCCCTGCATTTTTTTGGTAGTTGGCAGTCTAGGTTTTTTTCATTTTTGTGGAAAGACAATATACGGTGATTAGGAGTGACCCTCCACACAATTACGGCATTAATGGACACAAATTTTCAAATGAACCACTTAGACAAATGACAAGGGACAGCAAAAAGGCAGCAGACCCAAATCCTCCATGAGCTGCACTTGAAGGTTCACATAAAAGCTCTTTAACCCTTTCCAAACTTCCCCCAATTCTCCAGTCACCTTTTCCCAACATTGCAGCTGGGAATATGCCAGCAGTCTTTGTGTCTGACCTCAGGTGGCAGGAAGGGCAAAACTCTCAAAACTCTTTCCCTAAGAGTCATCTAGCATAGCAGCTCCAGGAGGACAGTCACCGGTATGTACACAGTAAGCTCGTCAGGTCAGCCATGTCTCATCCTGTAATATCTTCTGCACCTACTTCAATAGCTAATACCTGGAGTTGCTCAAAAATCTTTCACTTCAGTAAGTCAGAAAGAGAAAGAAAAATACCATATGATATCACTTATATGTGCAATCTAAAATATGACACAAATGAATCCATCTATGAAACAGAAACAGACTCACAGACATAGAGAACAGACTGGTGGTTGCCAAGGGGGAGGGATGGCGTGGGAGGTTGGGGTGAGCAGATGTAAGCTATTATATATAGACTGGATAAACAACAAGTTCCTACTGTATAGCACAGAGAACCATATTCAATATCCTATGATAAACCATAATGGAAAAGAATATTTAAAAAAAGAATGCATATATATATATGTATAACTGAATCACTTTGCTGTACAGCAGAAATTAACACAACATTGTAAATCAACTATACTTCAATAAAAAAAAATCTTGTACTTCAAAATAAGATTCCAGAATTTAAAAATTAATTCTATTTAAAACTTTTGGGAAAAAAACTCCCATGATCACTGAATAAATATCTGTTAAAACTGAAAGATACCATAGTGAGCAGATTATATTTCCAGTTACATAATATTTGAAATATTAACATGCTTAGAAAAGTCACATCTGTAGGTTCCAGCAGGACCTGTATTTGATTTGGAATATTTTCCTGCCATTAGCTACAGTGCTTGTTAGAGCTGCTTACAACAGACATTTTAGGGGTTTTCTGCACAACTTCCAGTCTTGGACTTGAAATAAGTTATGCTATGTGCCCACAGGATGCTCTCCGTGCTGTTAATTTACAGTTCAATGTGTGAGTGTGCCTCATGGTCCTTTTGTCTGATTTAAACGTTTAAATTTCTTCTCGGATTAACTGATAAAAGTACTTTTATAAATAAATTGCAGATTTTTTTAGTCACTCGAGTAATAGGACTTGGCAGGTGAAATGAAAAGTCTACAAGCAGTAAACACATTTCTACTGAGGACAGACTCTCTTCAATAAAGCTTGCATTTAGGCTGGACTAAATATTCTTTCTTTGCCCAAAGAAAAAATTTGTCTCCCTTACAGAGAATAGAACAAGGACAAGAGTTATAGGAAGGACAGCACTGTGAGCTGAGAAGATCTGGATCAGAAAGGGCAAAAGCCAGAGAAAAAGGAATCTTCAAAGAAGATTAAGCAGCGAAGTCTCCCACGTGTAGATGGAAATACACTTACTATAATTATTATGTTCCACGCACAGTTTTTTTCTCTTGTTGCTGGTTGTAGGTGGGTATGAAATGAACACTGGGCTGCTTCAGAAGTGACAGCAACAAATGCCTATAAAACATGGGTTAACTGGCCTCCCCTACACCTTATGATGTACAATAGCTAAGACAGGAGATAGATTTGGATATACTCTTTAAGAAAGTGTACTATCTTTACACAGGATCTCCATATTAGAATCAAATCAAATTCACCCCTCCCTCTAAACGTGCTTTCCAAAAGAAAAAACAAATCAACAAATACTTCAAATCCATCCATCAGGTACCTGGGAGGAGAAGATTCAAGTTGGAGGGACTGACAAGAGCAAAAACACTGAGGCAAGTGTGTGTCTGGGGACCGAGATGTTAAGAGGTCTTCTTCAGGACGTGTTCTGAAGTTAGAGCAGAGTCTTCTTGCCTGGGCCAGCCTCCCCTGGATTATCACCAGGAGAAATCTTGGTGTTAATCCTTCTAGGAGAAATCTTGCTCTCTTATCTCAGAACCCAGTGATTATGAAAGTAGGTAATTATCTATACTCAGACTGTTTATTGTGGCGAAATATACATAACATACCATTTATCATTTTAACTTTAATTTTCAGCGTGCTCATGAACTGATGTGAGGTGTGCGGGTAAAAGAGGAACCAATGAGAAAGCCAACTGTTCAAGAGGAAGACTGGAATCACCGTCTACTAAAACAGTAAGACTGTGAGAAGAGCGAGTTTGGGGGGGAAATCAGGAGTTTGGTTTTAAACATGCTAACTTTGAGAGGCCAATGAGACATCTAAGTGGAGAAGGCAAGTAGGCAGTCTAGATACACAAGAGGTCAGAATAAAGATGATGCTTAAAGCTACGTACCTGGATGACATTATATTCTATCTCGTGTAGATGGTTTTTCCATCACTTTAAAGAGACGGTTTCACGACAGAAAGCAGAACATTTCCCATGCACTGAACTTAGGAGAGCACATAAACAACACATCCCTGTGGGTAGGGGCAGATCGTCCATAGTGTGTGCATATGTGCCCACTGCATTCAAGTGAAGTTCATCACCTCAACGCTTAATTAAGAAATAGGTTCAGCGCTTCCCTGGTGGCGCAGTGGTTGAGAGTCCGCCTCCCGATGCAGGGGACACGGGTTCGTGCCCCGGTCCGGGAAGATCCCACATGCCGCGGAGCGGCTGGGCCCGTGAGCCATGGCCGCTGAGCCTGCGCGTCCAGAGCCTGTACTCCGCAGCGGGAGAGGCCCCAACAGTGAGAGGCCCGTGTACCAGAAAAAAAAAAAAAAAAAGAAATAGGTTCAATTAACTGCAGTCATTCATGGAGAGTGGCCATGAGAATAATGACAAAGACAGTGTTATCTCTTAGAAGGGAAAAGGGACACTTAGTAAAGAGACACTTAGCTGTCAGTTTGCTCTAGAAATTACTTACTTAAAATAAAGAGAATATTTGGGTAGGAGAGAGGCAAATCAGAAGGAAAACTGTTTGGTAGTATAAATAGTGACATTTACTAAAGATGTCAATTATTTCTACCCTGCCCCTAACCCAAATCTTATGAGAATCTGCTGTGCCCATAGCACCGAAGAGGCAAGCATATTGATGACACTCTCAGGATAACTGCTCATCTTACAGTGAAGATGTCCGACAAGCATGTAATGGAAGTGGTCATTACATCCAAGTATCTATTAATTCTGAAAAGAAAAGCATTGTTTATCTTTTGTTAAACTATAAGCCTGCCAAGAAATTCAGTTCTTATAATGTTCCATGAGTTCCTAAATTTGTCTATCTCCTTGTGTATTTGAGAACACATCTAGATGGTTTTCCTGGGATTCAAAACAAAGTTTAGCTAGCTGCTTCTTGACTAGACAACATCCCCAATTCCACACTCACTGAGAAAGCAGAGGACTAATAAGAAGGAGACTGAAACTTTCTTTGATGTAAAAATTACTTGTAATTTAGGTGTGCAATAACTGGAGAATGCTTAAATAAAAGAGGGCGTATGCAGAGGAAGACTACCTTATAGTCAGATCTGAAAGTGCTGCCTTAAAATGTAATCAGAATCCAGCAATTCCACTTCTGGGTTATCTACCCAAAAGAACCGAAAGTAAGGGCCCAAAAAGATATTTGTGTATCCATGTGCACAGCAGCATTATTGGCAACAGTCAAAACACGGAAACAACCCAAATGTCCATCAACAGATGAATGGATAAACAAAACGAGATATATACACACAGGAAATATTATTCAGCCTTAAGGAGGAAATTCTGAGGCATGCTACAACATGGATGAACCTTGAAGGCATCATGCTGAGTGAAATAAACCAAAACCAAAAAGACAAATATTGAAAGATTCCACTTATATGAGGGACTAAGAATACTTAAATTCATACAGACATAAAGTAGACTAGAGGTACCAGGAGCTAGGAGAAGGAGAAATAGGAAGGTATTGTTTAATGGGTACTAAGCTTCTGTGTGGGATGATGAAAAAGTTCTGAAAATAATGATGGTTGCACAACACTGTGAATGTACCTATCACCGCACTGAGAATAGTTAAATGATAAATGGTATGTTATGTATATTTCACCACAATAAACAATCTGAGTCTAGATAATTCCCTACTTTCATAATCACTGAGTTCAGAGACAGATAAAAAAGCAAGATTTCTCCTAGAAGGAACAGGGTGGTGATCATCCAGGGGAGGCTGGCCCAGGCAAGAAGACTCTTGGTATCAACAAGCAGTGTGCATCCCCCCTGCAGCGCTGGAGCCCCAGCCCCCAAACACCCGGGGGGCAGACGCTGTCAGAGGAGCGACAACACCTTAACTATTCATAATCGACAGCCGGGTGATACGTGAAAGTCAGACTTTAAAGAGAAAAGCCATTCAGAATCGTCCTATTAGGTACACTGGGTAAAAGTGCAGGCTGTGAGAAAATACAATGTATGAAAGCTGTAAATCTCCTGCCAAAGTTGAGGTTTCTACTTCCCAGGCTGGTTTAAGGATGAAAATAAACCAAGATCAGGGAGCGACTGAGCTGGGCCAACTCATCTCACTCTCAGACTTGGTAAAATATGGTTTGACGAACCAAAATGAACACCACTCAGGTATATATTATATGCTTCTCTACAGCTTGGGTATTTCGTGTAAACATACTCTTGGAGTTTCATTTTTTTTAATTGAAGTATAGTTGCTGTAAAATATTATATAAGTTACAGGTATACAATATAGTGATTCGCAATGTTTAAAGGTTATACTCCATTTATAGTTATCATAAAATATTGGCTATATTCCCTGTGTTGTACAATATATCCTTGTAGGTTATTTTATACATAATAGTTTGTACGTCTTAATCCCCCATACTGCCCCTCCCCACCTTGGAGTTTCTTATTCTTCAAACTGTTTGAAGTGCTCCAAACCAGTCTTGGATGAAGTTCAAAGGAATCTTTTCACACCAGTTAGCATAGATAACAGGAATCAGGATGCTCTTAGGAAGCCTGGGGGGGGGGGGGTGGTGACAGTAGGTCCAGGTAGCTAAAAACCTGGGGATTTGGTGAAACAAGTTAGAACCTGGCAACACCAATTTGCTTGCTATATCAGAGGCCACCCCCAAAGGACACTTTGGGAAACAGAGGCCACAATTAGTTCTACTTCACTGACCACAAAGGAAACGACAGTTCAGGGTTCATTTTATGCTGCTATATACAATCATCCCTTGGTATCCTTGGGGGATTGGTTCCAGGACACCCTACAGATACCAGAATCCGCAGATGCTCAAGTCCCTTATATAAAATGGCACAGTACAATCAGGCCTCCATATCCGTATGATTCAAGTAGACTGTAAAGCAGTAAGCGCCTCACTATAAATACCTCTTCTTTGCTGCTCTGTATCATGCTGTCCAAGACATCTTGCTATTACAACAGTACAACGCAAGGAATATTTCCCTGCTCCAAGGAAGGCCACGTGTGCTGAAGGACAGCAGATTATGCCACCCGAAAATATGTTTCTTCGGCGTAAGGATTACTTGAGAAATAGCAGATATTGGAGAAGCTCAGAAAACAGAGAAGTTACCCTTTTTTAAGGGACATCTACATTTATAAAGGAAATAACCATTGTAATATTATCCCTCTCTGTACCAGGAAAAGAAGGATGACTCTAAATCACAAGAAACTCAATGGAGATGGCACGGACTTCAATCTAACAACCCTTACCCTTGTTTATACTGTTCTTGTTCTTTTCCTGGTAAATTCATGTAACTGCCCCACCACACACACACACACACACACACACACACACATGTAACTGCCCCACCACACACACACACACACACACACACACACACACACACACACACACACACACACACACACACACTCACACCCCTACCTTTCTTTTGTCTTTAGCTGAAGATGATATTTAAAGGTGGTGGCTTAGGCCCCCTCAGGGAGTTACTCATTTTTGCTTGGGTCTTTCTCATGTATACATGTTAATAAACGTGTATTTTTCTCTTGTTAATATTTTATTACAGGGTTCTCAGCCATGAACTCAAGAGGGTAGAGGGAGAATTATTTTTCCTCCCCTACTGTGTTAAATGTCATCATAAGATAACCATCCAGAAAGTTATAATGTTTAAAAAGACATTAGCAAAAACACATAATAGAGGTCACATCAAATCCTAAACTTCAACTTCACAATAATTTGGGTCACACTAATATTTTAAAGGTGAACTTAGAAAGATCAGTATGCAATGGAAATGCTGACAAAGAATTTAAGGTAAGATCACAGACACTATAAGTAGATGTAAAAGCTAAACACAAGATTACAAATAATTTGATCATATGAGCATTCCAGAACGAGCTCATGTCATAAGCAGTAACTCAAAAGAATTTCTCCAACAAACAGAGCAGCTCTTCAAGAAAAAGGTGCAAGACGCCCATAATTAATTTTCTAAATCATTAACTGCTTTGTAGAGATTAGAATAAAGTATGCTTTGGGCTAAAAACCATATTCCAGTCACCTGGTTTTACCTTTTTGTTATTTTTTTTTTTTTTTCGGTACGCGGGCCTCTCACTGTTGTGGCCTCTCTCGTTGCGGAGCACAGGCTCCGGACGCGCAGGCTCAGCAGCCATGGCTCATGGGCCCAGCCGCTCTGCGGCATGTGGGATCTTCGCGGACCAGGGCACGAACCCCTGTCCCCTGCATCGGCAGGCGGACGCTCAACCACTGCGCCACCAGGGAAGCCCGGGTTTTACCTTTTTGACCTCCTTCTCCAGCAGGAATGAAGCACTACACATGCGTGTCTTAGTCAACCTTCATGATAGTACCAATCCCACGACCACAGACAACAGTCAACGGCATATCGTTGAAGGACAGCTGACAAGTGGGGAGACTGTTACATGAGCCTCACTAACCCTTAAGGCAAAGAAAAGGAACTATAAATGGGGTTACGGTCTGCTTGCAATGCTTAAAAAGATGGTACCATTCCTGAAGTGTATTATCCTTCTACTCTTCGAAGGGTAAAATGAATTAAGAGGTATCCCAAACTTGTCCGGGTGCTATGGGAACCAGAATGCAGAGCAAAATCACCCCTTTCTTAGGAATTCACAAGTTATTTTGAAATTTTCGTCAATACACATCAAACCATTCTGGGGTATTTACTTAGGAAGTAGACAGAGTAAGTGTAAACTTAGCTGGAACTGCAAAGAACAGTAAGAACTTGTAAGGGAGGTTACAAAGGCCTAGTTCCTTAGCTTCCTAAGGGAGGCAGTCAACAACGGAGTGACAAACAAATTCCTCAGGTGACAGATCATTTTTTTATATAACAGATTTATGGATTTCCATAGAGACCATAACTACTTTAACTTCCGGGAGACATCTTAATTGGAAAGGAACTTGATGGTGTCATCAGGAAAAACACCCTTCAGAAAAGGTCTTGCTTTTCCTAAAGCTGTCTGACTCCAGAGGTCATACAAAGGCCAATCCACGCTCCTGCCAAATTGGCTGGGCAGGATGCAAGGTGGACAAGAAGAAGCTGGACCTGCCAAACATTGCCTCAACGTTCTCTACAGCCCAAGGACCAAGAGTCACGGAAATTTCACAGGAGACCACAGGGTTGGGGAAGAGAAAGGGGCACTGACGAAATCACTGCTCAGATCACACCACTGCCTTAGAGCTGTAAAACATTTCTAACCAGGTTTTCTGAGAGTTGACTCACTTGATCACAGTTAACAACCCACGGCGTTCAGAGGGTCAATATTACCACTGACACGCTAGGGCTTAATCCAAGGGGCTAAGTAATATGCCTAAAATTTAATAGACCTAGAAACTAGTTCTCTGGATTCTAAGTCCTGTGGTTTCTCAGCTAGTCAACATCTAAACATATTTTCAATTAAGAGAGGTCCTTCCTAAAATATTAATGAAACTCACATATATGCATAATACCCTCGCTATTCTTTCATGGGAAAGCACTGCATTCTTGAGGTTTTGTTTTTCATGTTTGGTGTTATGCACATATTACTTTTAAAACTGTAAGGGGTGAGGGCTTCCCTGGTGGCGCAGTGGTTGAGAGTCCGACTGCCGATGCAGGGGACGCGATTCGTGCCCCGGTCCGGGAGGATCCCACGTGCCACGGAGTGGCTGGGCCCGTGAACCATGGCCGCTGAGCCTGCGCATCCGGAGCCTGTGCTCCACAACGGGAGAGGCCACAGCAGTGAGAGGCCCGTGTACCGCACCAAAAAAAAAAAGGGGTGAACTACGGAGAGCCTTTATGATGAAGTGATAGTTCAGTGCCGAGACTTTTTTGGTTGGTGGCTGGTTGATTTATTCTGAGGTCAAGAGAGTTGGATTGTCATTGTGGTCTTGACTTACTTTGGTTGCCTTAGATAAATTCTTTACTCTTCTTTCCGATTCTGAGGAGAACTTCCTCTATCAAAGGCATATCAAATACAATCTGTATTCATGAAATAGGATCCCGTGGGGTCTCAAAGAGAAGTGATGTGGCATAAAAGAATCTGATATTCTAACTAACTGAGCTGCTGAGAATCTACTGAACACTTCATGTTTAGCACCACAACAGAAATAAGAACTCCATGTGACAAATATACCCTTCTAAATGCTCACATCTTGGGAAGACAAAATAAAAACAAGGGACACAAAACACTGAGTTCTCAAAACTTTTTTAAAATAATGGCAGTAGTAAAAGACTAGACAATGGAGAACAGAAACTACATGTGCTCATGAGAATAGAAATACTAGAACTTCCAAAAAATTTTTAAATGCTGTTTCTTCTGATGATATCTGTAATACTCAGTTATTGGGGGGGGAGAGAAATACAGAAAAGCATAAAGATAAAAATAAAAGCCCTTGTAATCCCATTACCCAGAAATGAGGTAACTACTGTTAACATTATGGTGCAGTATACTTGTAGACTTTTTTCTATGCCTCTCTTTCCCACAATGGGTCTCACAATGTGGTCCCCAATTAAGAGCATCAGTATCTGGAAACTTGTTAGAAAAGCCAATTCTCAGGCCCCAACCCAGACCTACTGAATAAGAAATTCTATGGGTGGGACCCAGCAACCTGTATCTTAACGAGACCTGTAGATGATTCTGATGTGTGACAAAGTTTGAGAACCTCTGACATATGCCACACACACACACACACACACACACACACACACATTTCTCTCCCCAAAATGGGGTCATGACATACACATTGTTTAAAATTTTAAACCCATATCGGGCACCAAGCTTATATTTTGTAAATTAACTAAATACTGCATACTCTACTGTATGCCTGAATGTCTTCTGTAAAAGTGAAAAATATCACAAAATGGTTCATATAACAAATGCAATTAAACATCAGAGTCAGCCAGACTAAAACACTGATGGCTGAATAATAAACAAGTCAGTTAGAAATGTGCGAACCTATCAAAATCCACTTTTAAAAAAATCCCTAAGTAGTTTCATAAGGTTTTTAGATCTTTTTTTAAGAAATAAGGAACATCTGTAATAGCTTCTCTATCCTGTCCATGAATCTATTTTGGGGTTACTTAGGAACCCTGCTTTTGTTTTCCAACATACCAGGGCCAGAAACAGTTCCCTGACCCACCAGTCTGCCCACACTGGAACTGTCACCCAAACATCCTTGTGACGTAGACCACTATGGCACAAATTCCAGAAAAGCGATGCAAGCTCTGGAAGCCTATGTACAGGCCAGGGGCCTTGAGTGGGATAACGGGGTTGAAGCAAGGAGGAAGTCTGTGAGAAAAGGAAGAGAAGAAAACTGGAGTAAGCAGTTCCAACATCCCACGAAGACCTTGCTTAGTTTCACCAAGTTATTTCTCGAGTCCTGGAACATATACATTTCGAAAATCTTTGCCAGCTCCAGGGAAACCACAATGGAGTAAAGCAGAGGAAAAGTCAAGCTTTTTATTTGCTCAAGGTTATCCAAAAACTGAACTGGAAAAAAAATCAGTTCATGGTAAGATTAAAAATATCTGCAATATATCATTGTTACTTTATAAAACAGATAAGCTTTGTGACCTTAGGCACATTGTTAAATCTTTCTGGGCCTCAGTTTCCTCTTCTATAAGAGTGATACGATTGGAGGAGGTGACCTTAAGAGTTGTCGAGTGATGGCAACAAAGGAAACCCGAGACAGTGCGAGTATAAGATTTTGCAGCATCTGTAAAAGATTTTTTGGCTTGCCCTCTCTCCCCTCAACAACAAAGAAAATACATTCCAAATACATTCTTCTTGTTAGAAACTTCACAAGTACAGCTAGACAAGGTATCGCAGGCACAGGATGAAAGGTGTTGTGGAGAAACAGTTAACCTGCAGACTGAAGCCAGGATGCCCAGGCCCGAGTGCCAGGTTCACCACTTACCAGCTGGGTGACTTGCCCAAATCACCCACCACTGAGCCTCGGTTCGCTCATTTAGAAAATGGGATTAACAGAGTCTTGCGAGGATTAAATGATTGTGCAAAGTGCATAAAACAATTTCTTATCTGTATGTTTTAGCTATTATTATGATCAATAATATTGTTAGTCATACTGGATGTTATTAACAGGTAGAAGCTACGAAGTAGCTATGGTCTGGAAGTACCACTGAAATGTAATATGTGTGCCAGAAACCATAAAATATGTACCTAGATGACCTGGGGCCACCAAAAAGGCCGATGATGGATTGGGTCAGGTAAGTGAGCATGTTAGTCCTAAATCGCGGAGACTACCTACCCTGTTGTTTACTACAGCAGTATCTTTCAAAGGGCAACTTTTCAACCCACAGGTAGAGATCAAAGTAGCTCAGAGAAAAGACTCAAGGCTACACGTCAGAAGAGAATCGAGTTCAAACCCCAGCACCTCCACTCCTGAGCTATGTGGCTTCCAACAAATTGCTTAAACTGAGATTTATGGCCCTCATCTCATAAAATGATATACTTTCATCCACCCTACAAGACTGTTATACACCTAGCACAGGAACAGCCGTACAACAAGTGATCGATAAATGTTAGTAATAATGGTGCTGTCTTAAAAGGGGAGGAAATACCTCAAATAAAAGGTCCAGTGAAAGTGCAATGACTGTGAAGGAGGAAAAATAGTGAATCAGATCATCCATCCTTTTTCCATTTTGATGTAGGAAGAGTGTAGGTAAGATCTGCAGGCACCAGGAGGGTGAAAGCACCCTACATTAGGCAGAGATGACCCAAAGGAGGCAGAGAGGTACTGACCAGACCCAGGCCAAACCACAGAATTCACAGATTTGCTCAGAGGTCACCCTCCTTGAAAACAAAAACCATGCACCAAAATATTTTTTGTCTTTGGGTTACAAAAAGAGCTCTGTTTCTTCTGTCTTAAATGTTTTGTTTTGCTTTAATTACAGACTTTGTTTCTTTAAAAATTAACCATGTCACCTGTATTAATAATAATAGCAATTTGTGTATCAGAATCCATACGTTGGGGCCAAAATTAATGAAGCCATCACTTCTCATATCAAGGAACTAGGAAACATAAGACAGAACACAACTTCTCTCATGAATGTTTGCCCCATCCATAATTTGGTTGCTTTTCTTACCAGGAAGTGATGTGACATAAGAGTTTCATTCAAAAAAAAAAAAAAGTTTCCTTCATGGAAAGCCATCTTATTTGATCCTGCAATAAAATCATTTTTCTAATGGCTGTTTTTCCTGCAGCAGACAAATGTCATACACAGTTCACAAGAGGAAGGCTCCTGAAAACAACCTTCAGTAGCAATCCCTGGTAACACAAGCACAGTAAAAGGGCAGAAAACTAACAAGATTAGCCACAGGGAGAATTGCTTTACAAGAATGACAGAAAGTTAAAAGGAATGGAACCATAGTAATTAGGCTCTTGCCCTGAAAATAAAACCAGGTTTATAATACAATACATTTTATGTGAAAAAGATGAAAAGTTCTGGTTTTAACTCCAAGCAGCTACTTCCTGAAATTAATCACAGAAAAGAAAAAAAAAAAAAAAAGAGGGGGATGGAAGAAATTTTATAGTCTTCTTCTTAGGAGAGTAATTCAATCAGGTTTTCCAACCCCATTTTTTACCTTTAGACATTTTATGTTATTAAAATGTCCTTTTAACTTGATGACATGGATAATAAATGGTATCCTTCCCCGGCTTAGGGGAGAGGGATGTTTAAAAAAAGCAGGGTCTGTTTTCTTGTGAATTAGAATAACTATTCTCCTACCGAGCATATTTTTAAGGAAATGACAATCGATGAGATCAGAAACTTCATGAATGGTAAAATCCCACTAATGGCCTATCTAAAGTTCTGCTCCAAGTTCCAAAAGCATCTTCAGAGTTTTTTACGTTCTTATATACTGAACACAGCAGGCTGAATTGTGATACGTCAAACAGAAAGAGATTCTATGAATCTCGGAAAGCAGCATAAGCTAATCTATAAACTACTGAGAGTCATGAAAACGAGCATTAATTACCAACTCTCAGAGCAGTGTATTTGCACTGGTCCATTAAAAAGTGAGTTAAAGGCAATTTACAACTCTACAGTGGAGACTATTGATCACTATTGAAATTTTTATACCTAATCTTGAATCTACCCTTTTTCAGTTCCTATTAAATTTAGAAAATGAAGCAAATATCAAACAACTTGGATGACTTCACACTAGTTTTACTGTTAAAAAACAATAATAAACGCTTCAAATAGAGAACATTATTATTGGATTTTTTGGACCATGTACCATTTCCTCACCCCTCTCCCACTCCGGGTCTCATCAAGTAATCTAATCACAAAAGCACATTAAACAACAATTTTTAAAAAATTAATGCCATTTATTTTTTAAACTTTTATTGAAATATTGTTGATTTACAATGTGTTAGTTTCAGGTGTACAGCAAAGTGATTCAGTTATATATATGTATGTATATCTCTATTCTTTTTTAGATTCTTTTCTATTATAGGGTATTATAAGATACTGAGTATAGTTCCCCATGCTATACAGTAGGTCCTTGTTGGTAATGCCGTTTAAATAGGCAGAATAAAAGAAATAAAAAGTCTGAACCCAGTAAAATATATACTCAGCCTAAAGTCTCCAGGATTCTTGGAATAAAGAAAACAATGAAATGAATGGGAGCTAAAACGGAGTAGGAACCAGAATGATCAAGCTGGCAACCTAGACTTTTAATTATTGATTTCCTGCATGGGGGAAAATACCATGTACAGTTCCAAAAGGAACAAAGTTAGTAAATCATGTTTCTAAGTATTGGTAAAATACAAACCCCCAACACAGAAGCAACGAACAGTCCAACTTTCCTTGATCCATTTTTACCTTAAACACAAAGCATTAGAAATGCCCTTCGTCCAATGGGAGATTTCAGGCAGTTCAACCTGCCTGCCGAGCTCCTGACTAAAAACCTGGTACAGCTGCTTTATAACCACATTTATCTCAGTCAACGCATGGAGTGCCTTGCGGATCTCTCTTTCAGTTTGACTTTTATCTTATTACCATGCAATGTAACTATGGAAACATAGGACTTAGAGTTACACTTTCTCTTATAAACAAAAAGAGCTGCTTTTTATAACTGAGTTCCATGTAAATTATACCATTTAGGGTCAATTTTATTTTATTTTTTAAAGAATGGAGGAAACAAACAAACAAACAAAAAGAATGGAGGAAACAAGCATATAAGTGGAAAAGAATAAAAAGAGGGAAAAATTTTTTTATAAAATCCAGGACAGATTTTCATTGTAATTACAAAGGAGGCTATATTTTGGTCATGACTGCCTAATGGCCAAAGGGTGCTGGCCTCCTTCAAATCCTTAGGTGACCCCGGTGGGGTCAGAGCAGAGCCCAGGCTTTGGCTCTCACTCCCTGGCAGGTGGTCATGGGAGAAACATCGGCCAGCTGCTTACTAGAGAAAAAGGAGGCTGAACACCGCCCCATTCCTAATTTAGGAACCCTGAACTCTTCCCATGCTACATGCTTCCGCGGCCAGAAAGTCAAATGAGATATTCTGGCAATATTCTAATATCATAAACACAGACTCCCCAGTAATGTCATAATAGAAAGACAACACCTAAAAATAATACTCCTGTGCTAACTGCATGTCATAAATACGGCCAATGTCCAATGTAGAATGTGACCCAATTTTTTTTAAAGCAATACACAAACATAAATATTTCCATCTCCCAGGGAATAGAACCCCTCACCTTGCAACCAGGTAGATCCTGTATTGGCTTATCAGCTGCAACACCTGAAGCAAATTTCTTTACACCTCGAACTACAGGTTTCTTACCACTCTAAGGGCAACAGCAACTTCATTTGTTGGCCCAAAATGAATATTCAATAAATGAAAGTTTAATTTTGGCTATTCTTGTCATTTTCCTAATTTACCTGGGCAAGATGAAAGGGCATTAAAAGACCAACACGTTAACAGTGGTTCTCCTTCATGGAGGTGGGATTGCAGATATTTTTTTCTTTTCTTGTTTGTGCTTTTCCACAGTTCTCAAATTTTCTACAATGAGCATTTTAACGCCTTAGTAATCTTTCCTTTTAAATTAGTCACTCTCCTGAATAAATGTCACAAGCAGATGCTGATGAAACATTTATTCTCTTTAGGGGAAAAAAAAAAAGGTTCCTGCTAACCTCCTCCTGTCTTTCGCAGACATTTCCTGCTAAGGACAGCCAGTTTGAGACCCAAGGCAGTAGGAAGCAGAAAAACCCCGAGTCCCCAGGGACTCAATGAGGGCAATTCAGTACCCCTGACCCCTGGCTCAGCTGCAACTCTGCTGGGGGGAGTGGGTGCAGGGAAACCTGGGCATACAATCCTGCCGGAAGCTGGGTCCTCAGGGCGCCCGACCTTGTAACTTTCTCTCCTCATCAAGTGATCAGAAGCTCAGAAGCTCTGGAGATGGGCCGTGCAGAATATTTTTTTTAAAAGCACCCAAGTGATTTTAACATGTAGCCAGGTATGGAGAATTACTACCCTAGCAGGTCCATGAACCTCCAAGTACCAAGCCCCAAAAGGAGAAGACATTTCAATTCTCTCAAAATTCAGGACTCTCACCCTAATCTATAGAAGAGGGGAAGGGGGAGAGATGGAAGACTACCCTTGACAGTTTTATAAGACTATCTTGTAAACAAAAATGTTTATCTTCTTAGATTTATACAGGTAATATAACAAAAAACTGGCTCATTTCAAAATTCAAAAGTTGGTTTCTACTACACCGATTGGTATAAATGAGGCTTTTAAAAAGATAAATTACTCATTTCCAAACCGATTCTTTTTTTTTTTTTAATATATTTATTTATTTATTTATTTATCTATCCTTGGCTGCGTTGGGTCTTCGTTGCTGCACACAGGCTTTCTCTAGCTGTGGTGAGCGGGTGCTACTCTTCGTTGCGGTGCGCAGGCTTCTCACTGCAATGGCTTCTCCCATTGCGGAGCACGGGCTCCAGGCATGCGGGCTTCAGGAATTGTGGCGCACGGGCTTGGTTGCTCCCCGGCATGTGGGATCTTCCCAGACCAGGGCTCGAACCCGGCTCCCCTGCATTGGCAGACAGATTCCTAACCACTGCGCCACCAGGGAAGCCCCAACCCGATTCTTGAGTTAAGACAGAATCTGCTGCTTTACTTGGCTTTAAAGAGATCTTAAAACCACAATGACTCTTATTTTTTAAACCTCACCACCTTTCATCTTAGTGCACTGACTGTGCAGAGGTTGTTTTTTAAAATGAAAACAGAAATTTCCTTCAGTGAGAGTAACACAGAAGACCCTACACAACCAACTCAAATGAATATGAATAACTAATCTCGACTTCTTATCACATATGTAAAAGTCCATGTTGAATTGACACTATTAGAACAGTTCATCAGCCAGCGGAGGAGAGAGGGCTGGGCTACCTCTTCATTGCCTGTCAAGAAAAAAACACACCGTTTGCCCTTTACTCTCATACTCACAGCACTTCTGACACCAGATCTGTGAGTTTCCCCACCAAGCAATTCTGACACCATCTACCTGGAGTGAGCATCAGACCCTGTCGTTAAGGGCTCAGTCCCACAAGGCTGCCCCCCACCACCTCAGATGCCAGCTGCAAGTCCAGGTTATCACCTGTGCTTCTGAACAACCATCTACACACCAGAGGTTCCCAACCCTCCTCAGGTTCAGTCATTTGCCAGAAAAGCTCACAGAACTCAGGGAAACACTTACACGTACCAGTTTATTATGTAATAGAGGGTATGATAAAAGATATGGATGGGGGCTTCCCTGGTGGCGCAGTGGTTGGGAGTCCGCCTGCTGATGCAGGGGACACGGGTTCGTGCCCCGGTCCGGGAAGATCCCACATGCCGTGGAGTGGCTGGGCCCGTGGGCCATGGCCGCTGAGCCTGCGCGTCCGGAGCCTGTGCTCCGCAGCGGGAGAGGCCACAACGGTAAGAGGCCCACGTACTGCAAAAAAAAAAAAAAAAAGATAAGGATGAACAGCCAGATGAAGAGGTACAGAGGGAGAGGTCCACAAAGGTCCCAAGTGCGGGAGCTTCTGTCCCCGTGGAGTTGGGATGCGCCACCCTCCTGGCACAGGGATGTTTGCTCACCAACCTGGGAGCCCTTTGAACCCCACACTTCTGGCTTTTTTATGGCGGCTCCATCACATAGGCATGATCGATTATTAACTGCATTTCCAATCACCATTCAGGAGAAGAGGGAAAGGGGCTGAAGGTTCCAAATTTCTATTTATGGTTTGGTCTTTCTCGTGAACAGTCCCCAACCAGGGGCCCACCAAAAGTCATCTCATTACAACAAAAGATGTCCCCATCACCTAGAAAATTCCAAGGGATTCAGGATCCCTGCATCAGGAACTTGGGCAAAGGCCAATATATTTACATATTTCTTTTTTTTTTTTTACTAAATTTATTTTATTTTTGGCTGTGTTGGGTTTTCGTTGCTGCACGCAGGCTTTCTCTAGTTGCGGCGAATGGGGGCTACTCTTCATTGCGGTGCGTGGGTTTCTCACTGAGGTGGCTTCTCTTGTTGCGGAGCACGGGCTCTAGGTGCACGGGCTCAGTAATTGTGGCTCGCAGGCTCAGTAGTTGTGGCTCATGTGCTCTAAAGCACAGGCTCAGTAGTTGTTGCGCACATGGGCTTAGTTGTTATGCGGCATGTGGCATCTTCCCGGACCAGGGCTCAAACCCGTGTCCCCTGCATTGGCAGGCGAATTCTTATTCTTCCTTATTTCACATTGCCCTAAACTTTCAGTAAGGCAGTGAGATGTCCCCCTACCCCACCCACTCCCCAAACACGAGCCTCACATCTTTGAGAGGCTTAAGTGTATGCACTGTTCTATGCCTCACAGTCCCAAGCTATGTTGTAAGAAGAAAAGGCAAATAAAAATTTTTTTAAAAAAGTTGAAGGTATGATGTGCCAGGCCTGGTGCCAAGTATTTCACACATATTGTTTCATCTGTGCACAGTGATCCCATGATGTCACTACTATCACCCTAGTTCATAGATGAGGCTCCTGAAAGTTAACAAACCTCCTAAAATTCAGCAAGGCAACAATCTCAATTGTATTCACAAGTGAAATTAATGAGCAATACTAACGTATTATTTTAAAAAACATATCATTCATTTTGACACACACAGTAGGATTTCTATGAAGCAGATTTATGTGTTACATTTCAATGTGTTCTTATTCCCTCGGGGGAAAAAAAACAAATAGCGACAACTAGAAAATTTGTTAGGGGAAAAGAATAAGGAGTCTGGATTTTGCACTGGCCACCAACAATCCAAAGTCGAGAACAGCAATTAGACGTCTCTGGTAATTCCAAGAGTTGTTCTTCCTGGCTGGCCCTAAATCCTAGTGAAAGCACACTCAGTATGGAGTACCCTCCGAGGTAGCAGTGACCTCTGACTGCCTTACTCCATCATCCTGGTAGATGTTTCTTGCAGCTGCTGAGCATAGCTTGCAAGAGCTTACTCCATAGCCCTGAAGACGCAGTATGTCTAACTGTGTTGTTTGGAAAAGTGACAAAAGGTCTCTTCATGTAGTTATGGGAAGCAACGGTGCCTTTAAGTGGAGAACTGGAGTGATTTATTCAGGCTTTTGATAAGTGAAATTAGAAAATTCTAGAGATAGACTCAGCACCTCAAGCATTGATATTTCTTTGACTATTAGTTGTACAATGTAAGAATGGATGAGAGCCTATCTGCTTTTAAACGGATGGCAATCCAATGGACACACCTACTATGTGTCAGGAAGCAGGGTGCCTGACACATAGTAGGTGCTCAACAAAGACCTGTTGAAGGAAGGAATGGGGGGAAGGAAGGAATGAAGGAAGGATAATAAAACAAGCATACAAAAACATGGTAAAATAACATAAGATGTGATCAATGCAATAAGAAAGGGATGAAGTGATCCTGAAGTTTGGAGGGTGGATACATTGCTCCCAGCAGAAGAAATCATGAAGGTCTTCAGGAAGATGGAATATATACCCTGGCCCTGAAAGATGAGGGAATGCGTAAGTCTACCATTTCACCTAATGAAGAATAGGGCTTATTCTATTACGGCAGCCTTGAAACACACACTTATGACTTGATCTAAAATAAATTCCATTCAAAGAATAAAGATGCACTAACTGAAATATCTTTCCCTCGAAATCTGGCAACTAAGTCTCACCTAAATGTCAGAAACTAGTATCTTAGTTTTCTGAGCTAAATTGGATTCAATATGGTACTTAAAAAAAAAAAATCTCTGGGCTTCCCTGGTGGCGCAGTGGTTGAGAGTCTGCCTGCCAAAGCAGGGGACACGGGTTCGTGCCCCGGTCCGGGAAGATCCCACATGCCGCGGAGCGGCTGGGCCCGTGAGCCATGGCCGCGGAGCCTGCGCGTCCGGAGCCTCTGCTCCGCAACGGGAGAGGCCACAACAGTGAGAGGCCCACATACTAAAAAAAAAAAAAAATCTCTTTCCTCCATCTCCTTGCCATGTGTAGGTCTTCCTTGAACCATTATGTTGGAACTGAAAGTCTTTAGAACCTAACTCCTGTAGAGGCTACATCTTTAACCAGCAAAGGCAGTGTTTTAATACGTAGGATGTACTCAGTTAATTTTTATTTACTCATTCTGTAAAACCAGTTCAATTTAGTCAACCAATCATGTGAAATTTTATAGTTGTGCATGTCAAAAACCCCACAATGATAAAGACAAGAGTCATTTAACTCTAATACATACTCAATTGCTATGCACGCAAGTTGGCACAAATTCCTTCTTCTTTAAGACCTCCATTATTTGTTCCAATAGAATAAAAATTCAAAGAGAACCAAATTTAAATCTTGGAAAAACTCAAAGGTGCTCTAGGATGCTTTCCCCCTCCCCATGCATCTGTTACGTATTAACACTAAAACAACAGAAGACATCTATAAACAACATTTCCTGCAAGGAAGACATAAGACATTCTGGTGCATATCTTAGTAACAGATGTTTTAGTACATCTGAAATCCAATATTCAGCAAAGCAGCAATGATATACTTCATCATAACATAACAAAGAGATATAAGTTATACTTGATTTGTTATTTATAATAGCTCCTCAAGGCCATTCTAGCAGAAGCTTATCATTCAACTCTTTTGCTATCAGGGTCTGAGAGTCTAACCATTTGAAATGGAAATGAGTCTCATACAGACTGTACTGGAATGTTACATACATACATGTTATGTAATAATCATGTTACATACATGATTCTCAGAATCAGAACACTAGCGATGATGGAGTTCAATCTCATTTCACATGTATGTAATTTGCTCAGGTCAGCACGGCTAGTCAGTGGCAGACAGGACCAGAGCCCAGGTTTCTGGATTGCCAGCTGTAACAAATACATGTGCCCAACAACTGTTGCCTTCAGAGCTTTTCTGGTGAGGATACAACGATTTCTGTAAAACAAAGAAATCCTGACCAAAACACCGAGCTTGAGTTTCTTCATGGTAGACAGGCAACAGAAAAATGGATGGTTCATGCACACTTTTTCTCCACCAAGCTTTTAAATATTTTGTTGTCATTTTGTATTTGTTTCAAAGAGGGGTTTAAAAGTTTGGGTGAATTATTTGATAGGTTGGTATGACATTTGTATTCATGGTAGGAATTGCTCTTCATAAAATAATTGTGACATTTATTACTTCTGTAGTAGGCACTTTACTAGACTAAGTAATTGCTGTTTGATTTGGTTATGGTAGTGGTAGTGGTGACTGGTAGTAATAATTAATAAGAATAATGATAACAACAAAAGTTGCTGGGTTCTGAACTCACTGTGCCCAGCACTGTTCTAAAAGCCCTACATACATTTACTCCTTTAATCTTTCCACACTAAGGTCTTATTTTCTTTTATAAACGAGGAAATGGAAGGAAAAAGAAGGTTATGCAGCTGGTAACAAGCCAGAGAATCCTCCAGAATTCTGCCGAGACCAACTGGATATAACAATGGAACGGAAACAGAGACGAAACACATTGTAGGACATTCTTTTATTAAAAAAATTCCATTAAAGTCCTGTTGTTATCACCATCCAAAGCAGTGCTTCTTAAACTTGAATATGCCTACAGCTTACCTGTGAATCTTATTAAAATACAGGTTTTGATTCACTAAACCTGGGGTTGGCGGCTGAGATCCTACATTTCTAACAACCATCACACTGAGTAATGAGAGATGAGGGCACAGAAATTATTTGCTATGAAGAAAGCATTACTGTTTAACAGATTTTACACATGGGAGGAAAATACTGTTAGTGAACCTAAGATTCAAACCTAACTAGGGGTCAGAATTCAATCATATACTGCGTATACTTTTTCCTTCCAATGACTGTTTCCCTTCTTTCAAGATGCACCAGCAGAATTCAGCGAGAACTCCCATTTCTCCTTACCAGACAAAGCTGACATGTTTTCAGAAGCAGCTCTCACAGGAGGGACATATGTAAAATGCAGCTGAAGGCGGGACTTGTAGTAATGGCTGTGTAATTAACCTGATGTAAAACAGGATTATTTACATTTCAAGTCCTACAAGTTTTTTCCCCCCATAACAAGAATTCCTGTAGTTAGCAGTTTTTATGACGAACTTTTAATTGGTTAGCATTAACATATGTGATTCTAAATCATCAAAGAAGGTTTAATTGGTCTTTGAAGGATGGAATCCATTCTGCTACCCAAATATATTACTCTCCTAAAACCCATTAAGAAGCTGGTTTGCTCTCACCTGGATTTCAAATTAGCCTGGTTCCGTGAACTCTGGTCTAATTATGTTTTAAAAAAAGAGAGAAGTCAAGGACATTCAAATCTCAAATAAAAGATCTTGACCTCCTGGGAAAACTCTGATTAACCAAAAGCATCTTAGTTGTTGTTATGGGCTTGTGTCTCCCCCAGACTCTTATGTTGAAGTCCTAACCCCCAGTGCCTCAGAACATGTGTAGATTTGGAGGTGGGGTCTTTAAGTTAAAATGAGGTCATTACAGTGGGCCTTAATCCAATATGACTGATGTCCTTATAAGAAAAGGAGATTAGGACACAGATGCACACAGAGGGATGACCATGTGAAGACAAAGGGAGAGGACAGCCGTCTACAAGCCAAGGAGAGATGTTTCAGAGGAAACCAACCCTACCCACACCTTAATTTCAGATTTCTGGCCTCCAGCACCGTAAGAAAAGCAAGCTCTGTTATTTAAGCCATCCAGTCTATGGCACTTTGTCACAGTAGCCCTAGCAAATGAATACATTTGTTTTTTGCCTTGACTCTCAATTCAGAGTGAAATACAGCAGAAACTCACCATACTCCCTATGTGTATGATTCAGGAAAATATGGGTTGTATAGGCTATTCACTAGGAACATTATTATTGGAAACACTGGCGCACAGGGAGCCCATGGTGAGAATTAGAACGCCTTGCCATAGATACCAAATTACTAGTTCTCTTTCTTCTCAAAGAGCCAAGGTACTCTATATCAATATACATATTTCTGTTCACCGATATTTAGACTATGCCACCAGCAGAACAATCTAGATTTAAATTTTGGTGCTGTCATTTAATTAGCTGTGTAACCTTCAACTTTGAGCCCCACCCATCTCTAAAACGGGTACCTGCTTCGTAAAGTTATGATAAGGATCAAACGACACAGTATGTTTCAGAACAAATTCTGGCTGACCAGCTCTTCCAGTACATACTGGATGCCTATCAGCCCTGGTTACTAGATTTATCAAAGACAGTCAAAGCTCTCCTCTCGTATGGACTCGCTTCAGCAGCTGGACAGTAAGTTGAAAGAACAGATTAAAGCAGAGAATCATAAAAACTGATACTAGTACTTCTAAACACTTTTATGTTAATTTATATCGTATGTTCATTCATTCACCAATCTTTAGATGTGAGGCAAAGGACATTTCTTTGAAAATGGTCTGCTGAATGGAGTTCTGGTTGTTTTTTCTACGTAAACTACACCATTACCCGTTATCAATTTTTGGTTTCTGTTTCTTTAAAGACAATCAAGAACTAAAAGATCTTTGAAACACAATCTGAGTGCAGAAGGCTCCTGTACTTTTATAATCCCTCTTCCTTCCTGTACTTAGATCAACTGCAATATTTTTTAGCACAGTGGTTCTCAAACGTTAGCATGCTTCAGAATCACCAGGAGGGTTTGGTATCTGGTGGGGCCCAAGAATCTGCATTTTTAACAGTTCCCAGAAGATGTTGATGCTGCTGATCTGGGAACCAAACTTTAAGATCTCACCTTCACTGATTCTACATTTCATGGAAGTTCATCTTTTTACATTCATATTTCATTGACTTACATAATATTTAATTAAATTCCGTAACTTAAGGTCAAATACTATTAATGCTTGGTACCTTACAACTCCATTGGGAGGGATGGAAATGCCTGGGGATCCAACTGGAATGTCCATGAACATTCCACCCACCATGGACATCAGTTGATTTGTGAGCACCAGTTAACTGGTTAAATGGAGATCACTTAAGAAAACTTCAACTGCATTAGGGTGATGCTTATCACTTTCCTGCATCCACCCTCAACACGTAAGAGAAAAGAATCACGAGCTAGAAATATGCTTTTCTCATCATCACATACTTATTAAAGACTTTTCTCACTACTCAGCATCTCAAGCTATAATTATATTACTATACAGTTTTAGTCGGCAGGTATAAAAATTCCCTGTTGAGACTTCATAGGTGAGCCTTACTGTCTTTATCACTGTCATCTTCTGAGAAATCACATGGCAACCTGTGATTCAAGATTTTTGTGACTTTCACCTTCTTTTAAAACCTCACCCTGTCTTCTCAGAGTTTCAATTAATCCATATACACTAGAGTCTTACAGATGCAGACCCAGGAGAGTAGAACCTACTTGTGCCTTTCTGGGTGCCGTGTGCCCCAAATCTATTTCATTCAATTAAGTGACAAACTTCTATGCTAGAACACAGATTACCACTGCCCCTACAACCTTTGGCTCTCCAGCTGCACTGGTAAACCAAGAAGAGATTAACCAATTGTGACAGCCTGTCAAAATCCCATGAAAGAGATTCATTTCCAGTTGCACACATGTGAACCAGAGGCCAAGGGCAAAGAAGCCACTGGCCCTGGAATCACTCCTCCCAAACAAGACTCCCCTGTTCAAACCACAAGGCACTAGACAGTAGCAGAACCTTAGAGTTGTTAAAAAATACACTAGAAATTCCAGCTCAATTTCTCTTCCAAAATCTAAGGAAAACCTGTCTAATTTATTCATAAAATATTTATCCCATGATTTTTTTGCATCTGGCTTGTTTTATGCTTGTCTCTTATCTTGATCAAAAGAAATGAAAGATATGAGGATCAGAAAACAAAAAAACCTGAAACAGTACATTATTAGCAAACAATATGACCAACTATAAAGAAAGCCCAAAACAATCTGCAAAGAGATATTAGAATTAATGAGAATTTAGCAAGGTTACTGCCTATAAAAATCTGTGTATACTAAAGTCAATAGCAGTTCTCAGCTACAACAAAATGACTCAGAAAATGCAACTTAAAATGACAACTTGTGGTATATTCACACAACTGAATACTACACATCGATGAGAATGAACAATCTACAACTAGATGATCACAAAAATAACACTGAGCAAAAGAAGCCAGTTAGAGAAGAACACAGACTCTCTGATTCATTTACATGACAAGTATATAAACAGGCCAAACTGACCCATGCTTTTGGGACTCAGGACAGTGGCAGCCCTTGGGGGGACGTCAGTAACTGGGAAGGAAGATGAGAATGGCTGCTAGGGAACGGCTAATGTTCTGGTTTTTGATCTGGGTGCTGGTGTTTAGCTTTAGAATTCAGCAAGCTGTTCATTTATACATACAGAAAAGTGCACATATCATATTATACACTGCAATAAAAAGTTTTTTAAAAGATACCCACTTAGCCAAAAAAAATTTTTTTAAGTACCTAGGTGCAAATCTTACAAAAGCTGTGTAAGAACTTTATGAAGACTTTTTAAATTTAAAATTTCTATTGTTAAAGAAGAAACAGAATACCATATTCTCAGATTAGAAAATTCAGTACTGTAAAGATGTCAGTTCTTTCCACATTTAGCTATACACCTAAGGTGATCACAACATAATTTCTTTTTGTATATTTTAGAAATTAAGCCCTTGTTGGTTGCATCATTTGCAAATACTTTCTTCCAGTCTATAGGTTGTCTTTTCACTTTGTTTATGGCTTCCTTTGCTATGCAAAAGCTTACAGTTTGATTAGGTCCTATTTATTTATTTTTGCTTTTATTTCCAAGGCCTTGGGAGATTGACCTAACAACACAGTCTCTTAGTGGAAATCTATAAGAAGGACCAAGCTACCCTGAAGCATAGCAAAGAGAGGAAGCTGGACCTATGGTTATCAGTAATACAGAGGACAGAGTACTCAGGGAAAGACACACAGAGCTCTGAAACAGAATCAAGAGCTCAGAAAGTGATCCTTGGTTATCTGGAAACCTGATATGACAGAACTAGTATCACAGATGAGTGGGAAAAGCTGGGCTAGTCAATAAACAGTGCTGGGGCAACAGGTTATCTATATAGAGGGAAAATTAATCCCTACCTCATACCATATTTTTAAAAATCGATTTCAAGCATTTAGATCAAAGATTTAAATGTGAAATGTAAAACTTTAAAATTTACAGAAGAAAATACAAAAGAGTATTTTACGGCCCTCAGGTAGTAAAGGACATTTTAAAACAAGACATAAAATATTAACCTTAAATAAAAATAAAGAATAAATTTGAGTATTTTTAAAATTAGAACTTCTGATAATCAAAAGCAATTAAAACCAAGTGAAAAGAGAAATCACAAGCTGGTGAAAAGATATTTGTATATGACAAAAGAGTAATATGCAGTCTGAAAATAACTTGTAGGGCTCAATTGGAAAAAGGCAAAAAATAAGCCAAGTGGGCACAAAATGAGCAAGCACTTTAAAAAGAAAGCAAATCAACAGCCAATAAATATATGAAAAGATGTTCATCTTATTAGTTATGTAGGAAATGCAAATTAAAATCACAATTGAGATAGTATTTCACACGCTCCAAATTGATAAAAATTTTAAAGTTGGATAATATTAAGTACTATCATTAGCACAAGTAGCATCATTATCCTATACTACTGATGGTGATGTAATCCCTTTGGAAAACAATTTTATACATATGTGGTAAAGTTTAACATGCACACATCCAGCAATAATGCACATAACAGCATTGTTCATAAAAGCCCAAACCTGGAAACTACCCAAATGGCCATTGACAACAAAAGGATAAACTGTAGGATATTCACACAATAGAACACTGCACAACAGCAAAAGTGAATCAACTGCAGCTACATGCATCAACATGGACTAATAGATCTCCAAAAAAAAGTTGATCGTGGAGATGACTGCACAATGATATGCATTTACCAACGCTCACCAAACTGTATGCTACATGGGTAAATTTTACTACATGCAAACTATGCCTCAATAAAGCTCTCCCCCGTAAAAGTTGAGCAAATGAAGTGGAGGAAAAATTGCAAAGAGAATCAATCCATTTACAAAAAGATCAACACCAGGCAAACATAGAAGTAAATGTAGTTAATAAAGAAAATTAAGAGAAAGAAGTACACAAAAGTCTGAAGAGTAATTTCCTTTCAGGGGCAATGGAAATGAAGGGAGTCAGGAAAGTCATACAAGGGGCTTCAAAAGTACAAACTGGGGCTTCCCTGGTGGCGCAGTGGTTGAGAGTCCGCCTGCTGATGCGGGGGACACGGGTTCGTGCCCTGGTCCGGGAGGATCCCACATGCCGCGGAGCGGCTGGGCCCGTGAGCCATGGCCGCTGAGCCTGCGCGTCCGGAGCCTGTGCTCCGCAACGGAAGAGGCCACAACAGTGAGAGGCCCGCGTACCGCAAAAAAAAAAAGTACAAACTGGGTAGTGATACAGGGTACTTCAATTTTTTCTTAACTGTTAAAACCAAACATATAAATGATATACTCCTTTGTTACATATGCAATGTTCCAAAATTTTTTTTAAATAAAGGAAATGTAAATAGTTCTGTTTTAGAGAGCTCAACTGAAAAAGAACAAATTTATTTTAGCAAAATGTGATAACAAATAATAATTAAGGCTAGCTACTTTATTTTGTTTCCAGGTTCCTCCTTAACTTCAAAATTTCAAAATTTGATTAAATTTTCTAATTTGGGTTATCATCTTAGAAAATACACCCTTAAATATTAAGGGCTAAAGGGCTATGATATATGCAAACTACTCTCAAAGAGCTAAAAAAATAATTTTTTTTTCGGTCGCACCACACAGCTTGCGGGATCTTAGTTCCCCGACAAGTGACTGAACCCCGCCCACAGCAGTGAAAGCGCCGAGTCCTAACCACTGGACCACCAGGGAATTCCCCCAAGATAAAATTTATATACATATTTATAAAAATATGTGTTATATATATACAGAGATATGATTAAGCAAATGCAGCAAAGGCTTAAAAAGTGGAAGCTTGCTATTCTTGCAACTTGATATTTTTACAAAATTTAAAAAAAAATTTTAACTCTTGCCCAAGGAGAGACTAAAAAGTCAGCATAAGAAACATCACTGGATACTGAGAACACCCTTTTTATGCCTCTATCCTATTCTAGTCACGTTGGATTGTAATGAATCACAGAACTGCATTACCTGCTCCCTCCCACTGGTCTCAGATGAAGAGGTTCTGGAATAACCAGACTGAAGCATCCGATAGTACACTATTAAAGGGTCCTGGCCTAAAATTGTCATCCAGTAGCAAAGTGGTTTCTTATGACACCGCAAGTGCTGGCACTTGGCGAGAGGTGTAGATTCACAAATTTCTGTTTAAAAAGAGTACTGCTTTCTTCGGGGACTAAGAAATACAAAAACACAAATGTCTCCCAACTTCTGAAAACAGTGACAGAAATCAATTCACCCTCTCAAGCACTGTGGATTTTCTTTTTTCTTAAAATAAATTTATTTATTTATTTATTTTTGGCTGTGTTGGGTCTCCATTGCTGTGTGCGGGCTTTCTCTAGTTGCGCCGAGCAGGGGCAACTCTTCGTTGCGGTGCACGGGCTTCTCATTGCGGTGGCTTCTCTTGTTGCGGAGCACGGACTCTAGACACGTGGGCTTCAGTAGTTGTGGCTCATGGGCTCAGCTGCTCCACGGCCTGTGGGATCTTCCCCGCCCAGGGCTCGAACCCGTGTCCCCTGCATTGGCAGGTGGATTCTTAACCACTGCGCCACCAGGGAAGTCCAAGCACTGTGGATTTTCTAAAGTACCATAAGCTATGCTGCATAAACACTGAAGGGAAATGCTTTTGTTCCCAAACGACACATATTCAATCACATGTCCTCTTTCACAGTACAGAAGGGCTGTGCAGGAGAGAATATAAGCTCTTTGAAAGCAAAATCCATACTCTAATACATACCTTTCAACTAACGATAAACAGCTTCCTGCTTTACAATATTATATTCAATATGAATACACAAGTCAAATGTACAATATACAACATGACTTAAGGAAAAATAAGACCAGATGAGATGGGGGTGTATGACATCTCAACAGAGGTCCTGAAACTCGCCTACCACCATACATCATAGTTCATTAGAAATTTACATTAACCTCCTCTGGGTCAAAAAGGCACTTTGCATAGATAAATTTATCATGCCCTGGTTTGCTGTTAAGTATAAATCTTTTAGGGAAAAATCACCAGAGTGTGCCATAGCTCATTGATAAGTTAATTACTAGTGAGACAAAGCATGTGACCAATGGCTTTTGGAAAAAGTCCTGCTTAATATATATGATAGTAACCACAAAGGTATTCCTGCTATGAGTTAAAGCCAGCCACAACATTTTAATTCTGGCTACTGAGTGATTAGAGAAATAACAGGCAGCTGCTGTTATATTTCAGCACTTTTGTATAAACAACAATGTGACCAAGGTCTGGAGACCTTGGCTCTCTAAATGTATTCTGTTGTTAGTGCAGTTGGGATAGGAAACCAGTTAGGATAGGAAAAGAAAAACATGCTTTTAAACAGAATCATAAAATATACCTGACAACAGTGTTCTTAATTTTCTAGAGCTGCGGAAATCTTTGAAATTTTGATGAAAGATATGAACTCTCACCCTTGGAAATTGCACATGCCTCCATAAACACACCATTTTACATCTAACTGGAGGGGATTCACTGACCCCAGTTTAAAATACCCTGCACAACACAGATTGTCATAATACTGCGATGAAGGAAGGAAGGAAGGAAGGAAGGAAGGAAGGGAGGGAGGGAGGGAGGGAGGGAGGGAGGAAGGAAGGGAGGGAGGAAGGGAGGGCGGGAGGGAGGGAGGGAGGAAGGAAGGAAGGGAGGGAGGAAGGAAGGGAGGGAGGAAGGAAGGAAGGGAGGGAGGGAGGAAAGGAGGGAGGGAGGGAGGAAGGAAGGGAGGGAGGGAGGAAAGGAGGGAGGGAGGGAGGAAAGGAGGGAGGGAGGGAGGAAAGGAGGGAGGGAGGGAGGAAAGGAGGGAGGGAGGGAGGAAAAAGAGTGCCAACTCAGGCTTGGATGCCTAAAGAATGACAAACTAAGAGGCCAAAACTAAACACCGTTAAGAAATGACAAATACAGTACTGGTGGACTTCAAAAGTAATCATTATAATGGTTTTATAATGATTCACATTAACCAAATAAAATTCACTGATTAACCAAAATGATACACTTCTACAAAATGCAGTCACAAACTAATTTTAGCTAGCTCCCTTCTTCCTAAACAAAGACTTGCACTAAGACAATTATTAATTACAACCAGTTTATTGGGCACTCACAATGCAAGAGCCTGTTGAAAACAAAAACTATTGACCCAAATAGTTTTCCTAGGATATAGTATGTAGCATACTGCTCTAATTGTTTAACTTAATCCTTGTTCTTTTGTAAATCCTTGTTCAAATGTAAATTACATCTGGCAGAGCCTCAGAGTGTGGGTCATCTGATCTTTTCTGTTGATCTCTGTAAATACAAAATTACAAATCTCTGCTTCCTAATGTACAAGGAAAAGAAGGGCTGTGAGCAAGCTGATTCAATTCTAACAAACCAGAGGGGATATGAACAAATCTGAGTGCAAACCTAACTTCTGATTAAAGAAACAGAAGATTAAAAATATAATTACTCAAATACATGTGATGTTACAAAGTAATTTATTAATGGATTACCAAATAAAGCACTGTAATTATGGATTTCACTGGTCAAATTTACCTTCTTACATTCTTTAGGACCAACAGATAGTAGAACATATGCACGCAAACACGCATCCCTTTCTTATACCCTATTTTCTGGATGAGAAAAATTCCCATGGAATTTTAACAAAAGCATTAATTCAACAGTTGAGCATTTGCAAAATCACAAGCAACAGCTATCTCTCCATCTTAGAAATTCATCTTTATTCCTCTAATAATCCTCAAGTACACTTTTAATTGTACCTAACCAAATCCAAAAGAAACATTAAAAAAATACTTAGATTATAAATATCCCTTAACCATCCACCTAGAAAAACTTCTACCTACTGAAGGACTTGAAAGTTTTTAATTTTAAATATCTTAAAAGAATACTATTGGCTGTGAATAACTAAATACGTGGGTTATCACTAACCCACACCAAAGGAGCTCCACACTGCCAGAATCTACTTTCCATGTCTGCTCTGAGGCAATTCTCCACATACTTCATTTTTTTAAATAACTATTGAGATATAATCCATATACCATACAATGCACCCATTTAAAGTGTACAATTCAATGGGTTTTGATATACTCACAGAGTTGTACAGTCTTCACCACAATTAATTATAGAACCTTCTCAACACCCCAAAAGAAAATCCCTTACCCATTTGCAGTCTCCCCATTTCCCCCAACACCCCCACCCCCCAGGCCTAGACAACCACCAATCATACTTTGTCTCTATGGATTTGCCTGTCTGGACTTCTCATATAAATGGAATCACATAATACGTGGTCCTTTATGATGGGCTTCCTTGACTTAGCACCACGTTTTAAAGGCTCATGCATGTTGTAGCACACATCAGTACTTCATTTCTCTTTATTGCCACATAATATTGCATTGTATGGATAGACCACATTTTTTTTTTTTTTTTTTTTTTTGCGGTACGTGGGCCTCTCACTGTCGTGGCCTCTCCCGTTGCGGAGCACAGGCTCCGGACGCGCAGGCTCAGCGGCCACGGCTCACGGGCCCAGCCGCTCCGCGGCATGTGGGATCTTCCCGGACCGGGGCACGAACCCACGTCCCCTGCATCGGCAGGCGGACTCTCAACCACTGCGCCACCAGGGAAGCCCTAGACTACATTTTATTTACCTAGTCATCAGCTGTAGAACATTCAGGGTCTCATTTTCATCAAATCTTTCCTTCTTAAAAAAAAATTTTTTTAAGCATAAGGGAATATAGCCAATATTAAATGACAACTTTAGAGTATAATCTATAGAAGTTTTGAATCACTATGTTGTACACCTGAAACTAATATAATATTGTAACTCAACTATACTTCAATTTTTTTTAATTTAAAAATAGGTTTTTAAACAATGTTTTAAACTTCCAAAAATATTTTATATACAGCTTTTCTAGAAGCAATTTGACAGTCTGTATTTAAATTTTAAATGCTCATATCCTTTTACCTAATATAAATTTCAAAAAAATTTATATTAAAGAAATAATTAAGAAGGCAAAGATAAATATATAATGATGCTCATTGGAATAAACTTGACCCATTTTGTAGTCTGGTGGAACACAATTCAAGTGCTTCTTGGATCTGTGTCTCCTGGGCTGCAGTGCTAACAAACCCCAAATAAACTCATTTTTTGGCCTCAAAAGAAAAAATGATGCTCACTGGAGTACTGTTTATAGTGAAAACTTATCCAGCTATATCCTCAATAGGAGAATGAGTAAATAAATTATCATTCATCCATACAATGAAATGTAGTTAAAAAAGAAACAGTTAGAAAGAATGAGGTAGCCACATATGCATTCACAGGGAAAGGAAGGCATTATTCTGTTAAATTAAAAAGCAACTTAGAGAACGCTTCATATGATCTGATTTAGGTAAAATTATATGCATATACATACATACACAGGTGCCTGAATACACATCCATATTCCCTCTCTTTCTCAAAGGATACAATCCAAACTTTTAAAAATGATTGCCCTTAGGAAGTAAAAGGGAAGAGGGAGGTTTCTTGTTTATCATTTATTCTCTTAATAACCAGGGGGAAAGGCAAAAAAAAAAATTTTTAAGCCCCTATGATAGGTATCATTTAACTGAAATTGAAAAAAGTCCTTAAAACTAAATAATTAGATCAGTATTTTTGAACAGGTAATAAACTCCTGTGGTTCAAGGACAACATCTTACCCCCCTTTTTTGGGGGAGGGGTGGCTAAGGTCTTCACAAATCCCATCATTCCTCAGGTTTGGAACAGCTGCTCAATAAATGCAGCTTACTAAACATGCTACCAGTATTACATTTTAAGTATAATATACAGCATAATTTAAAATACAGTATTAGGCTTCTTCAGAAAAACTTTTCTTAGTTTTCATTCTAGTTACCTGATTTTGCCTGCTTTGCAATATTATATCTTCCTTTACATTACATTTAAGACATTTTCACAACAGGTAGAATTATACTGATTCTATGACCAAAGTTCAACTGGTTATTACATGCATGTTTACAAGGACTTTTATACAATTCTTTAAATTCAGAATCACTGAACACGAGAGTCAGATGAAGCCTTAGGTATGATCTGGTCCAACCTCCTCAATTTACAAACTGGGGCTGTTTCTGCAGATGTTAAGTTACTTGCCCAGGATCTGGTAGTCAGCAGCCAAGCCAGGACTAGCATCTGTTTTTATTTAAACACAACTACAATAACAGATCTATTCTACCGATTCATTTAACAGCCACTCTGCTTTCTTTCATTTCTGAACCACTCAGGTATATAAATAACTGACTGGACAAAGTTTCATGTGGATTTTTCTCCCTGCACGCCAATCTGGACATCTGGCTAAAATAATCTTCCCTATAATTTCCACAAATATACTTGAACAAGTGCCTTTCTTGAGCAAACACAACAAAAGGCGTTCACTCGTTGTTTGTAACACAAAAAGCACCCATTTCTGGGTCAAAATTTATCTCATCTTACTTCAGTACACCAGTGGAACTAATCTTAATGATGTGGCCATTTGGATGTGATAACAGCTGAAAGCAAAGTCACAGTTTATTAAACCAAAGAGGCTGTGTGCTATGTATAAGCTGGCAATTCCCTGTTTAGTGTGACTTCTTACAAAGTCCCAGGAAAAGGTTATACCAAATCAGTACAGTTTGTTTCCATGCATTAACCTGTACAGTTAATTTATACCAACTTGGCGTTCGCACATCTACATAATTGCTTAAATACATGCAAATTTATTCATCACACCAACCAACTATTGTCTTTTACAGTTAAAGATGACACCACTGATAGTGACTGTTATCCTTGTGTACAGATTTGCCTGAAATGACTTCCATCTGTTTCAGATCATAAATACAATTTTTTAAAGTAAATATTACTTTAAATCTTACAGTCCAGCAATTTGAGGGTAAACGAGAAACAAAGCAAGCTGCTGTAGGTTCACTGCCAGGCACTGCTCTAAGCACTCTTCAAGCATTAACTCACGTAATCCTTACATCCACCTCAAGTAGGTCCTGTCATCCTCATTTACAAATGAGAAAACTGTGGCATGGAGAGGTCAGGTAACTTGTCCAGGGTCCCACAGCAGTATGTGAAAAAGCTGGGATTTGAACTCAGACAGTCTGGCTCCAGAGTCTGTGCCTACAACCACTGCTCTACGGGTCCACTGTGAAGAAGGTCCATAGAAGTCCAGAGTGTGCACACTCTTTCAAAGACTATCAGCCACCTGCTGAGTGCCACCTGCTTGTGGTCCTGCCTTTGCAAATGAAGTAGCAGAGTCTTATCCATCATCTACTTCTTGCCTAGCACTGTAAGAACAGCCAAGATAGAAACATGAAATCCAAGACAGGATCTCAATATGCAAGAAATTAACAATCTAATTAGGGAGATAAGTTATGCCTAAATGAAATAATTAATGAAGGTAGTATTAGGCTTATCACAATATTTGAAGACATGATGTGTATGGAGTATCTAACAGCCTGGTAGAGGTTTTTTCCTTCCCGTTCACACTATCACGAAACTGGCCATCACAATGGCTCCCATAGTTTTACAAAAAAGCTTTTAAAGAACACTCTAAAGTCTTGCACCAGTCTTCCTCCAGGAAATACTCACAGAGAAAATTTTCAACCATGAAATGTCACCAAACCCTGCTATTGAAGCAGCCTTCTGTCTGATAACCTGACACAGAAATAGAAAGCTTTTTATATAATAGACACCTGCCTCTACAAGCCGCTATGCTTTCATCTAGTTACAATTATACCTTGTGCACAATGAGGGATTTAACCAAAGCACCCACCAAGTCACCACCCATTCTAATCAACTGTAATTTATCTTCAGCGATACTGATTTCATCTACTATCTCCAGATGATCCATCACATCACCTAAACTCTAAATCCACTGAAGTGTGGATTTAGCAAAAACTGTTCCCTGGAAGATGTTATCTCTGGCCCCTCTTAGCAGAAAAATTTCTTGCAACTGTTCTTTAAGAAAATCTCTATTTGCATAGGGGGGTTCTGCACAGCATGCATCTAACCCTGTATCTGGTGAAAACCAGATACATCAGAATTCTGAGTATCTAAAATTGTGGAGTAAAATGTCTATAAATATCCTAATACATAGTTTGTTGCTTTTAACATTGGTTCTCAAGCTATAAATAGTAAAGACTATTCTCTATAAATGTAGTACAGCTGTTATTTGAATTTTGAGAGGCAAAGACAATTGGATATTCTAACAGCAATTTACTTTTTCCCACCTACTACCCTCATAGTATTTCAAATTTCAAACTTTTATTCAACTGCTTCACAGTCACCTTGAATGTATAATGTGACACTTTCAATTAATTCTTGGTGTATGACTTATTCTTGTATTTTAATTTCATTTACTCCATCTAACCCACTGTCATGGTTTTATTCACCCCAACAACTAAACTGATTTTCATCCCCTATTTATTTTCTTGAATGGATAAAAATTCAATTATGAACATATTTTGGCAATGCTAATGGTTTTGTGTTACTTATTTCTAAATGAAAAATTAATATGTTGGTAAGCTACATACAAGTCACTGTTTAGGAGCTATATACATCTTATCACTCATTCAATGTTTACTGTAAGCCTTTCTGCTAAGTACACAATGACGAGTAAAACTGACATGATGCCTGAAGTTCATGAGAGCTTCTAGAGAGACATTCTCATTTACGTTCATAGAGCATGCATGGGATATTCAGCCATATTCATACAGAACCTTGAATTTTATGTACATTTGCAAATTGCTCTTTATTAACCGTGCTCCATTATGCTTGGGAACTAGATACAATGCAAGTACAGTAATATTCAGTTGCCACCAAAAATAAAATTCTCGGAATACCAGATGTTTCTCTGTATGAACACATACAAGTCAAGAGTTGGAAAGCAGGAGAGGAAAGAATGTATTCTTAGAAAAATAAACTGGCTGGAAACAGGCAGTCACTAAACAATCCTAAAATAAGATGATTCTAACACCTTTTGTATCAGTAGTTTTCTCCCCAGCAAACAGAGGTCTACCCCGCCTGAAGTAGATGGGACTCCTCTTCAGGCAAAATAGGTCATTTTCAATTTATACTTATTAAACCACCACATTAACCCCCAAAATGAATATGAACGTCGGGGACATCTAATGGTAGGTTTCCTCGTGCAATTAGAAGTTCTCAGTTCCCACCAACTAACATGCCCTCCCCAAGAGGCTGTGGTCAGTCTAGGAAAAGCTGCATTATGCATTCATTCTGGATGGCATTTGTGATTCCCCAACCAGTAGAGAAATGTTAGGAGTTAAAAGTTACCAACATGGTAGAATCATAAGAAAAGAGTATGAGTCAATGGAAATTAAAAATAAAAAATTCTTCACAACAAAAGAAACAATCAACAAAATGAAAAGGACAAAAATAGAGTGGGAGAAAATATTTGCAAACCATATATGGGATAAGGAGTTAATACCCAAAATACATAAAGAACTCATACATATAACTCAATAATAAAAAGCAAACATCTGATTTAAAAATTGGCAGAGGAATGAAATAGACATTTTTTCCAAAGAAGGTATCCCAATGGCCAACAGGTACATAAATAGATTCCCAACATCACTAATCATTAGGGAAATGCATATCAAAACTACAAGGAAATATCATCTCACACCTGTTAGAATGGCTGTCATCAAGAAGGAAAGAGATAACAAGCATTGCCAAGGATGTGGAGAAAAGGGAACCCTTGGACGTTGTTGGTGGGAACGTAAATTGGTACAGCCACTATGGAGAACAACATGGAGGTTCCTCAAAAAATTAAAAACAGAATTACCGTATGATCAGGTAATTCCACTTCTGAGTGTATACCCAAAGGAAATAACAAGATATCAAGGAGAAATATGTGCTCCCATGATTACTGCAACACTGTTCACAATAGCCAAGATATGGAAATGGAAACAACCTAAGTGCCTGTCAATGGATGAAAGGATAAAGATGACGTGTGGTGTGGTGTGGTGTGGTGTGGTGTGGTGTGGTGTGGTGTGGTGTGGTGTGTGTGTGTGTGTGTGTGTGTGTGTGTGTGTGTGTGTGTGTGTGTGTATGGAATATTAGTCAGTCATGAAAAAGAAGGACATCCTGCCATTTGTGACAACATGGGTGGACCCTGAGGACATTATGTTAAGTGCAATAAGTCAGACAAAGACAAATACTATCTGATATCACATATGTGGAATCTAAGAAAAGCTGAACTTACAATCTGGGTTTTGTTTTTTAATTATAAAAAAGTAAATGAACAAGTTCATAGCATAGTTAAAATTATCTAAATAATGTTAAGGGGGGTTGAAGTTAAAACAAGGGTCAGAGAAAGGAGGATGGATTTTTGAATCATCTAAAAAGAACTAATGAACATGAGTTCGTGGAGAGGAGGCTAAAAGGACATTTCAGACTGGAGAAGATAAGAATGTAAGAATTTCAACATGCAACTTCGTAAGATCTGGACCTGTAAGGATCAGGACTTTGCTGTAGTGGCGGGGGGACCTGATAAGGAGCTGAGATTACCAAGGTGGGAAGTAGCAATTGATGCGGAGATAATCAAGCAAGTTAAGACATGAGCCTAACCAAATCCCAGGAATCAAGTTAGGGACTTGAAATCACCATAAAATTGGCCTAACAAGCACCACATATATTTTAAGCCCTTTATATTATCCCTTAATTAGGTCAGACCGAGAGAGACAAACTGCAACTACAATATTTTACCAACCAACTACTGTAAATTAAACAGACAAAAACAGTCCAGTCAAAGTGACTGCATTTAAAGTCTGGGGGATCTAATGCACAGCATGGCAATTATAGTTAGTACTACTATATCATATACTTGAAAGTTGCTAAGAGACCAGATCTTAAGTGCTCTCACCACAAAAAAGAAATGGTAATTATGTGGCGTGATGGAGGTGTGAGCTAAGCTAAGGTGGTGATTATTTTTGCAACATACAAGTGCATCAAATCAACACATTGTATACCTTAAAGTTACACAATGTCCTATGTCAATTATATCTCAATAAAGCTAGTGGAGGGGGAAACGTGACTGCATTGATAGTAAAGATGCTGTTGAGGATATTGTTCACTAAATGACACTGTATGAGGATACGGGGCTTCCCTGGTGGCGCAGTGGTTTGGAATCCGCCTGCCAATGCAGGGGACACAGGTTCAAGCCCTGGTCCAGGAAGATCCCACATGCCATGGAGCAACTAAACCCATGTGCCACAACTACTGAGCCTGCGCTCTAGAGCCCGTGAGCCACAACTACTGAGCCCACACACCACAACTACTGAGCCCGTATACCACAACTACTGAGCCCGCGTGCCACAACTACTGAAGCCTGCAGGCCTACAGCCCATGCCCAACAAGAGAAGCCACCACAATGAGAAGCCCGTGCACCACAGAGTAGCCCCCGCTCGCCACAACTAAAGAAGAAAGTCCGCGCCAAGCAACAAAGACCCAAGGCAGCCAAACAGAAATAAATAAATAAATAAATAAATAAAAATTTTTTAAAAAAAAAAAAGAGGAGATGGAGATTTCATCCAGGGCTTAGTAACAGCAATAGCTATTTTACTTTTGAGCAACTGGTTTGTTGTCTTCTTATAGACATATAACTCACAGTGCTTTTCTTTTTGCATGGGCTTCTAGAATATTCCAGCCAAATATGAGGTCCACCTCCAGAAACTACACGGACTTTACAATGGACACTGGGCATCTTACTCCTAGTTTCAAACTATTTCTCTTCTTCTCCTTTTACCTTGGATATCCTCCCCAAGCCCTGTGTTCCAGTCTGTGCTCTGGAGTGCTCAGTGTTTAGTTGGTGATACTACTTTTTACCCACATTTTAACATTTGGGAATTGGGACACATCTTATAATCAAGGTTTAATGGCTCAATTAGTAACAGTTTTTCCTTCTTTTGTGGCACCTCACTACTGACAAGTCTTACAACAGACAGCATTTTTGCTTCAGAGAAAATATGGTAATAAACTGAAGTACAGGCTTGAAATAGCCGTAAAAGGTCAGGCTTTTCCTGCAAAGGCCGAGACACAGGAGAGAAGCAAGCAGTAAGCCATAACAAAGGCTATAAAGGGGAAGAGTACAGGAAAGATCTGTGAAGGCACCTGGGGATGGAGGCAACAAACAGAAGACACTGACTACAGAGATGCGCAGAGCCAGGAAGAGGCAGGAGGCTGAAGGTGGAGCCAGACGGAGCCGTGGTACCCTGGCCCTGCCCTCAGGGAAAAGCTGATGCTGGTGTGGGAGCTGAATGAACATTTACCTGAGTCTGGAGGTCATTCCCAGGTACCCTGAATGAGACCCTGAGACAGCTCAGCCACAGCGAGCTCAAGACTCTTAACGTCTATTTGACCTGACAAATTCCCTGTGGCCCTTTCTCCCCGTCTCCCCTTGGAGCCTCCATTGTTGTAGGTATAAACACAGCCACGCTACATCTTTCCATTCAATTAGAATCTTCCTCATGCTTGACTCAAAATATGATTTCTCCAATTAGTTCTGGCTTATTAATGACAATGCAATGAGTAGGATGAAGTTTATGTTTTCAGGCAGTCCCAAAGTATCTTAACATCTATGCATTTGAGTCAATTATTTAGACTGCAGGTCTGTCTGTCCTCTCTCCTACTGCACTGTAAACTTCAAGTTCACAAGGAAAATCATTTATCCCATATAGTATAATTATATGACCAGTGGGTGTAGACATCAAAGGGTTTTGCTTCCCTTTCAACATTGTGACCAATAAAAGTGGGATCCAGAGAAGGAGGAAGAGTGGCATGTGGATTAACATGGGGAGAAAAAGTTTTACGATATGAACTATATATTACCAATGACTGCAAGAGGACCCAAGAGAACTATATGATGGAAATGTTCTGGATCTTAATGGTGGTGGTTACACAGATGTATGCAGTTATTACAACGCAAGAACGTGTACACTTAAAATGGGTGCATTTTATTGTAGGTAAATTACACCTCAATAAAGTTGATTTTAAAGAATGTTATCCAGGAACTAATCATTCAGTTTAGAGTAAACCAGCTCCATTAACTCTCTTCCTCTTCTTTTAGCCGCTCATATTGTAGCCACCTCACTCATTCTCATAAAATACATTTGAAAAATGGTAGGCAAAATGCAAATAATGTTCAAATAAGTCCATTTTCCTACTTGTCAGAAGCTATGATGATTCACTGGCCTAAAAGGATGTTTTAATAAGTCTTGTCTGTGGTTCTCAGAAGTTGACATCAGGAAACTGTACCTTATTCCCTATTGCCCTCAAATGTAGAAAAAGCAAAGATAATAAGTATTGAAGCCCATTATTAATAAAGTGGAAGTAAATCAAATCATTAAAATAGTAGAAAATGTCTCTATTACATGGAGGAAGAAAATAAAAGTAGAATGCTGTCAAGCTGAGCATACCCTGATGCTGCTTTCTTGAAAAGAAACACAGAAGTTTAAAGTTTGGGGTATTTTTTGGTTTGGGGGTTTTTGTTTTTGTTGTTTTTTGTTTTTTTGGTAATAATGTGTATTGGACAAAAATGATACTAGCCTGGCAAATTTTTCACAGACTTGGGTAAACACCATCTGAAGATCTTCAAAGTTGACTTGATTTCGTTCCAGATAAATATTTTTAGAATTCTGAAACGTTTATTAAAAAAAAAAAAAAAAAAATCAAAGGAAACTAAGGTGTCCCAACTGAAAATGTGGGATTAGTTTTCTCTGATAGTTTTTAGTTTGGGTCATGTTTAATCTCTAGATATGGTCTGTCCACATATTTAATTTGGTGATAATGTTTCCATTAAGGCTAGATATACAAGCATCTAAAACTTGACTAGCTGAGAACAGTGTTCAAATATTAAAAATCATAGGTGGGGAAAAATAAGGCTCTTGTTCTATTTGATTCAAATCTAAAGACCATTTTATTGGTCAATATTTCAACAGTTATTGAGAGAAACTCAGTTCAGACATAGAAACTCTTTCCCTGGTCCTTACAAAATTTCACATAGCTTTTACTGAGTCAAAAGTTCCATTCTCTTTTTAGAAGCAGGAAGGAAAAAAAATTATTACAAATGACTCAAAACAAAGTAATTTAACTGTGCTTCATTAGTGAGATGTTTTCAGAGCACAGCCATCGGAGACATCTGTGATGTTAAATCTTGTTACTTATTTAGTAGCTTTCGTATCAGGATTGATATTGACCTTGTTTTATTTTCAGTTTCTCTTTGTGGTGATAAAGAGCACATCAGCTTTAGTCACAATTTTAGATTAAGAAATAATCACAAGCTCATCAAATTAAAAAGAAGTACAACCGTGGGGTTAAAAACTTTCAAATAGGTAAGTAGTATGATAAAGGCAAGGTTAAAATTAAAATTATCAATGTCAACTCATAAAAATTATACATGTGCATATTTTTAACTCTCTCTAAAGTGACCTAACATAGCAACTTTAATACATACGAGATATAACCTGGTGCACCAACTGGACTTTGTCTCTAATGTTCTTTTCCACTAAATGGATTTATATCTTGACACAGTAAGTATTCAAGATTCTGGAACATAGTTTTGCCAGTGAGCAAGAATACTTTCAAAAGTTCTGAAGAGCAGCTGAAAGAACACAATTAAGAAGATTCTTATTGGTCAAGATGTGACAATTTGAGCATTTACATAAATGGAGGGTATGAATAAAAACTAGACCTAATCCAAATACGGTACAATGTTTGATTGTTTCCACACAGACCAGGCCTAAACAACTGCATCCTCCCATCAAATAACTGAGAAATTATCTAAAAGTATTTTTGTTCTTATCGTCATTATTCATCAAACTACTTCAGCATCAGCCCTGTCTTATGGTTCCTACTAGTGCATTAATAACAATGCAACTACTGCATTAAAAACAATGCACTGATAAAAATAGCTAACACTTAATATTTTCCATGTGCCACAAATCATTTTTAAGTGCTTTATCTATTTTAAACCAAGCTGAAAATTATAGCTTGGTGAGGTTAAGTAGCTTGCTCAGGATCACCCAGCTAGTAAGCACCGGTGCTGAGACTTACACCCAGGGAGCCTGGATTCCAGAACGAGTGCCGCTAAGGCTGCCTCACCAGTGAGGGAGGGAACATTCCAAATATTCCTTAGACCATGCTTGGCTGAGTAGACATTCTATTCCCTTTGGTGCTGAGCACTTTCTCAAGGAAAAAGTAGTCTGAGGAGGGGAAAGCTTTGGTGAAGAGAGAGATTAAAGATAAAGCAACAGGGCTTCCCTGTTGGCACGGTGGTTAAGAATCCGCCTGCCAAGGCAGGGGACACGGGTTCGAGCCCTGGCCCGGGAAGATCCCACATGCTGCAGGGCAACTAAGCCCGTGCACCACAACTACTGAGCCCGCGTGCCACAACTACTGAAGCCTGTGCACCTAGAGCCCGTGCTCGGCAACAAGAGAAGCCACCGCAATGAGAAGCCCACGCACCACAACGAAGAGTAGCCCCTGCTCACTGCAACTAGAGAAAGCCCGCGCACAGCAACGAAGACCCAACGCAGCCAAAAATAAAACTGATTAATTAATTTTTAAAAAGATGAAGCAACACACACACACAAAATGTCCGTGAGAACTCTGACTTGGACTAATGCTGAGCTGAAGTTAGTATTCTAAAAGTTTAGATAGTGTTACAGCCTAGATGCAGTATGCAATTGCTGTGCTTCCATAACCTTAAGAAATAAGTTCTTCGTTCAGCAGTATAAAATATCATGCACAGAAAAAGGGAATTGCATCAAAATATTAATAGGATGATGAGCAAATTTTATTTTACATCTCTCTAATATCCTATATTTTCTAAGTTGTTTAACAGTGAATGTGCATCATTTTTATAATTAGAAACAAAATTATATTAAAAAGTTATTTAAGATTTCAAAAAGAGAAAGAATGATACATGCCTCTTGCTTTCCTGCATTTGGAAGTCCTAAGGCAAGCAAAAGTTAGCTTGAGTTCCCAAAAGGTCAGCCACACAGACCCTTGGGTTAAAAAATACTAATAATAAAAGTAGAACTGTTTTGTTTGTTAGTTTGTCATTTTAAAAGTGCTGTGAAGAAGGAAAGACAGCAGGAGTCCATCTCACACTCAGTTGCTCAAGGATTGGAAAACTGAACTTGCCTAAAGCGGAGAAAACTACCCAAATTCCAAAGCTTTTCTAGAAGCCTGCAGGTTCCAGGAGCCTGGATGCCTGGCTCTCTCCAGAGTCAAGAAATACCTTACCATACAAACTACTATTGGCAACAACTCCCAGTAAAGTGTCCCGTATCTTTCACCTCCCCCTGGTAAGACCTGCAGCGAGGGGTCTCCCCTGCTCTCAGCTGGCTCCCCACTGAGCCTTCTGCCTTCCTGCTCCGATTTCTGGACCCAACAAGCTCAGCCATGGGACTATTACTAGTGAATGTTTGGCAATCACTGCGAGATGTATCAAAAGTAACCTGTCAATAGCGTGCTTATTAAAGTCTGCAACGGCTGTATAGTCTTAATAAAGTCTGTAATAGTTTACTTTAAAATATAAATAAAAACAGATTCAACGCTATCCCTATAGAGTGCCATTCTCACATGACTCCCACTCCAGTGTGCATTCTTGGACAATACGCTACAAATTGCCCACCACCCTCAAAGAATCCCTGGGAGAGTGACAATCTTAGGAGCACCATTTGGTATGTGTGCTTCAGAATTAAAACAACAACAAAAACACTGCCTCGAGAACAAGTAAAAGATGCCGTATCAACCCAATTGCCTAGGAACCAGAGGATGAGAGGTGCCCTCACCCACCAGGAGGAAGAAGAGTAAGTGGGCCTGGGCTTCCCTGGTGGCGCAGTGGTTGGGAGTCCGCCTGCCGATGCAGGGGACACGGGTTCGTGCCCCGGTCTGGGAGGATCTCACATGCCGCGGAGCGGCTGGGCCCGTGAGCCATGGCCGCTGAGCCTGCGCGTCCGGAGCCTGTGCTCCTCAACGGGAGAGGCCACAACAGTGAGAGGCCCGCGTACAGCAAAAAAAAAAAAAAAAAAAAAAAGAGTAAGTGGGCCAGCAGCCCCTAAAACCAGGGAGCTGACCCAGGGTAACAGGCACCGGACTCCAGATGAAGGTGGAGGAAGATGCATGGGCAACTCCCCACCACTCCAGCATCTTCCCTTCCTCTCAGTTCTGTGCCCCCAGCCGGCTCTCCCCATAGCACCTCCTCTCTTCTCATATTGACTCACATCAGTGCCAACCAAGTCAGCTTGCTCTAGGATCCACCCAAGTCTGGGACCGCATACCACCTCTGGGGCAGACAAAGGCTCTAGCACTACAGGGGGTGAAACATACCTAAGCTCATGACTTTGCCCAGGACAGCATTCTCTTCTGCTAGTTACCTGTACAGAGCTTGCTGCTGAGGCTGCCACATATGTTACGCAGCAGACATTAAAAATGTGAACTTTGTCAAAGTCTGGGTGACCCCTTGGCTGGATCGACCTTTACTTAAGTGACACTAAGCAGCTACGGCCTCTAAGCACCCGGGCAGTGGTAGTCAAAGTTGTAAGGCTCAAGGGCCACACTTGTACTGCCATTATCAAAGACAAACAAACAGATCACATAACAGTGCAGAGCCTATAACTCTGTAATAATAGAATGCAAAAATTAGAGGTCTCATAGGGCCCAGACTAGAAGTGGCAAAACCACAAATGACATGACAGACACAGCCTGAGAATCAAATAAAAACACTCCACCCACAGACTCATGGACCAGGCACAGCTCTTCTTGTAAAATGCACATCCATATCTTTCACAGTATCCAATCATAAACATCTAGGAGGCGCCTACTATGTACGAGGCATGTGCTGGCTCCTGGGGGAAAGGAACAAAGAAACCGAAGATAAATAAAACCAGGGGTTCTGCCCTAAGTTTACATCTAGAAGGGGCAATAAGCCATTTGCACAAATTCTCCAGGGCCATGAAGTTGGTTATTATTATCTTCCTCTCAAGTATTTGGAAACATTGACTCAGCACTCCATGACAGAACTCACAGAGCTATAATGAACTGTCAGTAAACGAACACAAGGCACTTTACAAGTATCATTCTGCTTGCAGATAAGCTAAATAAACAAATAAGCAAGTACGCAAGCATGCACACATGCACTAACAAAATGTTCACAGTAAGCCACGCCTCAAACCTGTAAAACACTCTAGAAGCTAGTGGAGAAGGACCAGGAGCCTGGAATAGCTCTTCACAGAGCTAGGGTTCCTGAGCCATGTAACCAGAAGCCCCGGGCGGCCTCTTCAGAGCAGGCCTGTCCAGATGTGCCCACCCTCCAAGGGGATCAGCTGACCTTCGGGGTGGAGGTGGCAAGTGGTCAGAGCACTTGGACTAAGGTACCCACACGATGCCTACATGTGCTCTATCTCCTCTCCACCACCCACAGAGCTCCCCAACCACCAACAGAGACAAAGAAGACTGGACAGTTTATTAAAATATAAAATGCCAAGCTTCTTCCCGAAAGTCCAGCCCAATGTCAAGGCTAGAGCCTGGCCAAAATGAGAAACAAGTGCTTCAAGTTCGGAAGACTGACACACCCCAAAGATCATTCACTAAACTGTGCAAAACAGCAAGGAGCCCTGTTATCTGCCGCCCCCGTCAGAGCGAGTGTAGGAGATACTAGGCAGTTCCCACCTGGCTGGCCTCCACGCAACAGCCCCCAGACCAGGTGGCACCAGATACTGGCCAGGGCCTCTGCCCCCACTGACAATTTTCATACAGGGACATATTTACAGTCAGGACACCAGTGCCACGTGGCTGTGTGCGCTGATGTGATACCCTGCTGTCAAAGCACAAGTCTTTATTAAAGGGCCACATACTGCAAGCGAGAAGCCACAAGCAACTGAAGAGCTTTCGCGAAAGACAGCTTTTCAGAAAACTAGAAACGTGAACGGTATTGTTTTTTCCCAGTGTATAGGCCCCGAAATGCACACCAGTTCCTAAACTACAGCTTCTCTCAATTCCACCTTGCTCAGAAAAGGGCAGCCCACTACTTCCTAATGACATGGGGCACCTGTGGGACGAGCAGGGCAGCGGGTGGCTTCAAGAACGGGACCACGGGGCTCCGGCTAGCAAGCATTTGCACTGCAAACATCACAAGTGAGGATACTCTAAAATTACCTCATTCTACCCAGGGGCTTGGTGATCTCAAGCAGGAGATGCCAGAAAGAGGTAGCTTTGGCTTGGTTTTCTACACATTCAAATCCTAACGAGTTTTCAGTAGCCCCCACAAATACCACATTACTCCTACTTAACTAACTCCAAAGCAGATCAAGGACCACCAACCTGCTTGCACGTTCACAGCAGCCCACTGTAGGCAAACACATGTGAACAAGCTGGCCTTCTGCAATACTTATTTCTGTCTTTACTCAGGGCCACAGGTTTTGGCCACATGGATGGAGGAAGGGCACCAGAATGATCAGGGGAACTGATTCAAGGCTTCTGAACGGCTATAACCTATTTCTGCTCAACACTCCTACCAGGACCTATCAGTGACATCCCTAGAAAGAATTCACTAAATGAGAGGCTTAGGGAGGAGTTTTCAGAGCCAGGCTTATCCAGGATCCAGACTTTCAGTCAAAGACCGCATTGAAATTGATCAGAATCACACACACACACACCAGTAACTGAAGCAGGCAAATTGCTGTAAGCGTGTAACTGATGTGAAATCGCTTCACTTTCATGTTGTCATTAGATCCCCTGTCTCAGAATCCTGAAATAAAAATGTTCCTCTGCATTCAGTGTCCCACCTGGAATGACACTTTCTGACAGGCTCTGATTCGTGCCGATTAACAGCCATTTAACCATGAAGGTTGACTAATCAAGTAAAAAAAGGCTTTATCTTCCCAAATGAAAATTGAAGATACCTAATACATACCTCAGATACTTTAAAACATTCCAGCTATGGAATGGGGCACATGTAGTCTGACCCTGTCTCCCCAGTCTCAGCCTAATGCTGACTCCAGATCACTGAGACGGCTTTGACGAGGGCCAGGAAGGTCAGGGCCCAGGTCAATTCAATTCCTTTAATTCTTCCTCCTCCCACCGCCCCATCAAGTTCTCTGCTTCCAGGGGTGGAACAAGGGCAGCAGCACCAAACTCTCAGAGCCTGGAAGACATCAAAGGACACAGCAGAGAGAGGGGGAGGCAAACGGGAGGAACACGCCTGTATTTTCCCCACTTACAAAGCCACAGGCTGGGAATGTTGGCTGAGGTGTCTGACACGCAGAGGGAGAAAGGAGAAAAGCAAAGCACACTTGATGATCATCCACGTAAATGTACAAAGAATTTAGTACATCAAAATTTTTCTTTATCTTCCTCTTTAGTTTTCGTGTATTTCTGCACACAGGAAATTGGATAATCTGACCAAAATTTCTGAGAAGGCGTACATCACTCCCATATTAAAAAACCCCACAAATCTGCATGCATTTAGGTTTCCATATTTGTATATCTTTTTGCAAAAAATGTTTAAGAAAATGACTAGTAAGTTCAAAGGAAACTCGAATATTTCTGTGAAATAGTCTAAATATATTTTCTAAATTTTAGTGTGTCAGTGAAAGACTACCAAAACCCAGAAGATTACCAACAAACAGATAAATAAATAGGAGAGTTCGGGATAATGCATATTCAGTTAAGGGGCGCCAGAGAACCAGATATACAAGAAAAACTGTATGCCTATTTTGAGTTTTTAGAAAGGCCCTGAGTCCATGACTCCAGTACGGTAAACATTGGAAACAAGAGTCACCAGCCCGGGGACCTGGGATAATAAAGTCAGTTTCCTCAGACAGAAAAAAAAAAAAAAAGCACAGAAACCCAATATTACTGAATACAATGTTTCGGTAGCTCCAGATGTTCATTTCCTCAGAAGTTAGTCTATGACTAGGTAGTACTGACCATCTACAAATCTCCTATACTAACTACAGCCTAGTAACCATATATCCAATTAACAGAAATACAATCAACACAACAGACATTTACTGAGAACGTACTGTGTCTAAGGAAACAATGGATGGACACCCACTACCTGGAACACAGCGCTGAAGCTGCACAATTAGGGCTACGGTCCCATCCCTATGCAGGTCTCCAAACAGGCTCTCTTGTTATTCAGATAGTTTGGCAATGCGTCAAATTCCAGGGCAAGCTCTTTGCACTGCGGGTTTTCCCCCTCAGATCTTGTCCCAGGGCTTTGGTGCACCCTCCCATCGCCAGCCCCCCATTCCTCCCAAACATACTTTTACAAACATGTCAAAATTTTGTCAAAAAATTACACTTCCCAATGTGTTCACATACAATTTATGGGCATATATTCTTTGCCCAAATGAATGACTGCCAAATGACCAGACTGGTGAACACCTGTCATAGAAGGAATTTCCCTTTCAACAAAATTCAACACATCCATCTCCAAAGAGCAGTGCTCCTGTGGTCTGTCAGCTGAGACATGGCAAGTGTCTCATTTAACACCACAAAGTGTCACCACATACTGCATGAAGTGTCCACATTTAAATCAGAAAATTCATAACAATAAAAAGCAAAAATTTTGAGACGTCCTTCTTTAATTGCTCTTCTTGGGTGTTAAAAAAAAAAAAACTTCATTCATTAAACTTGGAATGAGAAGCAAAGCGTAGGTCAACAAGCTTTAAGTGTTCCGTGTTAATAAAAATATTAAATTGTCAACACTTAATGTGTGCCCTGTGCAAGGTACCCTGCTATTATAAACAGATGGGGTAGGGGGTCCCTGGAGGAAGTGAACCAGGCACGGCTTCCTTGACAGAAGAGAAGCCATTTTGACCTAAGCCATTTGGGGATCTAAGCCTGGCTACAGTGCTTGCCCTTGAACAGGTCTCAGTAATTAATGCTCTTAAATGAAGCCAGGGGATGCAGGAACAAAGGGAAAGCAGTCAAGAAACACAGTTCAGCGATAAACAGAGCCCTAGTTCCTCCTCAAGGGCTATACACAGTCATCTGATACATAGTTTTGAGTCTGTAGGAAATAAGGTCCCCACCCTGGTGGAGGACAGAATGATGAAGTTGACCTTTTGTGACTTCAATCAACTAAAGCCTGGGCTCTGTTGACCTTTGCCCCAATTCTACGCTGAATTCTCCTGGGCTCAAGCCCCTTCATGAATATGCAGGTACCCTTAGTTTAAAACTTCCCCAATTCTGCTGCTGGGGAGCCACAGCTCTGAGAAAGATCCCGGTGTTTTCCTTATCACTTAGTAATAAGTCCTCCTTCTCCCTCTCTGACACCCACCAAGAGGTGAACCCAGTTTTTCAGGTAATCCTCACAACCGCTATGGGTCTGTAATTTTATTATTCCCATTTTACTGATGAGGAAATACAGGCACAGAGGGTTAAGGGACTTGCCAGACATTTTGCAGCTAGTCAGTTGCATAATCAGTTTCAAATATAAGCAGTTGGTCTCCCAAGTCCTCTGAGTGGCTCTGGACCACTACATCATTCTGTCACAATACTTGATAGTGTTTTACAAAACTACTAGATATTTACACCCAACTGGATGGCCACAGAAACATACGAAAGGCAAATAAAAGATTTCCTTTCATTGAGTAAAAGCTCTGGCTCAAATACAAAGTAATTCAGGGCTTCCCTGGTGGCGCAGTGGTTGAGAGTCTGCCTGCTGATGCAGGGGACATGGGTTCATTCCCCGGTCCGGGAAGATCCCACATGCCGCGGGGTGGCTGGACCCGTGAGCCATGGCAGCTGAGCCTACGAGTCCAGAGCCTGTGCTCCGCAACAGGAGAGGCCACAACAGTGAGAGGCCCATGTACTGCAAAAAAAAAAAAAAAAAAAAAAAAGTAATTCACATACTTATGAACATTTAAACTTTATCTGGGCTAACTTTTAAATAGATGGGTGAGGTTATTTCAATGTATCAAACTACAAAAGCAAAGATGTACACTGCCATTCAGAAAAATTCATTTATACACACAAATAAGGAAGACTCTTTGTTCAGTATTTAAAAGAAAAACAATTGGGAAAAATTATTTCCACTGCATAATTCATCACAAAAACGCAGACTAAGTTGTCATTGTGTGTGGGGGGGGATACTATTCTATTGCTAACTATCAAAGCCAGCAAAACTTAAAGGCTTCAAAAACAAAAACAAACTTAGTTACATTACCATGCTAATGTTACCTGTTTGTTACAGTAACTCTAGATCAAAAAGGCAGATGTTTAAAACTGGATAAGGCTGCTCAAATTTAACACCATTATCTTGATAAGCTTCCCCTACCACACTCCTTCCTCCTTACTCAAAGCATTACCCTGGAAACAGTAATTTTAAGGCTCTTTCTTAACACGATAATGTAACCATCCCCTGTTACAATTTGTACAGGGAATACTAAACTTTAATTAACAATCTAAATAGAAGTCATTAAAGATAGAGAGCAAAAGACAAAACAAAACAAAAAACGCTACCAGTTTGTTATCCAATTTTAAAAAGAGCAGTTACAAGTTCAGCTCTACATCTTGTCACATTCTCTACTGAGCTGGGATTATAGATAGGTGGGCACACAAAGCATCAATTCTGAGGACTTCTTTTATTAAACTACAAAGTGTAAGTATGTTTAAAGGCTTATTAATCTGCTCAACAAACTACATGAGGCTTTACTGCATGACCCTTCCAAAATTGGGGATAAATCCACTCAATATTGCAATAGAATGCCTGAGCAGTTCAGCATGGTTTTGCCCTTTCTGATTCTCCCCTGAGGCTCCCAGCTTGAGATACATGAATAGTTGTGGTCATTCATGGTGGGTGTACAATCTAGGGAGTGTCTCTTCAAGACAACACAAAGAGCCAACAACAAAGGGTAAAGCTTCCCTTTCCTCAAAGCCTTCCTTCCTGTTCCCTGTCTTTTAAAAAAACAAGGCTCCGAACTTCTTCCCTCAAGGCAACGGCACACAGATGCTTTCCTCACACCTCTTCTAACAGTAGCAAAGCTCATCACACCTACAGACCAGACTCTAAAGGGTCAGAGAGAATCAATAACTCCACTCTGCTTTCAAAAGAATGGGTAAGAGGACACAAACCCGAAAGGAAACACTCTCACTCTCTCCCCCCTTTCTCTCTTTCCCCCTTTCTTTCTCTCTCTCTTTCTTACTAAACAGAATTCATCTCACAGTTGAAGATAAGAAATATTGGGAATTAACCACACTTTTGGTTAGGTTATAACAGAACCCTCAGAAATAAAACAAACTGCCCAAGTAAGTTTTAGGCTAACAGCTCTGGAAATGTCATTTCTCCACCCCCATACATACAGACTTATCACATAAAACAGCTGTATGCCTTTAAAAATCACTGGTTCCCCAAAAGAACACAACTGTACAAGATAAAAACTAATTGAAAGGACCAAATCAGAAGATTTATAATGCCCTGTAGGCACGTATAAAAGCCGCTGTCCTAGCTGAAACAGGAGGCATGTAGAAATGTCTGTAAGGAACCCAGGCTCCCCGGCTAGCTGATAATGGCTTCAGCTATCTGGAGCTAGTGGCTGTCTTATTTCACTTGACACCTTCAATTCTCGCATCAGCTACTGCAGGCAAACAGAGCCTCCCAAGAACAGTGACCCTTCCTCCCCGGTTTTCCTCACACTCTGACAAGAAGTAAATTACAACCCAACCCATTTCAGCCCCTGTAAGTGTTACCTATTACTCTATTTGATTCAACTCTACATGTAAGTATAGTTGGGATAAATCTAAATTTTAGAGCTTAAAAAACCTTACCGGTTACCTAGTTTAGCCCGCAGTTTGACAGATGATGAAGTGTTCATGGCTAGCTCAAGGATACAGACCACGTTAGTGGCAGGACCCTGCAGCATCCAGTCTTCCCATCCAGTCATCACACCGTCCGGAGCCTCCACACAGATGGGGTCCCTAGGGCTCTGCAATGGTTCAGGAGTTGAGGTTGGGACTGCCACATAGTTCCAGGGCCTGAAGCAGGGAATTGTGGTCCACAGGCCATTAGAAAGCTGAGAAACCTGTGCTTCCCAAGAAGTCAGGTGGAGGAGTCAGCTGAAGGATAAGCAAGTACCCTGCATCTAGATAATCGAGGTAATTCCTTCCCCCTCTGCCACAATTTAAGTAAAAACAAATAAGAAGAGGTATTTTGATTAAATACACCTGGATAGAGAATAGGAGTCTTTTCTCAAATGGGAGAGAATTTATTTGTGAGGCTTAACTTTCATAATAATACGAAGACCCTATTAAAGTTCCATAAGTCGCCTTAATAAGGTAAATATTTAGGCTGATTTTATGAGGCTTTCAGACTTTAGTTTTGAGAATGTTAATGGTTATGAGAATGTGCATACATGATCACAATCAGGATGGTAAAATAAACCAAAGGACAAGCTGTGAAACTGGGCTTTAAAACCTGCTTTATTAAACTAGATCAGTGTTTGTCAACCTTCACTACACATGAGAATCAACTACCAACCATGTGTGTTAACCACCTCCGACATCCAACCTGGTCAAGCCCTCCAATGACTACACCCTCAGACTTCTAGTCTTCAAGATGAGACCCCAGACAATGAGAAGCAGAGACAAGTCATATCTACTTTGTCCAAATTCCTGACCCACAGAGGCCAGGGGCATTAAAAAATGGTGGTTTCAGACCACTAACTTTAGGGATGATTTGTTAAACAACAATCCTAACTGGGACATCTGGAAAGCGGCTAAAAATCCCAATGCCTAAGGTGCCACTACAGCCCAATTAAGCCAGAAACTCTGGGGGTAGGACCCAGGCATCGATTTTTAAAGCCCCCCAGGTGATTCTAATGTGCAACCAAAGTTTAGAACCATGTCCGGACCCCTACTGTCCAATACAGTAGCCATCTGCAGTTTAAATTTAAACTAATGAAAATGAAATAAAATTTAAAATTCAGTTCTTTGGTTGCACTAGCCACATTTCAAGTGCTCAGTAATCATGCATGGCCAGTGGTTACCATATTGGACAGCAGATGTGTAGAACATTTCCATCATCACAGAAAATTCTATTGGACAGTCCTGGTCTAAAGCAGTGATTCTCAAAGCTTGGTCCGGAGCTAACAGCATCAGCATCACCTGGGAACTTGTTAGAAATGCAAATTCTCAAGCCAAGCTACTGGATCAGAACCTTTTGGGTGGGACTGTTTTCTTCTTTTTTTGACATTTATTTATTTGGCTGCATCGGATCTTAGTTGCAGCACGTGGGCTCTTCATTGTGGCATGTGGGCTTTTTCTCTAGTTGTGGCACACGGGCTCAGTAGTTGCGGCAGGAGGGCTCAGTAGTTGCAGCATGTGAGCTTAGTTGCCCCATGCCATGTGAGATCTTAGTTCCCTGACCAGGGATTGAACCCACATCCCCTTCACTGGAATACAGATTCTTAACCACTGGACCACCAGGGAAGTCCCCTGATGCACTCTTAAGTGTGAGAACCCCTGGGTTGTTACTGTCCACACAAAATCATTTTTTCCATGACCTAGCTCATACTTAAATCTGAAATTTATCAACTTTAACTCCACTATAATATAAGGGAGTATGTTGTCATGCAATTTATGTCGTGCAAGATATGTTGTCATGCAATTTCAAAGATGTATTTTTGTAGTAGCAAGCTTGCTTGGGAAGAAATGCCTTGCAACTAGCAAAGGATTCTTAAAAAGTTCCTCGAAGATGCTCTCAGTTATTTACAATCATTAAGAGGAACAACTTTCAGGTCCAGAAATATAGAAATATGGTTTAAAATTATGAAACTCAACAAACTACTCAATTATTACAATTATGAAAACTATGTTGCATGACAAAATATAAATGCGAGGAAAGCAAAACACAAAATTGTAATTACAAATATTTATATTATATGGACAAGGACAAAATGAAGAAAGGGGAAAAATAAGAATAATGGATTTGTTAGGTTTGCCCAGACAATGACACCTTCCCCCTGCCACCACCCCCCCTTTTAAATTTCTGTCATGCTTCTTATAAAACATTTTAGAGTATCTAAGGAAGCAATCTTTTTAAAAGATACAATTGCGCTTTGACGTGAAAAGTTCATTTCAAGAATGATTTGGTAAAACAGTTCTACTGCTTCATCAATGATTCACTGAATTGTTCATCTCGTAGTAAAATGAAATCAAGACTGCATTCAAGCAAAAGATGAGGCTTGGACTGGTTGTCCACCTAATTCTGAGAGTCTCCAAGAATTTCTCCTGTCTACTTTTCTTTTTTTAACCTTAGATCCTACAATCAAATAAAAGAATTACTCATTTTTACAATAAAATTTTAGAGATGTGAAAACTTGACATTTTTCCCATGCTTATTTAGTTTCCACATAGTTGTTGGGCGGTAAAATGCCAAATAAACTAATTTTCCAAGGAAGAATTTCTCATATTTTCTTCTTATATTTGCAAATCCAAATTCCCAGAAATACTGTGTAATCTTTGAAAAGATAGCTCTTGAATCCCATATAAATCAACTCTTGATTGTTTTAATGTGAATTTTAGCATACTTCCTTTATTGACAGCTGTGTTGTTAGTAAACTTCATTTCCTATGTTGTGAAGGTACAAAGTTCTCTTTCTGAGCGTTTCTGTATGTCTTGTTGGTTTCTCCGTTTCATTTGCCAGTAATGTTCTCCAAACTCCTTTAAACTCTAAATAGCTCCAGGGAAGATTTGAGAAAGGGTAACTGTAGTTGAATAACTGAGAGACCTTGATGTCTTCAGAAAGCTTACTATGTGTGAAAGACTTTTTCTTATAAAGTTCTTTTTTTTTTAAATTATTTTTGTCTGTGTTGGGTCTTCGTTGCTACATGCGGGCTTTCTCTAGTTGCGGTGAGCAGGGGCTACTCTTTGCTGCAGTGCACGAGCTTCTCACTGCGGTGGCTTCTCTGGCTGTGGAGCACAGGCTCCAGGCGTGCAGGCTTCAGTAGCTGTGGTGCGTGGGCTCAGTAGTTGTGGCTCGCAGGCTCTAGAGTACAGGCTCAGTGGTTGTGGCACACGGGCTTAGTTGTTCCACAGCATGTGGGATCTTCCCAGACCAGGGCTTGAACCTGTGTCCCCTACACTGGCAGGCGGATTCTTAACCACTGCACCACCAGGGAAGGCCTATAAATTTCTTTAAAATATGAGTGCACAGCATGTGTAATTTTATTGAAAATTGGAAACAATCCAAGTTATCCACTTATCTCTAACTAGATTTTGCCAGAAGCAGCCAAGTGGTAGGATGATAAACTGGCCAGTTTGGTATCATTTTGAAAAATTTCCCCAGCCCAACAAGCATACATATTTTAAAATTAATGATGACAAAAAAAAAAATCTCCTAACTAAAATTTTTGCAATAGTGATACAAAAACAGGATTTTTCTTATTTTTCCAGCTTTTGTACTGACTACACTGATTATCTTCATTAATGTGGGTAGCTAAGAGTTGTATAAGGCAGCTACTACCTTTAATTCTAGCATTTACACGTGCTCTTAAGAAAAAGAAAAGCATTTTTATTTCTATTGTTGGAAGCTAAAAAGAAAAGGGAGTTGACAGAACCGTTTATTAATAATCATTTTTTTAAAACAACAAAGAGAATTTACAAAATGCTTTCTGTGTGCTGGGCATTCTTGAATCTAGGCCCTAAGAACACAAAGATAAATCATATATAGTCCTTGTCCTAGAGAAAGCCCAAAATCTATACATTTGAGATTCAACATAAAAGACAGACACCAACACCAACAAAACTATGCACTAAAAAAAAAAAAAAAAGACCGACTATATAGAGGAAACTATCATTAGTGTCCTCAGAAAGACACAAAAAATGCCACAACCAGAAAACAAGCATAGGATGCTATTTTTAAAACAAACAAAAAAAAGACTATAAGAGTTCTTGGAAATGAAAAATATAATAAAAATTAAACATAGGGTTGAAAGATAAAGTGGATGAAATCTCCCAGAAGGTTGAATAAAAACAAGAGATAAAAAGTAGAAAGGAGGGCTTCCCTGGTGACGCAGTGGTTGAGGGTCCGCCTGCCGATGCAGGGGACACGGGTTCATGCCCCGGTTCAGGAAGATCCCACATGCCGCGGAGCGGCTGGGCCCGTGAGCCATGGCAGCTGGGCCTGCGCGTCCGGAGCCTGTGCTCCGCAACGGGAGAGGCAACAGCAGTGAGAGGCCCGCGTACCACCAAAAAAAAAAAAAAAAAAAGTAGAAAGGAAAAATAAAGTAATTAGAGGACCAGTTCAGGAAACCCCATGCCCAAATAAGTGTTCCAGAAAAGAACTGAGTAAATTTAAAAAAGTGTTTGCTAATGAATTAATTCAATAATTTTTTTTCAGAACTGAAGGATGCAAGTTTCCAGGTCCAAAAGGCCCACCATTGTGATTTCACAAAAATGGGGAAGAAAATATTCTATAGGATTCCAGAAAGGGAAAATCTAGGTCACGTCTAAAGGATTAGAAATCCAAATAGCTTTGGACTTCTCAAGAGAAACACTGGAAGCTAGAAGACATTAAAGCAACAATATCTTCAAAATAGAATTTGATACCCATCCAAACTATTAACGAGGTAAGTGGGTGGAATGAAGATATTTTCATGGTTTTAAAACCCCTTACTTCCCAAACATTCTTTCTCAGGAAGCTACCAAAGGATATGCTCTACAAAATTGAGACAGTAAACCAAGAAAGAAAAAGGAAACAGAAAAACAGATTCCACACAGAAGAGAAATAAAAGGAATTCTCAGAATGATGTGACAGGAACCCCAGGATGACAGCTACATCAGGCAGAGAAGGTTACCAGTTCATAAAGGAACATGTTAGAAGGATCAAGGAGAAATGTCTCTAAGAAGATGAAATCAAGAGAGCACTTGATAATATCCAAATGTCTTGAAAGGAGATGTGGGCAAGGGAGAGATAATTTAAAAGTTGAATTAAGGGTAAGTACATAAAAAAGAAGCAAATTAGAGAGAAAGGAAAAAAATTAAAACATTTATTAACTCCAGGGAAAACAAAAAGTGTTGTATGATAGGAGAAATCATGGAAGAGACATGGCTCAACTGTAAATAATGTTCTATACAGTCATTTAAATAATGGAAGCACTAAATACTGATACATTATATAACTATATTGGGAAAACGGGGGATGGGGAGAATTCGGGGATGGGGTGAGAATAAGGCACAGAAAGGAAACAGAGAGAACGAATTAAAAACTAGCACTACCAGCATGTTACTCAGAAATATGGAGGGAAATCCCAAAAGAATAAGCTAAAATCACTATATGTGGCTGCCTCTGGGACTAAAAATGAAGAGGATTCTTCTTTTTAAACCATAGCCTTTATAAATTATAAAACTACTTCACACTTCAAACTATTACACTGATTTTAAAATATATATACAAATATATGTATGCAGAACCCAACCTCTTAACCATTAAACTTGTATTTTTCAAATTATAAACTTGTGACCATTTAGCGGGTTGTGAAATTAATTCTGTAAGTCACAACCATCATTTCTAAAATGAATTAAAACAAAACCAGGTAGGGCTTCCCTGGTGGCGTAGTGGTTAAGAATCCGCCTGCCAATGCAGGGGACACAGGTTCAAGCCATGGTCCAGGAAGATCCCCCATGCCGTGGAGCAACTAAGCCCGTGTGCCACAACTACTGAGCCTGCGCTCTAGAGCCCTCGAGCCGCAACTACTGAAGACTGCGCGCCACGAGCCGGTGCTCCACAATGAGAAAAGCCACCGCAATGAGAAGCCCATACGGCGCAATGAAGAGTAGCCCCTGCTCGCCACAACTAGAGAAAGCCCACGCAGCAACGAAGACCCAACGCAGCCAAAAATAAATAAATAAAAATAAAGTTCCCTTTATAAAAAAAAAGGTGGTAGAAAATAACAGAGACATTGCACATAGTAAATTTTTTCATGAACCTTCATATACGTACACACAACAGTGCATAATGTAAAATGTATGTTTAACTGTGAACAAAATAATTTTAAAATTACTATCTATACAGCATTGTAATTACTTTTAGTCCTGTTTTTTAAAGTGAGAGATGACAATCTATCTTTATTGTAAAGCAAAGAAATGGAAAACGTTGACAGCTAATGAAAATATTCCATTGTGACACTCTTTAAAATGCCACTGATATCATGCATGAAGAATGCTCACTCCTATATTACTGAAATCTAAATACTCTGCTTTCTTACAATCAACTTTGTAATATTTGAACCAGAGAGAAGAGTAACAACACAGAAAACACAATAAAACTCAAAGTCAATCAGATAATGTGGAATATTACTGCTTCTTAGGTGATGGATCTTTTTCATTTTATATGATTTTAACTAATTTTTAAATTTCCAGTCTACGGATATACTCGAGCAGAAGGAACCATCCTAGACGACTTTGGAATAGCAGTGGAAGCCAGTCTGGTGGAAGAAACGATCAAAAACTTGCAACATATAATGCATAAACTAGAAAGTATAGATGCAGTCGACCAAGATGTAGTTTTCTTCCACTGACCCACCCTCATATACTTTAAAAGCTACACTACCCACCTTGCAGTATGGAAAAATTGGGCAAGTTAAAACTTTGATGCTCTTTTACTAAAACCCTAAATTTAGTCCAATTTTTAACTTAGCTAGGTTATACTGACATATGCACATTGCTTTGGATGCTTACCCTACAATTCACTTACTTTAAAATGATTTAAAATAAGAACAAACACGTCTGCAGAAAGCAAGTTCCATTATACTCTCATAATAAAGCGTCACTTCTTAAAAGTTATAAAGATCAGATTCATATACACATGGGTATGTATATTTTTAAAACCACTACTACCACCCATACAGGATATTAAAAAATAAAAAAATATGAAGGAGTCAATATACTGGTATTTAATTATAGAAAAGATATTTGTGGAAATATATATATATATAAAATGTGTGTGTATTTGAAAATATGCATGAGAAGTTAATGACTGTGGTTACTTTTTGGACAGGTGAGGGGATGGGAAGAGTAGGGATGACAACCAGGGTGAGAGGAAGGCTTTGCACTGTACATCTGCTTCTACTTTGATTTTAAAACTATTACCGGGCTTCCCTGGTGGCGCAGCGGTTGAGAGTCCGCCTGCCAACCCAGGTGACGCGGGTTCGTGCCCCGGGGCGGGAAGATCCCGCATGCCGCGGAGCGGCTGGGCCCGTAAGCCATGGCCGCTGAGCCTGCGCGTCCGGAGCACAGGCTCCGTAACGGGAGAGGCCACGACAGTGAGAGGGCCGCGTACCGCAAAAAAAACCACTATTACCTATTTTGGCAAATTAGGGGTTCTCATTCTATTCTCCCTTCATGAATTGCCTGGCTTCCGCACCCTATGCCACATCCTGCACGCACGCACACACAATCACCCATAAGTAATTTGAGGCAGGTGTGCTTTCACTTTGACAAAAGACTTTCTCCCGATCTTGAAAAAGTGAACCTGTACTCTTAGCACCCACGTGACAGGCACAAATGCCACCTGTCTTTGCAGGACGCCAGGACCCCGGGTCACATCCACAGCCCCTCCTCAGCACATCCATCACACTGCAAACCATCACACTGCAGACATTTGCTGAGGGCCTGCTATGTGCCAGATGCTGTTTGGAAACATGGGACACAAAAGTCAGTAGGACAAGGTACCTGCCTTCCCAGATCTCAAAGCCTCGAGGAAAGGAGACAGAAGAGCAAACAGGTAATTTCCAAATGATACGGTATATATAGTGGGAAAAGTGTAATCTACATAATCTACCACATTATATTTTAATTATTTTTTCCCCTGTTTTCCCACGTCTCTCAAAGGTGAGAGTCTCTGGCACAGGCAATGGGTCCGTAGTGATCTTTGGATCCCCTGAGCTAAGCATGGTACCAGCATGATCTGAACTTCATAAATGTCTCCTGCATGGTAATGCAATGGTATTTTAAGAAATACATTCATATATGTCTTAATGTTTCAGAATGGTGATTGATAAACACATCAACTATTAACCTGGACCTCTGTGGTGTATTATAATCTTAGAATTTCAGAACCAAAACAAACATCTTTAACCTCAGAAGACCTGTGATCTTTTAGTCCTTAACATGTAGTTTTGGCTTTGATTCCATAAAGGGGGAAAATCATGAAAGCTAAGCCTATCTGTTTCTTTTCCTGGAAACCAATGCACTCTTGTTTGTTTTTACTGGTAGGAGTGGAAGCTTTCACCCAGTAACTTAAAATTCCAACCATGGTTAATACATTAGTAATTTCTTGCAATATTCAGAAAAAAAAAGTGATTTTCAATTTGACACAGGTTTGCCAATATTAATTTAAAACTTCTTACACTTCAAACCTTGGACTTCTAGGTAAGAAAAATAATAGTCTTGCCTTGCTCTGAGCTCTATCCAAAACAAATGATAGAAATGAATTGCAAACATAACATGAAGCGTTGTTGCAATTAATCAACCCAGAACCCAAGGGAGGAACTGTTTCTATTTTTAAGTGCACTGTTGCTTTAAGGGAAGACCCACTGGAGAAACATAAAACCAAGCTGCCTAATGAAAATCAAAATGCATTTGGTGTCTCCCTCCTTGCAAAGACAGTAATCCTAACCTGCAAGCAGCACTGCTGTGTTCACTCCTCCCAGTGCGTCTGTAAACTGAATGACAGGTACCCAGGCAGAATCCCACAGAAAGGGCCCATCCACCACTCAAAGAATCATATCTGTCAGGAGGTCAGAACAAGAGAACACCCATGTTTCAGTGCTATTCTTATAGTTCCAGATAAGGGGCTATTCCAAGAAGCAAGCAGATGGATAAATCCCAAAGTCACCCTTCAAATCATTACTTAAAAGATGCTGATTAGTAACCGCAGTGGTGGCCCTAAAAATGATCAATTGATTATTTAGCAGTTCCAACCATCTACAGTTGTAATTTCTATCCAAATTCCACAACACTAAATCTGTGTCTGCCCACAAATGACAAAGCTTCATTTCATTAAATAGTAGCTAACAGTAACACTCCTGATGGTTAAGAGTGACAAGGAGCAGGTGTCAAACCAGCAAGGGAAACAGAAGCCACAGCTACATAAAAGGAGTTAACATTCTACCTGTTCCCTAGACAGCTTTGAAGACTCTGACCCAGCAGAATTTTTTTCTCAAACAATATTCAGGTTGGGGGGGGGGGGTTTGGGAAATGTTGGTGATGTGGGTGACTAATTTAATCTGTAAATATCTTAATTTACTCAATGAGTTTACTTACTATCACTAAGAAATACACAACTACATTGCTATAAATGTATCTAAAATCCTATAAATCTCTAAAATGTATCTAAAAGTATTATTCAAGGATACATCCATTACTGAAAAGTATTTAACATATTTTAAATACAACTCAGCTATTTACAATAGCCATAACAATCTGCTACAGGAAGCAGAATGTTTGCACATTGGATAAAAATTTCTAGCCTCAGCACAAAAAGCAAAGAATCCCCAAACTTACCTCCTGATAATTTCTCCCCCCCAAATTTAGTAAAACTATGCCTGAACACCGCATGATTATAGAATGAAGGCAGTTGCTTCCTTTAGCGATAAAGTAACAAACCCTACTTCAGAGTCTCTCTTTAGTGAAAAAAATCTCTGAAGAACAACAACAAAAAAATCACTAAATTGTAACACATCAATCAACAGGTGACTTTTAGAAACACAAACTCTCGTCAGAGAGGAATTAATTTTGTCAGATCTCCCTGATTTCTCTTTCCTATTTTTACAAGCTACTGTATTGCTATGCTGAATGAATTCCAACCGTTTTCTTCTCAGGGGCTTACCAAAAAAATGCCAAATATTCAAATTATTTTAGGGCATTTTCCCATACTGTTGCGTGGAATAGAGCAGAATTAATAAGGATCCAACAGTTACCACTTTTCAAATGCAAATGTTGCCATCTAGTAAATGCAGCCCCTTTTAAACATCCCCCCAGTGTCTACACAGCTCCAGGCACTACTTTTGTTTCCTTGAAAATCGAAATTCGCGCATTACATTCAGGCATTATCTCAACTCAGCACCAACAAAAAAATAGATCTTAAATGGTCCAGGCCTGAGCCTGCATCGTACAAAACTGTTCTGCTTTATTGTGCGGAGGTGTTCCCCCCCACCTCCCATTTTACACACAAAGTTCCTTAACAATTCTGCCAAGTAAAGCAAACAGTACAGTGGTGGAAAGAACCAGGGGCACTGGGTTCCACGAACTAGGCCTTGGGGTGGTCACTTGCTCGCCTCAGGCCTCAGTTTTCTCATCTGTAAAATGTGGCTATTGGACTAATCATCTCTAGGGTCCCATCCGGCGCCCTCGAAGCCGGCCGGGGACACAGCGGACTGGTCCTGGTTCAGGCCGGGGTGCCCTGCCTTGATGCCGCTCTAGATGGGAGGGGACAAGGGGGAGGGGGGCAGAGGGAGGAGAGAGAGGAACTTGGACTTGCAACAGCTTCAGACAGGAGCGTGCGACAAACTTGAAGCCGTCCTCCTAACAATAGGCAAGAGCACTCCCATTTTCCTGGCTCAAACTTGCAGGAGGCAGCGGGGCTGCACCCTCCTGCCCGCCCTCTCGGCACCCGCTTTACCTTTCTCCCTGTTTGGTGTTAGAAGGAGGAGGGTGCAGGACCGTTTGATTCCCTTCCATCTCCACCACGCACTTGGTGTTCAGTTCCAGTTCTGAAAGCAAAAGGGAAAACGAACGTTGCCAAGCCGAGCATCCGTGCCCGCAGCCCGCCTCTGCGCGCCGCGCGGGACTCCCCCGGGAGGCGGCCGAGCCCGGAGCCGGGAGCCGGGAGCCGGCGCACCGGGTCCCCGCGGCCGGTGCGGGCGCCGCCTCCGCCCCGGCGCTCCGGCTCCGCTCCCGCCGGTCCAGCCCCGCGGCCCCGCAGTTTCCAAAGTTGCCCCCGCCCTCATCCCGACCACAAACGAAAACGAGCGGAAAGCTCCTCACCTCGTCGGTTCAGGGGCCGGACCCGGACGGCAACTTTTACCTTGGTATCCGACATGTTGGCGGCGCCCGCTCGGCCCCAGGCGGCCCCTCACGCGCGGCGCCGCCGCCGCCGCAGCCGCGCGCCCCCCGAGCGCGGCCGCCGCCGCTGCTCCGCCGTATGCTCCGTAAGGCAGCGCCGAGGCGCGCGGGCCATCCCGGGGGAGCGCGACGCGGGGCACGGCCGCGGCCCGGGGAGGGGCGGGCGCGCGGGCGGGCGCGCGGGGCGGGGCGCGGCGGCGGCGGCGGCGGCGGCGGCGGCGGGCGGGCGGGCGGGGAGGAGGCCGCGCCGCCCGGGCCCAGGCGCCGCTCTAGCCGCGCCGGCCCAGCCGACCGCAGAGCGCCGCGGCCCCTCGCGGCCGCCCCGGGCCCGGCCGCGCCGCCATCTTCCGCGCCTCGCCGCGCCCGCGCCCCCGCGGCTCGGGGAGGCTCGGCCCGGCGGCGCGCGGCGCCCAGCGGAACCCGGAGGGGACGGCGAGCGGCGCGGCGCTGGGGGCCGCTGCAGTCTGGGGCGGGGCGCCCGGTTTCTCCGGGCCCGGCCTGCACCCGCGCCGGCGGGGACCCCACGGGTACCGCCTTGAACTCGAGTCACCTTGTGGGGCCGCTGTCACCGCAGCCCCAGAGCTCTTGGGCGTGCCGGGTGGGCAGGCCTTACCCACGGAATGAAATACGCCTCAACCGAAATGCCGGCACGCCGCCCCCTCCGCCCGCCCGGCACCGCACGGAGCGCGCAGCTGCATTTTCAGATGCGTGTGGTGAACCGAGGCTGGAAATCAATCTGTGCCTCTGCCACCGAAAGAGTGTGTGTTTGCAAAGACTGCTCTCACTTCCTTCCCTTGCCCTTGCACTTTTCTTGAGGGAGAGCTGTCAAGTGGGCTGGAGGGTCATTCACTCTTACATAAGAATTTAATAGCCATGGATTCCGTCGTCCTGCCATAGGCCCACCTCGCTGCCAGGGCGGAACCGGGGGATCTGATTTCTTCTGTGCGGTTCAACAAGTGCTTCTTGGGCGCTTACTGGGAGCCGGGCATGTTGAAGCGTACCCAAGTCTAAAATCCCGAGTTTACATCTGGGGAAATCTTTCCAATTTGCTTAAGTGTAGAAATTCAATCATTCACAAGGTCACTGGAAGTTGTATTGGGGACCAACTGTGTGCAAAGTGCTGTGGAGGACACACAAAAACATGAATAAAGTCATGCATCCTGTGCCACAGACACACACTCTGTGGCGGGAAAAACAGCCCCGAGTCAGGTATAACTAGACTGCTGGCAGGTGCTATGAGGTTTAATTCTGTCTCCAACAGGTGCCAAGTATGGGCTTGACACCATCACCTTCCCTGTCATATCATGAAAGCCTTGAATACCTAAGAAATTTCAACTTTATTCCAAAGGCAGTGAGAACTGAATGAAGGCTTTGGTCTTGGAGCCCAGGACTGCCTCTTTGGGGTGTTTTTTTTTGTTTGGTTGGTTTGGTTTGGTTTTGGCTTCGCAGCGCACTTGCCCTTGGCAGTGAAAGTGGGGAGTCCTAACCACTGGAACGCCAGGGAATTCCCAGGCCTGACTCTTAAAAGAATATCATCTAGATAAGAGGTGATGATGGCTAGAGCAAAGCCAATGGTAGTGCAGATGGAACGCTAAGAGCAGAGGCAGGACTTACTGTGGAGATAAGAGTGAAAGACTTAGCAACCACTGGGATGTGAGAATTGAGGGTTGCAGCTGACTGGAGAGGGTCTGGGAGGATGATGAGCCATAACACACCATACACAGATAAGAATAGGTTTTAAGGTGAGAGGGCCATGATTAATTGGGTGTTGCCGGTTAAATAGTTTCCACTGTTTTTTGTTTTTTTTTTTTTTCCTTTTGGGTTCGCAGGCCTCTCACTGTTGTGGCCTCTCCCGTTGCGGAGCACAGCCTCCGGACGCGCAGGCTCAGCGGCCACGGCTCACGGGCCCAGCCGCTCCGCGGCATGCGGGATCTTCCCGGACGGGGGCACGAACCCGTGTTCCCTGCATCGGCAGGCGGACTCTCAACCACTGCGCCACCAGGGAAGCCCTCCATTGTTTTTTGTTTTGTTTGTTTTTTGGTTTCGCTGGGTCTTAGTTGTGGCAGGTGGACTCCTTAGTTCTGGCGTGCAAACGCTTAGTTGCAGCGTGCACGTGAGATCTAGTTCACTGACCCGGGATCGAACCCCAGCCCCCTGCATTGGGAGTCAGGAGTCTTAAGTACTGTGCCAACAGGGAAGTCCCTTCCTTTTTTTTTCTTTTTTTGCCGAGTGGTCCTTCTGCTTTTCACCTTTCCCAACCCTCTCCAACTTCAAAGACCCAGATTAGTCCTCACCTCTTGTAAGAAGAACTGTTTCTTCTTCAAAACGGTTTTAGCCTTAACTCGTTTGAAATTACATCTTTTTAGGCTGCGAATGTGCCTTTGGGGGCTTCTGGACCCTTCTACAGCCTCCCCCAAAGCGGTCATCCCTCTGCTTGGGTATGTTTGCTGGCAGAGTGCTCACTAGTGGATGGCTCTAAACTTCCACAGTTAGAGAAGGGCTCTGTGAAGAATCAAATTTGCCTCCCTGTAAATTCCACCTGTTGATTTTAGTGCTGCCACCTAGAGCTTCCCCACTCCAGGTCAACCTCCTCTTCTACATGACAGCCCTTCAGATACCTGAAGATGGCTCTCACATTCTTGTGAAGACCTCTGCTCAGAAGAAGAATATGCTGTTCTGGTTATATAACACATCATCTCCCCCCCCCCCCAAATCAGCAGCTTAAAACAATTTGGGAAGGGCTCATCTGGTTCAATCATGAGATTGCAGTCAGATGGGAGCTGGAATTGGCTGGAGGGGGGCGCGGTGCACGGTGACTTGGAACAGCTGGAGCAGGACAGGTGTTTCTCTTTCTCTAGGTACTATGTGGTCTTTCTGCATGGGCGGGCTTGAGCTTCCTCGCAGCATGGTGGTTAAGTTCTAAGCATGAGCATTTTTTTTTTTTTTTTTTTTGCGATACGCGGGCCTCTCACTGTTGTGGCCTCTCCCGTTGCGGAGCACAGGCTCCAGACGCACAGGCTCAGCGGCCATGGCTCACAGGCCCAGACGCTCCGCGGCATGTGGGATCTTCCCAGACCGGGGCACGAATCCGTGTCCCCTGCATCGTCAGGCGGACTCTCAACCACTGTGCCACCAGGGAAGCCCTAAGCATGAGCATTTTAAGAGCACCAATGTAAGTAAGCTCTTTCAGCTTTTATGACCTTACCTTAGAAATTCTGTAGTGTCACTTCTGTAGTCTCACTAGCCCTCTCCAATCCCAGGAGAGAACTATAGTCCCCTTATCTCAGTGGGGGAAATGTCACAGTTAATCTTGTAAGATCATGTGAGGTGGGAGATATCTGTTGCAGCCCTTTTTGGAAAATACACTTTGCCACATAATGCATTCTCTCAACTGTCCTGGGTATCCTCCTATAAAAGTATATTATGATAAAGTAAGGCTTAGGAATTAGATGAGCTGTATTTGAATCTTGTCTCATGCGTAGCCTGGAACAAGTTTTGCACTCCCCACTGCACCCCACCCCCCATCTTCAGCTGGTTCATGAGTAAATGGGAAATCTGAACTTCTACCCCACAGGATGTAATAGACACCTTTCTGAGTAAATGCCTAGCATACAATGTTCCACTTTTTCTGAGAACTGCTGTTCCCTCTCCCCCGACACCCCACCCCTTGGCTTCTGGGCCTCAGCTACCATGTTTGTACTACATAGCCCCACATTCCTGATACAGTTCATTGGACCCCAAGGGCTATTCCTGCCACAAGCTGGATGTATCAGATTCTTCCCCCTGGAAATCTGGGCTTGGCATTCATAGGGTTGTGACTGAGGGTGTGACCCTTGGAATCAAACTATCTGGTTTGAATCCTGAACCTTCCCTTTCTGAGCAAGAAAATCTGTATTAACTATTCTGGACATCAGTTTCCTTATTTGTGAAATAGGATGGTGGTGATTGATGATGGAAAAAGTCCCTACTTCATAGGGTTGCTATGAGGATAAAATGAGTTACTACCGGTGAAGCTCTCATCACAGCATTGTAAGTGGAAGCTGGCACTCCCTGAAGTCAACCTGAGGGCTGTGGAGAGGCTGTATTCTTCATGCTCACAGGCAGTCCTGGAACACTGCTCTTAAAAAGAATTAGGAAGCCATTGTGAAGGATACTTAGGGAAGTGAGAACTGTTTGGGTTTGGGTTTTCAGGTTTTTGAAAACCTTCCAGGTTCTGCTTCTAGTCTCTACCAAGGCTGAGCTCCATTCCCGCTCCTAGATTCCACAGTGAGAATAGAATTAACCTGGGAAAAGTGCCAGTGGGACTGAAAAGGCAAGAAGATGCTCATAGAGCAGTAGCAATGGTATTTTGTCAGCTTGGAGAATGTCGATAAATGACGCAAAATACTGCTCACATTGCCCTTCATCCACGAGTCCCTTTAGAAGGGGAATATATAGAGTTGGACATAGATTATAAACACGATGAAGAATGAAAGGCAGCACAGTGCAGGGAGTGAAAGCATGCGCTCTGGGGTCATGCAACCCGGGTTCAAATTCCAGCTCTGCCACGTGCAAGTGGCAATCCCTCAAAAGTACAAATTACCCACTCAAGTCCACAAAGGGAACCTGTTGTCCTGCCACCGTTGGCTCTTCAGGCTGATTTGCTATGAAGGGATGGCAGGGGGGGCACCCCCAGGGCCCTTCTATGGAAAGAAGTTCCCAAAGGGTGGGGAGGGGAGCTTGTGGGAACCCCAACTTCAGACATTTGGCAAGCAGAAATACCAGTGGTTATCCATCTAAGAAGGTGCCACAGGCCGTAGACCAGGGATTTTAACTGGATGGACTTCTTAAGAAGAATCTGGACACTTCTAAGGCACCCAGGCTCAGTTTTTTGTTTTGTTTTGTTTTTCTTCTCTCTCTCTACTAAATTCAAGTAAGCAGGAAAAAAAAAAAAAAAGCTAATAAAAGGATGGACATGCTTTTTCTCCAGCAGCAGCAAGGGGAGTTCTGGGAACCAGACAGACAGTGTGGCATTCTGGAGTCAGTCTGAGGAAAAAGAAGCTCAGGGAAGAACAAAGCAGCTTGTTGAGGTCCCGGGCCTGCTGTGTAGACGTAAAGCCTCATCAGAGAGCTGACCTAGACTGAGAAGATCCTCGTCGTGGGCCTGAGCTATGGACAGGCTGGGAGGGCTTCCCTGACAGCACAGCGCGGCCGGATGTTCTTTTCAACCATCTCTACAATCCCCAGAGTTCAGCTTAAGCAACGAATGCAGCTGCTGCACCCACGAGCCACTAGACGCCCACCCCCACCCCCTCCAGTCTGTGCACTTTACACATATGCTCTTCTTTAGGAAGAGCTGGTTAATAGAGTTTTACTCTAGAAACCGGAAATGCCATGGGTTCTGAAGATCCGACAGACACCTGATCAACAAACATCCCAGAGACTCTGGAATCATCCGATTTCAAGCTATTTCAGCCGGAAGGGGGCTTCCAGGCCGATGTAGAAACTGCTAATGGCTTAAGTCTACAGAGGATCAAAGAGTAATGATGGCGCAGCAAATACTTAAATAAGAGGCTTTCTATAAATCTACTTTAACAACAGTATCCATCAGCCTAGCCTAAGTTACGCCATGGTAACCCAGCAACCTTCGAATCTCAGTGGCTTATAAAAACAAGGCTTTATGCCTCACTCATATGACTTGTCCATCCCAGCCTGGCTGTGGCTCTGCTCCACTCATTTTCATTTCCACTCCCAGGCCAATGAAACAGCCCTGAGCCAGGACAATGCCAGTTTTGTGGCAGAAGGAAAGGAAAAGATGGAAGACCACACAATGGCTCTTCAAGCTTTTGCTCAGAAGTGATGCATATCACTTCTCAATTTTCATTGGCCAAAGCAAGTCACATGGTCAAGGCTAGCATTGATGGGGCAGGGGAGTAATTCTCCCCCAAGGTGGGTGTGATGTTGTCATATAATAAGAACTATATACGCATCCAACTTTAAACTTATAAAAAACACACATAAATTAACATCTTCATTCATGCACCTTCTCCTGCATTTTGTATTATTAAACCCAGGAAGGATTCTCAGAATGTTGATTACCAGATAGGAATGTATTTATACCTGGTGAAAAATTGTTTCCCAAATGAAATTTATAAAAAATGTATTGCCATCAATATAAAAGTGTGGCCATTCTAATGCACCTTTTGTGTTATCGTTTTCTATCAAAAATGCAAAATGATTTTTTTTTAAAGAAATATATATTTTGGTGTTCATTGTGGTTCCTGACTCACAGCTCCTAAAACTCTTGTAATTACGTAAGTGATTAGAGCATAGGAGCATCTTTCACTATAATATTTGGTTTTAATCCTTCATTCCTGAAATAGCTCCAGAGCATTAAAGGGGAACCGAGGTGATTTTTGTAAAGATAACCACAGGATGAGGGCTGGTTGCCAGGGAAACTGACCATGTGCTTACAAGGTTGGAACTTAAAGCTCACCTACCCCCACCACCCCTATCTCAGAGGAGGGGAGAGGGGCTGGAGGTTGAATCAAACACGAAGATGGGGTTTGGGAATCTTCCAGGATTATGAACATATAGAGGCGCTGGGAGCGTAGTGTACCTGTGGAGGGCATGGAAGCTCTGTGCCGCTTCCCACACACCTCCCTTCCACCTGGCTAACTGAGTTGTATCTTTTTATAATCAACAAGTAATCTAGTACGTAACCTGTTTTCCTGAGTTTTGTGAGCTGCTCTCCAAATTATTGAACAGAGGAGGGGGTCATGGGAACATGTAGGATGACCTGGACTTGGTATTGATATCTGAGGTGGGAAGGGAGAGCAGTCTTGTTGGACTGAGCCCTTAACCTGTGGGATCTGAAGCTACGTCCAGGTGGATAGTGTCAGAAATAGTTAAATTTTAGGAAATCCAGTTGGTGTCTCCTGAAAATTGGAGAACTGCTTGGTAAGGGGGAAAACCCCACACATTTGGAGTACAGACGGATTCAGTGAGTAGTGAGTAGATGGAAAACAAAGTGAGTTTTTTCCTTTAAAGAAGGGCTCCAAACCATCTACCACAATAATATTTATATCTCACAATAGCTCAAAGTAACGAATATTTATTCAGCATTGCCTACTTCCCAAGCACAGTTTTATTATTTAATTCTCGCAATAACTCTCTGAGGTACACACTATTATTATTATCCTTCATTATATGATAGGTAAAAAATAAAGAGAAAATTTAGGTAACTTGTTCAAGGTCAAATATCTGGGAAGTGGTGGCCTTGGGATTTCAATGCACATACAAATTGGAACATGCATGTGAGTGATTTTCCTAAGAAGGATAATAGATTTGCCCTGACTCACCTATATTTTTCTGGCACAAAAAAATAAGATAGGCAATATAAATAATAGTCTGTTACTATTATGCTTTACAGTTTAATGCATTATGCAGCTTCCATAAAAGAGTCATAAGATACTATGGGAGATAGAAAAGTGGGTTATGATGGGCATTATTAGTAACATTATCAGTAATAATGTTCAGTCAGGACAATGCTCTTGTCAATGAACAAGCACTGATACATTTGTTTGAAAAAAAAGCAACAATTTTCTTTTAGTCAAATTAATATCAAGACAGACTGAAGGCAGTGAGAATTCCATGGGAAATTAGCAAACTAATCTTGTCTGGAGTCAGTTAAAGCCATCTGCAATCCATTGGTTTGATTGTTTGTCTCCCTCTTGGATTGTGAACTCCTTAAGGAATTAGAATCTAAGAAGTGATGGGCACTTCAAAGGAACCCAGTAAAAGGTAGATAATTTTATTCTTACTGTTGTTCAAGATGGTAGAAAACTTGCCCTGCTCATCTGATTATGGCTAGCCCATGGCACAGAACCTGACACCCAGTATCTTCTCAGGGGTGTCCATTGAATGAATGAATTGAGTAGTGGGATCTCTGTCCTTTGCAAAATAGCATGGAAGTAAATGCACAGGTTATCATGATGTTTTTAAATTCTTTTCCCTTCAGAGGCTGTGACACATTCTTGTGAACATTCTCAGCGTTGTCAGGTCTTCATTTGTCACCTGGTCCTGGGATTTTCCAGCTGGAAAGGATCTGAGAGATCTTTTAACCCAATTACTGCCTTAGAAAAACTGGCACCTGAGACATTAGGTGGTGTGACTGAAGTCACACAGCCGGTCAGTAACAAAGCCAGGAAGATGGGCTTGATTTTTTTTTTTCCAGTTCTATTGAGAAATAATTGACATACATCACTGTATAAGTTTAAGGCGTACAGCATGATGGTTTGGTTTACATGTATTGTGAAATGATTATCACAAAAGGTTCTGCGAATATCCATCTTCTCATATAAATACAATCTTAAAAAAATGAAGAAAAGGAAACAAAATTTTCTTCTTGTGATGAGAACTCCTGGGATCTACTCTCTTAACAACTTACCTATATAGCATACAGCAGTGTTAGCTATAGTCATCATGTTGTACATCATTTTGCATCCCTAGTGCTGATTCATCTTATAACTGAAAGTTTGGATGTTTTGACCACCATCCTCCTGTTCCCGCTCCCCCCACCCCCACCTCTGGTAGCCACAAGTCTGATTTATTTTTCTATGAGTTTGTTGTTGTTGTTTTCAATACAGTTATTTATTTATTTATTTATTTATTTTGGGCTGCATTGGGTCTTCTTTGCTACACGCGGTCTTTCTCTAGTTGCGGCAAGCGGGGGCTACTCTTCATTGCGGTGTGCAGGCTTCTCATTGCGGTGGCTTCTCTTGTTGTGGAGCATGGGCTCTAGGCACACGGGCTCCAGTAGTTGTGGCTTGTGGGCTCTAGAGCGCAGGCTCAGTAGTTGTGGCGCACGGGCTTAGTTGCTCCGTGGCATGTGGGATCTTCCCAGACCAGGGATCAATCCCATTTCCCCTGCATTGGCAGGTGGATTCTTAACCACTGCACCAACAGGGAAGTCCCTGTTGTTGTTTTTTGTTTTTGTTTCTGTTTTTTAAATCCCACATATAAGTGAGATCATACACTATTTGTTTTTCTCTGAGTTATTTCACAGGATAATGCCTTCAATGTCTATCCATGTTGTCACAAATGGAAGGATTTCCTCATTTTTTATGGCTAAGTAATATTCCATTGTGTGTATATACATACATATATATATATATATATATATATATATATATATATACCACAACTTCTCTATTCATTCATCCATTGATGGACACTTAGGTTATTTCCACATCTTGGCTATTATAAATAATGCTGCTAAGAACATAGGGGTGCAAATGTCTTTCCAGTTTAGTGTTTTAGTTACCTTTGGTTATATTCCCAGAAGTGGAATTGCTGGATCACACAATAGCCCTATTTTCAATTTTTTGAGGATTCTCCATACTGTTTTCCATAATGGTTGTACCAATTTACAATCCCAGCAACAGTTCCCAAGGGTTCCCTTTTCTCCACGTCCACATCAGCAGTTTTTCTCTCGTCTTGCTTTGATGATGGCCATTCCAACAGGTGTGAAGTGATATCACATTGTGGTTTTAATTTGCATTTCCTTAATGACTAGTGATGTTGAGCATCTTTTCATGTGCCTGTTGGCCTTTCTTATATCTTTGGAGAAATATCAATGTAGCTTCTTTGCCTATTTTTAAATTGTGTTATTTGGTTTTTTGCTATTGAGTTATATGAGTTCTTTCTATGTTTTGGATATTAACCCGTTATCAAATATGATGTGCAAATATTTTTTCCCATTCTATAGGTTGTCTTTTTAGTTTGTTCATAAACAGCTTAAGGTCATTTGTAGTTAAGTCTAGAGGTAAAATGCGTGAATCTGCTGGGTAATGCTGGTTGGTACAAAACCAAAGTATAAGTGAAAATAAACTAGTCTGCTTGCTCTCATGAAAGTGATGGCAATTCCAAGAGATGAGACCCCAGAGTGCTAAGATGTCATCACTGGAATGTGTGAACTTGCTTTGAAGGGGACTGTCCACCCCATCTCCACGTACTCCCTAACACCTTTCAGGATGTTAACCCTTGGCCAAGTCACAGGTTTTCCATTCAAAACTCCTTTTCCGTGAAGCTGCAGGCCTGGAGAGTCTAAGGTCTTACTTGTCCTCAACTCCAGATGTTGTTTCAAGCCTCTGCCTGGCGCTCTGCCCACGCCTTTTAACTTGATGCTTTGTAGACTTTCATCAACCCAGGTTCCTCCTCCGAACCACAGAACACAGAAAATGATTCCAGTGACTCTTTAATCATTTCTCCCAAGGTTAGCACAGAAGTAGCCCTGCTCTAGATGGCTGGGAGAAAAGTTAATTCAGTACACACAATGGATGCCTTGGGGCATTGGGCTTAATTCCCTTGCAGAACCCAGTGAAGAAAGGGTTCCTATTGGCTTTCCCTGTAATTCCTGTAATGTGTCAGACTCCAGTGTCTTTGCCTTATGCCACCAAAGATACTAATTCACCCTGTACCCAGCCCCAACTCCCCCAAACCCCTGCCTCCTTGGGATGTTCAGTAAAGACGATGCTCTTGGCAATGAACAAGCACTGATATATTTGTTTTAAAAAAAAAAAAACAGTTTTCTTTTAGTCATGTTAATATCAAGACAGACAACTAGTTGTTAGCTATGCAATTCTAGACAATTTAGTTACATTCTCTGAACAATTATTACTTCAATTGATTAAGATAGATGTAATATGCCCTTTGTAGAGGCCTGAGTAACTTGTGTTATAATCCATTTACAACACTTAGCATTGTGCCTAATACATAGTAAATATTAAAACATAAAGTATTAGTAGTGATTTAAAATAATAAAATAATATTTATTATAATAGTAATTATTTAAAATACATATTATAAATTCAATAATTCATGTACACTGAAACCAATAATATGGGAAAACAGATCAGAATAGAAATGCAAGAAACAGAGTCAAATATAAACTAAAATATAATATGTATAATAAGGGGGTTTTATAAATCAATAAAAAATAATTGTTCTAGAATTGTGACAATTATATATTTGAGCAAATTAATACAAGTTTTTCATATTAAAAAAAAGACAGATGAGTGAAAATTCCATGGGAAAGTCCCAAACTAATCTTGTTTGGAGTCAATTAAAGGCAGCTGTAAATGAAGTAATATTTCCCTCCCTGTGGAAGTGAAAAAACCCTTTTTCCTTCACTGAAAGATTCAGAATATGCGTCTGCTCCTTTGACTATAATTTCTAGCCTCCTAGGGCCTCTTAAACACGTCTATAGATCTTTGCTGACAGGGATTGTAGTTGTCTCCAGAAGGTTTTTAAGATGGAAAGAAAAGAATAACCTGCAAAATCTTTCTCCAGGGAAGGTGCTTTCATGGGAGCTAGGAGGACTTCAGGTTTCCATACGAAGCCCTTGCTGAGGGATGGTTTGGTTTATTCCCTACTCCCTTGCTCTGCTTTCCAGGTAGCACTCCTGGTACAGCTTTGTAATTTTAGAAAGCATTTCCTAAAGACTTTGCCAAAATTCTGAGACAAATGGAAGAAATATGGCTCTAAAAATGACTGTTCCCTTTTGAATAAGAAAACCCCACATTTCTGTGGAGGAACTAATGCACTGTAGTGGCCGTGGACAGATGTGTTTCCAAAAATAGATTGTAAGGCAACACTTGTAAGGCTGTTGAGACCCTCGCTGGTTATGTGAATGCTTTCTCCAGAAGAGCTCACTGAAGTTCAAGCATCTATTGACCTTGAAAAGGCTCTGGATACGTATGTATTTATTGCCTCCACAGTCTATGAAATCATTATTATAAAAGGTCAAGTATCTTCATATGTTTGACGAAGGGAGAAAGGAGTGATAATAAATTTTCCTGTAAAAGCCTTTAAAACAAAACAACCAAATCCAGTGTATGGAGCATTTGATCCTGATTCAAACAAATCAACTATGAACAGATATTTTGGGGCCAGTCAGTGAAATTTCAATATGGATTGGATATTAGAAGATAATTAAGTAAAATGTGCTTAAAATTGTTACTTTTGTGAAGTGATAATAGTATTTTGGTTATGTAATTAACATCATTTTTTAAAAAGATGTATGCTGAACTAGTTAAAGGCAAATATCATGATGTCTGGGATCTGCTTCAAATATTTTATCAAATATGTATCACAGATGATGCAGAAGTGGCTTCACGTCAGTTAATATAAGTGCTTGTTATGTTGGGGTTTATTATAATATTCTCTTGATTTATAATGTTTAAGAATATTTCATAATAAAGTAGTCTAAAAATAAAAATAGATACAAATAAAAAATTTCTAAAGAAAGGCTCTAATATTAGAAACAGGTAATTTCTCACAAAACAAGTAGATGCATTTTGCAAATGGAGATAATAATGAACCTAAAATAGGTCATTTGCAAACCTAGTGCAAAGCAAATTAGGTTTTTAAATGAACTTTGTCAATAATTCACGATCAGATACAATGATGGTATTGAACACAGGAGCATGACCATGATAAAGAAATCAGAAGGTTAAAATAATACAAAATGTTTCACAATAACCCCTGACCATCTGTCTTAAACAGTTACCTTTCTCCAGGCACCTTCTGTCCTCTTACCCTGGGATGTGTCCCCTTATTCCTGGGCACCTGAGACCCCTGACCTGGGTGCTCTGCTTTAAAGGATGGCCCTGCTCCAGCCATGCCCATTCTCATAGGGTAAGAAGTCCACAGGGCCAAGGGGATGTGACCACTGAGCCCACACCTTTGAATTAGGGTTCAACCTGAGAAGCAGAATGACTAGGGGATGTACATATCTACACATACACACACACACGCACACACATTTGTGGGGAGGGTTGCAGGGAGAGAGAGTTGTTGTAGGGCTTTGACCTTGCACAGTAATGGGAGTGATTAAGCAGCCTCTGTAAGGCTGTTGTCATCATGTCTGATGCTGTTGCTTGAAGTCCACAGGGCAGGCAGTGGGAAGGGAAGATGGACATAAGTGGGAAGATCAAGGGCAAACTGGAGCCCAGGAGCCCCATGAAGATAGACTGAAACCCATGTCAGTTCTTGTTGACTCTGACCTTAATGGTATGGGTGTCCTGCAAAAGCCAGGGCCCCTGTCACGGAGCTAAATACACACACACCTGCACTAGGAGTCAGAGAAGCTTGAGGAGGACCCCCGGGGAGATGCAGCGTTTGCAGGCTCCTGCCCCGTGGGCGTGAGGTGAGGCAGCCCACTAGCAACCGTGCACGTGATTTACACAATGGCTGCTGTTCCTTTCACCCACCAGGTCTGCCACAAGACACCCAGGTAAGGGACTTCTGAGAAATAGCATCCAGCCCAGCCAACCTGACACATTAGAAATCCACCACCCCAGTTGTTGTCTGCTCTCCAGATACCTGATACCTTGAAATTCCCAAATGGCCTCAATGCTGCTTCCAGAATGCATCTCTTTCCGGGTTCCATCTTTCTTTGGGCTGCCCATGCTGCTGCCCTGAGGGGTGGTCAAAGGATGAACGTTTCAGAGGTGTAAATGAACTGTGAATATGCAGACTGGTCCACATGTGTGCGGGGGAGGGCAGTTATGATTCAGGATGGAGTGGGACGTGGCAAGAGAAGGGGGAGGTCACCGGCCAGCTCTCTCCCAATATTACATTCCTGAGTGAAATCCTGAAGGATGCAAAACTCTGAAATGTGAACACTGCATACCATTGTGAAGGCATATTTGTCAAGGTTGATAGATAAAACACGTTTTATTTATGCTTTTTATATTGATTTGTAAATTTTAAGTATTTAGACTTTGTGAGGGGAGAGTTTCTATGTCAGTAGCTGGGAGACTGACCCAAGGTAACTTATGCTGAGTAATTATCCCCTAGGGACACAGTATCCACTTCTCATTTATTGAGGATAGTAACAGCATGCATCCTCAGGAAGACACATTCTTTTTAAATTTATATTTATGCAAATAAATTTGTGTTTATTTTCTGAATTCACATGATACTCAAAAGGAAAACATGATAATCAGTGAAAATTGTCCCTCCCATCTATGGCCCCCAGTAGCCGGGTTCCTCTCCTCCGGACAAGGAATGTTTCCTGTTTCTTGTGTTCTCCAGAGATATTCTCTGCATTTATAAGCAAATTTGTACATCTATACCCCCCACCTAGAAACTCTGAACCCAAATTTTCACATACTATTTGTACTGTTCGTCACCTTGCCTTTGTCACTTAACAGTGTATCTAAGGATTGTTTCATATCAGTCCAGGAAGATCCTTCTTCTTTGGTTATAGCTGCATGATGTTTTATAATTTATTTAATTAGTTCCTTACTGAATGCACATTTAGGTTGTTACCAATCTTTTGCTATTACAGACCATGCCAAAGCAAATGTTCTCAAACACACATATGTCTCTAAGAAAAATTCGTAGAAGTGGGATTGCAGGCTCAAGTGGCTTTTTGTACATTTAAAATTTTGAGATGTGCTGCTCTTCTCCTCTATAGGGTTTATACCAAGTTACACTCCCATCAGCAGTGTAGAATGCCTATTTCCCTCTACCTTTGCTAACAAAGCATGCACGATGGCCTTGAATATGCACCACTCAGACTTCATGCTGCAGAGAATGTAATTATTACTGCAGTGTTTGGAATCCACCACTGCATGTGCATTGAAGCCAGGCTTCCCATAGGCTCCTCCCAGCCGGTGGCTAAGCGCAGCCAGGACTTTAAGGAAGGTCCATTCCTGCAAGATGTGGGATTCCTCTGTAGGTGACTTCAGCTCAAGGACTCTCTATCAGCCTGGGCAAACTCTCTTAGAACTGCTGAAGCCTGAGACTCTCCCTATCCAACCCTCTCTTCTCCTTCCTTCTCGCCTTCCCAGGGGTCAGATCAGCATCATTGGCTGAGGCTCTCTTTTGCCTTCACTGGAAGGCCCCTAATCCACCTCGTGCATATCTAATCCCATCTTGGTCCCTGCTTCTCAGGAGACGAAAGCTAAGGCAGCATGCTATTCCTCTCTGCCAGTATGATAGTAAAAAGCTGGCATCTCAGAAAAATTCTGCTTTTTCACTTTTTAGCATAATTTTAACTTCCATTTTTCTTATTATGAATGAAGTTACATGTTTATAGATTGAAGAACCATTTATATATTTTTTTCATGAGATAGCTCTTCATCTGCTTTGCCCATTTTTCTATTGGTTGATGGTCTTTCTTACTGACTTATAGATGACTTATCTCTTTATATTTTAGGGAAATTGGGCCTTTGTATAATATAAATTGCGAAAGTATTTTTATAGCTTATGTCTTCCATTTTTGTTTAAGGTGTTTTTCCCCATGCAAAAACTACTCTTTTTTTGTCAGATTAATATTTCTAGTTTTTCATGGCATGTGGGTATTGTTTCACATTTTGAAAGTCCTTTGCCACTCAGAGAGGATTTTTAAATTCTCCCAAGAGTACTTTTATTTTATCTTAACATTTAAATGTTTAATCCATCTTTAGTTTATTCTGGTGTAACATATGAAGTAAGAATTCAAAATTTTTTTTTCCAGATGGCTACCAGTTGTTCCAACACAATTTATCAAATTATCTTTTTCCTGCTAATTAGAAATGCCAACTTAACCATGTAGTAAATTTTCATTTGCACTTGGGTCTTTTTCATGTATTTCATTTGATTTGACTGATCTGTCTCAGAGAGATGTTTTGGCCTGTATTTTATTAGTCTAGTATTATTCAAAATAAACAGGCAGATATCCAAGATTCTGGTATGAATTTATTCCAACTCCATCCAGAGCAATATATTCAACAGATCAGTTGTTCTTTGGGGAAAATATTCTAAACTCCAACATCTGGTTAAATCCAATCTTCTTCGTCTTTTGAGGCTAAAGTCCAAACCATAACAACTGTCAGTATTAGTCAATGAATGTTGACTTTTCTATAGCAAAATAGCTGGCCAGTGTCAATTTTGTTTGTTTTTGTGGGTCAGGTTAGCAGGTTAGTAGGCTACGCTCATAGTTAAGGTAAGAAATTGATCCTGCCGTTTCTCTGCTTGCCTTTTACTTTCTCCCAAAGCTTGGTTCTTGGTTTTCTTGTTTTGTTGTTTTGTTTTTGTTTTCCATCCGCTGCCTATATTCACAATCTGTATCCTTACCCAAACCACCCTTTCGTCAGTACTAGTGGGGTTTTGATTTGTAGGCAACTTGGAGACAGCTCTGAGACTGGGCTTTCTAGACCTCCGGTTTTGGGGAGTGTAACTAAGAACCCCAGCCCTGTGCTCTGAAATCCACTGAAGTATGTGTGCTGAGGGGATGCCCCCCAGGGGCTGCCGGGGACTGAGGAAAGCAAAGATGCTAAGGCAGGCCATTCTGTAAGACAGGGGATGCCTCTACAGCGGACTGTGGTTTGGGGCTACCCAATGGCTTGCTGAGCCTTCCTTTAATTGCACAGCAGTTGAGGACGCTTCTACCCGATCTCCCTTCCCTCTCGCCTTCCCTTAATGTTAGATTTGCGTGATGGTCTGATGGTCCTACGAGCCTTGTGTGGCTTTCTCCTCATTTTCTACTTTCCCTCCATATCCATCATAACTGTAATTGTATGTTGGATCCTTGTCTCCTGGCCTCCTGCTTTGGGCTCTGGTTGTGCATTAGGAATCACTCCTTTTCTCAGTTGAGCACATCATCCTGCCTCTGAACTACAGAGATCATTAAATCTGTATGGCAGTAAGTTAGGGCTTTCAGACTTGAGCGGTCACATGGTAAGGATGAATGGAATACTCATCTTAAAAACAATTGGTGGCTGACTAATAATACAAAGAAGTAATTTCAACCTGGGCTTCATAGGGGCTGTACCCAGAGGACAGAGCTGTTCCTAGGGTCTGAGATCACCCTGTTGTCTGTAGGTGAAGCAGCACTAATGCATTCTCTTGATCCACCCAATGAATAGACACACCCTTGAATTTAGTTCAACATCCACCCATCTGCCTTTGTAAAGGAAGTTCAGTGTTTCCAAAGCTATTATTTGACTGCAAACATTCTTCCTCTTTTTTGTCTTCAAGGATTTGGATATTCTGGAGAAACTAAGTGTTATCTGAAGGTTAAACCTCCATCATTAATCTTTTCTCTGAGTTCCAGGATAATGTTATTAGTTTTTAAGCATGAAATGCTTCCCAGAAGAACTGCTGACTCCTAGCCTGACCAAATCCTTTCACGTTGTGGCCTGTATGATGCACAATCATTTTGGAATGTCTCTGAGATGACTTCTGCAGGTGAGTCTTCCCTCTGAGTGTCTTTGGGGCTAGATTGGTCATGTCCATTGCATTGCTGATGAAGTGTTGGTATGAAAAAGAATTTTTTAATGGTTTACTTAACAGCTCTGATTAACATTTACTATTTGGATCCTAGTGTGTTGGTTATAGACATTTAATTTATCACCATTAAAATTCCTGCCTCTTTCACTGTGCAGAGAAGAACGTATCTAAGCAACATATGGGTGGGGTTAATCTGAGAAAGAACTTAGGGAGGATAAAATTAAACAATCTCCAATTTGGGGGGAGAGCCTGAATTTCTACTAGGCTACTTTGCTAATTTTTACTAAGTTTGCCTCAAAGGTTCCTATCTGTTTATAGACCATCCCAGTTTGGTACTCAGGCTGAAATGATGTGCAAATCAATCCCATTTTTTTGTTTCCTGGCACTTCACACTCCAATGTCAATGGGATGTATTCATCCCAAATTAAACTCTCTGGCAGGTGCATAGCACAGGGAGATGAGCTCGGTGCTTTGTGACCACCTAGAGGGGTGGGATAGGGAGGGTGGGAGGGACGGAGATGCAAATGGGAAGAGATATGGGGATATATATATATGTATAACTGATTCACTTTGTTATAAAGCAGAAACTAACACATCATTGTAAAGCAATTTTACTCCAATAAAGATGTTAAAAAAAAAAAATTCTCTGGCAGGTTACTTTTGACATGAGACCTCTTGAGAAGCCAGAGCTGTCATGCCCAAGACTGGCACTGCTCACTGGGGTGAAGAGCCATTGCCACCTATAGATATGAACTTGAGTATTAATGAAGAGACCCACCATCTAGAACTGTCTCAGAACTTTAACAGTCCACCATTTCACCAATTTTAAAATGTTGCAAAGAAGAAACTCTGATAAAAAAAAAGAGAGAAAAAAATCCCCACCCATTCTCACACCACTTTAACTTTGCATCTATTTTCTAACTATGAAATCCATTCCAACCTGTACTGATATATGCATGTCGCTTTCAAATAGTTGGATCATAGTGTATACAGAATTGTAGCCTACATCTTTTACTAGTTTCAGTGTTAAGACGTAACCATCACATTTATTCTTTTCAGTAGCTACATAATATCCCATCATTCATATGTAATTTACTCCATCACTCTGAACTGTTAAACATCTAGGGTTTTGGTTGGGGGGTGTCTTTGATTTTTTAAATATCCTATTGGACTTCCCTGGTGGGGCAGTGGTTAAGAATCCGCCTGCCAATGCAGGGGACACGGGTTCAAGCCCTGGGCCGGGAAGATCCCACATGCCATGGAGCAACTAAACCTGTGTGCCACAATGACTGAGCCCGCGAGCCACAACTACTGAGGCCTGTGCACCTACAGCCTGTGCTCCACAACGAAAGAAGCCACCACAATGAGAAGCCTACGCACCTCAGCGAAGAGTAGCCCCCGCTCGCCACAACTAGAGAAAGCCTGTGCACATCAACGAAGACCCAACACAGCCAAAATAAATAAATAAATACCCTGTTTTTTTAAAAAAAGAAACATTAAAAAATATATATATTCTATTAAGGCCACTATAAACATCATTATATGTCACTTTTTCATAACGAATTTCCCTTGTGATCAATTCCCAGAAATAGCACTAGTGAATTAAAGAAGGTAAATATTTTAATGACTTTTGAGAGGTAGACAAACAGTCCTCCAAAAAATACAATAGGTTTACAAGTCTATTAGTATGAATAGCATATGACATATATTAAAAAAAATAAATCAATATGTGTTGCTATCAAGTATAAAGCAGAATGTAATAAATTGCCAATGAGTAGTTCAAATTAGCAAGACTTAAGGAGCAACACATAGGACAGGCAAAAGGCTTGGGGGTGGCTGCTGTGTCTTGACTGAGGAGGCTCTGAGGGTAAGAATGTCACGTGTGAGGTATTAACCAGGCTGTTGGCAGTTTCCTTTCGAAAAAGATCACGGTTCGATTGGAATTGGGAGAAGGTTGTGGTAGTCGTAGCAAGGAAACTCATATCAGGGGAATTAGAGCAGTGGAGTGTAACAAGGATGGGTTTTAGATCCAGACAGACATAGGTTGAAATCCCAGATCCATTTTTTTAATTGTATGGCCTTGGGCAAGATACACATCCTTTCTCAGGCTCACAGAGAGCTTTGTAAGGATGACAGATGGAATATGTGAAGAGGAAACGTCTGATGACTGTCATCATCATCATCATCAAGAACAGTCTAACCTTGTTAGCGGTAGAAGATGGAACAATCTAGAGCTTGTCACAACTTTGATTATAAGATCAGAAAGCATACAAAGGGCTGTGGAGGATGAGGAGATGAAGAGGAAGAAAAAAAGGATGAGACAGAAAAAGGAGGAGAGAAGGGGGTGAAGGAATGGGAGGTAGAAGGAGGAGAGAAGGAACTGAAGGAAGAGGAGGAATAAAAAAGATGGAAGAGGAGGAAGTAGAAGAGGAACTAGAAGAGAAACTAGAAGAGGAAGCAGAAGAGGAAGCAGAAGAGAAGGAAGAAGAACGATGATCTGGAATGGGGTGAAGATAAGCCAATGAACTGGGCTCTGAGGTTTGTTCTTTGTGATAGCCCTCCGCTCATAGCCCTGCAGAGGGTGTTCTAAAAGTTGTGGCCATTTGAGTTTAGTGTCGTGCAATATCTATATCTGATGTGGGGAGAATAATCTTGAGCCAGTTATTAAATAATCTTGAGTCAGTTATTAAAAATCTTGAGGGGTTTTTAATAACTGACAGGTCTGCATGTGTGATAGGGCTCACTCCCCAGAGTGGATCGTGGTGGCTGGATAAATCCATTACATTTTCAGGAATCAGACAAGGCGACTGAAACGCAGGCAGACTTCAGTCTCAAGAGGAAACTGGGGAATTAATTAGGAGGCTAGGGCAAAAATACCCAGGTTTACAAACTGGATAACAAAGACAGGGATTAGGGAGAGGTAGCAGGCCCTAAGCAAGAGGATACCAAGGCATTGCCCCGCACAACACACTGGTTAAACATTGAAAAACTAATTTCAGACATTATCTGCTAGTTCATTCATTCATTTCTTCAACAAGTTTTGACTGAAGGCTTAGTACTGGGAACATAAATACGAGGAAGTAATTGTATCACATTTAAGGAGATCTCTGGTGTGTGAGACCGATATAGAAATACAGAGTGACCAGTGCAAGGACACAAAAGATGCTATGGTGAACTTAAAAAGTAAGGGAAATTTATTATGGATCTCACTATATTTGTGTTGTATACTCTTTCTGGCTTTTTTTTTTTTTGCGGTACGCGGGCCTCTCACTGCTGTGGCCTCTCCCATTGCGGAGCACAGGCTCCAGACGCGCAGGCTCAGCGGCCATGGCTCACGAGCCCAGCCGCTCCGCGGCATGTGGGATCCTCCCGGACCGGGGCACGAACCCGTGTCCCCTGCATCGGCAGGCGGACTCTCAACCACTGCGCCATCGGGGAAGCCCTCTGGCTATTTTTTGATATGAAATAACTATTAAACTCATCTTGTTACAAGAAAAAAAAAGAAAAAAAAGATGCTATGGTGAGCTTTACAATGGAGATGAAGCTTGAGCTGAGTCTTAAAAAAGAAAAAATAGAACAGAAAGAAACTAGAAACCTCTTACACTGCTGGTAGGAATGTAAAATGGTGCAGCCATTGTAGAAAACAGTTTGTCAGGTCCTCAAAAAAGTTAAACAGAATTATCATATGACCCAGAAATTCCACTCCTAGGTATACACCAAAGAGAATTGATGTCTACACAAAAACTTGTAGGTGAATGTTTCTAGCAGCATTATTCATAATAGCCGGAAAGTGAAAACAACCCAAATGTTTATAAACTAATGAACAGCTGAACAAAATAGGGTCTATCCATACAATGGACTATTCTTCAGCCATAAAAGGAACGAAGTACCGAAATTATGCTAATTGATAGAAGCTAGTCAAAAATGTCACATATTGTATGATTTCATTTACATGAAATATCCAAAATAGAGACAGAAAGTAGAGTAGTGGTTCTAGGGGCTGAGGGGAGGCGGGAAAGTAGAATGGCTGCTTACTATGTACGGGGTTCCTTTTGGGGTGATGAAAAAGTTCTGGAACTCGATAGAGGTAGTGGTTTCACAACATTGTGAATGTACTAAATGCCATCAAATTGTATAGTTTTCGGGTTTCCCTGGTGGTGCAGCAGTTGAGAGTCCGCCTGCCGATGCAGGGGACACGGGTTCGTGCCCCGGTCCGGGAAGATCCCACATGCCGCAAAGCGGCTGGGCCCGTGAGCCATGGCCGCTGAGCCTGTGCATCTGGAGCCTGTGCTCCTCAACGGGAGAGGCCACAACAGTGAGAGGCCCGCATAATGCAAAAAAAAAAAAAAAAAAAAAAAAATTGTATAGTTTTCAATGGTTAATTTTATGTCATGTGAATTTTATTCCAATAAAAAATGAACAGAGATTTGCCGAGTGAACAAGGTGAAGGAGGTTCATACCATATGCTAAGGCCCAGAGGCACAAGGAAGCATGGATTGTTTGGAAACACGAAAAACAGTAGTGTGGCTGGAACACACAGGACATAGGAGGAGATGAGACTGGAAATGTGGGTGGAGGCCAAAAACGAAAGGGGTATGGGGGCTTTATTTTGAGGAAATAGGCACCTCCTAAATTAAGGCTCAAGAACTGGGTGGGGCTGAGACTGTAGGTGAAACACTCTGTCCAAAGTTGGGGTGACCAAATGGCTGCTTATCGTTATTCACAGAATGTTAGAAATGGAAGGGACTCAGAGAATATTCAGCCTAGTCTTCCCCAAGGTGGAGTCATGAAACCCGTGTCTTGTATGCTCCTCTGGGGGAGAAGAGGTTCTGTATCATGTCATTCACTCACTGCTGTGTCCCCAGCATCTAGAACACTGCCTGGCACATAGTAAGCACTCAATAAATAATTGTTAAATAGAGTAAGTTTGGGAAAAGCTGCATGCTATATTTCCCTCTTGGAGGGCAACTGCGCACGTTAGCAAAATAAAGCCCCTGAAGAGACCAGTACTAAAGAAATCAGTTTTCACTTTCATTCATCCAGCATTTCCAAGCTAATGTGTCCACGCGCCTCTTTGTCACAATGCTTGTACACATCCTGTGGGTCTAATGCTCTGAGGAAAGGTTTGGGAAAAGATAACCTGGTTCGTCCTCTTTATTCTACAGGCAAGTCACAGAACATCAGATATGGAATTTTAAACCAGGCCCAACCGCAGAGAAAGTCAGAAATGTCCAAACTGCAAGGACCTGAACCCCAAGGAAAACAAGACCTAAGATCGTAATAAATGTTTCAAGGGGTCTTATTGTCCCCTGTTTGGATGGAAGCAGAGATGTCTGGGCAGTATCTTGTTTTTCCTGCCAGCAGGATCTGAGCCGCGCCTTGGCTGTGGAAAACCTGTTTCCACCTGCATACCCTCCAGGCCTTGATTATACTCCCTTGGATTGAGGAGCAGTGGAATGCTTAATCTTACGGACCCCAATTCAGACATTGTCTCATGCAACATCAGTTTTTTGTATCTGTAAAACTGAGATAAGACACTACCTACCTCCCCATCAGAGGATTTACTGTGAAACATTTGAGATGGGTTTTTCACTCAGATAGGCCTCTTTTATAATTTTTTGTAATTTCTATATTCATTCTAAATAAATATTTGGCATAGTAAATTTATATTTTCTTTCTTTCTTTCTTTGTTTTTTTTTTTTTGACTGCACAGTGCGGCTAGCGGAATCTTAGTTCCCTGACCAGGGATCGAACCCACACCCTTGGCAGTGAACAAGCCAAGTCCTAACCACTGGACCGCCAGGGAATTCCCCCTATATTCTCTTTCTTAAAGAGCCACTCCTCCCATTTCTGACCCCAAGCAACTTGGATTCCACACTCATGAGGCTGTTAAATGACCAGACTGGAAGCTCCATGAGGGCGAGAATCCCCTGCACCCAGCACTCAGAGCCTATCAAGAAAGATATGTTGAGGTTGACTGTTTAGAGATCATGTACGTTAAGCATTTGGCAACTGGTCCTAATTACATGGAGTTTTTTTAAAATGAGTATCAAACAGAGGCAGAAAGGAAAATTGCACCCAAAGATATTTATACGCAGAAATATGTAAACATCATTGGTTTTGAACGAACCCACAATACTTCTGAAGAATATTCAACAACATAGAAACAAATTGCAGGTTTGGAAATGTAAACTTATCCCTTTGCTCCAGAATTTATTTTCTCTTTCCATCGTTTACTGTTACAGAGTCTATCCCTTCTCCTTTGGAAGGTAGCTGCTGCAGGCTGCCCTTATCTGCAAGAGCGTGACAAAGGGGACTTTGATGTCACATGAATCATATTCTAAGCTCCATCCAGTGCAGGTGAAATCATTAGAACAGCAAACACTCTGTCTGATGTTCCTGAAGAGATGGGTGATTTTCTCACTCAGTAATGATTGACATTCTTTATAGTAATGATGGGGAGCCTGAGGGCTTCCAAGGAAGCCAATCAGGAGAGAGTTGGAGGAGTAGGAATAGTGGCATGTGTGTGTGTATAGTGTGTACAGTGTGTGTGTGTGTGTGGTGTACATATGTGTGTGCCCTCTTTGTTAGAGCTGCCTCTGTAAATGGAAACTCAGCTGAACCCTCTGGGAATAGCAATTAACTGCAGCAGTCAGCGCCTGAGCTATTAATATAGTGAGCACTAAGACAGTGCAGGCATGAGAGGCTCTGCTCTCTTTCCTCCTCCGCGCCTCCCACCCTCTCCAGAATCCTTCCTAGAAGGCACTCACCCTTCTCATCATTATCCTAAAGAATGGCTGGCATGCGAGGATGGCTGGAACTAACCCCCGCCATTTATGAGTTCTTAAACACTGCTCCAGTCTAGTCAGAGGAAATGAAAGCAGAGGGACAGCCCAGCTTATAAACACTGAGGACAAGACGTCAGTGCCATCCGCTGCTGGACTGAAACACTGGGTTATTTATCACACAGAGCCCCATCTGTTCAAGGCAGAGGAATGCTATTTGCTTGGGGAGGAAAGGAAGAATTGATAGCAATATTCCCCAGCTTTTTCATTAGAGGGTTTGAAAAATAGCCTTTCAAATGAGAGATGCCTTTAAAAAAAAAAAGAAGAACTATTCCAATTGAGTTATGAATTTAAAGCATCACGTGGCTGAGGTCTGTTAGCTGCTTTAGTCAACCCTAACGTGCAACAGGACTCCAGACCTTTCCTTTGAGAATTCTGCTCTGTGAATGAGTCCCCCGTATATTTGACAATTTTCTGCTGGCAAATAAAAAGAGATTTGGCTTATTATTTTATGGTGAGCAGAATGCAAAGGGCAAAAGGAAGGGAAATAATAATGGCTTTCAAGAAGAGAAGAGAGCATTTGCAGAAAACATACCATAATCATCTCAATCCTCAGCAAGGAGCATATTTGAAGATAATTATCCAGAATTAACTAAATCCTCCCTTTATCCCCAGTTTTCAGAAAATTCATGATTAAGTGCCTTAGTGTGGGCCTTATTATCACCCTCATCATCATCTTCATTATTATGCTGGGCTTTTGTAGTATAGTAAACATGTTCTTATTTACCAGTATCTTTCCTTGAAGAAAACCACCTCACTCTACTCTGTGTAGTACCAGCGGTGTAGTACCTCCTCCCTGACTCTAAGGGTATATGGACTCCATCCAGCCACAGTGACTGTTTCAGGGATGGTTTGTGACCCCAGCTTCACTACTCAGAGTCTCTCCTGGAGACAGAAGCTTGTTTCACTCTGGAGTTGTTAAGCTAGAAAGATGTGAGCCTGGGGTGCCTGTATAAGTTATTTTCTGTTGTGTTTCTGACATCACAACGAAAAAATTCTGACAAATACAGTCCATTTCATAGATTCAGAAACAATGTTCAGAGATACCAAAGGATTTGACTAAGGTCCTATAATGAAGCAAGTATTTAGGTTCTTACTGTCTAACCAAGATATTTTAAAATTGAGCAAGCTAGCACCCAGTGTCTTATTCTAATATAGGCAGCTTTTCTTGGAAGTGTTGGGAATAGATCACAGGTCACCAGATTTTTAGTCCATGTTGACCTCAAGGGAGAGTTCTTGGATTCTGGTATGAATGGTCAAGGCCAAGGTTATTTTATGGCTCTGGTGTGAGGGAATGGAAATTTGGTGGGACGAACAGTAGAGCTGTTCAAAGTAAGTGGCAGGTCCTTTTCTAGGATTGACCCATTTGGATCGGTTTCCCCTAGATAGCTGACTGGCTCGAGGCTGTCTCCCACCTGGGGGACCCAATGGATAATTGGGGGAAAACAACTTAGATAGGTTTTGCTCAAGGCTTTAGATTCAAGTGGCTCTCTTCTTTCATTGATGCACTTTCCTTAGGCTTGTCTCTCCTTGTCTCTTCTTGCCACTAGAACACTAAGATTTAGAGAACTGATATTAAAATGAGGGCTTGGGGCAGGGATGATAAACGGGTTTCAACTTGTTTATCATCCAGTCACTTTTTGTAGTTACGTAGAGGTCTATTTTGAGGACCCTTAAGATTTATCCCTGCTCAGCAAGAAAAAGCAAGCAACATGATTGATTAGTAACATATTCCGAAATGGCCACTGTTCTAGGTGGATTCCACGAAAACTAACTCTGAGATTCAGAGAGTTGCTTGCAAGAAGCATCTTTGAGAACAACACTTGTAAGGAAATGAGGGAAGCAATATGAGACGTTGCGATGGCAACAAAGGTCTTAGCCAGTTTCATGGGGGGATCTCTGGACCTAGGTTGTCCCAACTCAGGCAAAGTGACAGGCTTGAACACTATTCCCTTTCTCCAACCCTCCCTAACAGTGACCCTGGAGGGCTGTAACCTTGGGTAAGGCCATTCTTGGAGAAGGATGAAGTTGTAAGCCATCAGCGGCCAACACTCCTAGCACTTGGGAGAATGCATGCATGGGTCCTGAAAGGGAGATCTGGGTAGCATACCACAGTAGCCACTACAGCCACGGAAGTGGGAGTGGCTATGCATGTGAGAGATATTTGTTCATTCTGGCCTAGGGAAGAGCCTTAGCCAGAGAAGCAAGATAAGACAATGCAACAAACAAGGTCCAGTTTAGCTCAGTAGAACACAATACTGACGCTCAGGACCCAAAGTCATTTTCATAAAGTGTTCCTGAGCCTGTGCATATATGTCCCTTGAAAAACTCACATGGGAGGATAGCTGCTCAACTGGAGAGGATTTAGGAATTTGGGGTCCTGAATTCTGGGGGTCATTTGAAGCCTAGAGGTTCTCTCCAATTCTATTTATTCTCAATTCCCTCAACATTCCTTACACCTTCTCCCAAACTTTTTTTTTAACTAAAAGAAAGTCCAGATATAGCTTGTCTACAGGACCAGAGTTAGAATCAGAATGGGCTATACACTCACAAGTCAAACAAAATAAAGAACACTGTGCTTATAACAATATTTTTAAAGGAAGAAGGAAGCAGTTTCTAAAACTTAAGTGAAAATATTACTCTTTCTTCAAAAGGAGTACATTTCTAGGTTTTTTTTTTAACATTTAAGTAACTGTTTTCAGTGTTGGCTACCAATAGCCTAATAAAAGTAAAGGAATTACAGCTGATCCATTCTTACCATTTATGTTTCTAAGAGTTAGGGATGTTAACAGGAGTGACAGTAACTGACACCCCTGGGAGTCAGCTTTGATTCCCCTCCACCCCTTCTCTCCCATTCCAAAGGGGGTTGGGAAAAAGTCCTGATTTGCAGCATTTGCCTATTTCCGTGGTGTAAATACTCTCACCATCATGACTGATTCCAAGTAACAGAACAGAGCTGGGAAGCGATGTGCCCAGCCAGTCCTCTTGAGCTAGTACTAGCCGACTCCAGCTCAGCAGCGCGGTTCTGACTCTTCTCCTTTCCCTCTGCTACTGGCTTTGCTTAGGCTCAGACTGTTGGCCAAAGAAGAAGCCTAAAGAAATATTTTGTTTGGCTGCCACAGTTTTGTTTTGTTTTTTTGCGGTAGGCAGGCCTCTCACTGTTGTGGCCTCTCCCGTTGCGGAGCACAGGCTCTGGACGCGCAGGCTCAGTGGCCATGGCTCACGGGCCCAGCCACTCCACGGCATGTGGGATCTTCCCCGACCGGGGCACGAACCCGTGTCCCCTGCATCGGCAGGCGGACTCTCAACCACTGCGTCACCAGGGAAGCCCTAATTTGTATACTTTTAAAAGGGTGAATTTTATGGTATGTGAATCAAATCTTAAGAAAGATGTCATTTTTAAAATACAATGGTGGGAATGTAAATTGATACAGCCACTACAGAGAACAGTATGGAGGTTGCTTAACAAACTAAAAATATAACTACCATATGACCCAGCAATCCCACTACTGAGCATATACCATGAGAAAACCATAATTCAAAAAGCCACGTGCACCCCAGTGTTCATAGCAGCACTATTTACAATAGCCAAGTCATGGAGGCAACCTTAGTGTCCCTCGACAGATGAATGGATAGAGAAGATGTGGCATCTATATACAATGGAATATTACTCAGCCATAAAAAGGAACGAAATTGGGTTGTTTGTAGAGACGTGGATGGACCTAGAGAGTGTCATACAGAGGGAAGTAAGTCAGAAAGAGAAAAACAAATATCATATATTAATGCATATATGTGGAATCTAGAAAAATGGTAGAGATGATCTTATTTGCAAAGCAGAAATAGAGACACAGACATAGAAAACAAATGTATGGATACCAAGGGGGAAAGGGGGGGTGGGAGGAATTGGGAGACTGGGATTGACATATATACACTACTGATACTATGTATAAAATAGATAACTAATGAGAACATCCTGTATAGCCCAGGGAACTGTGCTTGGTGCACTGTGGTGACCTAAATGGGAAGGAAATCCAAAAAAGAGGGGATATAAATATATGTATAGCTGACTCATTTTGCTGTACAGCAGAAACTAACACAACATTGTAAAGCAGCTAACCTCCAATAAAAATTAATTAAAAATAAATAAATAAAATACAGTGAAAAGCCATCATCAGAAAGGTTTAAGCAGGAGAGTGGCATAACTTGTGCTTTTAAAAACCATGCATCTATGTGGTAAGGAGAATGGGGATATAAGAGTAAAAGTGGAGAAACCAGTCAGGAGATTAGAGCAATAGTCAGTAAGAAACTAAGGTGTCTAAAACGATAATAGCTATAGCAAGGGAGACAAGTGGAAAAGCTTGAGATATATTTTGAAGGTTGAACCTACTAGATTTGTTTTTGGATTGAATGTGGAGAGTGAGAGAGCAGGAGGCATTGGGAATGATTCATAAGTTTCTTGCTTGAACAATTGAAAGGACAGCAGTGCTATTTACCACCGAAGAAAATTCACTTATGTCTCACCAAAGCCCTGTGACTAAGTCATACTCTAAACATTTCATAAAGAAATTGAGGATCAAAAGTTATTAACTTAAAATTTCCCCAACCAAACAGCCAGTAAGTCTCTTTACTATACCTGAAGATTCTCATTAACATCGGGAATTTGCATTTAAGAAGATAACATTTGGGAGGGGAGGGATAAATTAGGAGTTTGGGATTAATATTTACACATTACTATGTATCAAATAGAGAACCAACAAGGACCTACTGTATAGCCCAGGGAACTTTACTCAATATTTTGTAATAACCTATAAGGGAAAAGAATTTGAAAAAAAATAGATATATACGTATGTATGACTGAATCGCTTCGCTGTACACCAGAAACTAACACAACATTTTAAATCAACTGTACCTCAATAAAAAAATTTTTTTTAATTTAAAAAAAAGAAGATATTTTCAGAAGATAAAACCAATTTTTTAAAAAATAAATTGAGGTACATCTTTGGCTTTTACGGCAAAAAGATGAATGTGCACACATTTGGAGACTGATTTTGACTAAGTTGAGGAACTTTTCACCGTGGAAGAAAATAAATTAGATTTTAGCATTCATATGTGAAAAAAGAAAACAAGAGAATCATCATTTGTTGAGTTCTGACATTTCCAGTCATTAAATGTTAGAAGTTAGAGGACAACTCCATCGTTCAGTGGGTGAGAGACGCAGTTCTTGTTCCTTTGACAGCTGAAAGTATCTGTTCTCTCTAGATGCTGGGTTTTTACCGCTTCTTTGGGTGTGTCACAACCAGCTTCTGTTATTAACCTTCGCAAGCAATTTTGGACAAATATTTCATTCTTGGACTAATCAATGTCATTAACATAGAAGAAAGATCGTGCAGATACCCTAATTTTGCTCGCCAATATCAGCCAAAGAGAAAGGCATCCATACGGGAAAATAAGGGTCAGGATTCGGAGAATTGATAAGATGAGAAGAAAGTGCAGAGAAAGCATCACACAGAAGCAACTGAAGTAAGCGTCCACCACGTGAGGGTGTTTGGAGAGGCCAGAAAGACCTGGGACTGTACTGAAACTTGACATTGTGACATCTAAGTTATACCACTTAGGTTAAGGCAGGGTTTCTCGATCGTTTCAAGCCTCTGCTCTCTTAGATAAAACTCCACTTCCATTTCTCACCGTCTCCATCCTGTACTAGCTGAGATTCTCACATAGACTCCTGAGGTTTATCGTACTCAGTGCTTTGCCACCAGCCAAGATTAATTGAACTTCACCACTGGGACTTTGAATTACTTAAAATTTTTTCCAGTATAAATGTTTGTTATAATATTTAATATGCCGGGCTTCCCTGTGCAGTGGTTAAGAATCCACCTGCCAATGCAAGGGACACGGCTTTGAGCCCTGGTTCGGGAAGATCCCACATGCCGCAGAGCAACTAAGCCCCTGAGCCACAACTACTGAGCCCGTGCTCTAGAGCCCGTGAGCCACAACTACTGAGCCTGTGTGCTACAACTACTGAAGCCCGCACGCCTAGAGCCCGTGCTCTGCAACAAGAGAAGCCCATGCACCGCAACGAAGAGTAGCCCCCGCTTGTTGCAACTAGAGAAAGCCTGCACACGGCAACGAAGACCCAATGCAGCCAAAAATAAATAAATAAAATTAAAATTTATATTAAAAAAAGTGACACGTCACTTTAACAAAAAACAAATTTAATATGCCTTTCAAATAGCAATCAACCCCTGCCTCTGCAGCCTCATAACAGAGGCTATTTCTCTTACTTTTCCATTGTTTGTTCTCCCTCTCCCTCCAGTTTGAAAACCAAGAATTAAGGAATTATCAGTAACTTCAATCTTGATACAACATTGAAGAGGAGAGAACGTGAAACGTGTCACTTGCACGTTTAGCATGGAGGAGAGTATCAGAGAAGATCTAAAAGGTGGGCTAGGGAGTGACAGCAAGTTCTGGCTGGAAACAAGGAAAAGATGGCAAAAGATATGAGGAAGTGGGGCTGCAGGTAGTGGAGGTGTTCCTTCTTCTCCACACCTACCAGACCGGTGCCCTGGACAGCTTGCCACTGCCAGTCTTGATCTCCAGGCGTTAGGATTTGAGGTTAGGTGTTCTGTAGAGTGTGAGAAGCTCAGTAATTTCCCAGAAGGGTGGGCTGCCATGCACACCTCCTGTTTCTGGTATAAGTCAATGTGTCTCAAATGCTCTCCAGTGAACATAGACTGTATGTTACTGAAATCGGCCAGGAATTTAGGCTGGAAAAAGAAAGCACAATCCAGCATACTATGAGGCTGAGGGAAGATTATAGTATTCTGGGTTAGATAGTTTGGATGCAAGAAAGTAAAATTATCTTGAGAAAAATGGGAGCTATTATAGCAATTCATAGGCACTGTCCCTAAACCTGAAAAGGAGCCAGGAATGGGGGCTGGTCCAGGGACCTGAGCCTCCTGTAGTCCCTCAGGGGACACTCGGTCCTTCTTATCTTTGGATGGCCTCATGGCCACAAAGCTACCTTGGGTATCTGTCTCTGCATTTTTTTGGCTTCTGTCCTTCCAGCTGCCAACTCCTTTTCTTGCTGCTTTTTAGTTCAAATTGCTGGCAGAGAGCAGCTGCCTGGCCATGTTCAGGCTAAAAGTCATGGCCAGCCCAGGAACAGCCCATACCTCTTTGGGTCAGGCACCCCTTCCTGGTCCTACCAGCCATGTTCAGGAGAGGCCGGTGGAAAATATGACTGCCTGACTCCATTTGGGGTGCCCCCGCTTCCCCAAAGGTATGTCTATGTTCTAACCCTGGGAATCTAGGAATGCAACCTTATTTGGAAAAAGGGTCTTTGCAGATGTAATTAAGGATCTTGAGAAGAGACCATCCTGGATTATCCAGGAGGCCCTATATCAAATGACAAGTATTCTCATAAGAAACAGAAGAGAAGACACAGACACAGGAAAGAGGCCATGTGACCATGGAAACAGAGATTGGAGTGATGCAGCCATAAGCCAAGGAATGCCTGGAGCCACCAGAAGCTGGAAGAGGCGAGGAAGGATTCTCCCCTAGAGGCTCCAGAAGGAACGTGGTCCTGCTGACACCTTGATTTCAGACTTCCAGCCTCCAGAATTGTAACAGAATAAGTTTCTGTTGTTTTAAGCGCCCAAGTTTAATTTTTTGAGGCAGCCTCAGGAAATGAGAACACCCCATATACCCATCATGCAGATTCAAAATCACAATTTTTTCACGTTTGATTTATCTATTCTTTTTCTTCCTTTCTTTTGCGCTCTCTGTCTTTCTTCTGAAGTGTGTTAAAGCAAATTCCAAATATCATGTCCTTTCACCCCTATATACTTTAGGATACATCTCAGAATTTATGGACATTTAAAAATTTAACCACAATGCCATTATAACAACTAACTAACTAAAAAGCAACTAAATAACTAAAAATAAGTCTATGGTGTCCAAAATGTCTTTTAATATTTTCCTTTAACTCGATCACTGAAATAGTGTTAGACATTACACCTCTTTGAATTACCCTCTGTTTTCTATCTATCTTTCTAGAAAAGAATTGCCTAGGATTAAATGCATTATTACAGGTTTTGGCTTGTAGATGTGTGGTGTTCTTCCCCACTCAATGACGAAAAATTCCTGGAATTTTTTCCCTTGTTAAAAATGAAGATTTCGTTTTTCATTTACAATATGAGCTTTTGTCCAGGACTGACATTCAGAAGTTCCACTTCAGAGTCATATTGGAGGTGGACAAGAATAAAGTCATGATAGAGAAAAGTAATCTGGATTCTAATATTTTCCCCAAAATATAGAAGAGTAGTGCTTTGAAAAATGAAATAAGGGAAAAAGGTGAAAACTAGGAAGTTACTCTACATTGGATTTTAAATAGTTTTTTCACAAGTTTCTCTTTTCTCTGAAAAACTTCTCCATCAGTTTCAAAATGAAAATTTTATGCTCTGAATAATGGCATTTGGCTGTCCTTTCAAGGAGAAGTATGATACTAATGGGCTGTATTCCAGTGTTTTCTCTTATAGAGATGCACTCCTTTGGCACTTTTCTTGTGTTCCTAAAATGACGTTTTTTTCTAAAGAGGTTATTAAACTTTTCCTCTGCCCACTAATAAAAGGGATTCAGGGTAAATAATTTTTATGAAAAGAGAGGACACACAACCATTTAGGGGGTATGGTATGAGAGGTACAGGTAGGATCCTTTGCCTGAAAAATAGACTCTCTATATCCTGGGTTGTTATCTTAGAAGTTTCTTCATGCTAAGGTACCCCTTGTCAAAATCTGCATACTCCTTGGGAAGGTCATACCTTTGCATGTTCTACGATGCAAGCAAGAAGGTCAAGATTCCTGTGGCTGACCACTAGCTGAGAGTTAGACTTTCAAAAATTGGGTACTGAATATTTCAGGGAGACAGAAGAGAGGGTTGCATCACAAGAAGTAGAAAAAGGCAGCCTGGATAACAGAAAAGTGTGAGAATTCCAGAGATAAAACCCTCCAGATTCTTCTCCCGTTTTTCCCCCTTCAAGCTCCATGTGCTGGGCTCAAGGCTGACTTGGCCAACAGGGTAATTGCTGAGTTTAACTTTTTCTGTCTGAAAACAGTGGAACTTCGCCATCTGAAGTGGGTTTGGTCAGATCTTGAGATCTAGCCAAGTGACTCTCCCTCCCTTGTCTCCACTCACATATATTCCATGAATGGCTTTCTTTCAACAAGGCAACTACACCTCCCTCCTCTAGACTTTGAAGCCCTTGGATTTACGCGACTTGTTTGTGCATGCTTAAATGAAACCCTTGGCAGAGTAGAAGAGCTTGTTCAAATCTCTTTTCCTGGTAGTATTTTCTTCTATCATAACCCAGTCAAGAGGAAGGAGGAGTGTATCTGACAAGCACACAGTTTATAGCATAAAGGGTTAGGAACTAAGAATGATGCAGCTTGAATTCCATCACTTGTCTCCCATCCTTGGTAACTTTCTGCTTTAGTGTTCTCAACACTCTACCAGAAGGAAGGGGAAAATAGATCAGTAGACGTCTTTCTAAATATAGGGGAGGGCTTCCCTGGTGGCGCAGTGGTTGAGAGTCTGCCTGCTGATGCAGGGGACACGGGTTCGTGCCCCGGTCCGGGAGGATCCCACATGCCGCGGAGCGGCTGGGCCCGTGAGCCATGGTCGCTGAGCCTGCGCATCCGGAGCCTGTGCTCCGTAACGGGAGAGGCCACAGCAGTGAGAGGCCCGCGTACTGCAAAAAAACAAAACAAAACAAACAAACAAAAAAACTACAGAAGGCAGAAAAATAGGATAAGATTTTTAAAAAGAACAAGTGCAACAAACAGAAAACAGTGACAAACATGGTAGATATTAATCCAACTATATCAATAATCACTTTATACATGAATGGTCTAAATAACACCAATTAAAAGATACAGACTGTCAGAGTGAATTAAAAAATAAGATCCAAGAAACCCACGTTAAGTATAAACACAGAGACAGGTGAAAAGTAAAGGGTTGGAGAAAGACAGACCCATGCCAACACTCACCAAAAGAAAGCTGGGGTAGCATATGAATTTCAGACTACAGAATAAGGGAAATTATCATGGATAAAGAGAGGTATTACATAATGATAAGGGGGGGTCACTTCTTTAAGAAGGCATAACAGTCCTTACTGTATATGTGCCTGACAACAGAGGATCAAAATACATGAGGCAAAAACTGCCGAGAGACATAGACAAGTCCACTATTATAGCTGGAGGCATCAACACCCTCCCATCAGTAGTTAGTAGACCCAGCAGGCAGAAAATCGGTAAGGACATAGCTGAACTGAACAGCTCCGTCAATCAACTGAACCTAATCGACATTTACAAAATATAGGTAACCTGACTTTAAACAAAATTGGAAATATGAAAAAAACAATTAGGAAACCAGTAAGTTTAGGTGCAAAATATACAAAAGAATTCTTCAATTTACTGAAGTATGTATGTCTATTCTTTATTGCACCTAATAATTTTTACAGCTTTCCTTTAAACATTTAAATTATGAATCCATTTAGAATTTTCCAGTTTACCTTATCAAATTGTGAAATAAATCATCATAACCCTCTAAAGATATTTGGAAAAGTTGACTCAGAAGCACCAGTGGATGTCACTGGTGATGTGACCAGCATACAACCTCCTAAGCAGCTCTCGCCAAAAGAGCTTCTTGTAATTTGTGGGGTTTTCCCCTTCCTAAGTCTGAAGGAGAGAGTGACAAAGGGGTGCTGTTCCTCCAGCCTGGAAGTCCCACTCTTTAGCGGCAATTAGGGTAGAGAGTGCTTAGGACGGTCCTTCTCCAGGGCCTCCCTGCTTGCCAGGCTGCTTTTGTCTGGTTAACACCTGACCTTCATTCATTCTGCCAATAACATTTACTGAGCACCTGCTCTGGGCCAGGCGCTGCCCCAATGGACCCCGACATTCAGATCAATTGGTGGGTCACTAACGTCACTATATACAGCAAAACGACGACAGGTTTTAAAAAACTGGAAATTCTCAAAAAAAAAAAAAAAAAGGAAATTCTCAGCACAAGTTGTTCGCTCTATTTCGCATCTATTATCAACCATACAATTCTCAGGTGGATGGAATGAAAGTCACAGCAAATCAAGGCCAGCTTTTTATCTATTTCTTCCCCTCTTCCTGTTCTCTGGCTGCACAGAAGCAGAAGCTCCAGTTAGCTAGTTGGGCCTTTTTTTCCTGAAGAACTTAATGAAATTTTCATTAAACTCTTTATTAAACTTTTCTTTCATTAAACTTCCAATAAGTTCTCCCAGCCACCTCAATTCCTTGGCAAGCTTCCTCCAGGACTTTAGGTAATTGTACTCATTCATTCTTTTATACATTCAGTACTCAGTGGGTGCAAGATGCTGTGTTGGGGATTATCCAAAATGCAAAAATAAATAAGCCTCAGTCATTGCTCCTTAGTGGTGTGCAATCTATCATATTCCTTCCAAACAGTTCTGGCAAGATTCTTACCTGTGTCCTGCATTTCACAAATTTGGTTACTTTCACTCAATTATGTTTTCTTCCTCGCTTTTCACATCTTTTGGAAGCACTGTAAGGGAATAATATAATAATCTATCTTTGTATATGTATTTGTAATTCCATAATCATCAGAAACCAGAGCAAACCAAAACCCTCCTTAGCACAGTTTTAAGAATTGGGAGGTCTGGGTTTGAGCCCCATCCATGCCTGTGTAGCCTTGAATCAGCCACTTAACCTCTCTGAATCTCAGTTACTTTGCCTGTCAAATAGGACTAAATATTTCTGCCTTACCTACTGCATAGTTGTGTGTGTGTGTGTATCAGATGAACAAATGTACATGCAATCATTTTCTACAATATAAAATGATCCACAGACGTAAGTTGTTATTAAAACTTTGTAATGGAATCAACTTCAGGGTTTGCTTATGTGTACAATACAAATGCCATAGAAATAGTAACTAAGGGCAGAATTTGACCCAGGGCACTTAACTACAGCATTTTTGTTTTAAGGGCAGAAGGAAAAGAACCAAAGACTTTTTATTCAAAGCAGAAAACTTTCAAACAAGAGTCAACACCAGCCAAGGACATGGTTACTAAGTGGCTCTCCTTGAGGGAAATTCAGAGCGTGAAGGCAAGCTTCAGAGAGCAGGAACTGAAAGAGAAAAGTCTGTAATGTTATCATCTTCCTCCTCCACCCTTGCTTAGAATTCCTTATCTAATCAACTGGAGACACAAATCTTAACAGGCAAACAATAAAACTGGGATGCAGTTTAAGTATGGATCATGACGGAGGCCAAAACACATTCCGGTCAGGTGACTATCTTCGTGCCCAGAGGGCAGTAGACTCCACTTTTGCTTTAAGGGAACCATAAATCAAATGCCTTCTCTCCCAGATTTCTGAAGTGTTTTGTGGTTAAATCTGGCTAAAATACAGTGCTAAAAATGGCATTTTGTTCACAGAAGCTAACAAAGAAGCAAAGTTTATGCTTAATTCCCCTGACATGAACCAGCAAGCAAAAGGGAATGCAGTGAAGTGGGGGAAAGGAAGGACTGCAGCCACTCCTCATTTTTCCAGCTTGACTCCTGTGTGTTACGACTGGTTCCAGAAAAGTAGAAATAGAGAGGTTAGTGGAAGTTTGCTTGGTGTAAGAGATAAAATGAGAAGTGGTGAAGAGAATCGGAAAATATTACTTCAATTAGAAACAAAGACGAGGGACTTCCCTGGTAGTCCAGTGGTTAAGAATCCATCTTCCAATGCAGGGGACGCAGGTTTGATCCCTGGTCAGGGAAGTAAGATCCCACAGTCCATGGGGCAACTACTGAGCCCATGCACCACAACTAAAGAGAAGTCCATGAGCTGCAATGAAGAGTCCGCACACCGCAATGAAGGATCCCACATGCCACAACAAGGATCCCATGTGCTGCAACTATGGATCCCATGTGCTGCAACTAAGGTTCCCATGTGCTGCAACTAAGGTTCCCATATGCTGCAACTAAGACCCGATGCAGCCAAATAAATAAATATTTAAAATAAAAAAAAACCACAAAGAAGAAAATCTCAGACCCATTAGGATGGCTACTATCAAAAAACCAGAAAATAACAAGTGTTGGAGAGGATGTGGAGAATCTGGAACCATTGTGCATTGTTGGTGGGAATGCAAAATGATGCCAGTCCTATGCAAATAGTATAATGATTCCTCAAATATTTTAAAATAGAATACCATATGATCCAGCAATCCCACTTCTGGGCATATATCCAAAGAACTGAAAACAGGAACTCAAAGAGATGTTTGCACACCTATGTTCACAGCAGGATTATTCACAATAGCCAAGAGGTAGAAGCAACTAAGTGTCCATTGATGGATGAATGGATAAACAAAATATATGCTAGATACATACAATGGAATATTATTCAGCCTTAAAAAGGAAGGAAATCCTGTCACATGTTATAACATTGATGAACCTTGATGACATTATGCTAAGTGAAATAAGCCAGTTTCACTGGCTTATTAAGAATAATAAGAAAAAAGACAAGTACTGTATGATTCCACTTGAATTTGACTGTACCTAGAGCAGTCAAATTCACAGAGACAGAGAGTAGAATGGTGGTTGACAAGGACTGGAAGGAAGGAGCGATGGGGAGTTGTTGTTTACTGGGTACAAAGTTTTAGTTTTGCAGAATGAAAAAGTTGTGGAGATCTGTTGAACAACAGTGTGAATAGGCCTAACACTGCTGAGTTGCACACTTAAAAATGATGAAGACGGTAAAATTTATGTTACGTGTTTTTAACACAGTTAAAAATAAAACATTATTTTAAGAAAAAGAAAAGGAAAACCTAAATGAAACCTCACTGCCCAGATTAACCTTATACTAATGACCAAGCTCTATGCTTATACAGTCTGATGGTTTCCCATGCCTGTAAGGTCCAAACCTTTTAGAACAGCACCGGTAGTCAACAAATGTTTAATGTCAGGCAGATCACGTCACTCTTCTGCTGAGAATCTTCCAGAGGTCTTCAAAGGACTGGCATTGTCTCCCCAGCCTGCATTCCCACTTCTCTGTCCTCATCTCCTTTCACTTTCCTCTCAGTCACTCCACCCCAGCCTCCTGGCTTCCTGACTGTTCCCTGACCCACTGGGCATGTCCTCCCTTTAGGGCCTTTACAATGGGCTGACACCTCTGCCTGGAATTTTCCTCTCTCAGATTCCCACCTGGCTCACTACCTGACCTCCTTCAGGCCTTTGATCAAAAGCTCCCTTTCTGGAAATGCCCTTTCTTAACCATCCTTGGAATTGCACCCCAGTCCATCTCTACCCCAGCACCCACTAACCCGTCCCATCTTTATTTTTCTCCATCGTGCTTACCACCAGGTAATATATATTTTATTTATTTGTTTGGTCTTTGTCTCTTCACTGGAATCTAAGCTCCATAAGGGCTAGTGTTATTTTACTCTTTTATTCACTGCTTTAAAAAAAATCCTCAGCACCTTGAACAGTGCCAACCCATCGTGGACTTCCAATAAATAGTTGTCCAATTAATTAAATGATTGAGTGATCACAGAAAGCACTTGCAATCTAAGATTATTGAATACTTTCTAATTATAATCCAAATCTTTTTCCTGTGACCACTATCCTGGGCTTGGGGGAAAAAAATTGCAGTACAAGCTCTTTTTTGTCTTCACTGCCCAGAATGTAACCTGTACTCAGTAGCAGTTGATTGCTGTTTTTTGGTTGGCACAGTCTCATCATTTCCTGTCGGAAATTAAAGCAAAGGTCATGTTGGATAAGCACTCAATTAAGTCTTTAGATGACGGCAATATATAAACAGACGACTTAGTCCGTGTGTGTAGTTAATTCTCACATTACTTTGCAGGTTGCTTTAACACTGTGGTAACATGATTCCTGCTAACTTGCTACCTGTATTCCATTATGAGTCTCAGTGTTTTAGTAAGCCCCCTCCCAACATTTGATTGTGAAAACTTTTCAACAGTATAGGCAAATTGAAAGACTTTACAGTTAATCTCTATATACCTGTCCCCTAGATTCTACTGTTAACATTTTAGCATACTTGTTTAACAATTAACTGTGCATCTATCCATCTCTAATTTGGGGGAGGGGGGTGGGTACAGTGTACTGCATGGATGACACATGACAAGGTAGGGCTCCTCAGCCCCTCCGTGTCTTCAGGTGTCTGGAATGGGAACTGTGTTTAGGACGGGAGATTCTCAGTGTGTTGGGGAATCCAGGTAGGGCAAGGAACCCCCAACAGCTGAGGGCCTCTCTCTTGCTCTCATGATCTCACTGGGGCTGGTGGTCCAGGGGGCTCTTACTCCTCAGAGGCCCCATGGACTATAAGTCCTACCACTCTGTTGCTGTAGCCAAATTCATTGTCATACCAGGAAATGAGCTTGACAAAGCAGTCATTGAGGGCAATGCCAACCCCGGCACTGAAGTTGGGAGAGTGGGTGTCACTGTTAAAGTTGCAGGGGCCAAACTGGTCCTCAGTGTAACCCAGGGTGCTCTTTAGGGGGACCTCTGATGTTTGCTTCACCAACTTCTTGATGTCATTTTGGGCTGCTTTCCCTAGATGGCAGGTTTGATCCGTGACCAACATGTTGGGGGTGAAGACACGGAAGACCAGCCTGTGAACTTCCCATTCAGCCCCTGGATGACCTTGCCCACAGCCTTGGCAGTGCCAGTAGGAGCAGGGCAGCCCCACAGCCATCACACTACAGCTGCCCAGAGGGGACGTACATGGTCTTCTGGGTGGCAGTGATGGCACAGATGGTGTTCACGAGTCCTGGTTTTCCTTAACCCTAGGGCAGTAGTTCTCAACTAGAGATGATCTGGGGCCCTGGGGGACATTTGGCAATATCTGGAGACACTTTTGATTGTCACAAGTTAGGGATGGGTGCTACTGACAGCTAGCAGGAAGAGGACAGTATGCAGTACACATCCTAAAATGCTCAAGACAGCTCCCCTTCCCCCAGCCCTCAGTCCCCACAAAGAGAGCCCAACAAGTCAATAGTGCCAAGGTTAAGAAACCCTACCCTGGGGCATAGTCCTTAAGATTCTCAACTGAAAACTGGAGTATTAACCATGGCTCCTCCTCCCTGGCAGGTCTTGAACTGCAGTTTTTGTCTCCCCAGGGCTGTAAGCCTGCCAATCCTTTGTTTACCCTTATAGCCTCGCAATAGCTACTTTCCGCTTGGCGGTTTTGCCTATTGTCCTGTGTACACACAGTTTACGAATCAGCCTATGTTTTCAGTGGAAAACACAGTGTTGAATGTTGGTATCACCTATGCAGGATCTTGGCCTCTGAATGCCTGCCTGCTTTGGTTGGCTTCTGATGCCTTAAAAAACCTGTTGTCTGTTTGCTTATTTATCCATTTTGGTTGTTGTTATTACTGGTTTGCATTTTATCCAGCTTTTATATTTTTTCTTGTTGGCACGGTTATTAGGATCCAAGCTACTCTGTCATAACCAGAATTGTAAGTCTGCTATGCATACATGCAACCGAGTTTAACTTCATTTTGAAAGTCCTTCAGTTAACAAAATCTCCAGATTATTCTGATCACCAGTTATTTGAATAAAAACATGTTTAGGTTTTATTTTCTGCCCAGATATATGATAGGTGAAAATATTTAAATGATAATATACCTTTCCAATATTTGCTCGGTGTAGAAAATTTAGAAAAAAACAGAAAGGGTAAAGAAGAAAATTTTTAAATATATATTTTCCATCACCCAAAACAGCCATCAACAAAGTTTGTTATTGTTCCTTTCAGTGTTTCCTCTGTACCTTCCTAACAATGTTTTATTCAAGACTAACTCATAGGCCCTTATTAATTTATTTTGCATTTTTAAACAGTTTTATTGAAGTATAAGTTATGTACCATAATATTCACTTGCTTTCAGTGTGCAATGCAATGATTTTTAGTAAATTTACAGAGTTGTACAACCATCGCCACAATCCAATTGTAGAACATTTCCATCCCACCAAAAGGAATGTCTATTTACAGTAACTCCTTGTTTTAGTAGGTTGGCATTTCTCCCCTGGTTTAGCCTGTAATTTCTGGTCAACTCTGGTTTTCTGTTTCTCATGAGCTCTTACAGAGGTGCTAAGGGAAGGCAAGAAAGAGGTGGGCATCTTCTGGGAGGGAAAGGCCAGCGACAGACCTGTGTCTGACAGCCAGTGTGGCAGCCATGGAGATGCACTGGTCAGGTCTCCCTTTGGGAGAACACATGGTGGGGAGTGTGGGTGGCTGACAGCCCACAGCTGTGCAAGGTCCCCTGGGCTCCTTCAGCCAATGACTGAGCATGTGGGGGTGATAGAGCCAGCGGATGCAGGACTTCTCGAAGGCAGCATTTGCTGCCAACCCAATCGGAAAATGGGCAGAAGACCTACATAGACACTTCTCCAAAGAAGATATACAGATGGCCAATAGGCACATGAAAAGATGCTCAACATCACTAACTATTAGAGAAATGCAAATCAAAACTACAATGAAGTACCATCTCATACCAGTCAGAATGGCCATCATTTAAAAGTCTACAAATAATAAATGCTGGCGAGGGTGTGGAGAAAAAGGAACCCTCTTACACAGTTGGTGGGAATGTAAACTGGTGCAGCCACTATGGAGAACAGTATGGAGGTTCCTCAAAAAACTAACAGTAGAGTTGCCATATGATCCAGCAATCCCACTCCTGGGCTTATATCCAGACAAAATTATAATTCAAAAAGATACATACACCCCTATGTTCACAGCAGCACTCTTCACAATAGTCAAGACATGGAAACAACCTAAATGTCCATCAACAGATGAATGGATAAAGAAGATGTGGTGTTTATATACAATGGAATACTCAGCCATAAAAAAGAATGAAATAATGCCATTTGCAGCAACATGGATGGATGTGGAGATTATCATACTAAGTGAAGTAAGTCAAAAAGAGAAAGACAAATACCATATGATATCACTTATATGTGGAATCTAAAATGTGACCCAAATGAACCTATCTGTGAAACAGGAACAGACTCACAGACATTGAGAACAGACTTGTGGTTGCCAAGGGGGAGGGGGGTTGGGAAGGGATGGACTGGGAGTTCGGGGTTAGCAGATGCAAACTATTACATACAGAAGGGATAAACAACAAGGTCCTACTATATAGCACAGAGAACTACATTCAATGTCCTGGGATGAACCATAATAGAAAAGAATATAAAAAAGAATGTATATACGTGTATAAGTGAGTCACTTTGCTGTATAGCAGAAAGTAAAACATTGTAAATCAACTATACTCCAATTTTTTAAAAAATAGGAGGGATATTGTAACATGGAAAGCAGTATGTGACAAGAAAGAAATAAGACTTTTCCTATCGGTGGCCCCTTACACTAGAGCAGATGACCCCTTGGGTCAGGAGTACTTCAAGTGTGGCTGATGTGAGGAAAGCCATAGACCGATCCCTTTAAGACTCACACTAAATTCCATCACCAGCATGGGAACAGTCCTCTCCAGCCAATATGGCAGATGCAAAGTTTAAAAAGCTTGGGTTGGCAAGAATGTGAGTGAAAAATAAATTCCAGCAGAGTCCTGGTGATTGTGTCATTTGTTGACTGACATCTGAAAATCCTTGGCAGTGTTTTAGGGCATATTTTGCTTTAACAAGTAGGGAAGATGCTTTAATTGGTGCCCTTTATTTATAATTTTTGTCATTCATGTCTGTGGAAAATTCCAACATCTTCCACGTTACATCATTTCTGGACATTTGGCAGTGTACCAGACCAGCAACTGTTACAATAGAGAGAAATCTCTTCCCTCACTCAGCAAACATATTTTACTGCTTGGAAGATTGCTCTCCATGAATACTACCTGATAAATCTTAATATGATTTTATAGATTATAGTTATCCCTCTCATAACTGGTTTTTCTATCATCCCATTTTTAAGGGTTAGTCAACATTTAATGAGTGCTCATGGATGTCAAATTCCATATGAAACAGGACTAGGTTTGCTCAAGGGTGATAAGAAACAGATGTGGTCTTTGTACACAGAATGTGTTATTTTTATTTTTTGAAATCAGAATTTAAAAATTAACTTTACCAGGGTGACCTATTTATTTTTTTATTTATTTTCTATTTATTTTTAAATTTATTTTCTATTTATTTATTTTCTTTTCTTTTTTTTATTGCGGTAAAATATATATAACATAAAATTTGCCATTTTAACCATTTTAAAGCATGCAGTAGCATTAATTATATTGACAGTGTTGTCCAATCATCACCACCATCTATTCCAAAAACTTTTCATCACTCCAAGCAGAAACTCTGTAATCATAAAACAATAACTTCCCATTTCCCAGGCAGCCACCATTCTACTTTCTGCCTCTATGCATTTGCCTAGTCTAAGTATTTCCTATAAGTGGAATCCTATAATATAAGCTTCTGGCTTATTTCACTGAGCATAATGTTTTCAAGGTTCATCCATTTATGATACATGTTGGATCATGTATCAGGACTTCATTTCTTTTTATGGCTGAATAATATTCCATTGTATGTATATACCATATTTTGCTTATCCATTCATCTGTTGATGGACATTTGGGTTCTTTACATCTTTCGACTATTGTGAATAATGCTGCAATGAACACTGGCATAGAAGTGTCTGTTTGACTCCCTCCTTTCGATTCTTTACGGTATATGCCTAGAAGTGAAATTGCTGGGTCTTATGGCAATTCTGTGTTTAGCTTTTGAGAAACCATCAAACTGTTTTCCGCAGAAGCTGTACCATTTTACATTCTTACCAGCAATGTACAAGGGTCCCAATGTCTCCACATCCTCACCCATGCTTGTTATTTTCTGTTGCTGTTGTTGTCATTGCCATCCTAGTGAGTGTGAAATAGTATCTCATTGTGGTTTTGATTTGCATTTCCTTAATGGCTGGTGATGCTGAACATATTTTCATGTGCTTATTAGCCACTTATATAGCTTCTTTGGAGAAATATCTATTCAAATCCTTTGCCCATTTTTTAATTGGCTGTTTTATTGTTGGGTAGTAAGAGTTCATTCTATATTCTGGATACTAGACATCTACCAGATACATGACTTGTAAAAATTTTCTTCAGTTCTGTATGTTTTCTTTTAAATTTCTTGATAGTGTCCTTTTATGCATAAATGTCTTTAATTTTGATGAAGTCCAATTTATCTATTTTTTCTTTTGTTGTTTGTGCATTTGATGTGATATCTAAGAACCTACTGCCTGAGAACCAACTGAATAGCACAGGGAACTCTACTTGATGCTCTGTGGTGACCTAAATGGGAAGGAAATCCAAGGAGGAGGGGATATATGTATATGTGTGGCTGATTCACTTTGCTGTACAGCAGAAACTAACATAACATTGTAAAGCAACTATACTCCAATAAAAAAATAAAAGAATCCATTGCTAAATCTGAGGTAATGGAGATTTACTCCTATGTTTTGTTTGAAGAGTTTTATAGTTTTAGATCTTCCATTTAGGCCATTCATCCATTCAGAGTTAATTTTTTTATATGGTGTGAGATAGGAGTCCAGCTCTACTCTTTCACACATGGATATCCATTTGTTGGAGCCTATTTTTCTCCCACTGAATGGCCTTCACATTCTTGTTGAAAACCACTTGGCCATAGATGCATATATTTATTTTTGGACTCTCAATTTTATGCCACTGGTCTATGTGTCTATCCTTATGCTAGTACTGCATTGCTTTGGAAATTGTAGCCTTGTAGTGAGTTTTGAAATCAAGAAGTGTGAGTACCTTAACTTCGTTCTTTTTCAATATTGTTTTGGCTATTTGAGATCCTTTGCACTTCCATATGAATTTGAGGATTGGCTTTTCAATGTCTGCAAAAAAAAAAAAGCCACTGGCATTTTGATCAGGATTGCACGGACTCTGTCAATTTGGGAAGTATTGACATCTTAACAATGTAAGTCCTCCAACCCATGAACACAGCATGTCTTTCCATTTATTTAGGGGTTCTTTCATTTCTTTGAGCAATATTTTGCAGTTTTCAGAGCACAAGTCTTACATCTTCTTGGTTAACTTCATTCCTAAGCATTTTATTCTTTCTGATGCTGTTGTAAATAGAAGTTTAAAAATTCAGTCTTTTTGAGTGGACAGTCTGATGAATTTATAAACAGTAAATTTATACTGTTATGCAAGGCTCATCACAATCTAGTTTTAGAATACATTCATCACCCCAAAAAGTTCCCTTCTGTGTATCTGCAGCCAATCCTTGCTCTCACCTCCTTATCCCAGGCAACCTGTGATCTGTTCTCTGTCTCTATAGTTTTTTTATGTTTTAGACATATAAGTAGGTGCTTATATTTATATAAAATGCAGCTATAAACAATGCATCATCTGCCTCTCTGTTCCCTTTTTCTCTCTCTTTCACCCAGGACAAAAAACCATCCAGCTTAGGACTCAAAATGAAAAGCTGCTCAACATCACTAATCATTAGAGAAATGCAAATCAGAACTACAATGAGGTATCACCTCACACCAGTCAGAATTGGCATCATCAGAAAATCTACAAACAACAAATGCTGGAGAGGGTGTGGAGAAAAGGGAACCCTCTTGCACTGTTGGTGGGAATGTAAATTGATACAGCCACTATGGAGAACAGTATGGAGGTTCCTGAAAAAACTAAAAATAGAATTACCATATGATCCAGCAATCCAACTACTGGGCATACACCCAGAGAAAATCATAATTCAAAAAGACACATGCACTCCAATGTTCATTGCAGCACTATTTACAATAGCCAGGTCATGGAAGCAACCTAAGCGCCCATCAACAGAAGAATGGATCAAGAAGTTGTGGTACATATATACAATGGAATATTACTCAGCCATAAAAAGGAACGAAATTGGGTCATTTGTAGAGACATGGATGGATCTAGAGACTGTCATACAGAGTGACATAGTCAGAAAGAGAAAAACAAATACCGTATATTAACGCATGTATGTGGAACCTAGAAAAATGGTACAGATGAACTGGTTTGCAGGGCAGAAGCTGAGACACAGATGTAGAGAATAAATGTATGGACACCAAGGGGGGAAAACCACGGTGGGGTGGGGATGGTGGTGTGCTGAATTGGGCGATTGGGATTGACATGTATACACTGATGTGTATAAAACTGATGACTGATAAGAACCTGCAGTATAAACAAACAAACAAACAAAAAACAACAACTAATACTAAACTTTCTTTGGGTTATTTGTATGGAAATATGTTAATATAAATGTTTCAGATATTACATGAAATTTCTAAAAATCTTAAAAAAAAAGGGGGGGGGCTTCCCTGGTGGCGCAGTGGTTGAGAGTCCGCCTGCCGATGCAGGGGACACGGGTTCGTGCCCCGGTCCGGGAAGATCCCACGTGCCGCGGAGCGGCTGGGCCCGTGAGCCATGGTCGCTGAGCCTGCGCGTCCAGAGCCTGTGCCTCCGCAACGGGAGAGGCCACAGAAGCCCGCGTACCGCAAAAAAAAAAAAAAAAAAAAAAAGGAATTACCCAGTGGATGTGACCATTTTAAAGAACATTCAGTCAAGTGAGCATTTAGTTGGTAATCTTGAAATGGGTCCTTTACAATATCATATGAACTGTAATGAATTTTGTCCTATGATAAATTAGTGATAAATGATCCATTTTAACAGAAGGAGAAGAGTCATTTTAAGAGTCATGCCTTTTAGTGGCCTCTTTTCCTGGAAAAGTGGATACTAAATGCTTTATTCCAGAGATTTACTGTGATGCCCTGTTTTATCATGGATAATAATAGATGACACCCTATCTTTATAGTGGGGAATATATCTTGTTTTTTTCTGGCTTAATATTTAATACATTTTCTCTTCACTTTGGATGTGATGGCCATGATGGGTTAATGCCCCCGCAGAGCTGGGCCATTATTATTTGTAGTAGCAACAATAACAACAGCAGCAGCAACAACAATAATAATAAATGTCCATTTATTATGAGCCATATACTATGTTAGGCACTTACATTTATCTCATATAATCTATATAACTTTAGAAGTAAGTATTCTTATCCAAATTTTACAGGTAATTGAAGCTCAGGAACCTGATGTAACTTGTCCAAGGTCATACAACTAATCAGTGGAAGAACTAGATTTGAATTAAGAGACATGTGCTTCTAAGTCTCACGATCCTCATCGCTATAAAACACTGCTCCTTGGGGCTTCCCTGGTGGCGCAGTGGTTGAGAGTCCACTTGCCGATGCAGGGGACGCGGGTTCGTGCCCCGGTCCGGGAAGATCCCACATGCCGCGGAGCGGCTGTGTCCATAAGCCGTGGCCGCTGAACCTGCGCGTCTGGAGCCTGTGCTCCGCAGCGGGAGAGGCCACAACAGTGAGAGGCCCGCGTACCGCAAACAAAAACAAAATCGAAAACAAAAACACTGCTCCTCAATAGTGCTAACAGGGATGACACTAGGCAAAAGTAATGAAAAGACAGAATTTTACCTTTAATATGACTCCAGTGCCTCTGCTCCCATATAAGGAAGAGGCAGACCTAATGTCTTAAAGCAAAGAAATGGCTCTAATAATGGGCAGATAGTTGGCAGCATTCAGACATGTTGGTGTATCTCTATTTTCACGCCATGCAAGTAGCCACCATTTTGGCTATGATGAGAAGCATCCCTGGGTTACTCTTCTTACTAAATAGTAGGTTCTGGTTACTAGTTGCACAATGGACTTTTGAATAGCTGAAAAGAAAGGTCTCTCTACAGCTTCACAGGAGGGAAGACTGCTGGATGTTGCACAAACTTTTCTGAATCAGAATCCACAGGTTCCCACTTTAATGTTTTCCAATGTTGATTTCCATTTCAATTAGGGAACCCAAGGTGGTTGTTAGGCAAGGGGATTTTCCCCATAGTAGTATATTACTGTCATATACTCTCTGTACTTGTCGAAGTTGCTCAGAAAATGGTGCAGAGTAGTGGTGATGAAGATTTACTTCATGTTTAGCAATAGTTTGTTACAAGGAGGAATTTCAGATTTCAAAGAGTTTGTTACATAAGAATTTCAAATTGTTTCATGCACAGTAAATCTTCCAAATAATCCTCTGTGGAAGCCAAAAAAACCCCCAAAACAACAACATACATCCTGGCCTGTCCAAATGACCTCATCTCTTACAGCATCGACTAGTTACCAAATAAGAAAATCCTGGCTCATCCTTATGTCAGAGGAAGATATCAATAACCAGGCTAACCAGAGCAGCTCTGAGTGGGTTCCTTCTTGAGAAAACACCAATGGGTGTGTCTTCCAGGTATCTGAGGCTGGTGATTATGTGCTGAGTTTCTATTGGACAAATCTACTGCAAAGAGAGACTCAGAAGGACCGAGGACTGTTATGGGTTCTTTCACTGCATTGAAAACCCCAAATTACAGACATTGTCCAGCCACTGTTTAGAATCCATTAGAAACTGCTGTGTGTGGCTAGCTCATTAGAATAAAGTCATGCTGGGAGTGAGGTTCAAAAGCTGCAATTGTGTGAAATGTGAGGTTGCATGATTGTAAAGTGAATGAAATGAAAATAGCAGCTGAGCAGAGGATGAGAGCCAATCACCAGCTGCCAATACTGGATTTAAATACAGCTCCACAGTCCAAACCTAAACCCTCAGGATGATGGCCCAGGCATCATAGTAACTACACAGTTTCCTACACTCCCCTTTCCCCTGGAGCCTTTGTTGATCTTCCCTTTGAATTCCCAAGACACCATATTTTGTGTGTTTGCTCAACAGTTCTCCTAAGGAGGTCCAATCCATTGCTAATAATGACTCAAAGTGCTTTCACTGGCTCAGATAAAAAGCTCAGTTACATTAACCTACTTCTTCCTGCCAAATACAAAGGCAATGCAAGGCTCAGATGTTACTAGGAGTTGCTAAGCACTTTGCCATTCAAAAGAATAAGACCAGGTTTCTAAGAAGACATCAAAACCTCTTATCCTGAGGTTTATAAATTGTTCAAAGGGTGGGAGATGGGGTTGTACTTTTCATTGGGATGAGGGACTGAGAACCTGGAAGTTTGAATTGTCTGAAATTAACTGGGTAAATATTGAATCAGAATTCATTTGAGTTGTTGCTGTATCCTTGTCAGCTCTCAAGGATACAACAAATATTTATTAAGGACCTGTTATTTGCCAGGCTCTGTTCTAGGTGCTGAGGATAGAGCAGTGAACAAAATGGACAGAAGATCCCTGCTTCCCTCTCATTCTGGTGGGAGAAGACACACAATAAATGAAACAAATAAATTAAATATAAGTGGTACATGGTACTAAGGAGGAAACTAAAACAGGAGGGACAGAGAGTTCTAGGTGAGGAGGGATAATCAATGGCTATGATTTTAAATAGAGTGGCCAATAAATCCAAAACAATTAAGAAAATGATAATAGGAACATACATATTGATAACTACCTTAAATGTAAATGGAATAATGCTCCAACCAAATGACACAGACTGGCTGAATGGATACAAAAACAAGACCCGTATATATGCTATCTACAAGAGACCCACTTCAGACTGAGGGGCACATACAGACTGAAAGTGAGGGGATGGAAAAAGATATTCCATGCAAATGGAAATCAAAAGAAAGCTGGAGTAGCAATTCTCATATCAGACAAAATAGACTTTAAAATAAAGACTATTACAAGAGACAAAGAAGGACTCTACATGATGATCAAGGGATCAACCCAAGAAGAAGATATAACAATTGTAAATATTTATGCACCCAGCATAGGAGTACCTCAATGCATAAGGCAAATGCTAACAGCCATAAAAGGGGAAATCGACAGTAACACAATCATAGTAGGGGACTTTAACACCCCACTTTCACCAATGGACAGATCATCCAAAATGAAAATAAATAAGGAAACACAAGCTTTAAATGATACATTAAACAAGATGGACTTAATTGATATTTATAGGACATTCCATCCAAAAACAACATAATACACATTCTTCTAGTGCTCATGGAACATTCTCCAGGATAGATCATATCTTGGGTCACAAATCAAGCCTTGGTAAATTTAAGAAAACTGAAACTGTATCAAGTATCTTTTCCGACCACAGTGCTATGAGACTAGATATCAATTACAGGAAAAAAAAAACTGTAAAAAATACAAACACATGGAAGCTAAACAATACACTACTAAATAACCAAGAGATCACTGAAGAAATCAAAGAAATAATCAAAGAATATCTAGAAACAAATGACAAGGAAAACACGATGACCCAAAACCTATGGGATGCAGCCAAAGCAGTTCTAAGAGGGAAGTTTATAGCAATACAATCCTACCTCAAGAAACAAGAAAAAGCTCAAATAAACAACCTAACCATACACCTAAAGCAATTAGAGAAAGAAGAACAAAATAAACCCAAAGTTAGCAGAAGGAAAGAAATCATAAAGGTCAGATCAGGAATAAATGAAAAATAAATGGAGGAAATGATAGCAAAGATCAATAAAACTAAAAGCTGGTTCTTTGAGAAGATAACCAAAATTGATAAACCATTAGCCAGACTCAACAAGAAAAAAAAGGGAGAAGACTCAAATCAATAGAATTAGAAATGAAAAAGGGGAAGTAACAACAGACACTGCAGAAATATAAAGGATCATGAGAGATTACTACAAGCAACTATAAGCCAATAAAATGGACAACCTGGAAGAAATGGACAAATTCTTAGAAAAGCACAACCTTCCAAGGCTGAATCAGGAAGAAATAGAAAATATAAACAGACCAATCACAAGCACTGAAATTGAGAACGTGATTTAAAATTTTCCAACAAACAAAAGCCCAGGACCAGATGGCTTCACAGGTGAATTCTATCAAATATTTCAAGAAGAGCTAACACCTATCCTTCTCAAACTCTTCCAAAATATAGCAGAGGGAGGAACACTCCCAAACCCATTCTACGAGGCCACCATCACCCTGATACCAAAACCAGACAAAGATGTCACAAAGAAAGAAAACTACAGGCCAATATCACTGACGAACATAGATGGAAAAATCCTCAACAAAATACTAGCAAACAGAATCCAACAGCACATTAAAAGGATCATACACCATGATCAAGTGGGTTTTATCCCAGGAATGCAAGGATTCTTCAAAATACGCAAATCAATCAATGTGATACACCATATTAACAAACTGAGGGAGAAAAACCATATGATCATCTCAGTAGATGCAGAAAAAGCTTTTGACAAAATTCAACACCCATTTATGATAAAAACCCTCCAGAAAGTAGGCATAGAGGGAACTTACCTCAACATAATAAAGGCCATATATGACAAACCCACAGCCAACAAAGTTCTCAATGGCAAAAAACTGAAAGCATTTCCTCTAAGACCAGGAAGAAGACAAGGTTGCCCACTCTCACCACTATTATTCAACATAGTTTGATGACGTGATACTATACATAGAGAATCCTAAAGATGCTACCAGAGAACTACTAGAGCTAAACAACGAATTTGGTAAAGTAGCAGGATACAAAATTAATGCACAGAAATCTCTTGCATTCCTATACACTAATGATGAAAGATCTGAAAGAGAAATTAAGGAAACACTCCCATTTACCACTGCAAGAAAAAATAAAATACATAGGAATAAACCTACCTAAGGAGATAAAAGACCTGTATGCAGAAAACTATAAGACACTGATGAAAGAAATTAAAGATGATACAAATAGATGGAGAGAAATACCATGTTCTTGGATTGGAAGAATCAACATTGTGAAAATGACTCTACTACCCAAAGCAATCTACAGATTCAATGCAATCCCTATCAAACTACCAATGGCATTTTTCACAGAACTAGAACAAAAAATTTCACAATTTGTATGGAAACACAAAAGACCCCGAATAACCAAAGCAATCTTGAGAAAGAAAAATGGAACTGGAAGAATCAGGCTCCCTGACTTCAGACTATACTACAAAGCTACAGAAATCAAGACAGTCTGGTACTGGCACAAAAACAGAAATATAGATCAATGGAACAGTATAGAAAGCCCAGAGATAAACCCACGCACATATGGTCACCTTATTTTTGATAAAGAAGGCAAGAATATACAATGGAGAAAAGATAGCCTCTTCAATAAGTGGTGCTGGGAAAACTGGACAGCTACATGTAAAAGAAAGAAATTAGAACACTCCCTAACACCATACACAAGAATAAACTCAAAATGGATTAAAGACCTAAATGTAAGGCCAGACACTATAGAACTCTTAGAGGAAAACATAGGCAGAACACTCTATGACATAAATCACAGTAAGATCCTTTTTGACCCACCTTCTAGAGAAATGGAAATAAAAACAAAAATAAACAAATGGTTGTGACCACCTAGAGGGGTGGGATAGGAAGGGTGGGAGGGAGACGCAAGAGGGAGGAGATATGGCGATATATGTATATGTATAGCTGATTCACTTTGTTATAAAGCAGAAACTAACACACCATTGTAAAGCAATTATACTCCAATAAAGATGTTATGAATAAATAAATAAATAGAGTGACCACGGAAAGCTCCACTTTGAACGTGGAATGTGAGTGAAGACTGAAAGAGGTGAGGGAACAAATCATGCCAGCACCTGGGGGAATGAGCAGGCCCAGTAGAAGGAGCAAATGCCCTGATCTGGGAGTGAGCCTGGTATGAGAAACCTCCAAGAGCCATGAAGGCTGGAGGGGAGACTCCAGAGGGAAACTGGGAGGAGATGAGGCAGAGGGCAATCCGGAAGGGGAAGATCACGTGGGGTCTTATAGGCCATTAGGATGATTCTCACTTTTTCCCAGAGTGGGATGAGAGCCATTGGAGGCTTTTGAGCAGAGGAGGGACATGATCTGATTTAGGTCTTGAGTATTTTTGTCTCTGACTGCTCTATTGATTGCACAGGATAAAATACTTAGCACCCTGCTGCTATGTTATAATATATATTATATATATGCATAATATGCATTCCACGAATGTTTATGTTTTGGTGTATTCCAAACACATGCAAGTTATTCCTGAGCTGAAATTTGGAACATTTCTTCATATAGCTCTATGGCCCCAAAGTAGCACCTTCTTTAACTTACGGACGCCTTGAGATTGTTCAGCCATTCATTCATTTACCAAACATTTATTAATGGGTGCTACAAGGTGCCAGGCACTGTTCCTTTTAAGCACTGAGGATGCGGTAGTGAATGAGTAAGATAAAAGATGTCCGTGCCTCAGTGGGGCTTTCACTCAAGTGATAGGAGGGCAGAAAATGGACAAATAAGATATAAATAAACAAATACATATACAAAGTCAAGTAGTGGCAAGTGCTAAGAAGAAAATATAGGTTAAAGGGCATTGAGTGGCAGAAGTGAGGGCTATTTTATTTAATGAAAAGATCATGAAATAACAGTTTCGCATCACTGTACATTATGACTGCATGTTTCTGAATGGAGAGATCGGTGAACTGCCTTACTATGACACTTGAGGGCTGCGTACCCGCAGCTCTGACCTGAATTTATCCAAACTCTCGAGGGAAGTGAACTCAGTGTGATGATTGACAGTGGCGGTGGCCAGTACAGGAGTGCAATCGCAGTCCCCCCTTCCTGGGAAGGGCACGTAGCAGGACATGATCCCTCTTCCAGTTCCCGTTAAACAAAACAGCTATAATCCCATCCCTCCCCCTCCCCCTCGAGGTATTTGTGAATGGGTCAGTGCCCAACGTGGGTCCCCCAACGAGGGAGGGGGAAAGCAAGTGATGGGTGGGGGGCAGAGAGGCTCCCCTCAGCACCTGGCCCCATGGGGCTGTGAGGGGCTATTTTAAATGGAATGGTCAGTGATGTACTTCTTTAGCTCAACAACACTTGTTGAGTTCTTACTATGGTCAAGGCACTGTGCTAGGTTCTGAAGCATTTTCTATACAATCCCTGCCCTCAAGGGACTTAAAATCCATAGTAGATAGAATTCTATGGTGGCCTCTAAGATTCCTTCCCCTGGTACACACACCCTGTATAATCCCCGAGACTTGTGACTATGATATGATAATCACTCCTTTGATTAGGTCATGTTACATGGCACAGCTGACTAAGAAAGGGAGGTTACCTGGGTGAGCCTGACTGAATCATGTGAGCCTTCAAAGGGACTATGCTCACCCTGAAGAACAGACTGGAAGCATGAGAGGGATTCAATGCCAGGAAGGTTCTCTGCTGCTGGTTTTGAAGATGGAGAGGGACACAGGGAAATGGCTTCTAGGAATTGAGAGGGACCTGAGGTCAACAACCACCAAGCAGACAGAGACCTCAGTCCTACAACTGCAAGGAACTGAATTATGTCAACAACTTGAATGAGCTTCAAAGCAGATTCTTTCTCAGTCAAATCTTCAAATCAAGCCCAGCTGACATCATAATTTCAGCCTTGTCGGAGCCTGAGCTGAGAACTTGGCCATGTTGTGCCTGGTTTTCATACTTACAGAACTGTGATATAATAAACCAGTATTATTTTAAATAGCTACATTTGTGGTAACCTGTTATTAAGAAATAAAAATGAATATAGACTCTAATAAGACTTCTGGTTTCTGGTCCAGCATATAAGAAGCAGGAAGTCACCCCTCTAACCTAACAACAAGTAAAAGGCTGAACAAACTTGAAAATCAACTCTTTTTAAATCTGTAAGAGAAGTAAGGTCACAGGACAAACTGCTGCCCCCAGAATTAGACAGATTGACAGGCAAATACAAAGAATCACAACTTACTGGAGCAGAAACCTTCGCGGGAACCAGGGCTGGCCGTAGGGAACTTGAGCTATAATTGACAAATTGCTGGAGGTTCCATGTGGACAAGACTAAGAGATAAAAACTCCAGTGGGACCCAGTCATTGGGGGGCCACCCATACTTGCGAGTTTTACCTCCAGGATCTCTACCACGACCTCACGGTGAATTTCAGAGAAAAATCCCCTCATGCTTCCAGCAGGAGGAGGAAAACGGAACCATTTGGAAACACACCTGAGCATTCTGTTCTTAACAAGCTCTGCTCTCAGGAGAAACTATTTAACCAGAGCTAATCTCCTGGGGTTTTATCAAAGCCTAATGATTGGTGGAGGGAAATACTTAACCAGCTGCCTCTAGCCTTCCTCGTGGGAGAAGAGACATACCCAACTCCAGCCCACTCTAGCCATCCTGCCCACCTGCAGAGTAGGGGATAACTGAGAAGCATTGTGAAGTTCACAGTCCAGAGGCATAGGCTCACTAAATGACCAAACCCTGGGACTTCCCTGGCAGTTCAGTGGTTAAGACTCCATGCTTCCACTGCAGGGGGTGTGGGTCAATCCCTGGTCAGAGAATTAAGATCCCACATGCTGTGTGGTATGGCCAAAAAAACAAAAAAAGACCAAGTCCTAATCATAGGACTATAAAAAAAAAAATGCTTCCCTTTCCCTCACTCCTTATCACCACATCACTGAAGGCCTATTTACAGGAGTTTTTTTTTTTTTTTTTAACTCAGTACATCATATCCAGCATTCAACAAAAAATTATAAGGCAGACTAAAAGGCAAAAAACACTGAAGAGACAGAGCAAGCATCAGACCAGGCTGAGATATGGCAGAGATATTGGAATTATCAGACCAGGAATTTTAACTAAGTATAATTAATATGCTAATGGGTCTAATGGAAGAAATAGACATCGTGCAAGAACAGGTGGGTAATGTAAACAGAGAGATGGAAATTCTAAGAAAGAACCAAAAAGAAATGCTATAGATAAAAAAACAAACCAAAACAAACAAAACCATTGTGACAGAAATGAAGCATACCTTTGATAGCCTTATTAGTAAACTGGATGTGGCTGAGGAAAAAAATCTCTGAGCTTGAGGGTATCTCAAAAAAAACGTCCAATACCGAAAAGCAAACAGAAAAAAAAGACTGAAGAAAGAAAAACAGAACAGAATCTCCAAGAACTGAGACAGCTACAAAATGTGTAACATATGTATGTGTAAAATGGAAATACTGGAAGGAGAAGAAGGAGAGAAAGGGACAGAAGAAATATTTGAAAGAATAATGATAAGAATTTCCCCTGAATTAATGCCAGACACCTAACCATAGATCCAGGAAGCTCAGAGAACATCAAGCAGGATAAATACCCACCAAATTACATTGAGATATACCATTTTCAAACTACAGAAAATCAAAGATAAAGAAAAAATCCTGAAAGAAGCCAGAGGGAGAAAAAAAACAGCTTATCTAAGGAGAAGCAAAGATAAAAATTACATCTGACTTCTCCTCAGAAGCTGTGCAAGCAAGAATAGGGTGAAGTGAAATATTTCAAGTGTTAAGAGAAAAAAAACACCAACCTAGAATTCTGTACCCTATGAAATTATCCTTCAAATGTGAAGGAGAAAGAAAGATTTTCTCAGACAAACAAAAATTGAGGAAATGTGTGCCAGCAGACCTTCTTGGAAGAAATGTTAAAAGATGTTCTTCAGAGAGAAGGAAAATGCTATAGGTCAGAAACTCAAATCCAGATAAAGAAATGAAGAGCTTTGGAGAAGAAATAAGTGAAGGTAAGTTAGAATCTAATAAGTGGATATGAAAAGTATATCAGCATCTATATTACAAAGGGCACTCGAAAGCCATGGGGACAATCTTTGCTTTTTGAATGACAAAATGGGTGAATAAGGAGGTGGCTTGTGGGCAGGCACAAACAGAACTAATTTAAGACGACTGCATCTGATTTCTCTACTTACAACTTAGGTTGTCATTGCCTTATTGGAACTTTTCAGGGGGTGTCCACTGCCTCTGGAAAAGTCTACATCTCTGAGCTGGACATTGTTCCAGACCTACGGTTATCTCCATAACCTACCATTCCAAACTCATCTCTTATTTTCTCCTAGACTCTCCACTCCAGACTTTCATTAAATGTTGAATTTAGCAATCTACTGTCCATTAGATGGCCCAGAATGCCTTCTCCTCCATCATTTCACACCACTCCTTCAGCCCAGAATAGAGCAGCATCATTACAGACAAAATGAGCCATGTAGAGGCAAATATTTTAACTCTGGCACTTATCCACAGAATCTAGAGACAATGAAGTTATCATAAACTTCAGAAGACTGCAATCATAGCATGTCAACTCCTCACCAAATGTGTTCAATGGCTTCCTATTTCTTATGGAATAAGGTACTAGATATACAGACTGATTATCAAGCTCTTCCCCGAGATATGGCCCCCAAATGCCTATCAAAACCATCTCTTGCTATTTTACATGCCCTGTGCTGGCACTTGTCTTTGCCATCTCTGTTCTTTGCTCAGCCTGGTCCCTATTCCTGGAATGTCCATCTCCTCTTTATCCATTTATCAAATCCTGAGGCTCAAAGAGGTTCAGTAACTTGTTCCAGGTCACAGAGATTGGGGGTAAATCTCACTTTTTTCAGAAAACATTTACAGGTCAGGATCAGTCTTTTCCTCCCCAATACTTTTGTTAACACTTTGACCTAGTACTTATCAAACTGTACCTTGTCTTTCAAGTTATTTACACGTATAAGAAGAGATTCTTGCGTAAGCAAATGACTCCAGAATTATCTTAGGCTGAAATCCTCGCTCTGTCACAAACTATGTGACCTTGAACCAGTAACTGGACCTCTCTGAGCCTCAGTTTTGTCACCTGCAAAATGGGACATATGAAAATATCTACCTCTCAGGATTTCCCGTTACATAATAATTTACTTCATGATAGAAAAAGAACTTTTTTCAAATGTGTATATCCTTTGGCTCTTAACACAGTGTCCGGTAAGTCATATAGCTCAAAAAATGCTGATTGAATTAAATACCCTGGACATTTTTGGATCATGTTGTTAAGTCACTGAGTCTTTTTAATTTTTAAACTTCACTTCTCTCCAAGTTACAATAAAACTATTAGGTTCCTTTTCTGCTTAAAATCAATACTTATCCCATGAATAACAGGCATATTAAAACCTTTTAATTTTTCCTTCTTTTTCTCCAGGGACATGGTACGTTTTTAGTATCATGGTACTTCCCCACTCTTCCTACTGATGCTTCCTGGAATTACCTCCCAAATAAACTATAGTCTCAGGGTCTGCAAAGGAAGAACTCAAGTAGGGCCAGCTTCATGGGTGTGCAACCTGTGAAGGGCCTGTATCTGGTTTAAGGCTCTACTATTGCCATCTTGAAATTATTAATAATTTTGAACAAGGAGCCCTATATTTTTATTTCACACTGGGCCCTGCAAGTTATGTAGTCAGTCTTGAACCCAACCTAAGGCAGTGGACTAGCCTTCCAGTTAGGATCCGTGTCCTGAATATCTACTGTATTATTCCTGGCCTCTGGGATTATGATTCATCATTCTATTACAAAGGCATGATCAACAACTTAGAGAACAACTGAATTTCACTCTTTTGTCAGGGGTTATACTTGACTTTGTGCTGCATGATTTTCATTGGTGATCACTTAGCTTAGGTTGTGATTATTCCTTAAAGGTCAAAAGAAAGCTTATTATATTTGTAATGGGTTATCATTAATGCTCCACCAGGCCTGTGTTCATTATTGCAATTCCACAGACTTTTATTTCCCTGCAGAAAAATTTCCAAAAATTTCCACTTCCCTCAGACCTTTCAGTCAGTTCCTAAATGAGTAGAGGCATTTCGTGTGGGAATAGTCAGCTGGCTCAGAGTCCTCTGTTTCTCATCATATTTGTATTAATATAGACTCTCAATCCATAAAAAAATCTGTTCTCATGAGGAAGTGATTAAAAGAAACGTGGGAGAGCGTTTCTGTGGCACTGGGCCTGCTCTCAATGACAAAATATGTCGCTTAAAATTCAGACTTTGGCCAAAAGATGGAACTCTTCTCATTTGCTGGTTGGCCAAACCAAAGCATTTCACACCTCAAGTGGGCCATGTTTTGAACCGACAGGGAATCCTCTCCCTCAGAGAGTCATTACACCTCTTCAAGAAATCTTTCTACTTTCCAGATATAACATCGATAGATAGCCTTACTCCTTTCTCTCCCATGATGATCAAATAAGATAGTTTGGGCCTTTCCAACTAAAAATATCCTCCCAACAGAATGTCTGAATATCAAGGAATTATTGAATGCAGGTGGAAAGTAGAATCTGAATGCTCTAAACTTGAAATGGAAAAAACAGAGATTTCTGCACGGAGGGAAAGGTGGACCAGATGAACTTCTGCTAATTTCAGAGTTAATAAGGCTGGTCAGGAAAATTACAAAAAGCAACAGCCAAATGACCTTTGGGGAAGTAATGTCTTTGGGAAAATCTGCTGAGAAACAACAAGCTGATGTAGCCATGTGGAAATGGTTGTTGGGGGTCTCTGTGGTAGATGCAGATATATCCTTAGTCTCAATATTCTGTTATTTCTTCCCTCGTCTTTGCTCACGGTGGTCACTCCCCCTCAACCCTCTAATCCTCTCTGTAGCTGTAATTTTCTCCAGGAAGCCTCCCCTGCCTTCTGCCACTGCCCGGGCCTGGGTTGGGCCACTATAATTAAGCATTGCTCCACAATGCTCCCCAAACTCACCGTGCCTGTATCTTTCTTCCCCCACTGGAGTGTAAGCTCCTTAGGAGCAGGTGTGATACCTTATTCATCTGTAATTTGCATGTAGTTGCAGCTTCTTACTAAACCTGCATGGAATGACTATCTGACTGGCTTTATTGCCTGATCTCCTGCCCAAGATCACCTCCCGAGGAACTGTGGGATCTCCTTACCAAGAGCTGTGACCAGCAGAGCCTCTCCAAGGCGGAGGATGTAAAGGAAGAGGCATTGAATGCACAAAGGGATCAGAAAGTGAACTCTTCCCGGTGGATGAAAGTAGCAGCTGGTCAAAGCCTAAGTGCGATCTGAAGGGGAACGTTTGCTATCAGACCACATCCTTAGACTTGGCTAGTTCTTCCTTATTTGAGGGTGTGTTGCTTCCTTTTGTCAGATGTCACACCTGCCCCATGAGGAGGAGTTGTTTGCTTCTATTTTTAATGAGGAATGAAGTAGATGCCTGGAAGGTCCCTGAGCCTCCTATTGGGTGAAGGGCTTTCGTTACAGATATAATGGTATCTTGGTAGATTGGACTTAAATGAATACAGGGTCTGAAGGTAAACAGGAGGCAGCGACTCGAGTTCATCATCCTCCAGGCTTTCCTGACAGATGAGAAAGTGGACACATTCTGGGAGCTGACATAGCCCAGGGGCTTTCAGTTAAAACTGGATTCAAGGAATTCCCTGGCGGTCCAGTGGTTAGGACTCGGTGCTTTCACTGCCGAGGGCCCGGTTTCAATCCTTGGTCGGGGAGCTAAGATCCTGCAAGCCGTGTGGCGCGGCCAAAAACACAAACAAACAAACAAAACCAACCGGATTCAAGTTCCAGTTTCTCGGATTTTTTAGGCAAGTCAGCCTTGTACAAGCTCCCATTGATAACGTTAAATGACAATTATATACAAAAGACTTACAAGGAGGTAATCAGTCAATGCTTCCTCCTTCGCTGCTGTACTTGTTTGGCCCAAGGTCACTCACCAGCAGCCTCTCTCTGGCCACCTCCCTTTGAAGACTGCGTTTCAATCCTCAGTGGCTTAAGAAGCACCCGAGATTCTTGTTAAAAGGCAGCTTCTGGGTACCATCTCCAGAGACCATGGAACAGTTGGTCTAGGTTACAGCCCAGGAAGTGTCATTTTAAACACCTATTTCAGGTAATTCTGAGTCAGGTGGATTGCTGTCCACACTTCTGGAAACGCAATTTGAAAATTTCCAAGTGTTTCTTTGTTTTAGCACAAGACTACTTTCCTTTCATTGTCAACAGCCGGAAGAAAAACCCCGTTGAGCCAAAATATTTAATGAGGTGCTCCGTCCCGGTAAGTGTTGGGAAAAACACGGTGAGCCGAGGCGGTGTGGAAATGGGGGCGGAGGGTAGGGAAAACTGGCAGTTTTCACTGGCCTACAGATTGCCATCCGTACTCCTTGGGGAGTGGTGAGCAGGGAGAAACAGAGCAGATGGCTTATGTTGGACTAGAGATGCAAGAGGGGAGACTGATGGGTCTGGAGAGCTTCCAGCTTATACCAAGTCAGAGCTTAGAAGTATGGCTTTATGATTTTCCCTTGAGGGTTATAAATTCCCTCTCCATCAGACCCATTCAAATTTAAACATCAGGAACTTCCCTGGTGGTGCAGTGGTTAAGAATCCACCTGCCAACGCAGGGGACACGGGTTCAAGCCCTGGTCCAGGAAGATCCCACATGCCGCGGAGCAATTAAGCCCATGTGCCACAACTACTGAGCCTGTGCTCTAAAGTCCGCGAGCCACAACTACTGAAGCCCGTGCGCCTAGGGCCCGTGCTCCGCAACAAGAGAAGCCACCGCAATGAGAAGCCCACGCACCGCAACAAAGAGTAGCCCCCGCTCACCGCAACTAGAGAAAGCCCGCGTGCAGCAACAAAGACCCAACGCAGGCAAAAAAACAAACTTTAAACATCAGTCCTCATACACAGCCCGAAGCCAAACTGAAGAGACTTTGCTATCACCAGTGGTTCAGGGTTGCCCAGAGGCTTCATTAGAATGGAAAAGTGAGGGGTGAGTAGACATCTGCTCAACCTGCCTCTTGCAAAATCCTCACTGAGGCCTGCGGTCCACGGGGCCACGGGCTGCCTCATCTTCCCAGGTCCTCAGTAGGGCATTTTGCCAAAGGACACCTGGCAGGGGCTCCCCTGAAGGCTGATAACTATCTAGGTGCAGGCTCCTCCTGGCATTTCTCAATTCTTATTTTCCACCACCCTCTTTTTAAACATCACTGGAATTGGAAGTTCATTGCTCTTTGAAGAAATGCAATATGTTGCTTTCCAAGTTCCCCTGCCCTGTGCAGCTTCTTCACTTTGTCCTCCACCACCAAGTCACTGGCACAGAAGACAAATGGTTTTCTCAGCTCTGCATCTATTCAGCAAACATTTTTTTTCCAGCTGTGGCAAAATACACAATATCAAATTTACCATCATCTTTAAATGCACAGTTCAGAAGCGTTAAGTATATTCATGGTTGTGCAATTCATCTCCAGAACTCTTTTCATCTTGTGAAACTGAAACTCTGTGCACATTAAACAACAACACCCTGTTACCCCCTTCCCCCAGCCCCTGGCAACTCCCATTCTGTTTTCCATCTCTGTGGATTTGACTGAGTCATACAGTATTTGTCCTTTTGTGACTAGCTTATTTCACGCAGCATAATGTTCTCAAGGTTTGTCCATGTTGTAGCATGTATCAGAATCTCCTTCCTTGTTAAGGCTGAATCATATTTCATTGTATGTTTAGACCACATTTTGTTGATCCATTCGTCTATCAGTGGACACTTAAGCTGCTTCCACATTTTGGCTATTGTGAATAATGCTGCTGTGAACATGGATGGACAAATATCTCTTCAGATCCTGCTTTCAGTTCTTTAGGGTCTCTACCTAGAAGTGGAATTGCTGGATGATATGGTAATTCTGTTTAATTTTTTGAGGAACTACCATACTGTTTCTCACAGTGGCTGCACCATTTTACCTTCTATCCAGCAGTGCACAAGGGTTCCAAGTTCTCCCCATTCCAACAACACTTGTTATTTTCTGATGTTTTGATAACAGCCATCCTGATGGTGTGACGTGGTATCTCATTGTGATTTCGATTCGCATTTTCCTAATGATTAGTGATACTGAGCTTCTTTTCATCTGCTTGCTAGCCATTTGTGCATCTTCTCTGGAGAAATTCAACAAACATTTTTTTGTCATCTGCCTATCCAACAGCCATTTCCTCTTGTCCCCTGGCTGACCTCTGATTTCATTTCTTCCTGATGTGGCTCAGGGATAAGTCCTGACTAATCTAAGTCAGTGGTTCTCAATCCCGGCTGCACACTAGAGTTACTGGGGGTAACTTTAAAAATACCCATGCCTGGTTCCCCTCCCCTGACCAATTAAATCAGAATGTCTGAAGGTGGTCCTGGGCACTGGTATTTTTAGAAGTTTCCTACTTAGACTCAAATATTCAGAAATGCTGCCAAGAGTACAAACGATGGTTCTAAATCTATCACGAGTGGTAGTCTCCCTTCTCTTGCCAGTGATTGGCTTAGGATTGGTTGTATGTCTTGGTCTAGTCAATGTGACGTGATGGCTTCTAGAAAAGAGTTATTTTCCCCTAAAATGAAGCATGGCACAGGATGGGAGTTGGGGTGGAATGGTTCCTCTTCTTCCATTGAGTATGACTCTTAGAATGAGGGCAGTCCTCTTGCAACTGTGAGAGCCACGAGCCTGAAGGTGTCAGAGTAGGAAGATATAATGAACATGGGTAGCTGATGATGTTGTTGAGCTGCTGACTTGACCCACCTTAGAGCCAGCCTACTTCTGGAATTCTGATACAAGATAATAAACGTCCTTATTTATGCTATTTTGAGTTGGGTTTTCTGTTACCTGCAGCTGAAGGTATCCTAATATTATATTACTATGTGCTGGGAATTTCAGGAAGGCATAAGGCTATCCTTATCTATTATGCTAGAAGAAAGGAACAGAGACATTGTCTTGAACAGACTCCAACCCCAGACTCTCATGGTCAAAGTCCGACGCTCTACTGTCCAAGGTTTTCAGGTTTCATTCAGATCCCAAGAGAGACAGAAAACCAGGAAAGTTGGACAAGCTACACTATCAAGGGCCAGACCAGAACTGGAAACATCCTGAACTTAATCCAGACTCTGCCTCACATTTTCCTGTGGAATTTTCCTTGTCCCAGCCAAGTCCTTAAATCTGGGTCAGTTATAGAATTTAGATGCAACACGAGAAGGGAAAGAAGTTGTGTTTACCCAACATTCTGAGTCCAAACCACATAAGTCTTCAGAGATTAAATTTAACACCTTGATGTGATACCTGAGACCAAACAAGTAATTTATTTAAACTAATGGCCAGCCACGTAGTACTTATCAGGTTACCTGAGTCTCAGGTACATAGCAGAAGTAACCTTCTTTAGCTTCTTCTTTCCTGGATCTAGGTGTTATCAGATCAGGCGTCATTTCTGCTATAGTTTCCTTCAATTGCACCTGTGAGAGTGCCTTATGAGTAGGCAGTGGGTATCACCATTTGGTGAGTCCCAGAGGCAAGGCTGGGAGAGGGGTACACGGGATATTCTGCTGGCTGGTCACAGTTCTCTACCAATGTGCCAATCAGAGTTTAACGTTCCTTACAAACAAATCCCAACACACACCACAATGCTTAAAGATGACACGTGATCAGCTGCTAGCTGACAGCACTGTGTGGCAAGAATCAGCCATAGGAAGGTCTGATTCAAGATAAAAGAGTAAAAGAGGTATGTATGTCTCTAGGAAAGCCATTAAAGCAGAAAACACTAGAAGTATACTTACCATCAACATTTCAGAATATATTTTCTGATTTACTCTTATAGATTGTATCAAAATTTGAAATGAACATTGATGAGTATAAAGTTTGTCCAAAGCGCCACCTGTCAATAATTCACACCTGGCCTTGGAAATGGACTGTTTGGCTTTGTGGTCTCCACAGTGAGGCCACAGACCTGAAACTCCTCAAAAGAGAGATTTGCATAGAATGCATCGTAGTTTCAGAATGAATGTGGAAAATGCTGGGGGAAAAAGTGTGAGAAGGAGAAACATCACGAGGTATTTATTTAATTGGATCAGTGTGAATGTTGGTTCTGACACTGTTTATCCTACAGAAGAAGCACGGTACTACTTGAAACTCTGCTGTGAGGTCTGTGAAGAACGTTGAAAATTAGGGGATTTTAAGTGTAAAAACTGTAAATGAAGAGAAATCATACCCATGTGTAAAACATGCTCAAAATTACTGCTAGAATTTTGTGGACACAACAAGGCAAATGTAGAAAACACAGAAGAACACTTGGGAAAGATAAAAGACAGCAACGTACTCAGTGATAATTGCTTCAGGTCTTAATCAGGGAGGCTGATTCTTCCCGTCGAAGCGTAAATGCCATCCTGCACAGAGTGGTGCCTTATCAGGAGAGAAGAAGCTAAATGCAGAGGTATAACTGGGTGTTTTACCTGATGTCTGGAGAGAGCGTCTGGATGGTTGGATAATTTGCAGAGACGTTCCGCTGCTGGCCTTGTGCCTGCAAAGACAAGGAGAATTCAACAAGGGGGACAGTGGCTCTCGTGGCACTTCTGGGCAAGCCCTTGACGGTATCTTTCCCACAAGCCCACCTGAGGGTGTGGGAATACTGAGATACAATTAAGTCAAGGCTGATCTGAGTGAGCCCAAGTTGGTCATTCTTCCTTAAACCCGCCAGAGACATTGTCTCATTATAGCTTTTTACCCCCCCCAGATAAAGGCCACACACAAAGAGACTGAGAAGGAGAATTAAAACCAGAAAAGCAACCAAATGTAGAAACTTGGGGGGGACAGAAGGCTGGGAGGGAGGATTAGAAGAGAAGGTAAGAATTAAAAACTGGAGACCCAGAAAGAACACCAAAGAAAAGGGCAGAATGGAATTATGGGAAAAGGCAGATATTCAGCCTTGGAAAAGAAATGTGAAAATTCAGGCTTCTAATACAGCATTACCCATAACAGCAGACCTGGGGTCAGATCAGTTTGGAAAACACTGTATCCTGTTTCTAACCATTCCCTATATTTTGCAATTTATAGCACAAAATAGCTTATTAATGGCTTTGAGATCTACTGCAATAAAGAAACCCATTTAACTCATAAATTCATTTAAATACAGAACCTCTTTTTCCATATTACCCCCATTCTAGTAACATCCTGTAGGGCTAGAATTCTACTCTACATATTTGTCACATGCTTATATACGTTATAGTATGATAAGGAAAAATGGTGGTTACGAGAAAAGTGTTTACTTATAGGAAGAAGCAAGATACAATGGGAAAACCAAACTAGGTTAGGAGTCAGGAGAGCTGACATCAGCTGCTGACTCTCTCCAATTCTGCATATCTCTGTAGAAAAAAATGCTGTGTGCAGCTTATGTTGCTGAAAATCCAAAATCAGAGAGAATTCAAACAGCAGCAAGGTTTAGAATTCTGGTTTTTCTCCTAAGAAGATTAATCACTTGTCCAAGTTACTTAACCTCTCCGGGCTTCAATTTACTCATTTGGAAAGTAAGGGACTTAGACATCAACATTTCTATGATCCTACCAAACTTTAAAATCTTATGTATCAAAGGAGCTCTGATAATTCAAAAAAATCCTTTCAATTGGTATCAGGCAACTCTCCTCCCACTTCTCAAAAAAGTCAAACAATTTATTAGTAGTTTGACAACCCACTCAAAACTCAAGGGAGCCAAATCATTTTCTTCTATTGTGGATCTCTGAGCATAGACTGAAAACCAGCTTTGTGCTGACTTGACATAAGGTGTAAAGAAAAGTCCGCGTAATATGTGATGTTTTCTAGAAGCCTCTACCTTGGACTCTCTTGAGGCTCCTTTAGATGAAAGTCACAGACACCCAGCTCAAACTTATTTCAGGAGAACAGGGAGTTTGTCAGCTCAGATAACCATGACATCCAGGGTTACGTCCAGCTTTGGGAACAGAAAAATTGGGGACTCAACAATGCTACATGGATGTCATCTTCCTCAGTCTCTCAGCTCTGCTTTCTTTTCTATGGGCTTCATTGTCAGGCAGGCTCTCCCTATGTCGGAGCACAGATGGCTTCCTGCAGGTCTAAGCTTCATAATCATTAACTTCTATGCTTAAAAACAGAGGTATTGCCTTGCCCCCAAATGGTTCAAGCAAAATAATGCTTCAAAATAATGCTTCAAAATAATGCTAAGAATTATTTGAATGCTTACCCTGTGTTCTGCTGCACACGTATAAACTTATGTAGGTCTCACAACTCTAGAAAGTTGGTACTATTAAATTTGCGTTCTACAGAAAGAAACTAAGGCTCAAAGAGATTAGTTTATCTACTCTCTGTCTGTATGACCTTCAGCAATTTACTTAACCTCTCTGTGCCTCAGTTTCCTCATCTGTAAAAACGCCAACAACAACTATTTCCTAGGCTATAGTGACAATGAGATAAGGCTACATAAGAACTGAAGGATGGTACCCAAAGTAGAGCCACTGCAGCCAGTGAGAAGCCAGTCATTCTTGGTACCATTTCCACTTGCTATTTTCTTATCCTCTGCCTCCTTCCCTGTAATGGTCCAAAAAACTTCAACCTCATACATTCCATGGTCGCTAACAGCATTAGGTAAGAAAGTGTCACAGTAGGTCACAGCTAGAGACAGAGGGAAGGAAGCCTAAAAGAGCAGAGCGAGGGCAAAGCTGGAACCAAGATGTAGTATCCAGGTTGGGATGACAGAGCTGAGGGTAAGAGCTAAGTCAAGGCCGCTGATTTAGCCTAGATGGTAGCCAGCAGCGAGGCCTATACCCCGGATGGCAGACCCCAGGCACCAGCAGGAAAACCTCTAACTAGAAGCTTCTAATACTGCTCCTGATGGGGTAGGAGCCAGCTTCAGAGTGTACCAGCAGAACAGCTGCAGGTGGGAGCCCGTTCTCCCCCGAGGGAGACGGTAATGAGTTAACCTGGCTGGAAGAGAGAGCGTGGAACCCAAGTGAAGGTCACAATCTGACAGGAAGCCTTTCACTGACGGTGATTACATGAAGAGATGGTGCTAAATACTATTCATAAATTATTTGGCAAGTTTCACAACAAAAATAGGACCTTATAGACAACTTAACACATGCCCTGGCAGAAAAAAAATATCTCTGAACTCAGTTGTGAAATATCCCATCAAATCAATACATTATTTAGGGTGGTTTCCATCAGAATTGGAGAAGCTTTTCTGAATATCCTGACCAAGTGCTGGGTGCCTGGAGCCGAAACTATTCTAAGGCTCCCTATTTCTCCAACACTGTTCTCTGAAATGAGTCACTGTTTCTGATCTCTTTTCACAGACGGTTTCCGATTCATTAAAAATAGCTCCAGGTGGGGCTTCCCTGGTGGCGCAGTGGTTGACAGTCCGCCTGCCGATGCAGGGGACACGGGTTCGTGCCCCGGTCCGGGAAGATCCCACATGCCGCTGAGCGGCTGGGCCCGTGAGCCATGGCCGCTGAGCCTGCGCGTCCGGAGCCTGTGCTCCGCAACAGGAGAGGCCACAACAGTGAGAGGCCTGCGTACAGCAAAAAAAAAAAAAAAGCTCCAGGTGAAAACTTGCAATGTCTTTATTTTCAATATTTTGCCTCTATCTGATCCTGTGGTTAGTGCATGGGAGCGATGCCCCCTGAGTTGCTGAAGCTGGAGGACGGGAGGACTTGAGTAACACCCTCATGCCAAGATGTCTGGCAAGGTCCTGATTTAACAACAAGCAGGTGCTGAGCATCGAGAGATGTCAAGAGCACAGGAGACAGGAGGATGCCTCCAACGACAAGAGTCTCTGAATTAGTGAAGTATTTGTTATGTCCCTTTGACTCCTCCTCCCATAAAATCTGTGGCTGCCAGGATGATGGGAAAGGACTAAACGTGGGAGAGGATTATAAAATGTTTCACTGCGGGATGGATTTTATTTAATAATAGATAGGCTTTGTTCAAATGGGGCACTTTTGACCCGGGCAGATATTACTAAATTTACTACTGTGGTGTTTAGCTAAATGTAAAAATATCAGAAAGTACCCCCAGATGCTCAGAAACACAGCTGTCATTTTGTCTTCTTTATATGGTCCCAGAACCCCGACTGGCTACATCTACAGAAAAGTAGACCGTGATGTCGGGACCATGAAGAAACAACACAGGCTTAAATACAACTGTTTAGTTTGTTTTGGATGAAGTGACCAGTATTTATGACATTAATCAGGCTGGAATTCTAGGGTGACATCATCTCTTCCAATATGCTGGCTCTGTTCTGGCCATCTGGGGCGCTGACTTTTCCTAGCGCCTTGAGCACGTGCTTTCCAGAGCACTTACACTTCTGTGCCGTGTTCTTCTGGTTAGCTTGGCCATCTCCACTGCAGACCATCCGTGCCTAGAAACCTTCATGTCCTCACTGCTTCACACCTTGCTCAACACAAAATGAGCACACAGGAAATATTCAGTGAATAAATGCTTGCCAAAAAAAATCAAAGAAATTTAAAAGTTATTTTTTAATTGATAAACTTCCTGTTCCAGTATGGCTGAGTAAACTCCAACTCGTCTTTCTACAGAAAACAACTGTAAACTCTGGACACACACACACACACACACACACACACACACACACACAAGAAATCTCCTAGGCCACTAGATTTCACTGGTGAACTCTATCAAACATTTAAGAAGAAATGACATCAATATCACACAAATTCTTTCAGGAAATAAAGGAGGAGGGAACATTTCCCAACTCATTTTATGAGGCCAGCACAACCTTAATGCTAAAACCTAAAGACATCACCAAAAAAGAAAAACAAACTCCATGAACTGATAAATTTCGTCCATGATCAGAATGCATTTGGCTATCCTCACGTGTCTGACATGTACAAATAGTGCTTCCAGCAAATTTATATAAAGTATTTCTTACTGATTTGTCAGAGAAAAAAAATTACTAATTTTAAGATTTGTATTTTAGGGCTTCCCTGGTGGCGCAGTGGTTAAGAATCCGCCTGCCAATGCACGGCACACAGGTTTGAGCCCTGGTCCGGGAAGATCCCACATGCTGCAGAGCAACTAAGCCCGTGCGCTACAATTACTGAGCCTGCGTTCTAGAGCCCGTGCTCCGCAATGATAGAAGCCACTGCAGTGAGAAGCCCGCGTACCTCAACGAAGAGTAGCCCCCGCTCACTACAACTAGAGAAAGCCCGTGCACAGCAACGAAGACCCAACGCAGCCAAAAACAAACAAATAAATAAATTTATCTAAAAAACAAAAAAAAGATTTGTGTTTTAGTGTCCACCAGACGGGCCTGTATAATTTTGTGGAAATTAACTCCAAAATGTAATGGAATTGGCCTCCTATATCACCAATTTCAGTCCATCCAGATTTATCCATCAGTGGTTTGAAACTGGAAATAGATTATATAGCACAGGGAACTATATTCAATATTTTGTAATAACCTATAAGGGAAAAGAATCTAAAAAAGGATGTATGTATATCTGAATCACTTTGTTGTACACTTGAAACACAACAGTGTAAATCAACTGTACTTCAATTAAAAAAGAAACAGGCAACCCCTGCCTCAATAAAAAGACTCTAATTGGAACTCCTTGCCCCTTTTTGGAAAAACCTGTTCATCCCAGGCCAATTTGTAGGCCGCTTTCCTGGTCTAATTAATATATTTGATGGGACATTAATGAACAGGCTATTCTTCAGTTGGGTGCGCACCCCTAATCCAATCAGCTATTGCTGGAGGGGGTCGGGTAGTAGGAAATATGGTGGCCGAGGGCTGGCTCATGAGCAGGGCCTGTGGGAGGGGAGGTTTTCCTTAGAAGGGGTCGTGGGCACAGCAGACACCATCATCGTTCAGCACGGTAGCTGTGGTGAGTTGTGGCAGCCTCCTTATCATATTTTCTACATAGTCTTCAAGAAAACAGTTCACGTCCTTATTAACCATGGCACGCCACCACAGTGGTCACTACTAGTAGAGCACTAGCCACCAGTCTACATTTCTTCTTTCTGCGGCAGGTGTAGGATGATTCAATTGCTATCATCAGGGGTTCTTCCTCGCTTTTCTGAGGTATATGGAATACTGCTTCTTCCTCAAAAGGCACATAATTCACTTTCAATGAGGTCTGCACTCCACTTAGCAGGAAAGGTCTAGACGAGGCACAAGCAAAATGGTGATGCTTTGGGTTCTGGGATCCGGAGTGTGTCTTGCTAAGGGAAGATTTATGACGCTGAACCAAAGTCCTTAGAAAATGCCAAGGAAAAAGACTGAGAAAATCAAGTCCAGGTGGCAAGTCCAGAGGGCAGAACAAGGTCAAAAACAGGAGACAATCCAAGGATCAGGTATTGAGCAGAACTAGAACAGATGGAAGGTGATGTGAGCGCCGCTGAGTGTGCCGTTGCTTGCTTTTCTGGATTCACCAGGTGGCGCGGGGTGGGCAGTGCTGGCCTAAGGGCACATGACTGAGGGGGACATTCAGGAAAAGTCTGTTCCTTCTCCTTCTCCATTTACCCCTGGTCTCTGGTCTCTGGAGAGTCATTCCAACTCTCCTCCATCACCTTGGAACCGTTTACTTTCTGCTGTGATTACTTCCTCCTGCCTACCTCAGACTCTCCAATTCCTCTAACAACCTGGAGTTCAGTGGGGCACGGTTTGAGCCCTTTAACCAGCTTGCTTTAAAGAACACAGCCCAGAAGGTGAAGTTAGCATCTGCCTTGCGGGTTACTGAACCTGTTCCTTCAGCATGTGCACCCACTCCCGAGCCTGTTCATGTGCCAAGTAGAGGCAGCCGTTAACAAGGTCACTTGTTATCACCTCTCTGATTCGCTCCCACATCATTTTAGGAACTCATGCCCCATTCTTCCGGTTGGGTAATCCACATGGTAACAAGTGATATTTCCACACATGCTGCATAGACCACACGTGGCCTGAAAAGGACATACGCACAGCTCTATAGGCAAATACGATGCCACTGATAATTCCAAATAGGAGAAGGTGCCTTGATTGGCTCAACTGACCCGGAGGCCATTAAAATGTCATTGTTGGGGCTTCCCTGGTGGTGCAGTGGTTGAGAGTCTGCCTGCCAATGCAGGGGACACGGGTTTGAGCCCTGGTCTGGGAAGATCCCACATGCTGCAGAGCAACGGGGCCCATGAGCCACAACTACTGAGCCTGCGCATCTGGAGTCTGTGCTCCGCAACAGGAGAGGCCGCGACAGTGAGAGGCCCGCGCACCGCGATGAAGAGTGGTTCCTGCTCGCCGCAACCAGAGAAAGCCCTTGCACAGAAACGAAGACCCAACGCACCCAAACAAATAAATAAAATAAATTTATAAAAAATAAAAGATTTAAAATAAATAAATAAAAAATAATAATAAAATGTCATTGTTCCCGAGGAAAATGTTTTTAAGGTCAATCCACGGTTGCCCTACTCACAAATGACCAAGTCTGAACCCGTATCTCCGCCTGAGACAACTTTTCTTGTTACGCAACCCAGAATACCTGTGATGTCACAGACCCAAAGGCGATTTCTAAGGGTTGGGTGAGCGTGAGGGCTTGGGGCTGTTCCCAGAATCCCTATCTGGAATGCGTTTACAAATGGTGATCAGTCCAGGGTACCTGAAATCTTATTAGCACTGCATGATGGGCGCATTGAAGCAAAATGGGCTTCTGTGGACTGGCACGGGAGCCAAGCTCACTCTTTCAGGACAAACTATAATCTTATTCATAATTTGGGGGCTATTCCTAGAATGTACATTCTATCTATTAAAATGCTTTGTAAAATAGAAGCCTATTGCTGATAAAGCATCAGCTATTACCTAAAACAAACTCTCACCTTTCAGAACCAATATTTTCTCCCTGAGAAAAAATTTTTTCTGCTGCTTCTGAGGTGTCAGTTATTTGGTACTATTCCAACAGCCCTCAACTCTGAAATGTTTACACTAGCTAAACACACACAACTTACAAAGAACTGGCCACTTCACCCGAAATTTCCACCTATTCACTTAATCAATTGCAACGTTGAAGCAGGAATTACCTTGGTCAAGGCTATATTTCAATTCAAGAAGTATTTAACTGTTTACCAGTGGCTAAATGCTGACTCAGGATCAAGGGAATTGTTTATTGAGTACACAGTGTTTGCAACACATGGGACAGATTTAAACTGGACAGAGAAAAACCCCATCACCAAAGTGCTTCAGGTTACCACTGATCATAAAAAGGCAGGCAAAATCATTTCTGCCATGAACTGATTGTGGTGACTTATCTCTTTATTAACATGAACAGAAATAACATCCAGCCCTCTAACACAGAGTATAGGGGTAGAGCGTTCCGCAGGAGTTTAGAACTTACGTCAACACAAGGCTTTCTCAACAAACCAAGTAGTATTTCCTGAGTACCTACAGCGGAGGAGATACAGGTACTAAGATACGCGTTGACCTTTTGAATAAGCAATTTCAATAGTTTTTCTTATTCAAGTAACTCAGGATCCACAGTAACTCCATCTAATGAGCCACCAAAGGAACTGCAAGTTGAACTAAACTGATGTCCACCACAAAATCCTTTTTCTCTTGAACTCTGTAAAGTCTCCTTTCTCTGTGCATCTAACTAAATAGCTACCTGTAAATAGAGTACACATAGCAACAATATACACCCACATATATTTTTCCACATCTGTTATCTTATTTAAGAGCAAGGGGTTTTGGAGTCAGAATTGAGTTCCATTTGTGACTGTCATAGTAAGTAAATGTGACCTTGGGTAAATCACTTAAGCTCTCTGGGTCTCAGTTTTCTCATCTCTAAAATGGGATTCATAATAGAAATTGGGTAATTGTAAGGATTAAAGGAGCTAATATTAGCAAATTTCTTAGCACAGGGAGTACATAATCCATAAATCGTAGATTTAATTATTATCCTTTAATAATTATCCCAACCTTTGTAAGTCTACCAGGCACGTATAATTATCTCTGTTGAACAGATGAGATTAAGTAATTTATCCAGGGTTCAACAATTCAGCAGTGGCAGCTCCAGGGCGTCTGATGCCAGGCCCCAAGACTCCCACCATCACCCCCAGTCAACCTTATAGACTTTTATAGAATGGGCTGCACTGTCCAGCACAAGAAGAGAATTTTCCTTGGTAAAGGTCAGTGCCACAGGATGGGAAAGACCGTGGGTGATGATGGGCTTCAGTACTGGAAACTCCTCAGGTTTTCCTAAGCATAGGACAGCCAGATTAGAAGTATCGGCAACAATCACGTTCCCCTGGTGATCAAAGGTCACAGCGGAGGCGGTTATTTTGGAGGGGAAAAAGAGGCTCAGCCCAAAGGCATCCACCTGGCCGATGAGCTGCATACTTGCGCTGAACACCTTCACCGTGGTGCTGCAGGCCCCGGTCCCCACAGCCAGGGGGTGCTCTAGGACCGCAATGGCCCCGGTGAGCCAGGACACCGCCACCCCCCGGGGATGGCACAGGTGAGTTTGCAACCGTTCAGTTCTCCGGAGGACCCCTTCTGGAAAGTCGATTTCCAGGAGGTGCAGGGACCCCGCCTCCGCATCAGTTACCATGACCCCATTCTGAGGGGTGGTCTCCACACCCCAAGGCAAGGAGAACTGGCCTCCGATGACAAGCTTAATCTGGCCAAAAAAGTCAAACACTTTGATGGAGCGGTCGCCGGCGTCGGTGACAACCACATGGCAGTCGTTTGTGACGGTGACGTCAAGTGGATACCTAATGTCCTGAGCAGCGTCCCCCTTCTCTCCAAACTGATGCGCACATCCTCCCCCCGCGTCAAAGATCTTGACACGCCTCCTGCCGTCGTGCACCACCACGACCCGCCCCGTCTTAGGACACAGCGCCAGCCCAGTGGGGTTGACCAGGGTCCCCCAGCCTCCGAAGGCGTGGTGGCAGGTGAGGACCCCGGGGGCGGAGGGGGCGGCGCGCGGGGCCGCTGGGGCCGGGCGCAGCGCGGAGCCCAGGAGCTCCAGGAGGTGCAGCACCGGCAGGCAGTCGCTGGTGTCGCAGCCCCTGCAGGCTCGCCGGCAGAAGGGGCACTCGAGGGCCAGCGTCCGCGGGTGCGCCAGGGCGGCCACGCAGGCCAGGCAGACCACGTGGCCGCAGGGCAGGTTGCGTGGGCGCCGCTGCTGGCGGTGGCCGAACCGCTCAAAGCACACCTTGCACTCGAGCAGGCTGGTCTCGGCCTCGCGCACCAGCTCCCGCAGCGCTGGCCCGCTCCCGGAAGCCTCGGCACCCATCGCGCGGCCTGAAGGACTCCCGCCGCCCCGGCAGCCTGCGGAGCTGTACGCTGCCCCCGCGCCGCCCGGGGTCACGGTCACGGGGCGGGGCGCTGGTCCTGACGTCGACGGCGGCCGGCCGCTCGGCCGAGACCTGCTGCCCCCTGGTGGGCACTGCATCCTGAGGGTCTGACAGTGGACACTGACAAGCTGTATCCACAGCGCGTGGTCAGACCTGTAATCTTCACAACAGTCATGGATGGACTATCTCCAATTTACACTTGAGGAAACATACATATTGAGGACAAGCGGGTTGCTCCCTGGTACCCAGCAGAGTGCCCTGCAGTTTCCCGTCGGCAGCGCTGGGTGCTGGGGCCTGGGGCTGGCCAGGCATGAAACCTGGTCTCAGAGCTCACGATGCTTATGATCTGACTGGGAAAACACAGACGTACAAGGGAAATTAAAATCCAAGGGGGTGAGGCAGGTGCACGTACTTCCTTTGGGTCTTCTATCACTCTCGGAGTACAGTAGATGCTTCATGAATACTTGTAAAATGAATTTATGTATGAATGAAGCAATGTTATAGGAAAATACATGCAATCCACTAGATGAATTTGTGTCAAGGTGGGGACTATGGCTGGGAATGTCTCCCAGAGAAATTAATATGAAAGAAGAAAGCTATTAGTTCATAATAAACTTACTCCATGGCTGCCCTCTTTTAAGTGGTTTCCATAGGTTATCTTATTTAAACCACATGACAATCCTACTAGGTGTGTTACTTTCATCACCCATTTTCTACCATAGTGTTTGTAGAGGTTAAGTTTCTTACCCAGGGTCACGTGGCTAGGAAGTGGCCAGGATTTGACTGCAGAGCCCACACTCTTAACTATACCAGTCTTTTCAAACTTGGTTGCACATGGTAAATACCTGGGTTTCATCCTCCAAAGATTAATTTGTCCAGGGTGTGGGCTGGGCAGCTGGGATTTTTTTAAAGCTTCCTAGGGGCTTATCACATGCAGCCAAGTTTGAGAATCACTGTGATATGACAGTCCCACACATGACAGCAGGTTAAATTCTTTCCACCTCAATCAATATGGAAAGCACAGAGAATCTACCATATGTTCAAAGATCCTCAAACAGGACATAGCACAATCTCTCTCAGGAATCGCTGTGGTACTACAAGCAATCATTTTCAGGAGTCTCCCCTCAATGGATCACGTGAACATTGTCTTTGGCAAAACCACTTATCAGATCACTTCTCCTCATTTAGAGATAATTACCGTGATCATTCACCCTCTTATTTGCTAGACTTCTGAGAAAACAAGGGATTTTTATCGCATTAAATCCCCTGGAGGAAGCTTTAATGTAAGACAAGAAAGAACATTTTCTTATGCAGTGTTACAAGATTCAAAGATTATCTGTGTATTGGGACACAGTAACCAACTTAATATTATAATTTCAGACTACAATACATTTTCATTCCAAATAGAAATTACTTTCTGAAGTCATCCTTAAGTCAAGAAAAACATTCAGGAAATCTAAATCCCATCTAAAAATGGAATATTTTTAGAATTAGTACTAAAAGATATATAATGAGAGCCATGTATAGAATATTAAATTTTCTAGTAGCCACATTTTAAAAAGGAAAAAAAGGAAAAAAAGAAACTAATAAAATGAATTTAATTGCGTATTTTATTTCATCCAAAATATCCCAAATGATATCCTTATGACATGTAATCACTGTAAAAATTATTAGAGATATTTTACTTTTTTTTTTTTTTTTTAGTACTAAGTAAAGTCCAGTATGTATTTCAAACCCACAGCACATCCTAATTCCATTCAGTAACCACATGCAGCTGGCGGTTACTGCGGGGAACAGAGATCTAGACCAAGTCTGTGATTAATTACCTTCTCAAGATGCTTTTCATACGGATTTCATTGATGCTTGAAGGTGCTTCTAACTTGCCTCTGCTCCAACATTGTTTTAAAACGAATCCAAAGACCCCCAACTCCTTGCTGACTGTGACGGAGCTTCTACCCCACCCCTCAGCGACGTCTTGCCATTGAGTGTGATTCTCAGTAGAGAGGAGCTCTGCTTGGTGAGTAGCCTGCCTTCTTCTTCTTGATCCTGTGCTGTCCCCGTGCGGCAACCAGTAGTACTGCACCAAGAGGCTGGCGGTGTTTAGCGAGGTAAACCAGACAAATCTGCAATAAATACGACTTATTTAAGAATGTTCACAGTCATCGCTCTGCCACTTGGTAGTTAGCAAAGCGGTTCTGGAAAGCATTGTGGCACATACACTGACAATTCACCCTGACGATTTGCTGTCAAGACTCTAATTGGTAAATTTAAAGTATGGAAATGTAATTTTGTGGCGTTTGATCAGAGTTAAAGCTTTCTCAGTGACACAAAGCTTCTGAACTAAACACAAGTAGGTTTGCGTCTTTCACACTGAGGATCCCCACATTCTAGCTGGGCATCGTTAGCAATCATTTTCTTCACTGTTTGCTGCCTCTCCATGGAGTTAAACACAAATTCTCTTCCAGCGTTCCTGTCAACCCAACCCACACCGTCCCTTCCCTTTTCACTTGTCCTTTTTGTACTTTACCAAGTGTAGAGTCCAGTTTCTTTTTATCCAATCTTAAAATTGCTCTTTATCTTCATCCTTTCTTTCTTTTTCTGAAGACAGAAACTAAGTTCTAGGAGAGCAGGAACCATATCCGCAGTGCCTACCTAGCGCATGCCTGGTACACAGCAGGAGTCAATACATGTTTTTTAAATGGACAAACTAATGAATACTTAAAAGGATACTACTTACAGGCAGCAAACTCCAATGTTATACCTTTCCTTTGATGATTCTCTAGTATTTATAGGAAGTATTGCTAGGAAAATAGCACTTGCTTATCTCTAGAGTCAATGTTGAAAGGTTTCTCAAATACCTTATATAGTGCAATCCTCGTCGCATATATACACTGATTAATAAGAGAAATGCCCTGGGGACTTCACTGGTGGCCCAGTGGTAAAGAATCTGCCTTCCAATGCAGGGGACGTGGGTTTGATCCCTGGTCAGGTAACTAAGATCCCACATGCCGCAGGGCAACTAAGCCCACGTGCCACAACTACTGAGCTCGTGTGCCTCAGCTGGAGAGCCCACGTGCCCTGGAGCCTGCGCGCCACAACTAGAGAAGAGAAAACCCACACGCCACAACCAGAGAGAAGCCCACGCACCACAACGAAGATCCCGCGTGCCATAACTAAGACCCGTCGCAGCCAAAAATAAATTAAAAAAAAAAAAAGAAGCGATGCCCTAAGTCTTAACTCTAACATTCTGAGTTTCCTATGAAGAATCATCCCTCCTCCATGGCGAAGTCTCCATGGATTTCCTCTGTGCTTCCCTCCAATACTTCTTACTTAGAGGGTCCTGGAATAGCATGACCATCTCTTCCTCCTTCCACCTAGAACAAGCCCTGAGGCCTGTGGAGGCAAAGGATTTGAAGAATACATCTTGTGGTCAGTGGCTGACTCCTGTGCAAAGGACCACGCGGCAGAGCGGGGGAAATGGAGACCCAGCTCAGGGTGGTTGCAGCAGAGAGGATGGGGCGGAAGGCGACAGGCTGAGGAGTCTGGGGGAGGGAGTTAGTGCTTAGGCACATGGACTGCTGGTTTTGCGAGTGTGCGAAGACATGCCACATACATGCAGTTGAGAAGGAATCCCAGAACGAGTCCAATGACACAGTTACATCTCAGATTGTACCTGACAATAATGAGAGAAAGATGTAACACAGTTACATCTCAGATTGTACCTGACAATGACGAGAGAAAGGAAGAGAGCAAGCCACATAGAAGCATCTCAGTCCGGGAGGAGAGGTGCAACCTTTGAACAGAGAAGGAGCAGACTGTAGGCGCTTTAGCATGGGCTTGTGAGCTTACAGGAGCAAAAGCTTGCTACCATTACGAACCTGAATCCCTCCTGGGTTGGTGGGCTTTGAGTTTCAGGCAGCCTCCGGGCACCTCCTTAACAGGCAGATCTCTATCACCTGTGTGGTTCCTTGGACCCAACCTGGGTTCTGGTCTCCAGCTTTGCTCTCCCCCAAGGGCACCTGGTCTTCCAGCACCCACTCTGACCACCTATCTAATTTCACAACTCATGCCCCACGTGCTTGGCTTCAGGGGTGAGGGATTTGGTGGGGAGGGGAAAGTGGTGCAGGCTCGAAGGTTTTGAGCACACACAGAAAAATGAGCTGGAGATGTATGGTTGAAAGTGAGACGCTGGAGATTTCAAAGTTTCTGAAATTTTCATAAACACACAATGAAATAATTTTTATAATACACACCATCCCATTAACATGAGCTAAACAATCTAAATCATTTAAATATTAGGTAGTGCAGTAAGAAAGGAATGTCTGATTTATCAAAATGTGATTTTTAATGAAAAACTGAAAAGTTTTGAATCTAAACTTTCATAATGAACAGACATGAATCCAGCCCTAAGTACACTGCACTTCATGAGACTATCATTTAAACAAGATTAAATTACGAGAAACAAAAAACTGCCAAACACAGAAAACAACTTTTAAAGATACTTTTTACAGTTTGGGAAAAATATTTTTTCCATATAGATTGGTTAATTTCATTAATTTAAAAGTTTATTTCTTCATTCTGCCATATATAAAATTATATAAGGAAAAAAATGTGAAAAGGAGTGCTAGGATTGAGTACAATATGAGGGTTTACAGTAAAAATTAATGTTTATGTAATGTCTTAGACCATTATCTTTTACCTTGGACCCCATTAAAGTGTTACATTTACTCAATGGTTCTAAATTTCGTAAAGAATGCCAATGTTTCTGTCTATTATATTTAAGTTATATGCATTATATTTTTCTTTTATTCTTTAATTATACAAGTAATACATGCTGATTGTAAAAAATTCTTGCAATCTGTAAGTAAGACACACAGGTATAATCTTTCGCCCCCCAATCAGTCTCTTTTCCAAAGTACATGTTTTTTTTCCTAAAAAGTTATAAGCATTTTTGAGCAAAGATCTGTGATGTGATTTGTGGAGAATTTTTTTCCAAAAGTCACCTATTATATTTTCATGCCTTAGCACAATTTTCAATTGCTCAAAAACATGTTGATATTACTTGCTTCTATTTACGTCTCATTTACTTTTCTATAAATAGATATAACTTTTCAATAATGTAGTCAATTCCCCAACTTTTATGTCCTTCTTCAAAAGCATCAACCTTCTCCAGACAATGAATATTGCACACTGAACCTGAAACAAAAAGAAAGTGTGACAAGTTAAAACTTTATGAAGAATGCAACCAGTTCTAAAAACATATCAGATGGTTTTTAAAAGAGTGTGTACTGAAGATCTTTTCTTTCTTTTTAATGAACATGGGGAAATAAATATTAAGGGGAAATTTTCTGCACTCTGAATTGTTATTATCACTTATAACTCCTAAGAGCTAAAATAAACATACCATCTCCGTAGAAGAATTCAGATGTCTTTAACATAAGCATACCATTTAGCTAAAAAGTCCTATTACAGAGATGGGTTCCTTTTTTGGATATAATAGTCTCCAATTAACTGGCTTCTGACTTTTAAATTTTATATACTTCTAGATATTAATAGTTTGCTAATAGCTCAAAACAGTTAACTGTTGACTTTATTTCAAAAGTTACAGCACATGTCTGTAACTTACCAAACAATGTTCTAATTTCAGCATCTGGAACGTAAAATGGTGGACCTAAGTAAAAGAGAAACATGGTGAAGAATAAATGCTAATAGATCTCATTGTAAAGAAAAATAAATTCTCGGGGCCCACTTCTCGGCTTATTTCCAATGACCTTGGTATACACATTCCATACATAACTCAATTATCCAAATAGGTGAGGATGTGACAGGTTCTTCTGCTGCTTCTTTTGCACATCTGATACCAAAGACTGGCTTACTGAGGGGACTGGTAATGTTAGCTGCCCATCTCCAGCTTACATGAGATGGCTGAGTCAGCTGGAACTTGGGAACAGGAAAATCAGAGTGGAGTTCATGAACAAATTTCCTTGGGGCTTCCTGCTTCCAGGGTAGAGATTTTCTACCACTCCTGCACTTACCCTCAATCTACAAACTCTGCCCACTTTTCTGTGGGCCATTTACTTTAGAAGAAATAGCTTCTGCCCCTTCCTAGAAGGGAATTCTTAGCCTCCACCCCAGACAAGGCCTGTTCTATCTTCTTCCTACAGGCCCTTCCTTAGGCCTACTGTTCAGGAAGGGAACTTACATCACATTCACAGAGCTGACATCCTGTTACTTATTTTCTATTTCCATCTGATTGTCCCAGACTTAATTATGGACACTAGGTCTCATCTTTTAATGAGTTTTTAAGATCTGACTTATTCAAACAGAAAAAAATAACACTAACACAAAGCACTTTTTTAAAAAGGCTCAATTAAAAATCAAATAGGGTATTTTTACAAATTAAAAGTGTATGTACTTCGTTTTCACTTCTTCCTGAAAAGCCATGACTTAAAGATCAGGCTTTGCAACAAAAAGAATAAAATACCTAGGAATAAACCTACGTAAGGAGACAAAAGACCTGTATGCAGAAAACTATAAGACACTGATGAAAGAAATTAAAGATGATACAAATAGATGGAGAGATATACCATGTTCTTTGATCGGAAGAATCAACATTGTGAAAATGACTCTACTACCCAAAGCAATCTACAGATTCAATGCAATCCCTATCAAACTACCGCTGGCATTTTTCACAGAACTAGAACAAACAATTTCACAATTTGTATGGAAACACAAAAGACCCCAAATAGCCAAAACAATCTTGAGGAAGAAAAACGGAGCTGGAGGAATCAGGCTCCCTGACTTCAGACTATACTACAAAGCTACAGTAATCAAGACAATATGGTACTGGCACAAAAACAGAAATATAGATCAATGGAACAGGATAGAAAGCCCAGAGATAAACCCAGGCCCATATGGTCACATTAATTTTGATAAAGGAGGCAAGAATATACAATGGAGAAAAGACAGCCTCTTCAATAAGTGGTGCGGGGAAAACTGGACAGCTACATGTAAAAGAATGAAATTAGAACACTCCCTAACACCATACACAAGAATAAACTCAAAATGGATTAAAGACCTAAATGTAAGGCCAAACACCTAAATGTAAGGCCAAACACTATAAAACTCTTAGAGGAAAACACTAGGCAGAACACTCTATGACATAAATCACAGCAAGATCCTTTTTGATCCACCTCCTAGAGAAATGGAAATAAAAACAAAAATCAACAAATGGGACCTAATGAAACTTAAAAGCTTTTGCACAGGAAAGGAAACCATAAACAAGATGAAAAGACAACCCTCAGAATGGGAGAAAATATTTGCAAATGAAGCAACTGACAAAGGATTAATCTCCAAAATTTACAAGCAGCTCAGGCAGCTCAATATCAAAAAAACAAACAACCCAATCCAACAGTGGGCAGAAGACCTAAGTAGATATTTCTCCAAAGAAGACATACAGATTGCCAACGAACACATGAAATAATGCTCCACATCATTAATCATTAGAGAAATGCAAATCAAAACCACAATGAGGGGCTTCCCTGGTGGCGCAGTGGTTGAGAGTCTGCCTGCCGATGTAAGGGACACGGGTTTGTGCCCCAGTCCGGGAAGATCCCACGTGCCACGGAGTGGCTGTGCCCGTGAGCCATGGCCGCTGAGCCTGCGCGTCCGGAGCCTGTGCTCCGCAACAGGACAGGCCACAATAGTGAGGCCCACGTACAGCAAAAAAAAAAACCACAATGAGATATCATCTCACACCAGTCAGAATGAATGGCCATCATCAAAAAATCTACAAACAATAAATGCTGGAGAGGGTGTGGAGAAAAGGGAACCTTCTTGCACTGTTGGTGGGAATGTAAATTGATACAGCCACTATGGAGAACAGTATGGAGGTTCCTAATAAAACTAAAAATAGAACTACCATACGACCCAGCAATCCTACTACTGGGCATATACCCTGAGAAAACCATAATTCAAAAAGAGTCATGTACCACAATGTCCACTGCAGCTCTATTTACAATACCAGGACATGGAAGCAACCTAAGTGTCCATCGACAGATGAATGGTTAAAGAAGATGTGGCACATATATACAATGGAATATTACTCAGCCATAAAAAGGAATGAAATTGAGTTATTTGTAGTGAGATGGATGGACCTAGAGACTGTCATACAGAGTGAAGTAAGTCAGAAAGAGAAAAACAAATACCGTGTGCTAACACATATATATGGAATCTAAAAAAAAATGGTTCTGAAGAACCTAGGGGCAGGACAGGAATAAAGACGCAGACATAGAGAATGGACTTGAGGACACAGCGACGGGGAAAGGTAAGCTGGGACAAGGTGAGAGAGTGGCATGGACACATATACAGTACCAAACGTAAAATAGACAGCTAGTGGGAAGCAGCCGCATAGCACAGGGAGATCAGGTCAGTGCTCTGTGACCACCTAGAGGGGTGAGATAGGGAGGGTGGGAGGGAGACGCAAGAGGGAGGAGATATGGGGATATATGTATAGGTATAGCTGATTCACTTTGTTATAAAGCAGAAACTAACACGCCATTGTAAAGCAATTATACTCCAATAAAGATGTTAAAAGAAAAAAGGTCAGGCTTTAATGTTCAAACACATTTAAATGAATCCAGAAGAAAACATCCCTTCTACACGTTCAAAACAAATACAGTTATATTTTAAATGCAATAAATTATAAAGTTCCAGAAATTAAAAACAGCAATAGTTTAGAGATTTTCCTGCACACCCCTACCTCCCCACGTCCACGTCTCACCCCATCCTCCTATGAGGATGTATTTGTAGGCGTCAGCCCAATACATCCCATCCCCACCACCATGGATGACACAGACTGCGTGTGTATCAGCAGTATGCCTCACAGGAGAAAATAATGCTATCCAAGTCATAGAGTTAAATCACGAAACAAGGCAACTGGAAAAAAGAACAAGAAACTTTACCTGCATGTTTAGTTGGATCGTAAGAAAAAACAGACAAGAGGTACTGAAACCCAGTTCTTGTTAGGGACAACATTATATCTGCATAGCTGAAAAGAACATTGAAAGGCATGTGTTACATTTCTTTACAAAGAACGAGAGGCAGGGAGGGAAGCCAGCTTTTCCTTTCATCTCTATTACTGAGTTTAACTCTCCTAAAAAATCACATGAAGTAGATTCTCATTCTAAAAAGCTATAAATGGGCTCAGCAAATGACGTTACCTGCCTAAGCTGGGAAATAGCGAAGGATGGGAATCCAAAGGAGGTCTGGCTCTGGAGCCCATCAGACCAGAAGATGTCAAATTAAGCAGAACAGAGGCTCCTTCCAACGTGATGTGGTCCCCGGAGGCCCATCAGCTTTGAACGTATATTTCCCGAAGCACTGCCAGCTTTGGGGCAGTGGTTCCTAGACCAGGCTGGTATCAAGATTACCTGGGCACCTGCTGGGAGAAGAGATGCTCGAGCTTCATTCATCCCAAGACTGAGTCAGTAGGTTTGCTGTGGGGCCTGGGATGCTGCAGCTTAACAAATATTCTGGATGACGGGGTCATCAGCGGGGGCACGGGTAAGAGGTACAAAACACAGTCCCTTTCCTCTCTTTAGTTGGAGAGAGATAAGACTAATAAACAAGCCAAAATTCAAGGTACTATGACATTACAGTTCTGCACGGGTGGCATAAACCCTGAGTGCTACGGCAACTATCCTTTGGAGTAGGTGTCCTGAGGAGCAGGTGATGCCACTTCCCAGCCGTGTCTGATGGGTTCAGAGTGGGGACCTGCCCTAACAGGGCCCATCAGCAGACAGACCAGGAGCCAGACCTGGGTCTGGTACAGAATGACAAGTTGGACCAATCAGATGACTCCACTGGGAAACTGAGTTAAGAGATCCAAAGAGGAGCTGCTAGTTCGCTGTGGTCATTGGACCAAACGCTGGAGTTTCTGTGCTGGGTGGAGGCTGGAGCAGAGGAAGCTGAGTGCTGAGGCAGGAGGGCAGAGGAGGCATGCACAGGGAGGTAAGAGGCCATGAGAAACAGACAGACAGACAGAGGTGGACGAGCTGCACAGCTCTGAGTGAGGAGCCTTGGCTCTTTCCATGGGGCCCGGCTGTGCTGCCATCCCTGTCCGGAGCCCTGGGAGAAATCAGGGAGGCTGTCCTGCATGGGGGTTAGGAGTACGGACTCTGCAAGGTCCCTGAGCTCAAAGTCCAGCCCCTCCACTTACGGGCTATGTAAGCTTGACAAAGTCTTAACCTCTCTGTGCCTCAGTTTTCTCATCTGTAAAATGGGGATAAAACTAGTAACCAACTCACAGGTGGTTGTGAGAATTCCATGAGTGCACACACATAAAGTGCTTAGAACACTGCCTGGTACGTGGTAAATGCTCGGGTCGGTAGCTTATTCCGTTAGCATCCTCAACATAAACTCCCTTAAAACTTGAGCTGGCTTGGGCTGGTCACTCTTCCTTGCAAGTGAAAGAATCAGACCTAAGCAAACTTCTGAGCAGAAACCTTTACTTTTTAACTTTAGATTCTTCTTCTTAAGAAAGGAGGGACTTGCTGTCCCCATGAAGTGATCGGTCAGACAGGTTTGGCAGGGTTTCAGAGGACTCACAGGCATCCTTCCTCTTGGAATGCGGACTTTCTCTGTCCACCAGCCTCAAAAATTCAGAAAAATGAGAGGTATGATTGATGGTAGGCAAGAAACCTGAGAGTCACAGCAGAAACCACATCCGTTCTCGCCCATATGTAATCTCAGCAGGGCTGGGAAAAAGTACTAAGTACTGTAAATGCTAAGATAAAGTCATTTATCTTCCTAATGGCTCAAAATAAGCAGTTATTCCGGAAACAAAGGCCAAGGCATTCTTGGGGCTGTGACAAGACACACACACACACACACACACACACACACACACACACACACACACACACACACACACACACACACACACACACACACACACACACACATGCCTGGAAGGGGAGGAAAGAGAAGAGGGGGACCAGGAAGACAGAGTCTGTGACCAAACTAGAACTAGATTCTCCAAGAGCTCTGGAGGGGCCTCATGACTCTTTCTTACCATGAACTAAACAGTTCAGAGGCCACTTAGATGGCCTTTATTTCTAGGAGAGAGGAGGCAGTGGTGGCTGGTGGGAAACAGTATATTTTCCTTGCTTTGAGTCAGGTTTGTTTTCACTCATTTACTCAAAAAATATTTATTAAGCTCCTACTATGTGCTAAAATTTTATATACATATATTTATATTTATTATTATGCCAGATGATATCATTATCTATAAAAATTAAGCCAGATGGTGGAGAAATAACTGAACACAAGGTGCACGGTCTATAGAGTGAGCTTTGTGATTTCGGGTTTGCTCCCCACTGCCTTGGGGATCTGAGTGACGCAACCAAAGCCTGCAGAGAGACTAACCTCGAGGAAGAGGGTAGACAACCTTAGGAAGCGGGGAACACCTACGATCTTAGAGACTCAGCAGAACTGAGTTTAGTGTATAAATGTGGTGTTTTATGGAGACGCAGAAGTCACAGGTGGTACTTTTGAGTTGATGACGGACACTGATGTCACAGGGAAATGCCGAGCAGACACTGGATATGGGATGTGGGTGTTTAGGAGAAAGAACAGAGCTGGAAATACAGAAACAGCAAGGGCCAATACCATGCGCGACTTGTTCAGTTATTTCCCCAACATCATGTGTATTTAGACATAGTAGGAACTTAATGTGTATTTGTTGAATACCAGAACGAAAGTAATAGGAGAACTGAAGCAATCTTTGAAGGAGCAAGTACAGGAGAGAGGACAGCACAGCCGTGCTGAGGATGGTCCCTCCGGGAATGATGACTTCTAGGCATGTGAGGAAGGTGAGGGTCCCAGAGAAGAGAGAAAGGAGGAAGGTGTCAGAAAGAAAAGGGAAAAAGGGGTGTGAATTATCACCAGAGGAAAATATATATTAAGAGGATGTGGAACTTCCCTGGTGATGCAGTGGTTAAGAATCCGCCTGCCAATGCAGGGGACATGGGTTCGAGCCCTGGTGCGGGAAGATCCCACATGCCATGGAGCAACTAAGCCCGTGTACCACAACTACTGAGCCTGAGCTCTAGAGCCCGTGCACCATAACAAGAGAAGCCACCGCAAGGAGAAGCCCGCGCACCACCACAAAGAGTAGCCCCCGCTCGCCACAACTAGAGAAAGCCCTTGTGCAGCAACGAAGACCCAGTGCAGCCAAAAATAAATAAAATTAAATCTTTTAAAAAAAAAAAGAGGATGTGGCAATGTCTAATTAAAATAAGATTAGGTTTGGCAACAAGCCTTACTCACCACACAATTCTTTTTTTTTTTGGCCCGCGTGCAGCATGCGGGATCCTAGTTCCCCAACCAGGTATTGAACCCCCTGCGCCCCCTGCCACGGAAGCTCGGAGTCTTAACCAGTTTGGGACTGCCAGGGAAGTCCCAAACAATTCATTTTTAAAAAGAGAAATTTCCTTTTGCTGATATGTTGAGTCTGCCTCCATACAACGAAGTAATTCAGTATTTATGTGTTACACCCAAGTAAGGCTGTGAATGATATTTGGGTTGGAAAGTACACAGGAGGGGTCACATTTTACTCAGTATACTTTTGCATATTTTAATTTTATTTTCTAATAAGACCAGGTACAAAAGAATGGTCACCCAAAATATCTAGACCAAAAGCTCTAATACAATAGCAGCTAATATTTAAGCAGTCATTTAGGGTCAACACGGCACTTGTTACACGTGTTATTTCTTTCCATTCCCACAACAACCGTGTGAGGGGGCCTAGTCATGGGCGTGACTTTAAAGCCAAAGTCCTTGGGTTTTAATCTCAATTCTGTCACGTACTTGCTGCCGCACTTTGGACAAGTAACTTAACCTCTTTGACCTTAGTTTCCTCATCTGTAAAATGGGAATAATGATAGCATAATACCTCACAGGGTTGCTTGGCGGATAAATTGTGTTGTTTCACATAAGGTATTTTAAGAAAGCCTGGCACATGGCAAGGAGTGAACAAGTATTACCTGGTACTCTCAGTGGAGGTGGTGAGGGTGGTATTAGTAGGAAAATTACAGTTTTGCAGAGGAGTAAACTAAAGTGTAGAGAAGTTGAATTCTTTGACCAGGGCAATACAGCTTAGAAGTGACAGAGCCACAAGCCTTGCACCCACGTTCCCGTGGCCAAATCCTATACTTTTTAGACCAAGATGCTATTGGATATAGGTCTTCTAATTCCAAATACAATAAGCTATTTCAAACTAGCAGAAGTCTAGTAATCTTCTGGAAACCAGAAAAAGTACAATATAGCAAATTAAGGAGGCTAAAAAAGGGGGAAAAAACAACATAATTAAAGGAGCCAAATCACTAACCGTTTGCGATCACCTGGATTAATAGCGACTAATGCTCCTCTATCCCAAATTCTGTCAAATTTGCCAATATTTGCTCTACCAGAAAGAAAAAGATAAAAAAATTTATGTAAGAAAAATAAAATCTTTAACAACATAGTGTTCCCCATGGCACATGTCAGAACCTCACCAGCTGTTAAGGAACTGGGATCTCACATCTGCTTTTCCTCAGAGTCTCTAGGGATATGCTGGTGTGTGTGTGTGTGTGTGTGTGTGTGTGTGTGTGTGTGTGTGTGTGTGTGTGTGTGTGTGTGTGTGTGTATGTATGTAGCTGTCCATCTCCTCCTAGATCTAGGAGCTGGTGGCAGCAGCTTGGACTTGGGGGCACAAAGGAGGAACAAGGGACAGTTTGAGACAACCCTCCTCCCAGCCCCTGGAACAGGTATCAGGGACTTTTAGGAGATGAGCTCTCACCTCCGTCCACACCCTGAAATGCATTTCTGTTACAGACACAGGTGTGAAGTGGAAGACACTTTCTTGCTCTCCCCTCTTTTTCCCTACCTTCCTAGGGTCCTAATAATTTTTCCAGAGCCTAGCAGCTACCCAAGGGCAAAGATATCAAGTGTGCAGACATACAGGCTGCAGTTAAAAATAACTGCAGAACAGAGACTCAAATCAGTGCTTCATGGGTGCTACGCAAGGGAATGGGAGTGATAAAAAGACCCTCAGCCCACCCCAGCATTGCCTAGCAAACACTCGAGGTTTTAAAAGTGCAGAGGTAGACATCAGTCCTACCTGGGAAGATCAAAAAGACTGCAACAGTACAATGAGATGTTCCCTGAAGAACTCTGCAATGAAAAAGTCAAGAAAAAAAAATTCTACTTAATTAGGAGGTACTTGAATGGTCAAGGGAAAAAAAAGAGGGGCAAAGCAGCACATGGGTGGTAGAGAAAGAATGTGTAATTAAACATAAAGAACATAATTTCACGGCAAACAATTTTTTTAGACATCTTACTTTAAATTTTTATTTTTGGGGGACTTCCCTGGTGGTCCAGTGGCTAAGACTCCGCGCTCCCAGAGCAGGGGGCCTGGGTTCAATCCCTGGTCAGGGAACTAGATCCCACATGCCGCAACTAAGAGTTCATGTGCTGCAACTAAAGATCCTGCATGCCGCAACTAAGACCCAACGCAGCCAAATAAATAAATAACATATTTTTAAAAAACACTAATCTATAAAAAATATAAATTTTTTTTTAAATTTTGAAATAAATATGGACCATGCTGCAGAGAATTTATAGAATAAAGAAAAACCCTGCATGCCACCCTTTGAACACAGTGATTTTAATCATTTTGGTGAATTCCTCTCTATCTTTCCCCCCTCACTTCCTGCACCTTGCAACCTATGCAAATATTTTTTTAACTGAAAATAAAACACAATTTTACTGAAAATAATTTTTAATGGGACTTTTTAAAATTAAAAACCTATATAGGGTTCTTTTGGATCAACCCAAAAAGGAAAATCGATTGGTTAATCCTGAAGATCAGTTAACTGTTACTCATTTTGGGGCTTGTTATATTTTAGCAATGTTTACTTTAGCAAAATCCTAATATTTTGACCCCCTAATGACAAGTATACACATCAATCAATTACCAGGCAGACTGAGAGAGAAAGGACAGACATTTTAAAAGTTACTCATGAAGGGCTTCCCTGGTGGCGCAGTGGTTGAGAGTCCGCCTGCCGATGCAGGGGACACGGGTTCGTGCCCCGGTCTGGGAAGATCCCACATGCCGCAGAGCGGCTGGGCCCGTGAGCCATGGCCACTGAGCCTGCGCGTCCGGAGCCTGTGCTCCGCAACGGGAGAGGCCACAACAGTGAGAGGCCCGCGTACCGCAAAAAAAAAAAAAAAAAGTTACTCCTGAAAAGTGCAGTTGTATTGACTCCCCAGTGTCCTCTCTTTCATTCACTGACTGATGAGCATTTATTTCCTGAGCACCTTGTAGACAGGACTAGCCCAAGTTCTAGATACTGCAGTGAATTTGACAGTCTCTGACCCCAGTGAGGACAGCCTGGTGGAGCAGAGAGGTGCGGGAACAAAGAACCATCACGGTACAGAATGGGCTGTACTGTTCTGGTTGTGTGCCCAGGACTGTGGGAACAGAGCAGACAGAGCAGGGAACTCACTGCCCGAGCACCAGGAAAGGCGGAACAAAAGGTGGCGGAAGAACTGGCTGGATGCATCTGCTGACATCACGGGTGTGGGAGGTGAGAAGTCTGGGAGGTGGGGGGAGGAGCAGGGTAGGAGATGTACTTCAGGATGTGAAAATGTTGGATTTTATTCTGAAATAAGGTGCAACAGAGGTGGGCGGGTCTTTGAAGACCAGTCTGGAAGCACAGTGGGGGTCAGCCCTGAGAGGAAGGGGTCTGGAGGCAGGGAAACAGCCCGTGAATCTTAACCTTGGCTGCAGACTGGAATCCCCCAGGAGCTTTAAATAGACCTGATGCCAGGCCCCATCTCTAGAGGTTCTGACTGAATTAGCTGGAGGCAAGGCCTTGGCACTAGGAATTTTAAAAGATCCACAGATAATTTCAAATGTGCCACCAGGGCTGAGAACCACTTCCTCCAAGGAGTCTGGAAGAGGACTAGCCTCTCCGGACTGAGCAAACAGCAATTCTTAGATGATCTCAGAATGGAGTGGGAGGAAGCTGTAAAATAAAGTCCTCTCAAGTTTCCTAATGACCTGAGCAATTAATTTCAATATTTAGAAAAGAGAGTGCTTTGCGAGAGACCGAATGTACAGACGGATGGTGGCCAGACCACATCTGGTAAGAGCTTGGACCCATAACCTCTGCACCAACTAGCCAGGGAAGCCTAACCACAGCCTTGCAGGACGTGGTCAATGACTGCCAGCCTCCCTGATTTTTACGCCTCCCCTCCACCCCTACGCCTCTCTTCTAGCTCAAAATCAAATACGCTTCCCAAACCAATCACGAGGGATGCCACTTCTAGTTAGCCAACAGCGCCAGAAGCCTTCGCATTTTTCTCTAGAAAGCTCTCCTACCCCCCTGCCAGGCTTTGAGCCTCTGACAAATTCAATTGGCGACTCCCTCTGAATTGACAGCCTCTGCTTGTTCTCATTTGGGTGGTCTCTGTTTATTTCCACATTACTACCCCAAGCTAGCGAAGCAGTTCCACTGGATCATTCTGGTCACAGGAGAAGGACAACTCCCAGATCTATCATTTCCAGCCCAAATGCTTGGCGCATGCTTCAGAGACGTTTGCCAGTTATCCCTTCATCACGCCACAGGTCTTTTAAACTCACCTCCAGAACAAAACTCATTTTCTCTGCTCTTCAACTTGCTTCTTCTTTATTCTCTGCTATCCAACCAGTCATCTGAGCTGGAAATGTGAACTCACCACCCCCTGGATTCCCACTCAATTAATCACTAAATCCTCCCAGTTTGACACTCTAAACATCATTTTAATCTATCTGTTCCTCTAAGTGCCCCGTCGCTCTCCTGGTGCAGCCCTTCAGGATCTCTTTCCTGGACCACTGCTCACAACCTCCTATCTGGTCTCTTTGCCAGGAGGCTACTGCCCTTCCCTTGAGGCCACAAGGGTGGTCGGTCACAAAAGAAAAGCTGGCTGTGTCACGTTCAGGTACCAGCTTTACAGGACATCTGGACTGGATGACCTGACTCTCTGCCTGTCCTAGCCCTATCTGTCACCACACTTCAGGAAGCTCCCCCAGGCTGGGTTAGGAAACATTCCTCTCTGTTCCCTTAATACCCCGTGTCATTACACTTCGCTCCATGTATGACAAACAGCCTCCTCTGTTTCTCTTCTGTCCTAAGGTAAGCGATTCTTTAGGGCAGGGACTGTGTTTTCATCTCTTCAGTGTCTTATGCAGGGTGTGGCACAAGACAGGTTCTCAGAAACACCTGTTTATAAATTAAAAATCAAACAAACCCAAACCAAAATCACGACAAATAAGCTTTGACCTTGGCTTTTATATATATTTGTTCACACCTAGCTACTGTCTATCTTTTTATGCTCCTTACACTGTATAATATCCAGGTGAATCTGGTGATAAAGTGGGGTCATCTGACACTTGTATAGTATCCTCACTTACTCATGTTGAGAAAAACCTTCTTCTGGGGGTATGGAAATAACTATTTACCAAAATCAAAACACACCTTGAATACTTTGGCTCCAGGAATTTCCATAATTTGTTCTTCTGAGTAAGAAAGATTCTGCTCCGTAAAAAATTCCCGTATCCCAAGTTCACTGATTTCCACACCAACTACACTGTGTCCTCGGTCTGCAAACCTGCATAAAATCATATAATTACACTTAAATTTTTATTTCAAATACAGTACTAAGTAAAAGGATATGTACCAATAAGCATACATTTTCCTTAATTTTAAGGGATTTATTTGAATTCAGACTCACAACGTTTCACAGAACATGTAGATACACAGAAAGTGGATCTATATGTTCTCAAACCTTATGCTATGCGGAATTCTGAAAAAATGATTTATATGACCTTAGGAAAAATTTAACAGTTTGGAAAATTATACCTTAACATGTTGATTTACTACAAATGGATTTGACTGGAAGAGTTTCTGATTTAAAAGCATCCTATGAATTAGATATGCTTTTCAAGTTCTCTAAATCAGCTCTGTCCATTAAAACTTTCAGTGATGATGGAAAAATCTATACCTGTGTTGTCCAATCCAGCAGCCACTAACCACATAGGCTATTGAGCCCTGAGACGGGGCTCGTGTGACTTAGTTTAAACAGCCACATGGGGCTGGTAGATACCGTACTGGAGCACTCGGCTCTAGAACATTATCATCCATTTCTATAATAATCTTATAATTTCCACTTACACTAAACCCTATCCAAAAATTTATTTGATTACCATACGCAAAAGCTTACCAGTATTTTTCTGGTAAGGTTTATAATTACAGAATTCAGTCTTGGGATCTTAGACTTCAAAGAAAACAGCACTAGTGGCACAAATACCCAGGTACAGTATTGATTTTATGTTACATTAAATAAACACATAAGTCAGTTATGCAACATATGCTTTTTTTTTTTTTTGCGGTACGCGGGCCTCTCACTGCCGTGGCATCTCCCATTGCGGAGCACAGGCTCCAGACGCGCGGGCTCAGCAGCCATGGCTCACGGGCCCAGCCGCCCTGCGGCATGTGGGATCTTCCCAGACCGGGGCACGAACCCATGTCTCCTGCATCGGCAGGTGGACTCTCAACCACTGCTCCATCAGGGAAGCCCAACATATGCATTTTTAAAAATCACACACCATGCAAAATCATGCAGTAAAAATCATGAGGCTTATGGGGAAAATGGGGGTTGGAGTACACATTAAACAGCTTTGTCCTAATGGAGTATATTCAGCCATAAACAATTGAAATCTTGCCATTTATGACAACATGGATGGACTCTGAGGGCATTATGCTAAGTGAAATGAGTCAGAAACAGACAAACAGCTTCTAATCTCACTTATATGTGGAATCAAAAGAAAACAAAAACCAGAAACAGGCTCATAGATACAGAGACCAGATTGGCAGTTGCCAGAGGCTGGGGGTGAGCAATGGGTGAAATGGGTGAAGGAAGTCAAAAGGTACAAATTTTCAGTTATAAAATAAATAGGTCATGGGGATGTAATGTACAACACGGTAACTATAGTTAGTAGCATTGTATTGCATATTTGAAAGTTGCTAAGAGAGTAGATTTTAAAAGTTCTTATCACGCACAACACTATGTAGTTCTGTAACTATGTATTGATTAACTAGATTTATTAGGGTGATCATTTCACAATATATGTATATACAAATATCAAATCATACCGTACACCTAAAACTAACATAATGTTGTATGTCAATTATACCTTAATTTCTAAAAAGGTTTTTTTTTTTTTTTTTTTAAGAAAAAGCTGCTGCACATTTGCCATAACTCATCTCTGTGAATCAGGATTTTCTCAGTAATATGTAATTAAACAGTCTTTAGAAATAAAATGGATTAAATAGTACTTAAGAAGAAAAAACTTAGTGCCACATTAAAAAGAAAAAAGACAAGAACCTAATAGACATGGTGGCACAGTTTTACATGTTAAATGGTTACAAAATATATAAATACTACAACATGGCACTCTACCTTGAGAGAGACCTGAAGTTTACTTGTAGACTTGTAGGCGTTGGAAGGGCTGCAGCTTTCAAGTTATTGTAAAGTAACGGAAGGGGGATTATTGGCAGCCGTGGAAAGTTCCAACACTGGCTGTGGATGGGAGCAAGTGGCTCACAGCACACCGAGGTGAACTGAGGTATCGGGGAGATAGTTGAGGTTTGTGCATGGGTGCATTTTGTCTATTTGTACACGGTTTAGTAGAGCTGGGTGTTTCACCTCATGTTTCTTGCAGACAAAATTACATATAAGCAGATGTGAAATTCAAACCATGCTCAAATTGTTCCTTAATGTATTAGTGGAGTTAGAATGCAATTAGCATTTTCAAAACAATTGAATAATAGCAGAACTGATGGTACCTATTCCCTACACAAGAGGACACACTTTCAAAAATGTGGTCAGAACATGAACTGTTTATAGTTCTAAAACATACATATTAATAACTTGTCTTTCACATTTCCTGGGAAATTTGTAAGTTAACATACATGGAATATTTTTTTTTATTCTCCATACATTTTTTGAAGTTATAAAATATAAACAAAAAAGTTACCCAAACCAGCTGCATGGATTTTTACTTCTACTCAATATATGGAAAAATGAACCATAGCCTACTATAGACTGGCATAGGCTGGATTCTACTGGAATATATTGTCCTAAAAGAAACCCAAAACCTAAGGAAATGTCTTCAACATTTTATGTTAATGCTTTTGGGCTTCAGCTCATAGTTTATCTATTCACATCTGATATCTGTATAGACCTTAATATACAAATTTGTTACCTAAGTGAAAAATCCTCTAATATAATAACTTTTATACAATTACAGTAGCTTAGTTCTGGCATTTTTATTACAAAGGACTTTAGACCCTAAATCTTCAACAATCACATTTAATTGGCTGTTTCATAATACCATTTTCTAACCTTGTATCAAAGCCTCTGCTAGAACTAGATTGTTATCACTTATGACACAGCAAAATGACAATCTGCTCATAGAGTTAATGTTTTTCTTGCAGGTAGTTTGCAAAGTAATTCTTTCTTCTGCTTCAGTGAGTTGGTTAGGATATAATGTTCTCAATTTCGTGGCCACCCAAGAATCTTAAGCCACAGCAGCCACTCACAAATGCTCTCAGCTACAAGTTGAGGGAGCAGGGGGCTGGCTGCAAAAATGCCACCATCCCCGCTCAGAAATCCACTCCCAATGCACACATGTTCTGTAGTTTGCCCACCTGTATTTATGTAGGGCAGAGAGCATTTTTAAGTTACTATATTTTTCATTTACTAATCATTTTCATATATTTTATTTTTCTTTCCTGCTTGACGATCAAAGTTCTCAACGTTCAAGCTTATACAAGCTTATGTCTTGGCATGTACGATAGCCTCCGTACATTATCATTACAACAAATTCTGTATAGGAAACGATTGCCAGGTTTGTGACTTTACGGTAACCCATAGTGACAGTGGCTTGTGAATTAAAATGAATTCTCACAAGAGAGAATTACTCACAAGAAATACTTTCTTTATCACTGATTTTATTAGCAATGATTCATGAAAACAAAACCTCCTATGTGCTCGTAGAGGGGCGGGAGAATTGAGCTGAACTGTGGACTATACACGGTTTTGCCAAAAAGCTGTAATTCATTTTGAGCTTTTCTGTCCACCTCTATTTAAAATACCTAAAATTAACTTAGTTACATTCCAAAACCACCTACAAAAACTAAACCACCACAAAGATGAAGGAAATTTAAGAGGGAAGGCTGGTCCCATCCTTTGCCTCCCCCACCACTTTGGTTGTAGACTAATTCTTTTGCTTAGAAACTCAATACAGAAAGACTAGTTCTCCCCTCTGTTTCTGCACTGTCTTCCTGTTTGAGAGTATTACCTCTATGAACCCATCAGTATTAGTCTACTAAAAATATAGAATCCCTGTGCATTTCCTGAGAATGGAATTTTTTAAACTTATATCCTATTATTCACCCAAAGTGTTTATCATCAAGACAAGAAAGTACGTTCATGCTTATCTGTTCATACCATTTCATCTCAACTGCTTTTCCACAAAGAGGAAAAAATACCCTCAGTTCTTTCGCGCCTTTAAGAAAAGTATCCAAATGCTTCTTTAATAGCCTGGGGAGAAAAAAAAAATTGTTTGTTTTAATTAGCCCAAGACACAGAGGAAAGGACTACAATTTTACAATGCTAAGTACATTTCATGTATTACCTCACTTAATATTTCCCAACAACTTTATGAAGTAGGTAACATTATTCATTAAAATCTCCAGTTTATACATGAAGAAACAGGAAGGTTAAGCAACTTGCTCAGTCAGGTAACTGGCAAGCAGTTAATGTGACTCAAACCTGGGGCTTTCTTGATTAGTAATTAAATATAAAAAATTAATTTTTCCTTGTTTGATATGTTTTGAAAATGTATACGTGTGTGTGTGTGTCTTCTAAGGCCAGCTACATGACAGAGATAACTCATACAATGGTTCTAGGATGATACCCCAACTATTACTTAGTGTGCAAATGTAATAATAATAATGATGTCCCCTGGGCAGTCAGGGTGGCTGCCTGGAAGAAGGAACATCTGTCACGACCACTTTACTCAGCACTGACCCATCTTTATTGCTGCTGCTTCAAAGCCCACTACTACTACTACTATTACATTGCTTAGCATTCAGCTCACTGATTAATTTCTCTCAACTTCTCTTTTTCTACCATATAGATAATACTTTAACATTTGAACACATGCTATTGGAAAGCAAAGTCAGAACACCACCACTTTTCAGCATAAAGAGATGCCAGCATTAATATAACCTGAGCATCTGCGTATGTATAAACATGTATGCCCAACAAATAAATGTTATAGGGGATTAAAAAAAAGACATATTTCATAAATCTAAGATGTCATCAACTGTAAGTCACACCATTACTTATACTCCATGAGAAGAAATATCACTACCAATTCACCTATGACATGCCACAGATGCATCCTGATTTCAGAGATGCTCCAATGTGAACATCTAAAAATGTGCATCTTAAAATCAAATAATGGATATCTATATTATTATTTCTATTTCCAAAGTCAGTTTCTGATAGAGCATTTCTGTTATAGACCAACATTTGATATAAAGAAACGTAAACATTTCTTACTGATGTCCTCGTTCTTGGTGAAATGCAATTTTGTGATTCACCCACTTCTCTTGCCATTCTTCCAGAGTTAGCACTCGGTTTTTCTGTACCTCAGTGTTGGGGTACTCTTCAGCATCAAGTACTGCTCTTGTATTAGCCATGGTTTTGTAGATAGCTTTGACTCAGAAACAAATGTCTCCAATGCCTAAGTGGAAAATGTTTGCAAGGTTGTCACTTAAGTGCATTTCAATTCTATTGATGAATGAAGAAAAAACCTATTATTCTCAGCAGTACGGCTTTTATTTTATTTATTTATTTATTTATTTATTTATTTATGGCTGTGTTTGTTCTTCGTTGCTGTGCGCGGGCTTTCTCTAGTTGCAGCGAGCGGGGGCTACTCTTCGTTGCGGTGCACGGGCTTCTCACTGCAGTGGCTTCTCTTGTTGCGGAGCACGGGCTCTAGGCGCGCGGGCTTCAGTAGTTGTGGCTCGCGGGTCCTAGAGCGCAGGCTCAGTAGTTGTGGCACATGGGCTTAGTTGCTCCGCGGCATGTGGGATCTTCCAGATCAGGGCTTGAACCCGTGTCCCCTGCATTGGCAGGCGGATTCTTAACCACTGTGCCACCAGGGAAGTCCCAGCAGTATGGCTTATTTAAAAATATTTCAATATTCACGGAAAAGCTATACAAAAAATTACTTTTCAGTGAATCTGATGGTAGAGGCATATCTCATAATACACATTAGGAAAGATCTTTAAATAAATTGAATTACATCTTAGAGTAAAAGAATTTAAGTTTAAAAAAAAGAGACAGGGCAAAAAAAAAAAAACAGGCATTATAACTTTTGTAAGCTTAGAATCTTTCCTAGCATCTCACTCTTCAATTTTTAAAATTTCCTTTAATGTTTACTTCTTATTTTTTTAATCAATGTTATAATGCACACAATTCAGAGTTCAACAGAGCTATGAAAGCAGCAGTCCCCATTTCCAATGAGACAAACATCTTTAACTCTTTTAGCTGAATCTTGAAATATAACTCAAAATATAACTCAAATAGCATGCTTATTTCATATCTTCTTAATTTTTTATTTCTAGGAAGCATCTAGAAAAATAAGCATTTAGTCCTCTTTCAACTTCCCAACACACACACACCACCTTCTCATTTTTCCTATCCTTTCCATATAGATATAGCATATTCGTGATTAAACATTTCAAGTTCACATTATTAGGACTAGGTAAATACTATTCACAGGTAAGCCATATAGAATTCTATGATTACTTTTCCTTTCCTGTACAACTTTTTATTCTGTAGTTAATAACTATCTGGCTTTTTCATTTATAAAATTACAATATATTTATTACTAATTCAACTCTAAGTTCTCCCAATCTCCTGTCAATACACTCTCAATCTCTTCGCTTATCAGATATCCCATCAATGTCATCTCAGAGAATAGCCTTCTGACCTGGATGCTGTCTTCTCCTGGCACACAGTTAGCCTTCTGCGATCTTTATCTACCACCATCCTGGAGCCTTCCTTCTTATCTTTTGATGAATCTCCTGTTTCCTCTATTGGCTATTTTCCTTTTCTTTGGTTACCACCCTTATATTGGTAAAATACAACCTTTGGCAGCTTTCTGAGAAAGAGTGCATGGGAGAAAAGGCTTTTGGCAATTTTGCATGTAGAAAATGTCTCCACACTATTTATTCCCCATCCTCGATGTATAGTTTTGCTGGGTAAGAATTCTTAGTTAGAAAACATTTTCTCTCACAATTCTGAAGAAATCATTCCCTTGTCATCTAGCTTGTAGCGTTACTGCTTAAATTCGAAGACATTTGGATCTTGATATTTTCCATGTGGCCAATATTTTTCTCTCTCTCAAAGCTTTTCTTTGCCCCTTAGTTTTTGCAATTTCGTAATTCTATGCCTTACCCTGGGTCTGCTTTCATCCATCTGGCTGACTTCTTTTAA